>NC_132896.1:7360468-7960468 GCF_030463535.1 Salminus brasiliensis | reverse complement strand
GAAGGAAGCTCCCTCATTCGGTTCCGCCTTTGTTCCTGTGCAGAGCACATAAAAAAATAATAATAATAAATAAAATAAATATAAATAAAAATTAAAATATGAAGTCACATTTCTATTCTAACTCTGTCACTTTCTGCTTTAACATATGTGTATTGCAACAGTAATTCCCTTCCCATCTTCCCTCAGGTGTTGTTGGCGTTTCAGCCAGTTGAAGATCAAGACCTCCAGGCTACAGAGAAGCTTCTTCCCACACGCCATCATACTCATGAACAGCTGAACATTACAACACTACTTTCTGAATACAGTCTACTACATGCATACATCCTATCCAGATGTTCTCTCACTCTCCTTTCTCTGTACTGCACTTTTATTTATCTGATTGTCTCAGAACAATCTGTACTACCGTCTCAACCAGTGACTCCTCTGTTCTCCATATTTATATCTATTTAATCCAGTCTGCACTGTTCTTTACTGCTGCTCTTAGCACTTTACTTTAAATATACAACTTTGCACATGTTAAGTTTACAGGTGTGTCTGTGCATGTATGTCACTGTGTGTGTGTGTGTGTGTGTGTGTGTAGGTTGGGTGTGTTTGTTACTTCTGTAATGTCAGTAATCGTGCACTGTGAGCTACTGTAACCAAAAACAAATTCCTTGTATGTGTAAGCATACTTGGCCAATAAAGTCAGATTCTGATTCTAATACAACCTCAATATTGTTGTTCATGAGTCCACAAGCATCTGCAAAATCTGGGTGCTTTGTATTGATGTATGCCAACTCAATAGCCACCAAGTTGTGAACCTGCAACAGAACATCTTCCATTAAGAAAGCAGTACATCTGTAATGTCTGAACTGAAGGCCGGTGTATTGGCAATATACAAGAACATGAAGAAACCCACCATTTCATTAGTTACAGGAAGTCTCTTTCTCAGAAGAGACGTGACCACTTCAACTATGGCATCATGGAGCTTTGGAAACCTCAGTAACTCCTAAAAAAAAAAAATACTGTTCTTAATACTGATCTCAATACTGTTCAAAGCAATTTCAGTGCCAACATGCCATCCTCAAAATAGTTCACATAGTAAACCGGCTCAAACTCATTTAGGAACAGATTTTAGTGAGGAAAATGGCATAGTAACAAATAAAACCAGTGAGAAATATATAGTTATCTAATATAATTGATAAGCAATGCACAGGTCATCCCAATAAAGTCTAACAATTAAGGACTACTGGCTGGGCATCTGTGTGTGAGGCACATTGATTAAAGCATATCTGCATAATTGGGTGTCAGGCCAACATCAGAGGACAAAAAAAAAATTAATCCAATGCAACCATGTAACAAATCTAGCATGATCTCACTCCCCTACACACATACACAGTAGTAGGGCTAGGCAATATGTCACATGTTATTGTTACTGTGGTAAATGGTCACAATAAGCTGTCCTGAGTATCTTATGAATATAGTCAGAACACACTGTCCAACTTCATGTTTCATTAAAAAAAGAGCAAAATTAGCTGTTTCATTGGATTTAGTGTAGAAAACTGTGAATAAAAATCACAACTTGGTTCAATATTGTCTGCACCAACTTACCGAAGCTAAATAAATAAAATGATGATAGCCTACTATAATATGTCAGTAAAGTAAAAGTCAACAACAATGTTATACATTTACAGTTTAGTAGTTCTTAAAGAACAAATCCTGGATTGATATCAGCTGATATTTGAACTTCCAATGTCGCACATGAAGAGAGAAAAGAGAAAAATGGAAATATACATATCTAATGTATTTTATGTTTGTGTGAAATGTATAACACACAGACAGAGGCACTCACCTGGGTGCTGTAGTTACTGCAGTGCTGGATGATCCTCTGCATCTCCTCATGCACCAACTCCACACAGCGGAGACTGGGCTCCTCAAGACGCTTCACCTGCCTCTTTACCAGCAGCTCAAATGACACCTCTGGCACAAACAGAGCAGGACGTGGACCCTGCGCACGGACACACAGACACAAAATGACCCAGCTGTCCCCATGATACAAAGAACATCCGGGACCCTTTCTAGTCCAAACTACATTTCCCAACATGCTCTGGAGCAAAACATTTCATCCTACAGTCAGTCAGGCTCTAGGTTTTAGGTTCTAGGCTCTACGGAATGGCAGTTTAACTCGACCAACTAACCGTAGCATTTCTGATAGCTGTGAGAACATCTATGGTCGTAAGCCCACCGAGGGGGTCGACTGACTCCAGTGTTCTTCCAAATGTCTCATGGAAGATGTAGCAAATCCTTGCACCACCACACCTGTAATACAAGCAAGGCATTAAAGCAGCATTATGCAAGAATTGGCACCTCTTGTTCTCACGTACAACGTCCCACCCACTACACCAAAGTAGCTTCTGTAGTTTGCAGCGAGCCGAACAAGGGGTGGAAACTGTCAGGTTAAACCCGTTTCCTAAACTGGTTGGGAACAGTGTCTGGCAAAGCAGATGTGGCAGGTCTTCTGCATCTCAGCTAAAGAAAACTACTAAAGTTGCATTTCAAATACAAGCTCTCCTCACCCAAAAATAGAGGGCTATTTCAGTGTTCCACTGAATCCAGGCGATTCTGGCTACAATTACTCACAGCTCAGCGGTCTCTATGTATTTGGCCGTTCCCTCGATAGTGTTGCAGTACTCTGCAGCAAACTTGGTGATGAGCTGCAGCAGGGTAGCACTCTTGTCCTCGACTGGCTCTCCGTAGCTGCTGAGCAGAGACTGGTACTGAGCAG
This sequence comes from Salminus brasiliensis, assembly GCF_030463535.1. NCBI lineage: Eukaryota > Metazoa > Chordata > Actinopteri > Characiformes > Bryconidae > Salminus > Salminus brasiliensis. Next base: position 7,957,704 of record NC_132896.1, on the reverse strand, counting down.
CCAGGACATTGATACGGGTCTTCAGCTCTGGTAGACAGTCCCGAATGTGGTGCATTAACAACCTGAGACAAAGACAAAAAAAAAAAACGTTACCACTAATAGCAGTGGAGACATCTGAATAGCTCTGATGAACTGGGAACACTCTACAAATGAACTGAAAAAACAACCTGCACCTACCGATTCAATGTTCTGGCCAGGTATTTGGTTCCATTTCTGTTGGCTAAGGAGGGATACTTTTTCTGAAGGAAGGCATACTCATCACGGATGGCATCAGCCACAGATTTCTTGGTGTTGATGTCTAGCTGACTCCTGGATAACCACACAGAGCATCAATAAGCTCAGGAGCAAAGCATATTACTGACCATAGTAGCTTGTGAAGAGCTGAATGCAACAATGAATGACAGACGTTTCTGTTATTCTTTCTTCACCTGTTGACAACTCCTATAAGCCCCAGTTTGACAGGAATGACTCGGCCCATGAGTACGTCCATCGCATCTGTACCAGCGTCCATCAGATCCAGCTTAGTCACTACAGCCAATGTCCTTCGGCCTAACAAGACATCAACGCAAGATTAAAAAAAACAAAAAAAACAAAAACAAAACAGGTGCCTCAGAGAGCGAGAGTATGAGAAAGAGATAGAGAGGAACTGACCATCAGGGTCAACCTCACGGGCCACTTTAAGGGCCTCTGAGGTGGCCATGTCTGTGTTGGCAGCTGTGACTGCCAGGATGATGCAGTTAGGGTTGCTGATGTACTTCAGGATCAACTCACGGATCTGGATCTCAATATCTTTGGGCTGGTCACCGACAGGAACCTGCAGAGAAACACACAAACACACACAGCAATCAATATCAACACCACAGAGTTTCTTCTAAAGTAAAGAAAGCTTAGAGGATAGAACATGAAGTACTGATGCTTATTGGAGGAATTACCTTCGTGATACCAGGCAGATCCACCAGTGTGAGGTTAACCACATGAGGGGAGAAGATCTTTAAGTGGATAGGTTCATCACTAATGCCCTGGGAGCGATGTTTAAAGGTCAGTGAACAAGCATTTACATATTACAAGCATTTTAGGTTTATACAGGCTTTTACTAGTTGGTGACAGAACATCTATACCTTGTTGTTACCAGAAATCCTTTCTGTTTCAGCTTCAATTTCTTGTCTGATTTCATCAAAATCTGTGTAGACCTGCGTTTAAAAAAGAAAAAGAAAAAAAAGTTTCACAATTAGAAAGATAATCACATTGATATTAGCAGAAAACAAAAGATTAAAAGAAAAAAGACCAGCAGCAGACAAACGAAGTCCATTAGCAAATGTGACACTGGGCCACTGTCTGCATTTTACTCATTTTACCTTTATGGCCTTGGGCAACTATTGTGATCCAGTGTGACAAATCCAACATTCATGTGAAATTACATTTAATCCATAACTGTGTGTGCTTGTGTGTGTATTAGGGCTCATTGACATAAATATCCTTATCAATTAAGAAAATACATTGATTTGCATAACATGCATTGATGTGTCGCAAAAATAGCGGCACCAGCTGAAAAAAAAGGGTTGTGTCCCAAACCACACACTAGTCAGAGAATAGCTTAAACTAGCATTACAGGAGATAATTAAAAAAAATTAAATATTAAGAGAAAGTATTTAATTATTTCAAGTCATTATTTTAACCAATCACACACACAAAAGCCTCATTAGATGAATCGATAATACTAATAAAAGCTATATTAATCAAAAATTGTTCAATTGTTCCCATCTTAGTTAATCTCTCACAGAATGTGTATTGACGTTGTCACAGAAAAAAAAAAAACTTGTATCCCCAAAATGGAGAACTTTACAGGAAAACGAGGTCAACGTAAGAGGAGTTAATTCCATTTGCAACAGTTCTATTAATTAATTCATCATGAAGGAGGTATTGGATAAATATAATAAATAAACAAATACATCATGAAATAAGAAATAAGTGAGGTTTTGCGTGCAAATATTTAAACTGTCTGATGACTCACAATAGGAGTGAGTGCTCACCACTCATTCCAAACATTAAATAAATTAAAACGCCATCCAGCTAATCAGAGAAGCCGGCCTGATCTAAAACCTATCGTTTCAGTAATATCCCCCAGAGACGAGGGCAGGCCTACATCCCCCTTTTTTGCTGGCGTGCTTATGATCTGACTCCAGATCAAGAACAAATTAAGTGAGAAATAAAATATCCATAATAAACATTTAATATCTTCTGTAATTACACTGTACATGGCTGTAAAACAGTGTTGTTCAGAGTGCGTTACTTGATTAAGACTCACATATACTGAGTTTCAGCACATCATCAAGACACATGACTGCACTCTGCTCTACAATGCAGACATACCTTGTTTTTGGTGTGTAAGAATTTGCCCCACTCTTCGCCGTCCACACCTGGAAGAACACAGTAAATATGCGCAAATGTTATATTAGGGTGTACTTCTCATCAAAACTGGGTCTCCAGAGCAGTGGTTCCCAATCCCAAAGTTTTGGTCCATAATCTCACACACCCACTTTACCTCACCAGCCAATTAATAAACTCTTAAGAGTAGAGAATACACAAAAAATGGTGACCAGGGAACCAGGGATCTAGGGAGAACCTGTCTTTTTTAATTCTTCTGCAATGCAGGTTCTGAGGGCCAGAAACCCTTCATTGCATCTTTTTTTTTATTGGGGGGGGGGGGGGGGGGGGTGTTGACTTAAAGTATCAATCAATCAAAGAAGCATCAGTTCAGCAAATGATGTCAAGCAAAACCAAACCGAAAAGCAAGCCATTTATATAATGGGGGATCAAGCATTTTAGCATGGGCTTTCCTTTCCTTCATCACACACACACCCACACACCCACACACACACACACACACACACACACACACACACACACACACACACACACCTGAAGTAGGTTACTTCTAAAGGGAAATGCCAGTTAGCAAGCTATTAGCACAGTTATTAGGTGATTCTAGAAGGAGGTTAAACTTTTGGGACCCCTACTGAAATCATCACGTTGATTTACCCTATAGGCCACGTACTTAACAACTGAAAGACAGATATTTAAGGTCCGAACTAACCTGCTTTGCATTTTAAAGAGATGCTTTGACCAAAAATGTACACAATTTCATACTTTCCTAAAATGCAGCTGATTAGCCAAGACATGTTTGGTGTCTGAAGTCTGGTTCTTTCATATTGAAGCTATGGGGCTAACATAGCTAACAAGTAATGGACACTTGTTATTGTTAGTGTTATTACATGCTCCAGCGTGTCGACACACCGTTTGTTTTCAATAGGAAGCATCTGTTCAGTCAGATGCGGCCACGCAGTGCATGATGGACCACGCCTGCTTCTCAAACCACACAGACTACTGGACCACATTCAGCCAGCTGAAGAACATTAAACTGATGCAGCCTCATAGTGGGTTCCCTTGTTGTCTAAGATTTGACACTACTGTCAGGACATGGCAGTTTTGAGTTTCAGTAATTAGCAGTGGGCGATATGGCAGCAAAATCATATCACAGTACTTAATATTTATTCCTACATTCTGTCAGACATGTAAAACACTCTAGTTAGTTTTTAAACTGCAGCCAGTTCTTCTGATTGGTGAAAAACCTTCTGTATGTGGTTTTATAGATCATTAAAAACGGTTCCACTATCGCCAAAGATAAAATAATAGCCAAAGAACCCCAAAGTACTATACGGAACCTATTTGGATGAGTTTGAATCCTTTATAACAAGACTACTTATGTTCTTTGTATTGAAATATGGGCTTGGTCAGCATTCACTAAGCAATTTTGTCCATCATGAGAAAGTGTTTTAGGAGAACAATAAAATAAATGATATTACCCACCTCTACTAATGCTGCCTGGCCCTGAACTATATTTTAAACAGTGTCATAAACCACACAAGCAAGTCTAACGAAACTACTTAACAAATCAACAAAGGGTGAAAGGATTTAGGCAGGATTTATTTTCAGCGATGCTAATAGGTGGGTGCATTATTAGAATATTAGCCTCGTATCAAGAGCACAAAACAAATTCAGACACCTAATGCATTGGCAAACCAACTAGAATCGTCCACATTGTAGGCCAAACTACCTCTTTAAATTCAGTATGATCAGTATTTTGAGATCCCTGATCACACATTAGCTGAGCTTTCTAATATCTGGATTACGCCAAGCCATCTACTGGTGCTTCAATCAAATCGAGCAAATAAATGAATGACAACAGAAGCAGTACAAGGGCAAAATAACATGATACAGATAAAAGCTGCTCAACACAAACAGAAGGGCAAGGAACAAGGAAAAGGAGACCTTTGTAAAGGCGTCCATTTTTCCAGGCATTGGGGTCTGCGGTTAAAGAGAGATGACAGAGGAAACATGGTTAGCCTGCTTGTGTCTCCATACAGCAGTGCAGTCTCTAGAGGCCACAGCAGCAGCACAAGCCAATAAATGACCCGAATGCTGACAGGGATAGTGTTCACAACATCCTGTTTGCTTCTCCTGGTACAAATGAGAGGTTAGCAGCAACACAACTGGATACAATTCCCAAATCACTGGTACAGCTGCGTGTCTGTGGTCCTGCTCGTGGCACATGGAGGTCACTCATGTTATTGTTTAGATAAAGGAGGGCAAAGCTTCGGAAACTGTTCTAGTGCTGTGTGGGCAGCTAATGAGCAGCAAAGTGAAAGCACACAGCACGGCATTCCTTTTGTTAGGAGAGGTTGCTGCTCACAAGTCCTGGCCTAACCCTAACTGCTTTAACCAGAGACATACAATGGGAGGTGATGCATACGGCGCATTCGGCCCATTCGGAAGCACACCACACACCCACACACAAACAAATGACAGACGAGAGATTAGACTGCAGGGGAAAGAGTACCGTTCTCATCACTTGTCTTTCTGCGGTCCTCTGGGTCCACGTGCACCAGCTGCAGGATGAGCGGTCTGCGTGTGACGATGCCGGTCCCACGAGGCAAAAGGTCCCGGCCCACCAGACTCTCCAAAACAGAGCTTTTCCCACTGCTCTGTTAACAAGATGATCACTGTCACATTAGAAACACTCCAACCAAGAGCGAGGTACTGACGCAAGGCCACTTGTAGTCTAACAATACAGCGATTCAGATGGTCACTCAACACACATCGCTACTGAAATTCAGTGCTTCTATATAGACCCACAGTGCTGACTGAATACCATAGGGTATAAATATAAAAACACCAGATTTCACTAGGTAAGCAATCTCTCCAATTCCCATATGCACAATCCATATGCATGTTATTAATGGCAGCAATTCCTTGCTGCAATTCATAGAATTCGTGCACCTAACCACGTCCGTTTGCTTCTTAATTTAATGTAGTATATCGTTATTCTCACAGAAAACGCTGAAATCACGACATTTTATGGATGGACATTTAGAGCAGGTTTCCCAATTAAGCCTAGTCTTAGACAAAATTTTACTTTCAATGGAGAATCACCAATCAGAATGCTCTGTAGTCCAAGACTCAGCTTAATAGCAGTCTGGGAAATCAGCCCCTAGTTTGTTTTTAAGGGTATTAGACATAAGAACAGCTCTCCTGTCGTTTATTTACAGCCAGTCAGAAGTTGGAAGATCAACCAGCTCATGCTTTTTCATTCAAAGCTTAATAGCCGGTTACATCAACCTGATTTTAAAGACATTTGATCAAGTGTTACATTAAATCCACCTGCCTAAAACTGTATAGATCCCCCCTATGTCATCAAAACCACTTAGACCCATAAGTTATAGCCATGAGTAACTTCTTCAGCAATTTGTGTTCCAAGAGCTCTTCTGAGGGATTGGGCCAGATCGGAACCCATGATCTAGTTGTTCTTTCTTGGACAACATTAGGTAGGTACTGACCACTGCATGACACCTGCATGATATTTTGGAGATGTTCTGACCCAGTCGTGTAGCCATTACAATAATTTGGTTGTACTCAAGGTGGCTCATATACTTCCAACACTTCTCCTTTAAGAACGGACGGTTCACTTGCTGCTTAATACGTAGATCCCACCCTTTGACAGGTGCTGCTGTAACCAGATCATCAATGCTACTCATTTCACCTGTTACTTATAAGTTGGATGTATGAACATGTATTTTATAGAACAAAGAGAATATAGTTAAAATTGTAGTATAATGTGAAATTAGCAATGCACCCATATGGGAACTGTGGGCTGATGCTGATACCAGATATTTGCATGTACATATTTGACCATTTCAATCCTGATATATAAACAATAAAATACAGAAACCAAAACTGAATCTGGATCAGCATTAGACAGCAAATTAAATCAGGTACAATACATTTTGTGCATCCCAATCAAAATATTTCCAACCGGCAAACTAATGTGGGTGGTTCTCAGGGTCTGCAGCTTCACTGCATGTTCTTCACTGCTCTCACAGGCTTTCAAATCCCACAACTAAAAAAAATTCAATCCCAAAATGCGATTTCACTGGCAGAGGTTCAGCCATTAAGCGGCCCAGACAGCTTACTAACACTTCACTGTCCTTGTAGTACTGTGGCTCCGGAGTTTGGGTCCCTAGTTAGACAGACATATCCTCTTAACTGAGGAGTGAAAGTCTAGTTAGCCAAAATAAGCTGTACTGTTAAACCCATTACTGTAATCGTCTAAAGGACAGGGGCAGGGGTATCTTCTCCTTGAGGTAGCAGCTCCGTACAAATATGGCTTTCTGACACCCTTGTACACTTGGGACCTTCAGCGTAGGAAACTAAAAAAGGGATATTTTGACCATGTCAAATACACACAATACACACAATCTACTCAAACACTTTAAGCAACATGATGACAAACAGATCTATCGCCCTGCAATGCCTAAAACATCAGCTGATTAAGAAGTGGACTTTTTACCATGTCCAGAAACCATGTTAAGGTAAGGTCTGCCTACTTTTCCATTCAACAAAAGATGTGGTGAAAACTTTCAGAAATGCAGAATGAGGGAATAATGACGAATATAATAATAAGAACTATTATTATATATAAATTTAAACAAAGTATAGAATTTTATTTGATTTCTTTTTAAATGTACTCAAATTTGATTTGGATTTTGTCACAGAGCAGCTTTACAGAATCTGCCGTCAGTAAGAGGACAAGATATCAACAAGACATAAAAACCTAAGACCCCCAGTGAGCAAAGCCAAAGGACACAGTGGCAAGGAGAAACACTGGGAGGAACCAAGACTTAGAAGGGAGACCTGTCCCGTTCTACTGCTCAGGTGTGCAACATAATCAGAATATCATAATATAATATAATATAATATAATGATCACACATGTTCAGGGAACAGAGGTCCCTCAATGTAAAAATACTATGTGCAACCCCCCCCCACACACACACACGTGCAATTAAGAGTTTGATATTTGCAATAACCTGTATATAATATTGCTATTGCTTTTTTAATTCTTATTTATATTGTGTATATAGTGCAAATTATTTATCTACATTTTTTTTGTAACTGAGTGTCTTGCTATCCCTTTCTGCTGTGACACTGAGAATTTCCCCACTGTGGGTCTAATAAGGATTATCTTATCTTATCTTATCATAATATAGTATAACTAATATAATTATATTAGTGATAGTAAGAGTAATGAGAGTAATGATGATTAATGGTCATAGTAATAATAAAAATAATAATAATAATAGTGGGACAGTAGGGGCAGTAGGACTACACACACAGGTGCATGGTATAGAGGAGTAGGCCCCTTTTTGTCAAGGATGCAGTGATGGTGTGTTACCTGGACCTGGAGCCTCTGTTGACATTTTGCTTTATAAAACTGCAGACCTTTTGTTTGGGTCACTGGGAGGGTTGCTCGTTTTCTTCCTTCTTTCTCCTGACTGACTTTATTTGACTATCATATGACAGATCATATGATTTATGCTGTGATTTGAACTCATAGAGTATAATGATGCATCTAGTATAACAGCATAAACCGATCTCCCTCTTATTGTTGTGCAAAGACTGAAAAGTGACAGCTAGCTAAACAGAAAGACAGAGAAGCCAGAGCAACTGACAGCCCATTCAACTTAGTCCAAGTTACCTGGCTAGCTCGTAAGCTAACGTCAGCTAGCTGCAGTGTGTAGCTACAGCGAAGAGGAGAGGCCTGCTCGCGTGCCCTGAGCATTTTAATAGGTACACTGCTAGCTAAGTACAATGCATCGTATAAGCAAACGAACTAATCACTGAGTGAACGAGCATCCAAATATCAAAATATTAGCCTGCTAGCGCTACCGAGAGTGAAATCGTCTCGTTGGCGAGCTCTAACTTACCTGCGTTCCTACCACGGCGATCTGCGGCAGCTGGATAATATCCGCGCCCACTGTGTTGAACACGTCCTGGAGCTTGTTAATGACGGGAATGAGAGCCTCCATCGTCCTGGCAAACGCTGCCTGTCTAAATGAATGGACTCGCGAGTCAAGCAGGCTGCCCAAAACGGTACAAAGTCATCCAATGTCCCTCACGGTGCCACCATTTAACAGCCCGGCGCGGGCAACAACTGCGCACAAATTCTGCCGCGCGGACTTGTGGGATTTGTAGTTCACAGGCGGAGACTCCTGGTTAAAGCGCCGAGGAATCCTCTGAAAACGGACTACATCCGCGGGTTTTACTCTCACTCCGTGCGACCAGGCAACCGAAGTGAAACCCAAATATTTTGAGCATGCTGTGCTGTTTTTTTTGTACGAGGGCAAACGCAGTTAGTGACAGGAAATTAATAAAACCTGTCATTTTTACCCAGAGATCGGTACAACGTAGTGGCCATTACTGTACCGTTATATTCACAGTTTGCTGAACCACATTAAAATATCTTGAAACTTTCTGAGAGTTGCTGTCAGTCTTTTACATTCAGAACCTGATTCCTGTGGTAGGTTTCATGGATTTTTGTTGATTACACCCAAAACTTTTAAGCTTTAATTTTTCCAATTAAAAGATACTTCAGTAACACAGCTTACGACCTTCAGTTCATATACCCAAAGATGCTGGATTTGCTCAATGGTCCATATTCATCAAACATATATAAGAGTAAGCGAATCTGGGGTCAGTTTACAGATCCTTTATAATAATTCTATAAAACTGAAGAAACACTGAAAGAGAAAATGAGTCCAAGCGAAATGTTGTATTTTCACTGTTTATTCCACCCAAGTACTATACATCATACATCTGGGTTTGAACATCCCTATTTACATTTTATCCATAGGATTTAAATATTGAAAGTGCTTGATGGGTCAGCTGAGAGTCAAACTGAACCACAGGAGAGCTAGCTTCTAATATTGCACAAAAATTAAAAAGGTATTTAAAAAAAAAAAAAAAACACAATGAGGTAACAGGTAAGACAGGTAACAGCTGGACCCGACACATTCACGTCAGTAAGTGGTACTGAAGTGTTCCATGCATATAAGGTGACTGGAGACTACTGTACATAGGAGAAACATTGCTTCAGGCAAACGCTAAAGTCTATGAAGCAGTTTTTGCAGACTGGATTTAGGAGTAACAGAAGCTAAACTAAATGGAGCAACAACGATCCATATAATTAAGCTGTAAAAAATGACCAATCCAAGCATTTGCCTACACTTTTCTTGTACTGCTTTCAACAAGCAAAAACCTTACATTTGTGTTTACATTTGAATCAGACGGACATTAAAACTGCAGCTTTTGAAATAAGGTGTTAAACTGATTGCTTTAAAAAACAAGATCACCCCCAAAATGGGCGACTTAAGATGAGAATTACAAACCTAAACCTATTTCTCTCAACCCTCAAACATATGAATGTACAATAAATCTGAATCCACTTCAGAACTCTGAAAAAGGCACTGCACTAATCCACAAAGTAAGTAATCCAGTAAGTGCTAAACTTTGAAAGCAATTGCAAACCGTAGTTTACATTGTGTTTGTGAATAGATGCATCTTTATAAACACTTCCACATAAAATACTAGTTATTTATTTTGTGGAAGGTTCGAGTGTTCAGCGCCACAACAGTACAGATACTACATTGTCCTCTAGAATCTCGAAACCAATTGCACATGACTCTTTTTGAGAGCTGAATGGGTTCTGGCAGCATGGCTTACAGGCTTACAATTTACAAACGTCTAAAAATCCAAACTTAAGCAGTGTTCATATACATACTGGTCACTTCAAGAGTAACAGTTCACCAAATCTCTCTTCTCCCAGACTGAGGAAGCGTTTGGAGTTCAGTGTTTTTTGTTTAGTTTTGCACCAGAGCTATAAGGAGTCAGGCTACATAGCCTACTAGCCCTGCAGCTCCAAAAGTGAAAAAAGAAGAGAACTCGTGACCTGACTGGCTGAGAAAACATGGGGAAATGGGACTTTGAGTAAACCACTCAGTTAAAACTGAAGCTAAATGGTTTGATTAGGTCACAAACTTAAATCATAAAAATTGACTTTCGCAGTTGTCTTTTAGGAACCCTGAGCAGCCCAAGCAGTTTTTTCTCATTGGGAAATATGAAAAAATGAAAAATCACAGCGTTCTGTAATGGAAATGTCCCAAATGTTTTGCCACACATTTTTCCTCAGAATATTATCAGTTCCAGTGAGTTATAAGAGTGTTGGAGTGGAAATATGAAAATTGCTTTATGCAAGCTAACACTACTGACACTGAACAAACAGCATATGAGTAACTGGTGTTATCATATAATAATGTTAAAATTCATTAGCATTTCAATGCGCAGGAGTGTTACCATGCTTGTAGCAGGTATGTAGCTTTATACACATTTTAACCTCATAATTTAGAGGAAAACTGGGACCTATTTGTTTTTTTTTGTTTTTTTAAATTGGACCAAACAAAGTCCAACATGTGTGGAAAAGTCTTCCAATTCAAAAACGTCATTCACTCTCCCACAGAGAAAAAACTGCTCAGCAGTTCCTAATTTTAGCATAACACAGTTGATGCACAACTTCATGCATACAGGGATGATTAGGAAACGCAAATAAAGTTCTCTTTAATCCTAAGAGTAGCATATTCTTTGTAAAGAAATGTCAGTTTACTAAAACTAGCTTATGAGGAGAAACTCATAAAAACCTTTCAGTCATTCATAGGCCAAGCCTCACTCAACACAGCAACAGGTTAATAAATTAGTAAAACAAACAACCAAAAAAAATAGCTTAACTAGAGCCCAGCTCAACAACGGTAGCCAGACAATGGTGGCTATGGTCCGCTCAGTAGCTCAGGAGGAGGTACAGTCCGTGTAGGTGGTCACCATGTTCCCCCTCCTCTGAGTCACAGTCCTGCAGTGCTGTTTTGCCGTGCCGTGAAACCTGCTCTCAGTCCGCTTGCTGTGTCTATCAAATGTAAACATTCTCTCAATGTCATCGGACAGGTCCTCAAAAACCCCAGCACCAAAAGCACCCTGGAAGTGCCTCTTGTGGCGGCTGTGGGCCTGCTGGTGGGCCCTGAAATGGTCCTCAAAGTGCCGTTTTGGCCGGGTGTGCCTGTTCTGGCTGTAGATGTCAAAGTCCCTGAACATGTCATCGAAGTTGAAATCGAAGGACTGATGGAAGTACTGGCCTCCCCCTCTCATGCTTTCGCTGGAGAAAGCACCGTGACCCAACTGATCGTAATCCCGCCTCCTTTTTTCATCCGACAGGGTTTCATAAGCTGAAAAAGGCAGAAGGAGCACAGCTTTAGAGTGAGATGGAAAAATGCACTGTGACGCACCTTGAGGTGGATATTCAGGTAATACAAATCAGAATCAAAAATACTTTATTGATCCTGGGAGGGAAATTACAGTTGTTACATCTGCAACCATTCGCTTTATAAAACAAACACTTTATAAAATAAATTTAAAAAGAACAAAGTGAGAAATATTTTTTTGAGAAACTTGAAATGTATATTATATGAATTTAGTAGCAGTGGCATAGTGGTAATAACTGTGATAAATATGGGAAATTATTGCACGCATTAAATTGAATTACAGTACTATTATTACGGCACAACAATAATATTATTATTATTCATTGTATTATTAATATTATTATTATACGACATATGAACAGTATAACTTGAGTATTGCACAGATGAACCATAGTCAACTGCACTGAACAATGTAACCAAAAAGAACCTTTAACCCTTTAACAAGTATGGTCCCACCGGTGGGTTTCGAATATTCAGCTTTGAAAGTGACAATCAGCTTTATTTCTACTGATTCATCAGATCTGTTTACTAATTATACTTTCCATAACATACAGTGCATCCCTAAAACACAGGAATTTTCCACTCCACCTTAAGTGGTTACAGAAAAGGAACTCACTTCTGGGTGAACCATTACAGGTACCCAGAACTTACTTGAGAAAAGGCTTGATTGGTAAAGATTCATTACATCTACTACTTTTAAACAGTTCTTTACAGACAGACAGACAGACAGACAGAGACAAACACACACACACAGACACACACACACACACACACACACACACACACACACACACACACACACACCTATTCTTTTTGGAACCAAAAATGGTTCCTTCATGGCATCCTCCAAGAAACCCTTCGTAGTACCTTCACTCCTACACTCATTTATTGGCTAACCAGAGAACTCAAATTTCTCAGGCTATTTTCAACAGTCCCCCCAGGCACATCTGTGTATTTATATTTTGTATAAAATTTAAAATCAAATGAAAACAATTCACTCAAATAATAGTAATAATTTCATGACTGAATCCCCATGAAATTATCAAGAATCACAATTAAATCTGATTATTGTGGCGTCAGAGAATTACACTCAATTACTGTGCCAAAAATAAACATTAGACAGATGCGGCACATACCACTGATCGGGTCTTCTGCAACAGATGTGACAACTACTTAAACCCAGGTTCATATATGGACATGACACAGACTGCATGCATAACTTCAAAACTTTACTGAGAAGCTCTCAGCAACTTTATCTCACCCAGTCAGTGGCCACAAGGTGCATTATAAGCTATACTGAAACATGCACAGCTGTCTGCTACGCACTTACCCTCCGCTGCCTCCCGGAACTTCGCCTCTGCATCAGGGCTCTTATTCTTGTCGGGATGGTATTTCATGGCCAGCTTGTGAAAAGCCTTCTTAATCTGACGCTCGGTGGCGTCTTTAGGAACGCCCAAAATATCATAATAGTCTTTTTTGGCCAGTATCAGTTCTGTTATCATCAGGACGCACACGGCAAACATTAACGTTGACTGAGCCGTGGCCATGCTGTAGCTGCGCCTGTTTGACAGAGAGAGAGAAAGAGAGAGAGAGAATATTTACATAACATATACATACAGTATGTCTAATGTAGATCAGAGAATACCTTATATGAATTCAAGTCACAATAAACAAAGACTATTGTAGGTAACTAAAAAACCCTTAAGTACGAAAGCTTAACCTGAGCAATGATAAGTGCAGTAGATGTAGATATGTATGTATGACTTGACAAACTGTGCAGAACATCAGACTACCCGTCTCCCCAGAAGGAGCTTTTAAATGATACATAGACCCACTTTTTGTAGACCTACATAGAAATAAGGCACTACAGGAAAGCATACTGTTTTGCAAAGAGCCTTAATACCTTAATTACAACTTCATTATTTTTTTATTCTGCATTTTACACACTAGACGAATCCAAGAACCACCAAGCCACAAACCTGCCATGAAGCTGCGGGAACACCATCATCACTGCATACAGTCAATTGAGTTTTACACGGCCATGAACTGAAAGGCTGCTGTCTAAGAAATAATCCCCTGCTCCAACATGGATGAAGAAAACATCCTCTGGAGGAAAGTTTTCTTTATTTTAGAAAACTCTCCCAAGAAAAAATAAAGTGTGTGCACCAAAGTCTTGTTTTCTTTCTAGTAAATATGTATGTTGTAACCTATTCTACCCCAGAAAAGAACTGTTCGAAGAAATCATGGAAAGCCAGGATTGCTACACCATCCGTGTTCATGGTGAGTGTATGTAAACTTCCAACCCCAGCTCTAGGTTACCTACAGCCGACTAGACATGACAGCACTCACGTTCACACATGACTCAGTCAGAGATAAACTACAATTTGTTGTTGTCATGCAAAGACCTTGTATCTCCAAAATGGCAAGTATAGAGGAAAAGGCGAACACGTTATTAAACCTATTATGAAAACTTGAAACTACATAAAGAATAACTGCCATATTCACATTATAGCAAAAAAATAAATAAATAAAAAAACTGCAAAAGTGGAAAAGTTGAAAAAATTACTACATTTTAATCAGAATCAGTTTCAGTTTATCTTGCCTTTGCAAAATCCAACAACTCTAACACCCTCAACCCATCACGCCCCTTCAGCAGGTGGAACTCAGTTCAGCCTCTACCAACAACCACAAGAGCTGGAATTAGGAGACCTGTAACACGTGTTACTGCAGGAAGACTAACTAAGACAGCAGACTAAGACTAAGACTAAGACTAACTAACTAAGACAGCACTACAATGTAATCCCACATGTCAGCTCACCACTACCTAGCTATATAACCCACACCCCCTGCAACAGTCACACAACCTAGCTAACAGCATTACTCTGGCTTACTTTAGGTATTGTCAGGTGGTCACTAAATAACCAGAAAACAGACCCCCCTCATGTTTGCACGTGGTTCCCCTTTGGTTATGTTCTGGTTATTATGGATCCACCATAAAAGGTTCTGGGAATGTTCTGTTCATGGCTCATTTAACTAATCTGCAACGCCCCCTTTATGTTATTAGAATCAACTAAAGGCTAAAAAGGTTTCCTGGAAAACCAAAGAGGAGCAAAACAAACATCCTCTCTCAGCATATTTGGAAAGAAAAACAAACATTACAAAACCGAGCTGGGAAGCAATGTAATTGGTCTCCGGGAAGGAGCCTGAAGAGCAGCGCCTGCCCTGCTGTCTGTGAACGCTCCCGCGGTGCTCGACGAGCTGGCGGTCGCTAAAACACAGCAAAAAAGTCCACGACAAAGACCCCAAAACTAGGTTCAAAAACGGACTCACTGATTAGCTGCTACTCGCGGTGTTTAGGCTGTTGTTCAGCGTTACTCACCCTTTCCTACAGACTGAGAGAGGCGATGAAATAACGGGTCGTTTGCGCTCCCATTCCAACCAGCAGCAACAACACGAATCTCAACCCCATTGGTCCGTTTCGTACCACGTGATTTGTACGTAGCGTCATCGCTGGTACGTTCACACGCGCAATTTCCTGACGGCGCGGAAACGCGGGCCTGCGCAGATGTTCTGTTTTTTATATTACGACAACAGTTTTCTCGATAAAAGGATAAAATTGTGTGGAAATCATGTAAATGCTGTAAAAATAGAAATATTAAAACCGAATGAGGATCTAGTGCTCTAGTGCTTGATGTGTTTATCGACGTTATTTTGAATTTGGGTCTTGACCTCGAGATAGAACCTATTGTTTTTATGGGTTTTTTATATTATTTTTTTTCTTATATTTTTTTTTAAAATAATACACAAATACGTTTCCCGTTTAAAATAAGCTAAAAAATAAAATAATTAAAATAAATATTAAAAAAACGACGCGCGCGCGCGAACATGAAACATGACGTCACCTCGTTTTCCCACAATGCGTCCGAAGATCCGAAGATGGCGGGCGTCCCCGATCCGCTGGAAGACATGCTTTACTCAGACGTGGACGAGAAAGCCGTCAGCGACCTCGTAGGCTCCTTAGAATCGCAGCTCGGTGCACCGGACGGGTCCGCAGCTCCGCAGGGCGACGGGAGACGCCCCGGGCCGCCGCAAGCACAAAATCCTAACTTGGGACAGTCGCTGCCCGCTCCGGCGGACCGGCGGCGCTCGGGACTCCAGAGAGCCGAGCCAAAGCTGGAGGTCGGCGGCGCTCGAGAAAACGGCTCCGAGGGGATCTCGGCCTCCTTGAACGCGCCGCAGGGCTCCGTGCTGGTGGGCGCCTCTCCTGCCGCGGGTCGCTTGCAGTCCCACGGGAAGTCAAAGCCTGCAGCGGGACTCCTAACTTCAGCGAACTGTTCAAGTGACGCAGCAGTTGTAGTACCACCACCACCACCATCAGCATCCTCTTCATCATCATCGTCACCACCTACAGATACTCTCCCTCACACAAATCACATAGCGTCTACCATACGGACTGTTCCCTCCAGAGTCCTGCCCAGTGAGAGTGGAAGCAGTGGGACAGTGGCTGTTAACTCTCCTGCTGCTGCTGCCTCTGCTCCCACTGCTGGAGCTGGAGTTCAGACCAGTAGTGCCACCGCTGTTGTTGGTGCCACTGGCTCTAGTTTGGGCAGCGAGAACGGCAACATGTCTGCATCCAATGGCACAAATGGTCCTTTGGTTTCTGCTCAGCCTGATCATGTGTTGTCCCAACCTGCAGACCAGTCAGGTAGTCAGACAGCCCCTGCTGTTGCACTGCATAGACCTCCAAATGTTGTGCCCAATGGAAGTGACCCTAAAGTTGCAGCGTTGCCCGCACAGGGTGTTGGGGTCGGTGCTGGCACTGTCGCTGTCTCGGCCCCGGCTGTGGTGTTTTCGAATGCGAATGCTACTTTGGTGAAGGCCAGCCCACAAGCTCAGATTAGAACCGTCGTCCCCAGTCAGATGGCCGGTAGCCCTGTGGGTCTGAATCCTTCTCCACCCGCACCAGTCACAGCACCTGCTGTAAGCATGCAGGCTGGGGCAGTGAGTGTGGGTGCCCCACTTCCAGTGGCAAGCACTCCCTCGGTTCTAGTGAAGCCGGAAGGCGGCCTTGTGGGGCAGCCCGCAGGTTTGCTGAGACCTGCCACTCCCGCTCCAATGGTGGCCACTGCGGTGGTGCCTCAGAGGCCCGGGGTTCCGGTAGCTCCAAGGGCTGTGGCGCCCCAGCTCACTGTGAGACCCCAGCAGCAGACCACTATTCAGTTACCTCCAGGATTCACCATACCGCAGGGTAAGTGTACTGATGGAGACTCGGATGCGCTCTCAACACTTGGGTACGTTTGACAGGGTTACAGAAGCCAGAGGAGTGCAAGTAAGCCAAAGCACACCTGACCTAGTTGTTAAATCAGTTGGTTACTTAGTAAAACAGTTCCTCAGATTTGCTTCTGTTATGTTAGGGTGACAACCTACGGCTATACCTGCCCTTCGAGGATAAGAATGGACACGGTTGATTTAAGAATATTAGTAAACTTTGTGGTGGGCGATATGAGCTGAAATATATCATTGGTTTGAGTAATGCTATAGAAGATGTGCTTTAGAGAACCATGTTTGAGGACTGGGAACCAAGATCTTTTTAGGGGTTTTTAAGGTCTCAATAAAATCTTGGTTATTCACATATGCACATCTCCATTACAAACATGGTTCTTAATGGAAACCAAAAATGGTTCTTCTTTGGCATCCCTTAAAGAACCATTTGCCCTAATTTTTGGAGAGTATCAATATTGACTAATCGTTTCCATGCCACAGGAAGTGAGGATATGCAGGTAATGTCAGTATCATGCCATGCTGAGCTTATGCACATCACAGGTTACACCACATACAATTTCTTGAGCAGCAGTGCCTAAAAAGTGTTCTGTTTACAACGAGAGTCCAGTTCAGACATAAAATTATGTAGCAAGTTAAAGTCATGTACTGTCCCTACATAGCAGTGTTTAAGGGGGAAACCACTATGAAAGGACATGAGTAGAATCAGTATTGTGGTTTACATGCGTATTGATTTTGGCAATACTAAATATTACTAGTTCTACTCCCTTGACCGTAGCAAAATCATATGTTGTACACAATTAGTATGCTTTAGTTATTGTTGTTGTTATTTTTATTATTGTTGTTAGTAGTAGTAGTAGTAGTAGTAGTATTAGTAGTGATGAAATACAATGCTGGTGTTTCCACTTCTAGCTACACAGTGAGACCATAATCCTACCCTGGTATAATAAACTCCATATAATATTACAATATCATTTATGTTAGTCCAGTATGCCTCCTATGTCTACATACTGCTTTTTTAAAATTAACAAACCAGTCTATATTGCAATGTTTTTTTTTTTTGTTTTTTTTTTTGTTTTTTTGCTTCTGTAGTTCATTTACTGAAGTTCTGATCAAGTTTGTCATCTGATTTTTAGGGATGGTTCTGGTTCGTACTGAAGCTGGCCAGCTGGTGCTGGTTCCTCAGCAGGTTTTGGCCCAGGCCAAAGCTCAGAATCAGAGTAAACCTGCTCTCTCTCCCAGGCCAGCGACACCAACCACGACAGCCACCTTCAGGGTCACCACTCCTGTGGTCCAGGTATGTCAGGACACATAATTCCTCACCAGGGTGTTACTGGGATGCGGTACTCTAAAAATATCATAATGTTCCCACAGCAAATTTACCACAAATCACTCGAGGCACGTTCAGTGTCTGTGTGTGTGCTTTCAGACTGGAGCTCAGTTAGCTAAGAAATGAAGGTACATTTTAAAATGATACATTTTGAGACACAAGTTGACACAAGTCGGGAATTTCTACCAAATAAAAATAGCCAGACTTCGCTTTTTCTGTGCTAAAGATTAGCCCATAAGGTTTGAGCTCTCAGATTTGTTTTTATGATATTGTCTTGCTTTGCAGTCACCTGTGTCAACTCCTGCTATCCGCCCCATTCCTCCGGCGCAGGCGAAGGTGGTCCAGGCAGCAGGCCCCGCCAGTCCTGCTCTACAGGTACATTTTACTAGGATTGACAGAATTTTCCTGCATGTAATTTCCAAGAGTGAATAAAGTCACGAGTACTGATGCAACCCAAGAAGGCGTGCTATTATAGCCATCTGTGGCCGTACATAACTGGCCTTGCTCTCTCTCAGCAGGAGAGATGGGTCTTTCATCACTCTTCCCCGGCACTCAAGTGTGAGCCATGGCCATGTCAGTGTCTGTTAACTGGTATAAGGAATCACACAGTTAGCGTGCGTCTCCAAGCGTGGTCAGCTTGTCAGTGACATTGTTCTAGCTGCAGATGCAGTAGTGTTAAATGTGTCTGGAAAAAGCATGTGCTAGGCTTCTCTCACGCAGCTGACAGCACTGTATGATTGAGTGAGACCCAGCTAGTGGGCAGGAATTGGCCAAGACCAAACTGGGGACTAATATGAGTAGAAATCAAGAAAAGGGCATACATTGTTGTCTAACAGGAGCTATGTAGAATGTATTACATTTACTTATTTATATTTCTCAGGAACCCATCATTACATAAAGTACTTTTATTTATGTATTATGATTTTTTTTTTTTTTATATTGTAAATTATATATAATTTATTCTTACAGATTTATTTTGTTTTATTCATATAATCTGAAGCATCATATACACTATTTCCATTTTTTTTAGTGGACACCTCTTCTAATGAATGCATTTAGTGCACATTGTCTAGTCGCTGCAGATAAGTATTGCCAGTAGAATAACTCTCTGGAGCAGATAAACATAAATATATTGGCACCATGCCTAATGCCAGGTGATCATCCAACATCCTGACCTCACTAACGTTCTTGTCTCTGAATGCAATCAAATTCACAGCAGTGCTCCAAAATCTAACAGAAAGCATTCTGTGGACAGTACAGACAGTTACTCCAACAAAAGCAGGATAAACTATTTTTAATGCCCTATATTGGGGAAGAAACAATGAATGAGCGGGTGTCTCAATACTTTTGTCCATGTAGTATATGTGTAACATACTTATATTCATATTAAAGCTGTTGTAGTTGATAGTTGTTAGTAGTATATATGTATATATAACATGTATATATGTTTGTGTGTGTGTATGTAGAATGAGTAAACTTTATTCTTCATTACAATGGTACGGTAGTGCTGCAGTGTTGTCTGGGAGATTATGCAGTATAGTATTAAGCAACACTTAGTCTGGAGTAAAACTGATGTTGTGTTTTTCTTATAGAAGAGTCCAGTGGTGACAGTCAGTTCTGCCCCAAAACCTGCTGGCCCCACGGTCATTACAGCTGGAGCCCGTGTCCAGACCCCTCAGACTCATATCCTGAAACCCTCACCTGTTCCAGCATCCCCTGTCCCAGCCGCAGGAACCACCGGCCTCTCTCCGGTAGCCAGCTATTCTGTCCTTTCTGAAAAGCCATCTTTTCACTTTTCCATGTCCGAATTCAAGGTTCTGCATTTAAGAAGTGGTTCTTATGTAGTCATTAAACTTCATTTTGCCCAGTGTGGCTTGACTTCTTGTCTATGTGCTGCTACCTGCTCTTTAGTCAACAGAATAAACATAAATGATGTATGCTTCTGTTTGGCTGTTTCCAGTTTTTACATTTTCCCCACTTATTTTAGGAAATGCAGGAGAATGTGAAGAAGTGCAAGAACTTCCTGGCAACGCTGATCAAACTGGCATCCCATAATTCCCCATCTCCTGAAACATCTCGAAACGTGAAGGCACTCGTGCAAGACCTTTTGGTGAGAGTTGTTGGCCCTTTGTAAGGTCAATCAGGGACAGACAAGCACAGAAACCATCTCAGGCAACATACAATCTGATATAATGATTGTGAGCTTGTCTGTGGGTATCTGTGTGGTCATTTAGACTTAAAGGGGGAATTGAATTTTGGAAAAGGGGAATGTACTGTAAATGGCAGTCAATGTTTTTTGTTTTGTTTTGTTTTTTAAATGGCAGTATGTTGATGAAGTCATTTAAATGCAGACATACTGCAGAATTTCCTGTGAACTATTAAAGAAAAGTTTTAAGGATGTTGTTCCTGCCCTCAACAGTAGATGTCAGCAACCCATTTCTTTTTAAATGAAGCCTCCTCCACAGAAGAGATGTGCTATGATAACTTTGCTGCATATTTCATTTCTAATAAAGTGCTTTGTTTAATTCTGATCAGGATGCCAAAATCGAGCCTGAGGAATTTACAAATCGTTTGCAGACGGAGTTGAAGTCTTCTCCTCAGCCCTACCTCATTCCTTTCTTGAAGGTAGTATCTACTCTCTCTTTCTGCCTTCTCTTTCTCTTTCAGCACCTCTGGACAGAAAGATGGCTTCATGCCTCTTTAAAAGAAACTGATCCAAATGGCTAATAGTAATCCTATTACTACTAGAACCCAACATACAAATCAGTAGGCTGATAATATCAGATATCAGGTCTATGTTGGCGATCTTCAGTTTTATCGATATTGGAGAAATTCTCACCAAAAAAAGCTTGGTGATTATTGGTTGTAATATAACCTTACTAGAACTTGCATTCTTCCAAAGACAGGGGAACACATTAGCCAGCTGTACCACTGAGGAACCACATATGAGACATCCCTTGTTTAACACTGCATAAAATCAAGACTGAAAACCACCTGGTTAAACAAAACACAAACTTGCTTTAAACATGCATCCAAATTAAGAGCTAATGAACAGTAAGAAGACATGCCACAAATTGTAATTAATGGTTGTAATACATTGCTTGGATCTGAATAACTATCCAGTGATATCAAACTAATAACCTGCAGATTGGTAGTCATTAGCTTCCATTCGTCTTAAGCCTCATTTAGCAGAATTTGCCAACAGATATCAGATTTGAGTTTATTAATTGAATTATTAAAAGGTAACGGCAATTAGGGATGTAGGCATTCAGGGTAGACAGATCCAAATGTTGTGGACACTCCTTCAAATGAGTGCGTTCGGCTACTGCAAGTTGCACCCGTTGCTGACACAGATGTGCAAATGCGTGCACACACACACAGTAGAAGAGTATTTCCAATAGAATAGGACTCTTTTAAGCAGATAAACATAAACCTATTGGCACCAGGCCTAATGCCAGGCATGGGCTAGAGGGGTACAGAGCCCCTAGCATTGAGTTGTGGAGCGGTGGACCTGTGTTCTCTGGAATGCGGGAAAGCCTGTGAATATCTTCGAGTTGGGAAAAACAATGAATAAGGAGGTGTCCCAATACTTTTCTCCATCTAGCATAGACCTTGGATACTCTAGCAGTGCACCTTGGTTTATTAACTCTCTGGTCAGTGGAGTATAAATGGACCAACATCACCAACATTGATAAATGAATATCTGTCTTATTCATGGGCTGAGTTTTGATGGTCAATCTCGCATTTAATTGATTGTGTGCAGAAAAGCCTTCCTGCTCTGAGGATGACCCTGCTGAACTCGCAGCAGTCTCTGATCCAGCTGTCCCAGCCTACACCCTCCACCCCTGTCACTGTGTCCACCATTAAAGCCCCGGCTCCTGTCCGCTGCCCCGTCACCACAGTACCCCCTGTCCGGCCCGCTGTTGCCCAGGACCAGACTGTACGTATACTCTCCAGTTATACTCTCTCTCTCTCTGTAGAAAGATTACCTATGTGCTTGTAGAGTGCAGCATCTTCACTGTCTGTCCCCTGTGTCTCTTCTGAAGGCCATTAAGAGGGCACAGCCTAGTCCAGCTAGGATGCCAGTCGTGGTCACGCAGACAATCCGGCCTCAAGGTGTGTATACCTGGATACGTTGTTTTAGTAACTTTCAGTGATTGTGTACATTCAAGTTTGTATCCACAACCTTATTGTTCTTACCAAGCAGATTTGTTGAATATCGAGTGCTTGCCAAAACTTTGGGGACACTAAGTTTTTTTGTAAATGAACAGCTCTCTGTTTGTTTGAGCCCAGCTGGCCAATTACAGTTAATATACAGTTAATAAGACTGCGTTGTGGTCTTATTGGTAAAGTATAGCAGATAATACCAAACAATTAGTGAATGTTTTGGTATCACTAGGATTCAAACTCAGCTAATGAGAGTAAGAATAGTACTTTATTTATTTTTTTATAGCTCATCATACAGATAACAGCTCAGTGTATCTCATAGACTGATCCTGGGCAGCACATTTTGTTGGTACCCCTATGCAGACACATGACTATATCTGACAATTGGCCAATACGTTGAAGATGTTTGTGAATGGAAATCATCAAAATGTGCTAGACACTTAGCCTCCAGAGTGTGACATGCCTGTATTACAGTTGTCACATTGGAACCATGAATGAAGCACCCCTTTAAAATACAGGACGGCTGTAAGATGTGAACACGAAGCATGATCATGGGTGAAATTAAATGTGTAATAGTGTTGTAATGACCTTTTACAGAAAAATTTAGCAATACATATAGGGGGGGGTTGTTGAGTGTGTGTCTATACTTGTCATCTTTGGTCTGATTTAAAAGTTGTTGTTTTCTTTTTTTAGGGAACCAAACTACAAGTATATACACTAAACAAAATAAAATGAAAACCAAGGCCTACTAAATTCTGAAATTTAAGCCTTGATGAGTTTTGCTAAGAAATGCGACCTGACTGACAGACTAATCTCACAATTAAATCATTTCCTTGGTGTAAAGAACAAGTTTTGCAGTTTTTCTCAGCCACTGATTACAGTTCCAGTCCATACTGGAACGCTTCAAATGTTTGAAGAACTGAAAGGTTTGATAAGGTTTGAAAGGGGATAAATGTGTGGCCTTTATCAGTATTTCCACTTCTATCAGTTGCCGATTTGAATTTTCCAGTAATGTGTTTAATACGTTAAGTTATTGGGTATGGGCAGAGTGTTTCAAAAGCCTGGGGTCCCTGAACTTTTGGTTGACAGTGTAAATTAGTACCCTGTTAAATTTCATTAAGTGCTCTTGATAAAATTTCATTTTGGAGCATGTGTAAGCTTCATTAGTGGCTGTTAAAGCAGTCTGCTGTATCTGTGTTTTTTGTGTTGCAGTTCCAGTGGTCAGAGGACCAACAGTACAAGTGAGAGGTCCTGTGGGAATCACCATGCAGGCCTCAGCCAATCAGAAACAGAAGCTGAACGACCCGGGAGGTGGAACTTTCAAGTACGAGTCAAGCTCTGCTGAATCTTGATGGTTTTTGTAGCAGTTAAATAACTAAAGGCTTAGATGAATCAACATGTGAAGACACTGATGATTTCTCAAGAAACTCTCTGGTTTTAGTCGTGTAAATAAAATAGTTTTAATATAAATATGTATGAATCAGAAATTACCAGTAAATGGCAAAATTCCAGATTGGGAAGAGTTCCAGAGTGGAGAAAATTGATTTTGGGTCGTTTTCTTAAAGAATTATTAGGTCACTAATGACTGTCAAGATTTAAAAAGCATAAAATACGCTGTGTGAACGATGGTTGTAGAAAAGGCATTTATCTCCTGCGTTTTGGACGCCAAGTCATTCCATCAAATTTTCATTGGCTGCCATTATGAAGATGATCCATTTTGGTAAACATCTTGCTGAAAGACCCAGTGGAAGCCAAATGTGTCTACCTGCATTTATTGCATGACAAGTGAAACGCTAACTGAATTTGCCAAGTTGCTGTCTTGATCTTGCCGGCCACTAGGGTGCAGCATTTCTCTTGGAGAGAATTTCTGTAGGGCAGAGAGTTCTGGGAAAATTAGGGATCAAACAGCATGTGATGGAAGGAAAGTCACTGACACAAATATCTATCTTATACATTATTAAGATGCATTTCTCCTTATCAGAGTTTTGGAGCTTCTGTCATTCATTAATTAACTTTTTTTTATGGTTTCTTTTTTTAGGCTTCAAATACAGCGAATTATCCCTTTTTGTTATTATTAACATTATATGTAGATTAATTCTCTCCACCCTGCAGCCAAATTGTTTCTTGTTCATCTATTGCAGGGATGATGATGACATCAACGATGTGGCATCGATGGCAGGTGTCAACCTGAATGAGGAGAATGCTCGTATATTAGCCACAGGCTCTGAGCTGGTGGGCACGCAGATCCGTTCCTGCAAAGACGAGACCTTTCTGCAGGCAAACTTGCTGCACAAGCGCATCCTTGAGATCGGTACGAAATAAACACACACTGTCTCGTACATAAAGCATAAAGATGAAGCTGCATACACAACCTGCTTTATGACTGAGGCTTGGACGAAAAAGAAACCAGTCAAGGGCATATAAGTACTGAGCTTTAATTAAATAACAGCTTTAGCGTCAAAAATCTAATCCTAACAGCTGTTCCCTTACAAGAAATGTTGCTGACCAGCCAGCTAGCTTATGCTATAAGGCTCTAACAAGGCATTGAAACCTCCAGCACCAATCAAAAACTCACTTCACTGCTGTCATGTCATACACTGCGTTCCTCTTGCCTTCCAGCTCTAGTCTCATTAGGACAAGAATTGCAATTAGTATTCAGAAACATTTAACTTTTGTTAAAAACATTGAATCAGTGCTCACTATTATGAATCGAATCAAAACAAATCCAGTATGAGCAAATCATTTGATCCCAGTACTTTGGAGAAGTTTGGAGTCTGTGTTCAAAGGATGGAAAACAGTGTTGTCAATAATATTCAACCAGTTTGGTTCTGGAAAAGGATTTTTTCATGTTAGCTCTCTGCGCTAGTTTCCAATGATCAGTAGGAGTTTACTGGGCAGTAAAAAGTATTTTTAGGAATGATGAATTTCCAGAATGATGAACATGGTTGCAGGCGGCTGGAAAAAGCTGTAAAACCTTGAAAAGGAACTTGTTGGTAAAGTTAAAGCAGCATTATATAGTTGTACCTCATTGTGGTGTTCCCTGTAATAGGGAGAATGCTGTCTCTGTCATAGCTGCTCTGCCAGTAACTTGTAACTTTGGTATAGCTGCACAAGACCTCTCGCCAGATCTGTGTAATGTTGTGTGGTTATTCCTGGTTATTTCTTCTAGTTGTCAACAAAGGCACATGTACAGCTGTCCATGAGGGGGCGCATAAAGCATGCATTTTGTATTCATGCCAGTGGTTCCAAAGTGAATTGCACTCCCCAACAGTAGGGGGTGCCCAGGAGCAAACAAATATACATTTTCATATAATTCTGCTTTAATGGGCAGAATAACTTGTATGCATTTTGATTTGTAGTTTGTGATTTAAATCTGCATATTAAATGCATTATTACTAGTGGTTCCAAACTTTTGATTGGTATGACCAGTGGTAGTAAATCACATGTCTCAAACAAAAGCAGCAGCTATCTTGTAACCATAATTTTATTTATTTTATCATAATTTTTTTTTCAGCTATATAGACAGTGCGCCATACAGTGTCAAAAGCCACAACTCTGTTTAATGAGACTTTACAGCCTGGGCCATGTGTGTGATGAATTAAGCATGTGGTTAGCATTCTGCTAATTAATAATACACTTCCATTACTTGTTGGCGACCAAATGTTTTGGCTGATTTGCAGTAAGGTAGTGCAGTCGACACAATTATGTCCATATGTTTGTAGACACCCCTACTTTTTAAATTGCCTTTAAGTCCATTTCTGACACAGATACAAATACAGTTTCTGTAGATGAGTATTGCCAATACAATAGGCCTCCCTGAAGCAGATAAACATGAACCTATATGCACCATGCCTAATGCCTTGTATAGGCTAAAGGGTATAAGGGAGCTGTGGTGCAGTGGAACAGTGTTCTCTGAAGTGATAGTGCTTCATCCAACACTTGAAGCACTCACTCAGGATGAGTTGGGAAAGAGGTGTGGTGGTGATCATTCAACATTCTGGGCCTTACTAAGGCTCTTGTCGCTGAATGCAGTGATATCTTCACAGCAGTGCTCCAAAACCTCGTAGAAAGCCTTCCCTGTGCAGTAGAGTTACTGCAAGATAAACTTTTTTTTTTTGTAAGATAACCTTGGTTTTGGAAAAAAACAATGACTGGACTGGTGTCTCAGTGCTTTTGTTCATATAGTGTAGCTTTCTCTAAGCATTAAAAAAGTGAGACATTGCTAGTATACTTCATTCAACACAGAAAGCCTAATCTGGGTCATAGCATCTATGTCTGGTGTAGAAACACCAGGAGTTGCCCTTTACCTCGGCTGCTCCTGTTTCTTTATGGGCTAACTGCAGAGTTATGATGGCAGACTGAGTGCCAGAAGCACACAGAGCCAATAGGAATAAAGAGTCTGTCCCATTCACCTCTGTTTAGCCTCCCCTAAAGTCTACTACACTTCTAGTGCACTTCCACTGGCCTCTCACTCACTCACTCACTCCCTCACTCACTCTCTCTCAGTCTAATGAGTGCTTGGTATAGTGAGGCTCAGCCATCCTCAGGCTGCGTATGAATACTTTATGGGCCTTCCTCTGATGCCTCTCTGTCAGTTTGTCATGTGTGCTGGACCAAGAGGAAGCCCGGGGCTCTCTTCCCGACAAGGTCACGGCCATACACACACTCGCAATGAGCCACGCAAGACACATGCAAAAGAGGAGAAGGAATGGATTAACGCACATACACAAACAAATGACATATGTAGGCAGGATACATATTCATGCTTTTGGTACCTGTTTGTCCACACAGGCGATGGAAATGAGGGGGAAGTATGTATGTCATAATGATGTAGATTAAGGGTGTGTGTGTGTGTGTGTGTGTGTGTGTGTGTGTGTGTGTGTGTGTGTGTGTGAGACAGCAGGAACCAGCAAGCTGGTCAAAACTAGCCTTGGTATGATGAACGTGTTGGTGGAAACTGCACAGAAAGGAAGATATTCAAATGTAGAGGTATTTAAATATAAGGGAAGGGGAACATTTTTCAAGTGGGGTAAAAAGGTCTTATGATCTTTAAAGAAATATAAGGACAGCGGGGTGTACCACAAAGCAAGGTTTTTCAGGATTGTCCAATAGGAATGCCTCACATCTCCCTTCCTTTTGGACAGACTGGACATTGGCTCTCCCACATGTTTAGGGTTTACACTCATGAGCCAAATGACCTTGTTCCAACAACATATGTCAAGTTCTGGTATGTAGTATTGACACTTAAGTATGAACTTAACCACCCATTCTTGTAGTTGGCATGTTGGATGCAGGAGAAATGGTCAGGAGTGAAGATCTGAGCGACATAGACGAGGGCCACTGGGTCCAAACATCTCAAAATTGCAAGGCTTTAGATAGGCTCCTGATCAGTAGTGGTGGGTAACTATTCAGTCTGAGGAGGGACATATTTAAAAATCTGGCAACAGACTATTTGGCATCCATGGCTCATCGGTGTGTGAGGGTGAAGAAGGCTATCCTATTTAGCTGGAACCAGCAGATTGCCTTCTATGGCACGGTTTCACAGGGTGTAATGATGGTTACAGGAGGAAAACACAGTGGCATCACTCAGATGGCACACAGTGCATCCCTCCCTGCTGTGTAGCTGCTGCCTAGTCAGAGTGCCCATACTAACCCCTGTCCACCATATAACGCATCTACTGCTACAGCCTTGGTGCCAGATACCACAGGAGACCTTCAGAGGTCAGAAGCTTTATCAGATGTTTTGGTGACTTGATCGGGACCTACACAACCTTATGCGGGTGCTTTTATAGTTATAGCTGATTGGTGTAGTGCATGATTTCAAAACAAAGGCTGTGTTCTAGTGTCCTGATCTTATGCTCTAGCCACAAGCAGTATGTTAGCTTGTGGCTAGTGTTTTATCATGGGGCTAACATGATCGTGCTCACTGAATTCCAGCATGGTACTGTATGTAATAGGATGCCACTGTTCCAACAAGTCAGTTGGGGAAATTTATTTCCTCTTAGAAGATATTCCACCATCAACTGTGAGTAGAAGCGTTAAGGAACCATAGCACCCCACCCACGAAGTGTAAGACCACGTAAGGTTGCAGAGCGGGGTCAGGGCCGAGTGCTGAGCTGCGAGTATAGTGCAGAAAAGTCTCCAATGCTCTGCTGACTCCGCTGTAACCGCAGCTTCAACAGGAGGCTTGGAGCTCTGCAAAGAGGGACCAACTTTACATTAATGCCTATGGATTTAGAATGGGATGTCATAAAAGCTCTTGTAGGTGTCCCAATACTTTTGTCTGTGTAGTGTGCAAAAAGTGATTTTATATATATATATATATATATATATATATATATATATATTAGCAATCCCAGATAATACCAATTCCAGTTAGCATGATAAAATTCCTAAAAAAAATCTTTTGATTGCTTCTCAATCAAAAAACTACAAAGTGGCACATTCTGATCCCTGTAGATTTCAATTACTGCACTCATGTATATTCCATTCAACACCTGACAGACCCACCTTTTTCACCCCCTCAGTTGCAAAGCCAGGCTTTTTCTTTTTTCCTAGATAAGATTAGGTGCAGAAAGTGAAAGGTGGGGGGGGGGATCAAGCAGAAGTGAAAGGTTCAGAGGACCCCTCTCATCTCTGCACTCCTTCCATTATTGTATTTAAGCAAATTCTCTCTTTCCCTTGCGTTTGATTTAGTATACAGTGCATACCAATGAGCGCCGGCGGTTATGTGCTATTACATGCAGCCTGGCTGCGGTTGTTACACTGTCGCCAGCGGCTGGATTGTGTTAAAAATGTAAATCTTCCTCTGGGGGAGATGGGAGTGTGTATGTGTGTGTGATGGCTACAGTGTAGATGAATAGAGAAGAGGTGGGGAAGCGACACTATACAGCTCCACCTGCTGGATATGTATGTTTGTGTGGGAGTCTAACAGAGGACAGCAGTAATGTGTGTTTTTCAGTTGATGTCTGAATGTCCATTTCTGTTTCTCCAATATTTTTATGCACCTCTGCCAGATGATTTTACTGCAGCAGTTCAGCAAAGCCTAAACAGTTTACATTTTCCATTTAATAAATATGTCTAAATGATTAAGAACCTCATCAAATATCAATTTTGGTTAAAAACTGATGTGGATATGTTAAAAAAAATTAAAGCAATGCAGATGCCAATGTGGCACTGATTCAGATATGTCCTTGGTATTAACTAGATATGGTGTGATGCCACTTTCTTTTCTGAAACGTATATAGTTTTGAAATCTTAAGTATCAACCAATACTAATCCGCTGGTGGTGGTGGTGTTGTTTATTAATAACCGTGAGCTAAAGAATGAATTTAAGTATTTTACTTTGTTCTTTGTATAAATATTATATGTATAATAAATATATAACCTTGGTTGGGGTGACAAGTCCTTATATCAAACCTACTTACAACCCTGTTATTTTGCTTCAGAATGAAGCATGCTGCTGTTCCTATTACAGAGAGCTTGAGGGGAGATAAATGCACTCGGTCACACGGCGCCTTGTCATAAACTAGCCAATAAAAGCATAAGTTTAACACCATAACAAACACTAATTATTTCAGCGTCTCACTGGATAGCTTCTGCATGTTTCTTTCTTTTTCTTTTTTTTTTTTTTTTTTTTTTTTTTTTTTTTTTTTTAATTCAAGCTTCCCTTTCTGTGGTCACAAGGCCTCGTTCCCATAGCAACTCTTATTCCCATAACTAGCAGAGTCTTGAGATGATCTGCTGCTTCTTACTATCAACACCATGTTTACCTGAAGTCGCCATTGTGTTTTACTGTTTCACCACCTTTGATTAGGCCTACCGCTGTTGGGCTGGGTTTATGTAAACGAGTCACGACTGTTACATCACAGTTTTGGGGGTTTGGAATTGGCCTGTTTTCCAGCTTTGAAGGAGGAACAACAGTGTTTGAGATTCATGGTTTGTCACTTCTATGTACCAAACTCGTTATGTAACTATGCTAACTAAGTAAAAGCAGTTTGACTTTCTTGGGGCTTTTTAAGATAAGCATCTAAAAGGCTGTCGTTCTCAAACTAACAGTCTACCACTCCACTGGAAGTATTGGCATCCGTCCAGAAAATCTCTATGTGGATCCCTTCTTCATTGGCACTCCATTGGCAACCTTTGGACATGTACTGTGATGTGTAACCCGCTCTCTTTTTTCTTTCAGCACGGAAGTTTGGGGTGAACGAGATCGGGGGCGACGTGGTGAGCCTGGTGTCCCACGCTGCCGAGGTGCGGCTCCGCTCCATGCTGGAGAACGTCACAGCTCTCGCACAACACCGCACGGACTCCTGCAAGGTACGAGCCAACCACCAGCATGCACATCAAAGCTAAATGCTAATGTACAGGCTTTCTGGCTAACTTCATCCTGTTACCTGAGCTCGAGCCCAGTCTAACTCCTACACTCAGACTCCATCACGGTGCGGGGATGCAAATGTGAGAAATGCAAAGCTGTTGTAATTGTGAGCAGAGTTTCTCCTCCACATCAAAGCAGTGATTACGTCTGATCATGTCTGTTTTGGTACGCTTAGCAGCCTCTGACTAATGCCTGCCGTCATTACTGGGTTTCACTGATAACTTCCACTTAGTTTAGTATCTGTGTTCATGAACCCACCTGAAGCAACATTTGGGCCAATACAGCTCGCTATGGGAAAATTGGGGTGGATGATTTAAATTGGGGTTTTATTGCGATACGGAACAGCAGCGAAGACGAGTGTTTTTCCCCCGCAGGTAAGGTCTTTGTGAGTGTGACGGGTTCAGCATGTTTTGTAGTTAGTTTGTAGTTTTGTAGATATTAGGCTGGATCGTGTGCAGAGTGTAGCTAGTCATTTATTTCCATGTGAATTTTAAAACCTTCTCCGGGTTTCTGCGGATCCAGGCTGTTGTCATCAGCCGAAAGCGGGGCAAACTTCAGCGGTGACGGGAAAACTTGCCCTGCCAGCACGGCACACAGCCTTGCCTCAGAAAAAAAAAGGAAAAGAGACAGCGCGCGAGAGCGACAGATGAGAGGCAGAGTGGAGTGCTGTTACCGCCGCTAACAGGCTACAGCCTCAGAAGTTTGTGCAAGTGTGTGTGTGTTCCTCCGTGGGCTGTCTGGCTTTGGTCCTTGTCTGCGCCTGGCGCACTGCTTCACCTGGGAAGTGAGAACAGAGCTTTGCAAGAGAGTGTGCGAGTGCGTCTGGGGCTGCCTCCGAGAAGCTGCGAAACAAACAATTATCCCATTAACTCTGGGTGACCTACTAACTTCTCCTTAGTTCAGTCACGCAGGGAAAAGGAAGGAAAGTTTGGTGGAGCAGAAGTTGAGGCACTCGATGAAAGTCAATGCGAGGTGTATACGTATGCGTGCGTGTTTGCGCTTGTGGTCGTGAAGATGGTTTGGAGCTCATTGTGATGTGTTTTCCTGTTCCAGGATGAAGAGCGCTTGGAGCAGACGTCGGATGTGAGGACGCAGCTGAAGTTCTTCGAGCAGTTGGAGAGGCTGGAGAAACAGCGCAAAGACGACGAAGAGAGAGAGATCCTGCTCAAAGTCGCCAAAGTGAGTTGGAGAGCTGACCTATGAAGTGGTAGAACTTCACGAAATTCACTGTTTTCCCCTCCATCCCAAAAGCAGTCAAGTCAGGACTTGCTTTAGTGTCCAGTGCTGGTTCATTTAGCTTTGCACTGGAGCTACAAGGCTTATATAGATGATGATGGTTTTAATGAAGCATTCAAGCATCATGAAAACTGCCTTTATTTTGACATTTATGTAGCAAGTGTACCTTTTTAAATAAGAACGTCAGTCTCTGCTGACTGTAATCGTCAGAAAGGCAGCTCTGTCAGTCCCGCTGTGGGCCGGAACGCTACAACTGCACTATATAACTTTGGTTGAGCTGCATGAGACTTCTCGCGAGAACTGCGTAACCTGAGTCATATTTGGGTAAAGTCCTGTAATGTTACTCTATATATGTCAACAGATGTATGTGTACATCTGTCCATGAGGGGGAGCTCAAGGGTGACTTGTATTTACTGCAGTGGTGTAAAAGTGAATTACACTCCATGACTGTAGGAGGCGCCCAAGAGCAAAACGTCCAATTCTCAAATAGGCTTGCGTTTGTGGTTGGTGTATCATTGCTGTTTAGACAAAATGGACAAAACAGTCAGTCAGAACCGAACACCACACAAGCATAAATGCTTTGAGGCAAGTGAGACAATTTAGACATAGAGTTCTCACAGCGCTAATTGGTGGGCAGTTTTCATTGCTTGTTGGCGGCATTAGCCTCCTAGCGCGATTGCAAAACTAAAGGAGCAAATATCAGACACTTGGCTGATGGACTGTTTTTGGGGTAAGAAGAAAATTGTGTAAATTTGATTGTTGGCCAAGCCGTGGCTTTAATAAGCCTCCAGCGCCGTGCTCATCTCCGTAGTGTAAACAAAGCCAGCAGCTTGCACACAGCTCCACTCAGGGATAAAGCCCGAACATATTTAGGTCATGGCTGTAATGATACAGTATGAGAATAAGGTTGAGGCTTAATTGAGCGGCAGAACGGGTGCCCGATTGCAGTTTGTTTTTCTGGACGCAGATTAAGGGCTAGTTTAAGCCTGAGTATCTTATTTATTTTCAGAGGGAACAGCTCCTGGGGTCAAAAACACCCTTCATTTCTCACTCCAGCCAACACTAACTTGAAGCTGGTTGGTGTCAAACTTTGTAAATTTCACAGGCGTCTGCAAGTATCTCCCCCACCCCCCCCCACCCCCAAAAAATCATTTCGTCATGAGTTTTTAGGATAATAATCAGGTGAATGTACACTTTAAGCTTACCAGTATCTAAATTCTGACATTTGTACAAAAAGTACACTGATTCCAGCCACATAAGTGATGTTAAAATGAAATACTTCTCATAGAATATTATTTAACTATTTATGAAATGTACGTTTTTTTTGGGAATTTAACCCCTTAAAAGCCAATGGCCCGCTGGCAGGCTGATGATTTTATTACACACTTGTACTACCAGTACAAGCCCTGACTAATATGACTTGGTGTGTAATAAGCCTCGGACTGTTAACAGGTGTGCCAGACTTATAATGGGTACATTTGGTACCCTTTAAGCTCTCCTTTGTTTCGGATAAGCTCACAATAATATGTTTTCGGGATGATCCGATCCAGTGAGTCGGGATCAGAAGCCGATCCAGACATTTTTAATGGATCAAGTATCTGCTCCGGTTCCGGTCCACTTCCGATCCTTAGGTTTACTGTAACAGGGCGCCATTAAATAGACATGATCCATAGCTGCTGCAGACAGACTTGTCATTTTTTTTAAGTAACAAGTAACCCCAGACAGAGTTCATCTGGGACCTTATTCCAGTGAGGAAAACTAAACAGAACGTTTAGAAAGTTTGAACTGCTTAGTGCGACAATGTTAATAGTTAGCAGCCAAAACAAAAGCTAAAGTTAGCTTTTTAGGCTATCTCTGCATTCCACCTTAAATAGTGCCACAGTTCCATAGAGTCCATTTCAACAGCAGAGCGTAACTGCTGCATTATTTAAGGTGGAACGGAAAATTCCAAGAAATATGAATCCTTAAAAATGACAGCGATCCACAACTATTGACCATTACAAACTGAAGATTTCTGGAATTGTGGATTATAAAATGGTCAGTAATACATGTGTTTTGATATCCTGGTTTAGCAGACATTCTTGTATACCTTGTATGCTAACTATGTACTGTAGCACCTGTGTCTAAAACAGTCTTTTTGGTTTAACTCGTACTATTTCTATCATCCAACAGGCGTCGTCATACTATGCATATTTTGAAAGCAAAATGCAGAGACACCCAAATTAAAAGTCAAAAATAAGGCCTGGATAGCCATATCTTAAAATGCAGTTATCTGATTGGCTTATCAGGGAATGTTTAGTAACCAAAACATTTTTATGTCAGATATCAAGCAAGGTAATACACTATCTTATTTGAGCTTAAATATGGTGGTGTGCTTAACAGGTATGTTTACCCTAATCGCTAGATTCTTGAATGGTTGGGCGAAAAAAGGCTTTCTATTCAGGTCGGATTAAGGGTTATTCAGTTTATGTCCATAACTGCAAAGCTGGAGAGAGCCTGACAGTCTCCAGCATCAACAAACAGCCAGCAGTAGCTTCCCAGCATGCATCTGGTCCATTGATGTTTCGTTCCATACAGCAAGGTGGGGGAGTATTGGGATCCCCCACAGGAGAAAGCATGCAACATGAAAGCAGAGGTAATTAGTTGACTTAAACAGCAGCGGCAACAGCGATGATGATGATGATGATGATGGTGACGTCCCGTTCCTAAGCCTCCTCGTTAGATTCCCTGCGCTGCGTCCCTATTCTAATTAAGCAGTCGAGTAATTAAGCTGTCAGCCAGGAGATAATTGCTCTTGTGTTGCTCTTCCCTGATTCACCACCAGCACTGTTTGTGAGTTAAGCTGACCTATTTATATGCACAGAGAGTGGAATTATAAGAAGATCCTGTGTTTTGAATTCTCTCAATAGCGCACCTTTCTGACGGCTGGATATCAGTTCACCTTTGACACCTGTGTGAACATTTCAGATGAATTATTTCAAGCTTTTTAGGTTTTATTAAAACATTTCTGAACGTGAATCTGTGCCTCAGATTGCTCTAATCGTTTGTTTTTCCTCTACAGAGTCGCTCCAGACAAGAAGACCCTGAACAGGCTCGGTTAAAGCAGAAAGCTAAAGAGGTGAGTCCAGTGGTGCTTTGGAAACGTGGCATACACATTTTACAAGTTACTCACTCGCTTGATATGCGACTATACTTTCTTTTTCCTTTTTTTCCTTCCCCTCTCTCCCTTCTTTCCTATCTTGAATTTTTGGTAGAGTCAAAACTTTATTCCACAAAACTAAGAGCTATAACTGCAGTGTGTTGTTGGCTACATGAAAAGTAAACTGAAATCTCTGGAGCTTTTTAAAGTAACTTGTAACGAAATCATCATGGAGTCAGAGATCATAATTAATATTAAGCATCTAAGTAATTTTGTAGGATATATTTTAAGCATATGTTGCCTCAATTGTATGGTTGTGGTGTTTCTAAACGTTAAAAGATCAGGTCAGTTTAGGCTGATACTTAAAGAGCTACACCAGCGTTTTTATTCCCGTTGTGACGTGATCACAGGAGGCTCATTGTTCAGAAATGCGCCACCCAAACAGAGCCATAAAGGTACAGCCCTGCACATTCTTTTGTGCATTCCTGCTTTAAAGTGCCCATATCAGCTCAGGAAGGGGTTGTTAAAGACCACAGTAACATTATCCATGTTAAATGACCACATTTACAGCTGGAGCCCGTGCTCTGGCTTGCTTGTCACGCTTCCGCATCCTCTTTCACTGTTCACGCAATCGGACCGAGAGTAGGAATCGTGGCCGATTTGTTCAGTTTGGGGAGGGTCTGGCGACGGTATACACTAGTTGGGGCAGTTGGGTTGAAAGCGGGGGATACACCATTATGTGCAGACCGGTGTGCCACAGCCAGACTTTGCTGGCTTTGTCAGTGATTTCACTGGTGTTGCTCTTTAACACAGAGGAACAACAATTTTAAATTGCTGTCAGCCAAATTATGGGGGCAGCCTGGGCCTAAAGGTTAGAGTGGGTTAGGGTTGGTGGTTGTGGGACCCGAAGGCCACTGGTTTAAGCCCCTGGACTAGCAGGAAATGGGATTGGGCAGATGTAAAGAAACTGTGCCTACCGCTTTGGGTGCATGTTCTTATTGCCCTGACTGTGTGTGTGTTCACTGCCACGGATGGGTAAATGTGGAGGTTAAATTTCATTGTACTGCGGTGTGATGACCATTAAGTGCGTTCCTAATTGTTAATCTATGTTCTGGCGGTTCTACTGTTCCACAGCTGATTTACCTGTAGAATTTAGATGTAGAACAGTTGGCTTCAAAAAATTCCCCTAAATGCAGCCAGTACACCAGGACATGGGGTGTCTCAGGTTGTTCTCTTTAGTGCAAAAAGCAGTTTACTTTGATCAAGCCAGCAGTAGCTATGTATACAGCACAGTTTAACTCGTTGGGCATTAGAAACAAGGAGAAATCAGGAAGCTATCTCAGGCCCTGGCTGTTGGGCCTGCTGTCTGCAGAGACATGAATCCAGTAATATAGGCTAATGGGCTGATCATCTTTACTATAAACTGCAGACCAAATGTTTGTATTGGCTGACCGGCGGTGGCTTAGGACTGATCCGGTGTTTTGAAAGCATTGCTCCATTGGCTTGTGTCGCTCTGCATCTTCGAGTATCTTCATTGCTTATAGTGCTTTCTTCCATCTGAGGCCGTATTGAGATGGAGAAAAAGAGAAGCACTTCATAAAGCCGCATTTACACCTTTCCAGATCAGACTGTGGCTAACTAGAATAATGAGAGAATAAAGTGAACACTGAAGGAGCTTTTTGTTTTTCCTTACAGTGCAGGGACAGTACCTTGTCTTGGTAAGCACATGATTGCGCTGATTGTCTGAGGGACTCGTATCTGAAGTTGTATTTTAGGTCCTGACCAATATATATATATATCATTGAACTGATAAAGCTAGCTTTAATGAAGGCTTCCATACATTTATCAGCATTGACTAAAATGCATGATTTGGACATAAAATGTGATATTTAATAAAGCTGGCTGATGTGGTGATTTTCATTATTATATTGAGATTCACAGAATGCTTTTATAAATGTAGCGTAAATTCTTAAAGAACCATGGCCAGCTGCACATTTCATCATGTAAAGTGATTAGTGTTGTTGTTGCTGTTTAAGTGGTTGAAGTGCAGCTGATCAGAGGATCGCTGGTTTGAATCCCAGGCATGCTGCTAGACATCGGCAGCCGAGGCCCAGAGAGAGCACAATTGGCCTTGCTCTCTCTAGGGTAGGTAGATGGCGCTCTCTCCCCACCTCGCTTCGCTGCGGTGCTGGCCGTCACTGGCGTCTCCGGGCTGGTGCATTGAAGCCAGGAATGCGGCGCTTTCCTCCAGTTGCGTTGGTTGTCCGGTGATGTTGCACCGGCAGCAGTTTGAAAAATGAGAAGGGGGCACGTATTGGTCAGCCCTCACTATTGTCAGGGGCATTGCATGCGATGGAGGGAGGAAGAGTACATACGGGTTGGGTAATTTGTGGCCCAAATTAGGAAGAAAATGAGTGAATGAATTTTGTCTGCAGTTACATGTGTTGTGGGATGTATTGTGTATTTAATGAAAATGTCTTTGAATACTTTCATATAATATGTTTGCCTTATCACCCACCCCTAGCTGGATATCAGGATGACTGAGAGTCCATAAATTATGCTTAAAAAAAAAATGTCTGACTGAATGTGTGAGCAGTGACACATGTGTGAGCAGTGACTGCTTAGCTACAGATATTGGAAGAATCTGTCAATATTATTGATTATTTGGTATTTGTTTTTTAGGTCTTTGTTTGCGTTTAGCTTCGTTTGTGTAGCGTGAGCTCGTTTGGAAGTCACCTTGCTCTTCAGAAGGTGACACATTCCTGCACCCCCTGCAGGTAGCGAAAGGGAACAGCCCCCTGAAGCCATGGCTCCACATGTTAATATCACTGCAGCATATCCAGCAATCTAGGGCTGGCGTCGGTGTTGCCGTCGGTAATGTAGCTCTTAGTTTCGTGTCCTTGACTTCAATAAGCTCCTCTAATTGAAGTGCTGCGTTCAGCGCTCTCCTGTGCGTTTATTAAGCCTTTGCTCTGGGGCCAGTCATTGTGGAGCTGGACAGCAGATAAGGATCAATAGGGATGGAGGGAGCAGCGCTGCCGGCATCGCTCTCTCCCTCCGCTGACCTTTTGGAAATGATTAGAGATTACAAGCGTCTCTCTCTCGCGCTCTCTCTCTCTCTCTCTCTCTCTCTCTCTCTCTCGCTCTCGCTCTCGCTCTCTCTCAAAATCTGTCTGTCTCTGTTTTCTTGTCTGTCTGCCTACTCTACATATCCAAATGTTTGTGGACACTCCTTATAATGACTCATGCAGCTACTTTAGGTTGCAGAGTATACAGCCCCCCAGTATTATGCTTGTTCTCTGGAATGATGGTGCTCCATCCAATACATTTGGGATGAGTTGGGGATGAGGTAAGGTGGTGAACCTCCAACGTCCTGTCCTCACAAATGTTCTTGGTCACTGAATGCAATCAAATCCTCACAGCAATTCTTCACAATTTAGTAGAAAGCCTTCCCTGGACAGTAGAGACAGTTACTCCAACAAAAGCAAGTGATCTTAATACTCTACTAATACTAATTTTGTAAGACAGTAAATGACCTGGTGTCTTATTACTTTTCCCCATATAGTGAATCACTCTTGGCTAATTCTGACCGTCTCCCAAACTAGCCTTTTATAAAATCTCCCATCCTAATCTCTAAGGCGAAAGCTAACTGGCTAACGCTACAATAATAAAAACACCCTTTCAGTTGAAGTAATAAAGCATTCTCTTAAAAACTGAGTCATAGAAGGAAATATTATTAAAGTTAATTAAGTTAATAATTATATTATTAAAGTTATTTGCGAGCTTAAATTGTTGTGAAAATAAAAAATGGTGCAGTGCTGGCACCAAACTAGCGGCGTTAATATAGCTAGCAACCTAAAAAGGATTTATTTACCACAAATAATTTGTTACTTTTAAACAAAACAACTATTGTAAGTTGGGTGTTCACTTCAGATAATGTCATTTAGACTCTATAAACTGTAGTGGTGGTGTTTCGTGACTTCACCAGCTACAATTCGGGGGGAGCAGTGATGGTGGAAAGGGACCAGGTACCCAAAAACGAGTTGAGTGGATTAGTACAGTTAGCATGCAGTGGAAGAGCGCCATTTGTCTATCGGCCTATCGTCCCTTACACCCGTCTCCTTTCCCTGGCTTCCTTTGTGTCACTCTGTCTGTCCCCATCTCGTCTTCTCCCGCTTCGTCCTCAAGTTGTCCTGAACCTGAATAAGAAGCTCCGTCATTTATTTCTGTTCCAGTCCATCAGTTCTCACTTTTCCAAAGGTGAAATTAGGGAGAAGCTGGCGTTCAGACGGAGTGAGGAGAGAGTGGAATGTGAGCTGTGTGATGGAGCTCAGTCATTAGAGTGGGTTTGTGAGGAAGGGGGGAGGTTTGGGGGGGGGTTAGTGAGGAGCGCTGGATTACAGATGGCGTAACTAGGTTCCTCTTTCACTCCTCATCAAATAAATGAATATGAAAGCGAGGCACCGCTGTGGCTGCGGGCGCTGAGGAGATCCGCGCCGACACCAAGCAGTCTCTCTGTTTCCAGAACCTTCTGTTTAGCTCTAATAGAGTCGCTGTAGAGCTCGTGTGCCGGCGCATCTTCCTCAGTTCTCCCTCCCTGTCCTCCGTGCCCTGCGGTCATCCTCACCGGAGCTGTCAGAGTCAGCTCAAAGTTCAGCCACCAGGCCGCTAACGTGCATGCTTGCATGTGTGCGCGCACGCTTGGAGAAACGACACATACACAGACAGACACACACACACACACACACACACACGTGCATGTGTTGCCTGGTTTCTCCAGGGTAACCATGCGTGTGCATGCAATGTGCATGACTTCCCTTCGGATTAGCATAACCCTGACTTAATTAGCATGTAAACGTTGCCTTGCATTAGCTTTTTGTCAATTTCCCCTCTTCACCACAGCACGGTCGGAGAGTACAGGGAGGGAGGGCGTAAATATTTAGACAAATTGTATTTCTTAGCTTAATAGTTGCCAAAATGGCATCTGACTGCACAAGAAGAACACATCTGTCTGCGCGTTTTAAACCGCTAGATTTCACGTTGTTAGCCTCACGCTCGTAAGTTAAAGAGTGTGTATTGGATGCTGTTGTGGCTGCCATTAAATCGTAGCATGATGTCATTGGGGTCGTGTAATTTAGTGGCATTCCTTGTTGGCAATGTTAGCATCGCTGACTTTTTGTTTTTTAAACTTTAGTCAGAAGCTTATTGTACTTCAGTCAACAATGCTAACTTTGCTAACAAAGAAGGCCACTAATTACCATCCTCCAAATGCCATCCTGCTACCTGTTAGCAACGTTAGCATGTTTGACTGAACTGGTGGCTTATTGCAGTGCGTAGCCCGTATTACCCGCTAACACACACTGCCTTTCCTGCAACTGTTTTAGTGTGTTCATGGGCACTGTGGTGTGAGGGTGAAGAGAGGTGAATGTTGGAGAACGGAGTGCGCACACACACACACACACACACACACACACACACACACACACACACACACACACACACACACACACACCCCTCCCCTCCTGGCATGGCTGCCTCTGTCATTGCCTGCTAGGGCGAGATGACTTTACCTGCAGGCTGTGCTTTTGAAACCTCGCTCTCTCTCTTTCTCTCTTCCGCTTGCCCGCTCGCTCGCTCTCCCTCACTCCTTTCCCTTATGGAAAGAAATTGAATTAAGTGCCCAGATATGGGGGAGAAAAAAAAGCTTTGAGTTAGGTTTTGCAAACGGGTTGAAACTCTGTCTGGCTGTGCCGAACATCCGCACTTTCATTTACGGACTGAAGTTGGAGTTGAGGTTATGAAAGGGTTGCAGAATTTCGTTTTACTGAGGCGTTTGAACCATGTTTGAGTTGCTCAAAATGATAATTCCACACTTCCCTTACATCTAAGTCCGATATATCTTTTTTTTAAGCACAGGTTCATGCCAGATGCATGTTTTTTTCCTCTTTATATGTATATATGTACATGTATCTTCATTTTTGCTTTTGCTTTTTTTATTTTTATTTTTATTTTTTTTTAAGTTTTCTCCATCATTTGAACCCTGTAGCAATAGAGAGCAAATCCAGTTCTCTCCAATTTATGTGGAATAAACTCTCATCACTCCTTGTGTCTCCAAAACAGCAACTTTACAGGAGAAGAAAGAGAAGAAAAACCTTCTTAACTTTCAATGGAAGTTGATGTACAAATATTGTTATTCCAAGTCATTTTGGCTTATTTCTATTGGCCCATTCATCGTGCCATTTGATACAATGATAGATCTGCCAGATTCAAGTTATGTCAAAGTGGAGACACAAGAGCTTTGCTTTACAACAATTGATATCATTACTGTTAGTGTCCTTTTTTTAACAATATTACTGTGGTGTTTTTTTTTCTAATGCTTCACAGATGCAGCAGCAGGAGCTGGCCCAGATGAGGCAGCGCGATGCCAACCTCACAGCCCTTGCTGCGATAGGGCCGCGCAAAAAGCGCAAACTGGATGGTGGGGCCTCTGCTTCTGGAGAGGTAAGAGTGATTTAAATGTTCTGTTTTTTAGGTTGGACAGAAAGACACTCTGTTGTTTAGCTGGACTATGGATGGACCGATTTGAGAATTTTGGGCCAGTGCCAGTATCTGATATTTGGCATGTTCATGTCTGCTGATTAGGATACACAAACATTAACATTTGCTTGGATTTGCATTACAGGGAAATATGTCCTTTGTTTCTGTAGGGTTGTAAATGGAGTTTAAAAAATAAAAAAGCAGATACTTTAATGCAGTGGTTCACAGTAGTGTTGTAGCAAATATCGCTATAGCAGAGTCAAGACCAGGACGCATAAAGTCCGAGTCAAAACTGAGATCAGATTACGAGTTTTTCGTTTTTCCTCAATCATATAAAAGAAGAAAGAAATTGGCTTGTATTTCACTAAACAAATTATTATTATTTACTCCATATGATTTATATATTTGTTGATTTATTAATAAAACAGTCTTGGTCAAACAAAGGCCATGTACATATTGATATGTGGGGCTCCTTTTCTAAAACTTAATCTGAAGTCGCAACATAAAGCAAATTAAATATAAACCAACATCTGTTCCATCCTTTTTTATTGTTGATGTGAAATGTGAATCTGCCCTCACACACAAACTATCCAGTTCAGCCATCACCGAAAGAAACAGTTAGGCCCTGGACGCATGCCAGTGCTCAACAAGTCCAATCACTGCTCAATTTCTCAGCACATCACAGTGCTCCAGTCAGCATTCTGCCATTACTACAGTTAATTTAAAGTCGTTGTAGAGGATGTGTGGCTTGAAATGTACACAGAGATTTTGACAGGCAAAGTTTCGTTACCTCACCACATTTTAGTACTTATTTCATCTTGAACACAATGAGCTTTAGGAAGAGTGGTAAGCAGATACCAAACTTCATAGCTGGAATCTGAAGCTAAGCAGCACTCCCATCCCAAGGCATTTTGTGTAGTATAGACCTGCTTTGTGCTGTATCTGCTAGGTTATCCTAAATGATGCTAAACAGTGTAGTGCAATGCATCCGCTACCCAATGTACAGTGGCTTTGCTGGAGAAAGTAGAGGATTGAGCTGTTCAGTTGATTTGTACACCCTAAAACCTGACTAATAATCAATAACGAAGAATAATAGAAAAGCTTCAGTTTCAAATTAACGTTACCTCAGACAGACGCATCAGACTCCGCTGATCTTAACAACCATTCCACCGTACCCCGAAGCTTAGACAAATGATGAAGGATGAGACTGAGACCGCTTGTCTTACTAGTCCAGCGTGCATTTTTGTAGAAGCATTAAGGCATCATTGTATGCATGAACCCATGTGTATAAAAACAGAAACTGCAACAAAAAAAATGGTCAGTGAAGTTGCCACAAATAAAGAGGCAAATAGCTAAGGAAAATCTCTATCACTAGATTAAAGTGGTAATTGCAGAGTGCTTACTTGGATGAAGCTAAATTGACTTACACTGGCAATTGCCATTTAACTCTTCATGGGGAAAAAAAACCATTATCTATCCTAGAACTGGACAGTACAATATTTATCATTATTAGAATTAATTACAACTATTAATATGCTTTTTCAGCTTTTTTCCTCAGTCATTAGAGAATATAATTAGTCCTGGCTATAATTGCTGTGTGAAATGTAAAATTGTATTTTTAATGTACCGTAATTGGTGTCCATTCCATCATCAAATATGATAATAATAATAAGAGGAAGAAAATAATTAATAATGACAGTTTGTGAACATTTCCTTAAAGAATCACTATTATATTTAGACCATATTGCCCGCCCCTACTTTATCATATACTTGTGTTTCCTCAAGCAGGCCCTTTTAGTCATTTTTACATTTGCATGTTTATGTTTACATCATTCTATATGATACTAGGAGGGTAAGGATTTAAGGATTTCTTTTCTGTCCAGATACAATATGTTTTAGGCTGAAAAACATATATCTAATTATTTTGGCTCCGACATATTCAGATACAGGTGATTAATCTATACTCCACAACAATAAGCTGTTAGCCAGCTGAACTCCTGAATGAAAAAGCCAGCTAGCTTAGAAAATCAAACCATGCTTTGTTCCAGTGTACTGCGTTTCACCTCAGGTATGAAATGGGCTTAATACTTAAGTATACACAAAATTTACAGACAACTACATAGAGAGCTGGTGAAGACAATATGCACAATATGCAACTTGTGTCTGTGCATTTGTCACTTTATAGAGTTCCAC
Organism: Salminus brasiliensis; assembly: GCF_030463535.1. Taxonomy (NCBI): domain Eukaryota; kingdom Metazoa; phylum Chordata; class Actinopteri; order Characiformes; family Bryconidae; genus Salminus; species Salminus brasiliensis. The sequence continues at coordinate 7,913,747 of NC_132896.1, read as the reverse complement.
AGCAAAAGGTCTTTAAAGTAAATATTCCTTCACTGAAAATGACATTAAACACACTTCCTCGCTTGACTGTTGGGTGGGCTATAATATTCCACTGACTGGTTAAGTCGACGTCTGCTGCTGTTTGCTGCTAGATATGTGCTTCCTAATGTTTCATGCATAAATAATATCACCATGGAAAGGAGTGGCTGCAGTTGAATGACCTGCCACATGGGTTAGATCTTTGCATTGGTTGCTGTGATGCGATCTGCTGCTGTGTGTGGCTCTAAATGTCCCCAGTATAAAGAGCATAAATAACCAAATAAAAGCATTACTTCTGCTCCCTGATTGCACTGCTGACCTCTTTCACTGTGCTTTATCTTCATCTGCTCACAAGATTCCAGCATTTTGGGCTAGAAAAAAAGGGAGAGAAACAGACGTGGTGAAGACTGTACCTACAGTGCTGATCTTTTTTAGATGGTCTGTTTCGCCCCGTCTTTCAGAATGTCACAGCCAGCATAAAAAAAAGAAAAGGCTTTTATTGCACACGTATCTGAAGTGAAGGCAACGAGCCGATCTTTCTCATTTTCGCCTCCCCACATTTCAGTCTTTCACATCCGCCTCTGTAGCGCCTTTGGCTGTCCTGTCCCCCCTCCCTCCCTCCGTCTCCCCCCTCCACCCCCCACCCCTCCCTCCCTGTGGAGTAAAGTGAATGTGACTTTTCTAAAGGGGTCAGTGCTGGCCTCAGGGCCTGTAGCTGGGCCTGCTCTGAAGGGGCCAGTCAGATATTTCATCTCCGCAGTAATGCGCCCGAGGGCCAGCATGGCCCGAAGCTCAGTCGGCCTGCCAGCTAGTCAGCTACGCTATGAAGGCTCCACTTTTAATTCTGACCCTGCCTCCTGACAGCAAAAAAAAAAAAACCTGCAATGCTAGCTAACCCCTTTAGCGCTCTGTTAGGGCTGCCTATGGTGTCATAGCAATGCCGAATGTGAGGATACATAGAGGACAATAGCTTGGACACTGAGACGAAATCCTCTCACACTGCCGCTTGGGTGTACATTCAGGGGTGTTTCTATTTTTTACAGGTTTTTTGGCACCCTTTGTTTAGGCCCCAAGCCCTCTGGGCGGTTTCCTATCTGATTGCCAGTCAGGACTGGAGCTGCTGTCTTAGGCTTGACGAACCGTTTGGGCTGTAGGCACGGCCTCCAGTGGAGCCTGAGGCTGGATTAGTCAGTCACAGAGCAGGTGATGAGGGGCGTTCCTCAGGGGTGAGTTCTAGGCCCGACTTTAATAAAGGCTGCCGCACGCCTGTGGGCCTGCATACCAGACTGAGCCCCGGGGAGGACCGCGCATGGGGTCAGAGTTGAGCTGTCCGCCGCATATTAACATGTCCTTTCCACTTCGGAGGCCAGAGGGGCCGCAGTAGGGAAGAACCGGGGGTACGAAAAGCACACTGGGAAGAGAAAGATGGGAAATGACAGGAAAAAGAAGGGAGGAGGAATTTGCTGAATACGTCGTCTGGTACACGCATCCTTCTCAGCCTTTCATCTTTAATGAGTATAGCGTGATAGACGCTGGTATACATTGACTGGGCTTTTGTGTTTTATTGTGATTTTAGACTTTTTGTTAAAGCACACGCATCCTGCAAGTACTGCAGTTTGCCATTAACTTTGATTTAGTCAGCACAGATGATCAAGAAAAGCTGGTACAAAGGAAGGAGGGTAAAAAAAAAAAATGAGAGAGATTTCGAGAGAGAGAACGAAGAAATGAGGTACAGAGTGAGCGAGAGAGAGAGGGAGAGATATACGCTTGCCCTTCCCTGCAGCAGAATTAACAAGGCATCACATGGAAAACTATCTGAGGCCGGCTATGAAAGAGAGGGGGAGAGGAGCCATTAAAAGCAGCCTGGAGGGATGGACTGCACCCAATATCACTAAAGCAAGCTCTCTCACCCACTGAAGCAAGGGCTCGCTCACAGGCAAAAAACCGCGCCGAGTTCTATAGCCACAATTAAAACCTCCCCTTCTGCCAGATGAGCCCGAGGCGAGGGAGATGGGAGTGGGGGGAAGGGACAGGCATGGAATACCAAAGGCAGACTGAAATGTGGAGCCAGTAATGAGCTGCACCAAAGCCGGCCCTTTTGCACTGGGCTGGAGTTTAAAACAGTACCAGTCGTGGTTTTAGAAGCCGGTGCATATATTCACCTGATTTTTCCCTGCATTCTCGACTCTGCACGGTCTTGTTTGTACGCCACACTCAAGTCTCCCTACTTGTTGCTTTTTTTGAGGTTGTCCAGGTTTTGGAGGGCTTTTGTTCACTCTGAGTCGTTCTGGGATCTCAGCCTGGCCTGCACTGTTCTTGCAAATTGTTTTGTGGGAGATTTAAGACTTAAATAAAGTAAAGTCTGCTGCTTAGTTTCACAGTGTTAGCACTTCAGACATCGTTGAACATCTTTCAACCCATGGGCTTGGGGAAAATTCAGCCATTTAGGAATTCAGTGGTATCAGGTCCAAACTACTGCAATGCAGAGAGGCTATGTCAGGTTCTAGTACTAATATACTAATGGTGTTCTCAATGACACGGAAAAAAAAGATGCACAGACAACAGCAGACCCGATGCACATGCAGATTCTCAGAACATTTATGGGTATTGTATTTCATAACCTTTTCAGGCTGCCTTGTTTGTTAATCCAGAATGTTATTAAATGACGTACAAGCTTTCATTAAGCTTGCACCTCGCTGGTTAGTCATCACACACTTCTCTCAAACCACATCACGTTACGTAATCTCAAACCTGGGAATGCACTGATCCCTATGGAATTCTGAACCAGTGCTGATATTCCCACTTGTTTAATGTATGTCTGTCAGTCAAAATGCTTTTAAACTGTAGAATGAATTGAAATCTGCCTGGATCAGAGAAATTTCAGAGAAATTCACCATTTGTTTGTAGAGGTTGACGAATAAAAAGCCAGTTTTGGAACTGTTGGTCAGATCTAATCACTTGTCCAGTGAAGAGAAATTTGTGCGATCACACAAAATATTATGTACCTTGAAAGTTCAATGTAAAAATACTGTATTGCGACTCATTTTGGTCAGGTTTTTAGTGGTGTGTTCATCATGAAATTGACACTGTAAAAAAAATGTAAAGCTGCAGAAATGACAATGTGATTGATTCCATCATCATAGTGTTCCTGTTTCTGACCCTAAATGACATGCTCATATAAAAGGACAGTGTACTTTTAGCGATGTAGCTTCAGTGCTAAACTAAATAGGCAAACATCTGACATCAAATATAGTACTGTACAGTATAGTACTATAGTTTTCAGCAGTAAGAATTTGATTTACTCTGTAAACACTAATAATTAAAATGAATGCCGCTCTAAGGGGCAACATGTGAGGGTCTTGCATGTTTACCCTGTCTGTGTTAATGGTCATTACTGTAAAAACACCACTCTTACTGGTGTTGGCTCCAGCATAAGTAGTAGTAGTTAGTGTTGGCTTGTTGTTAGCTAAAAGGTTCAGTAGGGCAAGTACTTAACATCAAACTCACAGCCACTGTGTTTGACTGCTCCTGCAGCTGAATGACACTTCCCTGTGTTAGTGTAACGATACACTGCGTTCTGTGTGTGTGCATGTATGTGTGTATGTGTGTGTAATCTGTGAGTTATCTGCATGTGTTTTGACACGATAAGACGGATCGTGAGGAGTGTGTTATCAGTTTGCATGGGCTGAGTGGAATAACTTAATGCCAGAGATTGCCTGTGTGTGACCCCAGGCTAGTGGAGTTGTGAGGAGGAGGCTAGCCTTACTCTCTGAATGGAATGTTTTCCTCTAAACATCTGCGCAGCGACTTCCGCTTAAACCGAGACATGTCACACTGCCTACGTGCAGCACTGTCGTTTAATTATTATATGTTCAGGGTTTCACCACAGCGTGTCGTATTCAGGTCCACCTTTTGGTTTGACAGTGTGGTCAGTTCATGTTGTAATAGTAGCTGAAGTGAGTACCAGGCTAGTCAGGCCTTCCTCCAGATTCCTCCAGATTCCTCCTCCCTTGCAGTTTTTGACTGTGTAATGTAGAACCATGGAGAATAGTGATATCTCAACATCTAATGTTAAGGTTGGCAGCATTAAAGGCTGGATAAATATGTAGGTCCTCTCATGTGAAGTCACTGATGGCATGTTAAAGGGGAATTTCATGTTTTTATTATTAATATAGATCCCTTTTTCCTATCTTAAGCAAATCATTAAGGTATAAACAAAGTTGGTTTGCAGTGAAGCAATTCATTATAGATCAACTTTTCAAATTTCTTTACGCTATTGATGGTGGAAACCCTGGGTTGTGATATCTACAACACAAATATAGCAATTTGAAAACCTCCTACCACAAAAGCTTCTCTGATATTAGGACGTGTTCATAACCATATCATGCAACAATAGTTTCAGTACTTACGCTTTTAGAAGCATTAAACTTTTCAGTCTTCTGGTTCTATTCACCACCACTATTGAAAATTCTAACCCTGTAAGTTTCTCTTTACAGTAGAATCACCCATTAGGTCGCCTCATATGTTAACTTTTTAACATAAGTAATAAGCAAAGTTATATTATAAAATATAAGCAAAGTTCCCTTACCTTATAATAGCAGCTTCAGAATCATGCCGAAGCTCCACTAATCCAAATGGGGAGAATGGCATCTTGGTCATTGCTCTTCCAGGCTGGAATTTTGCTACTGCTCTATGGGACTTTGGTGGGGCCGTGTGACCGGAGACATATTTGTGTAAAACACTGTAATATTACTCGGCTACCTCAGTATATATGCCTAATTCACTTAAGCTTGTCCTCAAAGGCATGCATACGGCTGTCCATGAGGGGCTCTCAAAGCACTGTTTGTTTTGCTTGTTTTTTGTGTTTTGCCCGTCACTGCACAGCACATAAAATAAAACTTTATTTCCATTTATGATACATTATTCATGAGGGGGGTGCATGTAAACACAAACGAGCAAAAAAAATTATAATCCTGCAGAAATAACTATACCACCACCAATCACCTAGCCAAAACGGCAGCTGTCAAGGGGTGGGGCCCACACAGTTTTATTTATGTCGGTGGTGTGAAACTGAATTACACTCCACACCTCTAGGGGGAGCCCAGTAGCAAAAAACAAGTTCTCAAACAAAGCTGCGTTTTTGTCCCCTTTTTTCCCACCCCACTTTATTTTTAAAAATGTGAATATTCGAATAACAATTATACATTCCCACCTCTACCATTTCTTCTTTAGTCACCTTAACGGTTTGTTTCCAGGTATTTTGCTAATATTTAGCAGCTCTGTCTTTCTCCAAGATTTGGCTTTTGCTTGCATTCAGTTGTTGAATGTGTTCAAGGATGTAAATATACAGGTACTCCTGCTCTAATGATGAACCTTGATTTTATTGCCTACATCAATGGAAACACGTTCAGCTCCAGAAACAAAGTCGGGCCTTTGGCACTTTGAAAATGCCCATCTGAGAAATTAATTACCTCCCTTGTTAATCTGGCCTAATTAAAAAATCCTATTCGTGGCCACAGAAGGACAATGATGTGCTCATGGTTCTTAATCTGAAAATGGACAGATCTCACTTTTTAAACAATCTATATATATATATTATTATTTATATAAATGTTTTTCTGTCAGTCAAAACTGCCACAGCTTGTATACAATCATCCACTCCTCATCAGCTGCAGGTTTAATCACGTTTGTTTGGCCTATTTCTCGAGCCTTTGATCCGTTGAGAAGGCCTATAGTCACAGTAATATTAGCTACAGACCTTGTGTACTTGTGGACTAATCCATTAGTGTTGAGAGGTTATTGGCTTCCCTTCTGCAGCTGAAATAGAAGCCCATTAAAAGAGGTAATGTGTGCCGGCAGCGTGGCCTGCAGGCGCCGCAGCCAGCGCGGGGTGTATTTCACCCAGCGCTGCACACACACTTGGTTTAAGTAGACCGAGGGTTTCGGGAGAACTCCAGAACAGATCTTTTTCATTTGCTCTCTCTCTCTTTTGCACTTCCATTCTTTATTTTGTGCTGTTTTTGCTTTTACTCTTTGCTCTTTTTGTCATTATATCTTTATTACTTTCTATCTCTCTCTCTTACCCCTCCTCTTTTGCTCTCTCTCTCTCTCTCTCTCTCTCTCTCTCTCTCTCTCTCTCTCTCTCTCTCTCTCTCTCTCTCGCTCGCTCTTTTGCTTTCTCTCTGGCACAGGCTCGGGTACAGTTTCGCATTGATCTGTGAAATATCCCCTGGGCAATTATAAAATATTAAATCCAAGTCACACTCTACCACGTCACTCTCTTCCTCACAATCTCACGCTCTCAAACTCTCTCTCTTTCTTGCTCTTTCTCGCTTCTTCACCCTTCACTTTTGTTCTCGCTGCTCGTTGTACTCATCCGTCTGAAGTGTGAGTGACTAACGTTTAGTTCATGAGGAGCAACTCGTTGGGTCTGGGTTTTAGTCCCATGCTGCACTCTTAAAAATGAAGATGAACGCCGTTGGGTTACTCGGTGTGCCGTTGAAGAACAAAAAGGGGGGAAAAAAACTTTAATGAATAAATTAATGAGTGGTAAAAGTGAAGTGCTCTTTAAACAACCATAAATAGAAATTTGGGATACACTGATATGGGAATTTTTGGCCAAAATCCAATGTCTATAGTATGTGTCCAATACATAACTATAAATGAAATGTAGATATTAGGAAATGTAGATATTTACCTGAAACAGCGTTACAGACAGGTAGCATGTATTCTGTAGGATTACACAGTAAAAGAATTACAATACAATACAGTACAATACAGAAGTACTGCCCAGAGTACAATAAATACATCATTGAATATCGGTTTAAAATATCAGGCAAATCTAAATGTCTGTCAGATGTTGATATTTTGTAAGAAGGTATCTCCCAAAAGCACCTGCATCCCTAATTGAGAGGTTCCTTCAAAGGTGGTTCTTCTATAGCATCGCTTCAGGTCTGAAGTATGGACTCTATGCTAGGCTAGATAAGTCTCCATTTTTATCCCATTGTTTAAGCGCTTACTGCCTTGAGGCTCTAAGGTCTATTTGTTGATGGCTAAATGGAAAATGCACAAGGAGTGGGTTTTGTTCCTTTGTGTTTCTGGTGAGCCTAGTGTATCTCCAGTATCTGAAATCTATGGGCAGTTGTGTAAATAATCCATCTGATATTACCCCATGCACCCTCAGGCACTTACTGTGTGTGTTTGTGTGTGCAACTAAGCCCCGGGGGCAGTTTACTATATTCCAGCTTATCTCTCGTCTGAAAGCTGTTTGACTATTGTTCCTGCCCACAGTGCAGCTTTTATAGTGCAGACTTGTTCTTTGAGATTTAGAACTGATCTCTACTCAGGGTTTGAATAGTTTCTTTGTTAAAAAAAAAAAAATCCCACTTTTTCTTTACTGATTCCAGTTTTGGAATCTGTCTCGATCGATACCAATATTGGAATCTATAAACCTACACCAGTATTGAAATCTTGAGTATTGGCCTACAGTGATATTGAAATCTTGTATTGACTGATATATAGATATAGAAATGTTGAGTATCATCCTATGCCAATTTTGAGGAAATCTTGAGTATCTGCTGATACAATATTGAAGTGTTGAATATTAACCTGCACCAGTATTGGAATTATGTCTGCTTATGGTTATATTGAAATTATAAATGACTACTAATACGATATTGAAATATGGAATATTGATTATCGGTATTGAAGTCTTAAATGTCTGCCAGTACAGACATGGATCCAATGTTTATAGTAAAGACTAATAAACATTCAAATGAGCTATTTATACCCTTCTAGCCCACATCTGGCATTAGGCATGGGGCCAATAGGGTCATGTTTATCTGCTCCAGAGAGTCCTAATCTATTGGAAATAGACTAGAAAAGACTAGAAAAGCTGCCTGTGTGCATGCTCTCGTAGCTGAATGCATTCATTAGGAGTGTCCACAAACGTGGACATATAGTGTACTTGCTGGTTGGTTATTTATTTATTTTTGTTAAAAAAGGGCCTTATCCAGATCCTTTTGGAGAATTTACTCTTCAACGCTAAAACACAAATGTCTGAGTGGATTCTTTCTGCAATCCACCATCTTTGTATTTCTTCTTCTGTTTGTACAATGTGGCCCTGAAGCTGAGTGTGTAGCCTGTAGCCGTGTACGCCACTCAGACACACACACACACACACACACACAGTCTATTTCAGTGTGAAGACGGTGCAGCAGAGCTGTTTGTGTTGCAGGCAGATGGAGCCGGAGTGTGTTCCCCTCTAGGCCCTGCCTCTAGCAGCCTGGCTCTTTGTGCTGGGAAAGAGTGGAAAAGAGAGAGAGGTTGGTTCTTCTAAAAGCGTTTGCCTATTTACGAACTCAAACAGAATAGCTGCAATCAGATGTTTCTTAAGAGCAGGCAAAGATCCTGCTTTCAAGTCGGTGTGGAGGCAGCGATAGCTCCGCCGTAAACACGCTGTACGTTTTCGCAAGTGTTTGATGACTTGGTTTCTTTATGCTTAATCATACTTTTTTAAAGCTGGAAATCTGGAGGAGATGCTCTACTCCCACAGCCGAGGCTGGATGAATCACCCTGCGTGCTGCATCCTCTCACTTTTACCTTCTCTAACCTCTGGCTTTGGTGAACGGTCGGCCGTAACCAGTCCTGCAGTAGCGATGGCCTGGGGTCCAATGGCGCATTAGCACTGTTCAGTTTGCATGAGAAAATGTAAGCGATTAGCGATGAGAAATGAACACATCATGACTCCATTGCAGCGTTTTGGTTTGTCTGCACCTCCCCCAAATAGTACTGTAGGCATTTTTGTCCCTTTAACTGACCAAAATCTGACCAAAGGCTGTTGGTGGACCAGTTTTAGTGGTGGAAAAATACTTTAATGATGCATTGACTTGAGCATGGTAATTTAACTGTCTCAGTTAATGCATAATTTGAAGAATTATTAAAGAGCATCAGATTAGATTTAACCCATTGGCACCATGCCTAATGCCACATGTGGTCTACAGGGGTAGAAAGCTCCCCAGCATTGAGCTGTGGAGCAGTGTTCTCTGAAATGATGGCGCTCCATCCAATACTTTTGGGATGAGGCCAGGTGGAGAACATCTAATATGTAAAATACAAATACTGCAACATGTAGTAGAAAGCCTTCCCTTGACAATAGAGACAGTTACTCCAACAAAAGTAGCCAATTAGTCCTAATTCCTATGCAGCCAAATACTAAGAGTTGTCGTGCTTCTTTGTAGAACCATTGCTTTTACTCCAGAAACTCCAGAAGAGCACTTTTTTTTTTAAAATGGTGAAAGTAGTAGGTTTTTTATGAGCAGATGTCCCAGTACTTTTGTCTAGTGTGTATGTTTTGAGCTAGTTTTAAGAACTGTATTTCTCCTGGATGTCCCCAGCCAATGTGTGGATGTGCTAATGCTAGACTCCCAGATAAGGAGCTTTTCATCCTGATTTCCACAGATGCTCAATACAGTTATCAACAATACTATACTAAAACATATATTAATATATATGTTTTTTAATATACTATATATTAAACTATAAACTATACGTTTTACAGTGTATTGTGTTAGAGTAGCATTCTGTACTGTGGTTATTTCAGTTATTACAGTAGTTTTCTTCTTTCCTCCCCTCATTTCCCTGTTTTCTAACCAGCGTCCAAATGTGCGCATCTAGGCTCCATCTCCTGTGTTTGGACTGAGCTGGAGGCCTGGCTTTCATCCCTGATTCTACACCACAGCCTCTCGGCTCTCACTGCAGGCCACGGAACTGCAGCTTTGTCAATACTGCGCTAATTATAAAATCCCTCAGCCTTAAGCAAGACATTTTAATTAGTCCTTGTGTCAACTAGTTTACAGATTGGAATCCATTGGTTAGTGCTGCGAACCAAACCGCAAACCAGGATTGTGCCTGGTGAGTGTGACCACGTCCGGATCTTCTAACACCATAATTGTTTCATCAGCTTCCGCTGCTGCTTTCTCTTAGGAAAGGGAATGTGGGTAAAAATTAGTCTTTTTCATTTTGATTCGAGATCAGAGTTGCAGTTTCTGCACTCAGACGAGAGATTTCTAAACTTTAAAGGCAACATTGCAGTGACCTGCGAAAGGCTGACACCCCTGGTCAATGTTTGTTACTGTTAATAGTTAGGTATGTAGAAGATGATCTCCAAAAGGCATAACGTTCAAAACGAGGCATTCTCATCAATATTTATCAGGATTATCTAATCAGGATTAGTGTGTTATTGTTTTGTACGATTTTAGAGTCGAACAGCAAGAATTGGGGATGCACCAATACGATATTTGCACCTGATATCTGTCCTGATACTAACCAAATTGGCTGGATTGGGTATCAGATCATTAGGCCGATCCATGGGACCCATTCATTCACTGAACCCAATTCCCGCACCTCCAGTATTCTAGGCTTCATAACTCATGATTAGAGTAATTTACAGGTATGATGAACAAATCATAGCAAACATCTGACAAGATGGAAGGATCTGCAAAGTATCTGTATCGGAACAGATAGTCAGTGTATTACTAAAATAAAAGGACATCGATCCATCCACCTGCGTAAGAGTTGGACAGATCATGATTGTTGCAGCCAGTGACTCAGGAAACACTTCAGTAGTAGAGGGAAGAATGGATTACTTTGAAATACCAGCATGCTCTGGAAGCAAACCTCATGCTATCTGAAGCCTTTTGCAGGAAGAATGTGAGAACAACCCCCCTCTTAGCTGTTACAAAAAGTGTTTACAATCTGTGATTCTTGCCAAAGGGGGTGTTGCTAAGTACTGACCATGCAGAGTGCCCAAACTTTTGGCTTAAAAAAAAGACTAATAAAATTCGGCCATCGGCCAGTTTGGCTATAAATCGGATGTGGGCATAAAAATTCTTGATGAGCGCATTCCTGGTATGGGCTGAATTTTGTCAGACCACAGTCTGGGCTACAGTCTAAACTGGACTTGAGCAGAAGGTTCTCAGGCAATATCTGGGTTTGGATCAGCGTTTCAGGCGTGATTAAAGGTCTGTTTTGTGCTGGTGGCCACGTTCAGGCGGTGGGCGAGTCGGTCTGGTCTCAGATCAACGTTTGTGGACGGCGCGTAGCCGCAAGTACAGGGCAGTAAAGGGTTAAAGTAGAGCTGTGCAGGGCTGCATGGCCCAGGGCTGCACTTCTGCAGAGACGGAGCTGTGTTCGTGCAGGCGAAAGGCGAGTCATTTCCCCAAACGCCGCAGAATGCCCACGCACACACACACAAACACCACCCGCGGGCTCTCCCTAACCTTTCCAGGGCAGGTCTCCCAGTCATTTGCAATAATAAGGTACTAAGGCTTCTTTAGCCCTGCCGTTGAGGCTCGCTCTGAGTGACTTTGGGACTGGGCTGTGCTCCACGCAGTTTGTCATTGACTGATCCGCATAAACGGCCAAAGATCTTTTGAAGTTTATTTCCGAACCTGTGTGGAACATGAAAGGGGCATGCTTTTAGCATTCATGCTCGATTCTGTTTGATTCATTGGAGTCGTTTGGAATGAAACATCCATCTGAACCAATTTTGTTCTTGTTGTGTAAATTCCCACCCACTACAGAGGAAAGAAAAAGTGCAAATTCTTTCAGCATACGTTCACAGTCCAAAGATAGTTAGCTGTACTACATGTTGAGCTCTGTAGTTAATGTGTTAAAATAAGAGAGCGGAAGGTGGGGGGGGCACAGTTTTCAGTTACTGCCTTAGGCATAGAAATGCTCACATCGGTAATGTATTCATCCATATCTTTACACATTTATGCAAGCTTAACAAGCCCCTTCTCAGGAGCAGCACTAGGATAGTGGCAAAACGCCCCCGGCACGTTCACCCACACATGTTAACTATGAAACACCATCTTCCAGTATTTCAGTGTTTGTGTCCTAGTGAAAGGAATTCTGGTGCTAAACTAAATACCAGCGTTCAGCTCAGCTTGGATGTCAGATTTCTGTAATGATAATTATATTGTAATGAGGGCTTTGACACACAGCTCAGTAATTAAGAGCAAACTCAGTACAGAATTGAACAGTATTGGAGGAGCTAATTGGGACATCTTTATTGAATAGAGACGCTTCTCATTAAGTCTTTACTTTCCATATATTCATTAGTCCCAACAGCAAACATTCAGAGTAATGACATGTTTTCAAATTTGATTAGATGTTCAATTTGGAGAATGTCTTTCTCATGCGTTAATGTCATGATGCAGAGCTCAAGCTACACCGGTCTTGACTAATATTGAGTAGCGCCCCTTGTGTTGTGGTGTGTGCCACCACAACAGATCTGACCATTCAAGGCATGAACTCCACGAGACCTCTAAAGGTCCTCTGTGGGTTCTGTCCTGTAATTTGTGAGGCGGGCTCTCGATGAATTGCATCAATGAGCCTTGGGTGCCCATGACCATGTCACCAGTTCAGGCGTTGTGCTTTCTTGGAGCACTTTTGGTAGATGCGAGACCTCCCTGATGTTTTAGAGATGCTCAGGCCCTCTGACTCATCTAGCCATCACAATTTAGTTCTTGTCAAAGTGGCTCAGATTCTTATGCTTGCCCATTTCTCCTGCCTTTAACGCACCACCTTTAATAACTGACTGTTTACTTGCATCCTAATATATCCCACCTCTTGACATATGATTTACATATGGTTGAGTCTACAGCCATGATACTGTTTACATTTTTCACAAGGAAGCATATGAAGGATATCACATAGGTGTACTGGCAGTACAGTTTTCACTTTCGCTTTTTAACCACCTGCTTTAACTTCCTGTTTTCTGTTGTGCTTTATGGCATTAAATAGACCCCATCTGTTCACTTCATTTGACTGGTATCTGATATACTTGTACTTTAGCATGTCTTTAAGAATCTCTGTGAAGCTGTAGACCTGTCCTGACATTTTAGCTGATTTAATTGGCAATTTTAATTCATTAATACATGGATATTATTGTATTTAAGTATGTATAATATTTTGCACTAAACAGGCTATTAGACCCATGTCTTTTCCTCAACCCAATTGAAGACCCCTAATTCAGGTGCTGTTTGCTGTAATGCGTGCACACAAGCTAACTCAAATAATTGTGATCAGGTGATGCATGAAATATGTCATAACAGTGGCAAACCTACAACTCTGGCCATAGTGCAGCATCACAAGACTCAAATAAAAACATCTAGGTGTGAGAGTGTGTGTGTGTTGTCTGTAAAAGCCACAGTCAGTGTTCCCACATAATCTCAGGATCTTCCCATAAAAAGGACTCTCGCTAGTTGTCGAAGTTGTACCATAATGTTTTCCAACGTAGGTGCGCTCCCAAGACCACGTACTAACTTGTCTGAATAAACACATCAGAGAACATGAATTGTGTCAGCATAGCGATCATGAGAGGTTAGGGAGTGTTGGGAACCCTCTTTGCTGCAGGGTGTTCCTGTAGGGTGTGGTGTGTGTTGTGTGCCCAGAGGCAGTCTGGCACTGTTTTCGTTCTTCTTTTCTCACTCCTCATTCTCACTCTTTCTCTCCCTCTCAACCTCGATCTGTTTCTTTCTCCATCTATGGACTGACCTACTGCTGTGGCCCTAAGCCTCATAGTTCTAGTCTGATGTCATGCCACAGATGGCTGTACAAACATGATACAGTTGTATTGTCGCTTGCCCATTCTTACCTGCGCAGCGCAACAAAAGTGACGCATGAACAGTCCCCTAAAGGACGTCTACACCATAGGTCAACAAAGTTAATTAGTCATGATATTGATTATGAAAACGAGTTTGGGTTCCCTTGGTCAGGTTTTCCGTTAACGTGACTAGCTAAGCAAGTAAAAAGGTTTGCTTTTCGTTAGGGTTGTTGTGATCTAATCCTAATGGAACAGAGTGGAGGCTAATGCTAACACACACATGCTATAGAAACCCAATCACAGCACATTCACCTACTGTACAGTTATTTTACATCAGTAGGAGACAAACAACAACTGATCAAGTCAGAGTTTGTTCTGCTACACACATACAGTGATTTGACTGAAGTGTTGTAGAGAAGCTGGGGAATGTCTCATTTATAGAAACTGGCAAAATACAGGGATTTTACTTCAATATAAATTAGCAGATCTTATCTAAACTAAGCTGGATTATTTATACAAACACAAAGATCGGATTGGATCGGTATCGCCTGACACTCAGCTTTAGGTGACTCTGATTCTATTGGGGGGAAAGTTTATGTGAATCAGGACAACCATACTTTTCGTGCAAGACTAAGACCGAAGTTCATTAGGACACTTGTTTCCAAAAAACCATGAGTTTAAGATGTTAATCTGAAAACTACTGGCGCTGAGTTTTGTGGTGAAGATATTGTTCAGGTATTGCTGCACAGTAGAACAGTGCACATTTCTCCACCTTTTAGTCAATTCCCATTCCCACCCACTAGCTAGGATTCGCCCATCACATGCTGCTGCCAGCTGCACAAGGGTGAAGGCTAGCAGGAATCTAACGTGAGTTTAGCCATCATATCTTTTTGACTGGCACAAATGCAGTGCAGCTGAACACGCTTGGAGAAGAGCATACAATGCCAGTTTTGATCAGCTACCAGGTGCCAACACTGTTATTGAACGTTACGTTAAACACAATCTGGACTGCCTGTCTGCTTAAGCATCATCTCATGGTTTCAGTATAAGGTTGTAAACTGATCTCATTTGTTATGGTGTCATGTGGGCTTCACGTTTTCATGGATTTTCCTGCACAGCAATTCCCCCTTTCTGAAGGTTTTGCTTGGAGGAAAATGGGTATTACTCTTCTGCTGCAGTTTTTTCCAGTCATTGGTCCCAGAGTAGCCCTGGTGTTTTTCCTTGCTCTAACACACCTCATCCAACACCTCAATCAGCTTGTAGAGAATTGTTTTTAGTGTCACCAGCTTCTGCATTGCTGGTTTACAGAATCACTCCGATGCCATTTCTGCACTTTGTGGTTCTTGCGTCACTAAAGCAAAGCTGCTGCATTGTCTTGCATTTCAAATCCATTCCATGGTGGAACGGTTGGTTAGAGCTGGTTGGTTGGCCACTTCTTCTGCTGTCAGACTTCATTGCAGCCCATCCTGAACAAGGAAAACCATAAAATGTTCAGGACAGAGGTACTGCGGTAACCTTGTTGGGAACCGCATAACTAGCTCATGGAGCTCTCAGGGAGTGGTATGAGGCAGAAGCTGTGGGCAGAGGTGTGGCTCTGTAGCCCGAGGCAGAGCAGACACAGCCTTTCATTTCCAGGTGTGGCCGTGCGCACACACACACAGGCCTCAACGGGCTTTCAGGCGGTCAGGCTAAAATCATTATCTCTAGGCCTGCTAAATGTTGTTTTGTCTCTGGAGGGTTTTGGATCAGAAACCTCACGGTTTGAAAGGAGTCTCAGCAGAGGGCTGAGAAGGAATCTGGTCACGGAGCAGGCTACTGCTGCTGCTCACCTGATCTGACATTTAGTCGCTAGCAGAGTGGAATTGATATGCAGTGCAGCAGCTTTGCCTTAATGTAGAGATTCCACAAAATTAAGATAATTAGATTCTGGTATTAGAAATGTAAAGACTTATCGTTTTATAAACCCTGAAACTAGAAACTAAACTTTTTTACCTCTTGACCAGTGGTTCCCGACACTGCAGATTTGTAAACCCTGTTTTCCGTGCCTTTACACACTCCGTTCAAGAAAGGACCCTTAATAAGCTGCTTATTTGGATCAGTTGTAATGGAGCAGAGACAACCCTACAGTATTGAAGCGTTTCGAACCAATGGTTTGATGTTTGATAAAGTCATATAAATGTCATTTATTATGGTGTATTAAATGTTTTAATAACAGCTCACCAATCTTTCAGGGGCTCTTTTTATGAAAATCAGTGAAGCATTCTGGTGCATCCCATCAGAGCACCCATGCTCAAATAACTGGGCTTTTAACCAATCAATCATGAAATAGGGTTTGTGATTTTAGTGGTTAATGTTAGAGGGCAGAGTGGCTTTCACTGAAACCTTTCTTTAAAAAACAGTAGTTTATAGCTAGCACTGTGTAGAATCATTTTTAACATCTTAAATATAGAAAATATCACAAAAATATCACAAAGTGATAATCACTGCATCATTTGTTTTTCTTAGGAATTCAAAATCAGAATGTTTTGGTTTTCATGTATGAATCCAACACCAAAAAAACGAGCTAATGGGAAATGAAAAAACAGACTATGAGGCAAACTTTGATCAATTCGATTTGTAAAACCTGGAAGTTGTTGACTGTGTGTTGCACTTGAACAGCGTTGTCTAGAGGAATCTGGTATTTCCATTAAAAGGCTGAAGTGGACGTCAGTTGTAGCAAAAATGGCTACATTGTTGACGTCCATGAAATAGAGACTGGGACGAAACTACCATTTTCAAAATTTCAAATAAAAGAAGAACGGGGTTCACCACAATTTAAGGAATATTAAAAGTTTAAAAGAAATTTTAAAATAATTTTAGACAAAACTACAGTAGTTGGAAGATATTTTTGCTTGTTTTTTTTTCTGTTGTCATGTTCTTTGAAGGCAGCCTGTTTAATTCCTCCAAACAAGATGAAACTCTCCTTATTTCACTCCATTCACTCATTCCTCGAGGCTTGATTCCCTCATGCCTCACTCATATTATTCTGACTCTCTCTTTCAGGTGTCAGGAGGCTCTTTGAGCTCAGCGGCCTCTTCCTCGTCCTCCTCCTCCTCTCGGCAGGTCCGGCAGCGGATCACGCGGGTTAACCTCAGGGACTTGATCTTCTGCCTGGAGCAGGAGCGCTCCACGGCCCGCTCGCTGCTGCTCTACAAGGCTCTGCTCAAATAGGACTGGCCCAGCACAGGTCAGCTTCATCCAGGCCAGAGTTACAAACACACCCCCCCCACCACACCCCCCACCATCTCTCCTCTTCCTCTCTGTAGGGTCTGGCCAGTGCCCTGTCGGAACCCTCAAGCACCCCTCTATGGTTTGTTCGACCAGGTCCGTTTCATCTGGGCCTGATTCCCCTGCGTCGCCTCCTGCATTTTTCTTTGTGCCTTCAGGCAGAGCTGGGACACAATCACTGAGATCCTGTCTTTGCTTTCAGAGGAATGTATTAGAAATTAATGCTCCAAACACGCATATTCAGGAAGCGAGTGATAGAAAGCCATGAAGGAGGAGAGGGGGTGTGGGTGTGGGTAATAGCAGCGTTTCTGTTTGTTTTTTGTTTTGTTGTTTTAATTGCAGTTTGGGTATTCGGTACAGGAGCCAACACAGTAGGAGAGTTTTTAATGTGTTCCATTTGAATCTGATTTGATTTTATGTTCAAGGATGACGTTCTGATTTGTTGGTGTAACGTATGATTGGACTTGAAGCTGTGTTTTAACTTAAATGCCTCATTTGCAATATGGACACTGGAAGTGTGAATGTAAGAGCTTTTGCTTCTTTTTTTTCTTTGTGTTTTTGGGTTTTTGTTTAGTTTTTTTGTTTTATTTTTTTTAGCAGTCTAACAGATTCTTAAATATTTTAATAACTTATGACTTTCATACCTCCAAATGATGGTTTGGACTGATCTCGTTTCAGTAAGATTATGCAAAATGAAGACACTCAGTGTTGCTGTTCTTCATCCTATGGGGTGCAGATTTGTAATTCAGTGACAGTATTTTTATTTTTCCCCCCTCGCACTCCTGATGTGGAGTATGTTCGTATGTTAGCTATGAAGAGTTACGGCGGAAGAAAAAAAGCACGGCGCCATCTTTAATAACGTGGCTGCTGAGATTTCACCCATTGGGACGGCGTGTAAAGTCATCAGGCTGTTCGATTGACTGTTTAGAGCAGTTTTTTCATCAATTAAACCAGATGATCATGGCATAGCAGACTTATGATTTTAGATTTTAAGATTGAAGGTTCGCACTGGAATTCAAAAAGTCCAGAATTGTTCAGATGTCCGTAAGATAGGCCTTTCAGAACAAATTGAACTGTTTCACTAATTTCCAAATCAAATCAAAGCGGAAACTGGAGTGTTTTTCCAGTCAGCCCCAGCAGGACATGACCCCAGTGATCGTGAAGGGTTTAAGGGAGTTTGAATCAGACTTCTCTTTTACTGTAAAATAAAAAATGATAAGCAACAATGGGCAGAACATTAAAAAATAAATAAAGATGCTTTTTGAGGAAATAAAGGGTTTCTGAGAAATGCCATAGAAGGAACCCCGTTTGCTTGCATTAAGAACCATTTTTGTAAAGTAGCTCTGAGTGTGAAGCACCTAAATTGCTAACCTATTCTTCAGTCAAAATATTAGCACCACCTGCCTAAAATATAGAGTAGGACCCCTTGTGCCGCCATGACCGATCAGACCATTAGAGGTATGGACTCCATAAGACCTCTGAAACTGTCCTGTGGTATCTGGCACCAAGCCATTAGCAGCACATCCTTTACGTCCTGCAAGTTGTGAGGTGGGTCCGCCATTGATTACATCTGTGAGCCTTGGGGCCTGTGGCACAGTGGCCTATTCACCAGTTGTCCGATTGGACCACTTTTGGTCGGTACTGATCACTGCATACCAGGAAAAACCCTGTATGACCTGCCTGATGTTTTGGAAATGTTCTGATCTAGTCGTCACAATTTGTTTCTTGTCAAAATGGCTCTGATTCTTTCTCCGATTTCTCCTGCTTTTAACAGCTTTTAACAGCTTTTGACCTTCCAGAACTGCCTGTTCTCTTGCTAATATATCCGCCCCATGACCGATGAAGCCACTGTAGATGAAGATACTCAATGTTTTCCAATTCAGCTGCTATACTGGTGCTAATGTTATGGCTGATCTCTTTTAAAAAAAGGAATTATTTTGGAAGCAAAAAAGGTCCTTCTGTGGCATCGCTCAGAGAACCCTTTGTAGCACCTTTATTTGTAAGTGTGTGCAGACATAATCCCTCTAGATCATCACAGCCAAAATCCACCTTCATCCTCTCTGTGCTACGAGACTGGTTTATACGTACCTGCACACGAAAGAGCTCAGACAAACCAAGTGTTGCTGATCCAGTGGTCAGGTCTTTGATTATTTTTATGTTGTATTGTCTACAAAGACCATATTATCTATTATTATAAACTCTATATTTTTGGTAAATTTAACAGTTTTTAAATGTTTGGCTGGTTTGAAAAGAAGTGTTCATCTCTCTGAAATTTGTACTATTTTGTAAAAGAATAAAGTTCCTTACTACAGCGTTTCTGCAAACCTCACTCAAGTTCTTCAGAAGTTCTAGTAAATAAGTGCCCCCTGTTTCAGTTTGTGATTGTTTTTTTTAATCAGACTTGTTCCTCCGTTGCACAGCACTGTCATTCCAAAAAGTGAACTACAACCGGATCTTATTTGCATGGTCTGCCAGCCTCGGTTCTGGAGTGCGAGTGTTAGGATTAGGCTAAAATGAAAAAGCCTTCCTTCTGATTAATGGCTGTGAAATAAAGAGAATTTCTGAGAATTCCATTAGGAAAAAAAAAGTCCAAGTTTATTAAAAGTCCATTTGATCAACACCGATTACAAAAGGATAGTGAACACATGCCTGCACTACTACAATGAGCTCAATAATTATGCATGAAAAAAGAAAAAAAATAGCTTTATTTAAATAATAGTAAACATTTGCACCTTACTGTAATTATACATTTTGACAACATCCATTAGAACAGTATGTATTTAAATTAAGATTTTCCTTGTTCTTTATGGTCCGTACAGAAGTTCTCAGTGTGTCCGAGATCCACATCTGGGATCGTGGTCTGAAATCCTACAGCACGACTGGTGGGAATATTTGCTTTGTCGTTCGATGAAATCCAAAAACTCCAACATGGACTCTATATTTCAGTGTTTTTTAAAAGGCTAAAACTGTGATGGTAAAATTTGCCAGAAGGTCCACCCAAGCCCCCTCCGCAACAAGGGCCAAGGCAGGCTAGAGCATCACTTTCAGTGGATAGCGTGAAGAATAAGGTCTCTGCGTGTTCATACTGTCTTAGTAAGACAACACTCAACGCCTGATCTTGTAGAACATGGTGGCATCTCTGTGACCTCCGCCCCCTTAATGAGGTTACAGAGCCTAAAGAATACTCGGGCTATTAAATGTGCATTTTTACAACACATTAAGCATCACTCGCTGTTTCCCAGCCACCTAAGTAACCTTTCGGGTTTCCTCTGGCCGCTCATGTGCTGTGCGCTCGCCTTCCTATGACTGGGCCTGTTTGGCTCGGGGGTCCGGGTGAGTAAAAGGATTGTGGGAAAGTGACCTCGGCTCCTGGGGCAATGTGGGGAGGAGTCTAGCTTCTCTCTGACCCGTGCCCTTCCGCCTCTGCCCTGATGGGGCCCTCAAGGAGCACACTAAGCCCCCTTCTGCTCTGGTAGAACCAGCACCGCCAGCAACTCCGACCGTACAGGAAAGGCAGTCTCGCAGCCCTGTGTTCTTTAATCTCAGTAATCTCTCATTTCCCCTACCTTAAGCTGCCTTCATCAAAAGGGGGTCCTTGTGGGTTCCAGAAGGCATTGCTTGCTTTGACTTTTTACCTACATGCTTTTGTGTCCTTTTATGTGTTGGGGAGAAGAGTTTTTTCTGACAAGAACAAAATAATGATACACTCTTAAAAATAAAGGTTCTTCAAATGGTTTTTTGAGCGATGCCATTTGCTCCAATTGTCTGTTTAGAAGTTCTGCCTCGAAGTCGTCAGAGATGTGATTTAAAGCACCTTTATTTTTAAAAGTAATAAATACCAGCCACCCAACAACAGGAACCGCCAACTTTTTTTGATGTTTACAATCATCAGAGTAACACTTTGCTGAAGGGTGGCATTCACAAGACCCCATTCATGACCCCCTACACTTAAGCCTTTAGTTACATAAACCTACATGTACATTTATTCCATAAATTGAGGAATAGGCTTCTTCCAACAAGCGTTAGTTCTCAAAGGCTGCTTTTATCAGTTCTGATGTCACATCACCTCAGGAAGTGTTATGACAACTGCTGGGACACTTGTTAGAATAAGCCTTTGCAGGGTTCCCACGCATCCCGGAAAATCTGGAAGACCTGGTAATTTAAAGACTGGGAAATTAGAAAAATCCTGAAAAACATTTGTGAGATCCTGGATAAGTGGAGCTGTTGATCTACTAAAATTGCACATTTGAGATACCGATGCCCGATTTACTATTGCTGCATGGTCATGTGGATGGCAAAAATAAATTAAAAAAATGCACATTTGCACATAGTATTAGTTGTGTAGTACATCCAGTGTGTAAAACCACTGGCTTTAATACACATTATAGTCCTGAAAAAAGGTTTTGGGAAAAACATGACAGGCCTGTGTAGGGGTCACCTGCTTTGCCTTGAATGAATGCCACCCCTCTGTACAGTGCTACTATGCGATTGTTGCTGCCCCCCCCCCCAAAAAAAACAAACATACCAGCCATCATTGTACTTGCGGTGGCCCTCTGTGTTCCTAGAGATTGGAAAAGCTCCCGCGAAATAAGCGCAGGTCTCCCTGTGGCTGTGCTCTAACAGCCAGCCCCTCTTCGTGGCTCTGGATGCATTAGCAGCCCTAACGTTCTGGCCGTGGCGCCTGCGGCCAGTCCAGGCAGCCAGCCCCGTTCTTCTCCACTCTGCTCTGCGCTCGCAATCAAATGCCTTTGTTCTCAGTGCTGTTCTCACATCCTTCATGTATGGCAGATCTCTCTCTCTCTCACGCACATACGGATCTGATTTACAGAAAGGGGCTGGAACATGAGATCAGTATAGTTCCTGATGGAAAAAGCGATGCTGAGGTGAGGAGCGGTTAGAATGCAGAAATGATTTATTTCTGCCTGAAAACAGATCAGAACAGTTGCTGGATGAGGAGATGATCGAGTGAATACTGCAACAGTGTGCTCTAATATGTGGAAGACCAAAATATACAGAATGCTATTTTTCCCCTCAGCCAGGACTTTTTTTTTTTTTTTTTGTCTGTTTTTGTTTATATTTCAATTCAGTCTCGGGACTTGGGAGAGTTCTTATTATTTGGATATAGAGTTCCATCTTCACAAACTCCTAAATAGTCCAAAGAGCCCAGCAGAGAAGTGCAAACTCTGTCCATTTTTGCCATCTCCTCATTGTCCACTGCTGGCCTCTCATCGCTGAGGGTCAGTTTAAGGTGTTTCCGCTCAGCTTGCTAGTCCAGCGGCTCCTGCTTTATCCGGATGGGCGTGTGGATAGTCTGACAGCGTCTGTCCTCACGACTCAGGATGTACTCGCTGAACTGAGACGAGTCCACTCCCCCTCCACATGATGCCACCATGGTGAAGCCCTTCTGGAACAATCTCTCCAGCACCTGAAGAGAGACAGCACACTAGTGTTAACACATGTATACTCAGTACCAACGAACACAATCAATGATTTAAGCACCAGTAGAAAATCTGTTTTAAGGACCCTGGAAATGTCACTGAAACTGAAACCACGAACCTCCTTCTTTGGCATAACCAAAGCTGGAAAAAGGGCCAATTGAAGAAAGCCAAAACTGTTACGTAACAGTCTTGAGGTGTTATATTTACACTCCCAATACTGACAAACCCCGCCCACTAGAGAAAGCTCGAATCAAAGCGACAAAATGCAGCTTCAGGAGAACATGGTGTTCATGGTTGAAACTAGATAGCAGCTCATCGTCTCCAGACTCCAGGCCTAGTGACCACAGCTTTTCTTGTGTCAGTGTCTGCGGAAGGGTAGCATAAACTCGGCTTGCGACGCTGATGCGAGATGCGGAGCTGGAGGAGCAAATGGGAATCCATGCTACACTAGCTGAGTGGCTTTTACTATCTCTCCAACATCCCTTAAAACAGCTGAACCAAACCGGAGCTAAATACACATGGTCCACACAAGATTCGAGAAAGCCAAACCCGGGGAAGTGCTGAGTGGAGGCAGCGCTAACAGCTAACCATCGACAATCTCCTCAGCTTGCCAACAGCGCATCACGCCAAAAGGACACCATGAGAAGACAGCAGCGCAATCTGGTAAGAGTCTGAAATGATTACAGTGTTTTTGTTACACTGCAGCACAGCAGAGCTTATCATTTTAACCAGGGGGGTTCATTCATAGGCAAAATAACAGGGTGGTAAACAGGTTTGTAAAACTGCATCTGAGCATTTTTCACCCCGACTAAGTCGCATACTTAATATTTATACATCAAAGAGCAGCTTAACATACTGAATAATGCATTCTCTGGCACCTTGAAAACAAGAAGAAATGAATCGTGAAATGAGTCAGAAGTTCTGTTAAACGAATCAAAAATCTTCGTGCTGAAAACGCAGCATCTGAAAACGCAGCATCTGAAAACTACTTTTTTATCTATATTTTATCTTTATTCTTTCATTTCCCTCCAAGATTTCACTCTTCAGACAGGCCAGTGAAGATGAGAGGGAGCGAGCAGACTCCCCCTGCAGCTGTTTACTGGAGTTTGATGAGGAGTCAAAAGCGAACGGCTTCCCCCTCTTGACGACCCGAAAACCCAGCCACACCGCTCAGGCCCCCCCACCCCCCCCAAAAAAAAAAAGAAAATTCAGAAAGCACACGCAATCCCCGCCACTGTTGGAGCTCTGACGGTGAAGGCTCTCCGCAAACCTCCTGTCCCCGTCACTCAGCGCAAAGCCCGCAAAGCAGTGACATGTTTTATCTGGCGAGAGTAGTTGTAGATTTTTTTCAAATTCAACAGATGCAGCCTTGAGTATTCACTTACTCCTCCACTTCTTTCAAGTGTGCTTCACATGAAAATGAAAGTTGTGCCTCAAGGCAACAGAGCCAGATAAAAGTCCCTCCAAAGGAAAAAAAAAAAAAAAAACATTCAGTCGAATCGCAGGGCCCTGAGAAAAATGTCCACCCTTATCCCCTCTTTGGAAGTTGATGCTAAAAAAAAAACCTTTGGCAGAATTTCAGTAAGTTGTATTACAAGGGAAATGAATTGGTCCTGTGTTGCTCAGGTAGGGAACATCAGCCACAGCAGTAACAGCATCGGCTGCTGAAGTATGTTTAGTGATGAGCTTTCCATAAGTCCTCATTTAAGGCGGTATATTGAATAAATGCGCAGAAGTCACATGACCGTGAATCCCGCACAGAAGACTGATTGCTCCGAAACTTTCATTACACTCAGTGCTCTGATAATTGCATCACTTTGAACTCTCAAACAGGCTCCATACCACCCCCTCCCTCTGTCTCTGTCTCTCTCTCCCTCGGTCTCTCTCTCTCCCTCTGTTTATTCGTTGCTTCATTTTCTCACGTTTATCACGACTGGGTGGGCTTAGGACCGCCTGACACATGACAAACAACACCACAAAACAAAATCTCCACACCTCTAGCGTGATGCGATTATCCAAGTGTGCAAAGGCGCGGGGGAAAAAAAAAACTGTTAGCAGATGCACCGATTAGTTATACTGTAAGTCAATTAGGCAAAAACATCACAGAAACCAGTTTAGGTTGTTTAAAGAAAGCAAAGTAGGTATTAAAAATGTAGCATGTGTGTTTAAACCGCTCGGGGCGCAGAAACGCTGGAGCACTTCTTTTTTTAAAGAAGAGATTTGTCTCGAGGACGAGTTAAAAATAAATTATGCATATCGTTTTCCCCTCCACTTCTCCACCCGCTTTCAGGGCCTGTGTAGTCCCACACTCATACTGGCACTGGAATTAGAGGTGCTGCATGTTATATGGAGTGCTGTCTGAAGAGCCAAACAAGCAAACACAGGGGATGTGAAAACATCTCATGAGGCAGAACTGCACCTAGGCAGCTGTGTAAGCACACCTTTCCCCACACCTGCCAACACCAGCCACACTCACACGCACTTCCAGCTCATCCTGTGTGAGAGCATGCAGAGTTCCTAACAAAGATGCCCCACATCTGCTGAATTCATAATGTCTGTAGAGCCTTGAACCCTCAAACACAGTCAGGAATCACAGCCCCCTTAACGCCTTTTACTGTGTCCTTTTCTGGGTGGGGGGACTGGACTGGACTGTTGATAACCAGTCATATTCTTTGTTATTGAGGTATCATATTTTGCTATAATGTTTCACCAAGAAGCAACAGAAAATGCCAAAACAATAAAACTAAATCTCTGTACTGGATGTCCGTCTCTTAGCTTTAAAGGGGCTATTTTTGTTTCTTTTCCCTTAAGGCTATATGACTGGCTGCTGTTTATGTACTCATTCCAAAAGCAGTCCAAGCTGAAACACTCATTATAACTTCAGTGTGAATGGGTGGGGCAGATGTATGTTGTCGCTCTCCAAAGAAAAACATGTATCTTCAAAACAGCAACTTTACAGGAGGCGGCAAAACCTTTCTAACTTTCAATGTGAGTCAACATAAAAAGACTTGATTCCAAGTCAATTTGGAGCATTTCTATTGATCCAAATTATCCAGAAATATTTTCACAGGGTACGGGGCAGCTGAAAACGGAGATGCATGTTTTTTATTGCACAGCAGCGATATATGTAAATGTACTGGGTTTTGTGACATCACAAAAAAAGGTTTTACTTTTCATATATGGGCTGCGGAGTAAACAGTGTGTTTGTAAACTGCAACACTGATTATATACGACATTAAAATCTTTAATGCAGGACAGAATATTTTTCTGTCTTTTTAAAGTTACACTCGAATAAGGTGGACTGATACTACATAGATGTGTTTGGAGTACCCTTCTCATCATACAGAACGCCTTTCAGCCAATCACAGTGCAGGGGCGTAACTATCTGTGGTATATTAACTGAATAATAAGCCTACAGTTTCAGGGGTCTAATGCTCTAGAACCGGTTTTACCTGTACAGAATTGAGTCTGCAGTATCCATTGAGTGGAAAGCGGATGACGTGAGTGGGGTCTTGGTTCCAGCCGGCATTGACAGAGTTGCACATGACGTCTCCCGTCTCGGGGAAGATCTCCTCGATGAGGGCCTTATCGCCGCTCAGAGCGATCCGCTCGCCCAGGTCAGGGGTCACGCGCACCACCAGACACTCGCAGGGCTGCGACATCCGCCGCTGCTCACGCTCCTGCTTCCAGCGCTCCAGCTCTTTCACCATGGGGCTCAGCTGGTAGTAACGGGCCTCCTCGTACAGCAGCTGGAACTCCTGCACAGAAAACACAGCAGGAGAGTCAACAGATGCAGACTAGTGGTATCCTGAACATTTGAGTAGTTTCATAGTTCTAGCACACCCGACTCACATTGACTCACACCAAAAGTATTGGGACATCTGGTCATTCATTCGTTTCTTCTCAAATCAAGGATTTTAGAAAAGAGTTTATCCTGTTTTCGTTGGAGTAACTGTCTCTATTCTACTGTCCAGGGAAGGCTAGCACTGCTGTGAGGATTTGACTGCATTCAGCGACAAGAATGTCCCCCACCTCTTCACAACTCACCCAAAAGTACTGTATGGAGCACCATCATTCCAGAGAACACTGTTATACTGCTCCACAGCTCAATGCTCTAGCCCGCACCCAGGGTTAGACATGGTGCCAATAGGTTCATGTTTATCTGATTCAGAGAGTCCTATTTTATTGACAATATTTCTCTACAGGGACTAGACAAGCTGTGTGTGTGTGTGTGTGTGTGTGTGTGTGTGTGTGTGTATTTGCTGGCGGGTGCCAAGTAAAGTTGCTGAATGCATTTATTAGAAAGGGTGTCCACAAACATTTGGTGTATTTTGAGTAGGGTATCTGAGACAATATTAGTAAATATTAGTTAATTGAGCCAGTCCTGAGCCAGTTTTCTCTTTTCTAATACAAAAATCTCAGGAATAGCTTGTTTATTAGCTGATTAATTGGAGTAGGTGTGTAAGAGGAGAGGAAGCACGAAAGGATCTTCCTAAATAGGAATCTCAGGCTAATGCTGATATCCAGCTTTTTTTCCAGATGTACATAGATGCAGCTAAGCGTTTTCTGAGCACCATTCAGATCAGAAGTTCCCACATACCACGAGCATCCATTTCCCAGGTGTATCTGTAAAAGTACTCAGTGTGTTGGTTTCATCTAAATTTACCATGAATGAAGTTCAGAAAAATCCTCAGCATTAACTAATCTATTTAGACTCATCTGACCCTCCTTTAGTCCTGCTTTGACTAGAACATCAAGCTATACTGCCTCTCTCTCCCCACCCCCACACATACACAGGCTCCGAGGTCTGGCAGTACAGATTGCTTGTGTTGCCCTCAGGCTCTCACTGCCCTGCAGCACCTTCACCCCAGCCTCTCGCCCCTTTCATTCCCCACCAGACCAGATGGCACCGCCACTCACTGCTAGCATTAACAACACCGATGAAGAATCACTCGCTTAACAATGAATAGAAGAATTCTTATAGGAATATGGAAAAAAAAACAATAACAGGAAGGATGCTTAGAGATGCCTATGCAATGAAATAAACATAATATAATATAAAAGTAAACACTGTTAACATTTCAACTAGTGCCATTCACTACCCAATCCACACAGTCTAAATATGGACGCTAAGCTGCAAAAACAGCCCGTTTTCACTTCAGCTTTTTACATTTACATAGAACAACCCATTAGCCCTGAAGTTGGGAGAAGTGTTTCAGCCCAGACGGCTTTGTGAATGAAGCACAATGCTTAGGTCAGATCAGTACAGAGTTCATTAATGTAAACACATATGTGTCTTAAGGACACAGTAACACACACAGCCTGTTTCAATTCTCTCCTTTAAGGAAAAGAGAGGTGTGTGGAAGAATGCATCATGACATTTCTGATAAATAGAACTTCACACAAGCTATAAGTGAGCTTCAGGAAGAATATGGGCTGAAAATGTCAGATATGGGCCCTTTAAAAGGAACCGTGCACAAATTTTCCCTTATCCTAAAGTTAATTAAAAAGATTTACTTGGATAACACAGATAACACCCCTACCTGCCAGTGAGCTACCTCACCATGTGGTAGACTGGGGTTAAATTCCCGGTCTGATAATAAGAGTCCCTGGGCAAGACTCTTAACACAGCATCGGCCCACCTCTGTAATATGAGTAACCTTGTAAGTCGCTCTGGATAAGAGCGTCAGCTAAATGGCGTGAATGTAAATTAGATGTGCAGGTTTTGTTATGCAAGTTAGATGTAAGGTTGCTTGGTTCATTGGTTCTCGTTCATGATGGAGAATCTATTGTTTTAAAATGGCTTTAAAATATGCTTTTATAGAGTCTATAGAAATCCTTTTGCAAAAAAAAAACAAAACAAAACAAAAAAAACACACAACTCAATTTGCACCGGTGCTACAAAGCTAATGAGGCCAGGTCATGGAAGCGAAGACTTGACGCAAACTACACACTGAAATTACCACAACATCAAACTGCATGAAGATGTTAAGAAATCTCTACAAGATTTGCTTCTGTTGGATCTGGCACTGTATGGCATACTGTTATCTGCTATGTAAAAACAGTGGTAGCGCCTCCCCTGAAGCCTGTTCTTATGGGTTAAGAGAGAAATAGCGTCAGTTTGATTATTTTGGCTAAACTGTCCTTTTAAGGATCTCGCTGCTACAGGTCTAGTACAGCTCATAACAAAGGTGAGAAAATCTCCCTTCTCATAATTTAGCTCTGTGATTTGTTTAGGTAGCTGTGTGTGTGTATAACAGTAATCTACGCAAAAAGCTAGCTGCTCTCATCCACCCTGCAAGAACTACTCATTTCACTGTAGGCTATGCCACAGCGAACAATAGCAGGCAGCGTCTCAGACTCCACACGCTTTAATAATTACCACACGAAACGGAGCTGCTTTTGCTTGCCCCTCGCCCCACCCCTGTCTGGCTCCCTCTCTTTCTTTCTGGCCCATGCTGGTGCAGACAACATGCTGAGACCTAAGGCCTTCAGGCTTGGGTTAATTCAAAGGGAAACATAAGTCTTAAGGTGATATTCTTTCCCAGGTCTGTAGTGAGGGTAGGAGGGGTAGGTATGTTGATCCTTCTGCGAGGCAATGCCCTAAAACCAAATCCAGCAGAAACATCACTGAGGAGAAAGACTACTCGTTAGACTGAAGGACAGAAAAAAGAGAAGCTTCGGCGCTGAATGAGGTGTGAATAAGGTACTAGTCCTAAAAAAAAGAAAATGAGCTGAGTGAATAAGCAGATACGATTTGAACTGAGCAGATTGCAGAAATCCTATTAGCCCGCATGGTCAGAACTCTGTTTGACACTTTCCGACATCGCCGCGAGCATCCACTGACTGGAGTGTACATCTGAGGTAACAAGTTTTTCAAATTGCGAGAGAATTAGAGGAGCTATTTCTGTCCTAAACTTCTCAAGCTCTTTCAAGGAGGTTTGAACGAGTCTCTACAGCGAGCAGCTGAGATGCAGAAGGGATATGCAGGCATAGAGATCGATCTTGTGAACCCACTGTGTCAGAGTCATGAGCCTGGCAGAGTTAAGCCCTGCAGCGTTTGGATGGGGCTGCATATGATGATCAATTCAGTCACTCGCTGCCTTTCTTTTTTCTTTTTTTTTTTTTTGAATATTTCCCAGCTTGGATTAGAGGGGTGGGGGAGTGATGGCTGAACTGTGAAGGTTTGACTGTAATGAGATGTAATGATTTGACTCTGCTCGTTTTCTTCACTTGTAGCTGATGCTGTGTCGTTTCTGCTGTTCCAATCCAAACATCATCCCCAAAACCCTCAAAAATCATAAAACATTTATACCATAGAAAACTGCAGGTAAATTATCTCCCCAGTCTGGACACAATCCATATATAGAAACTAAACTGCCAAAAAACAGCCAGTTATTTGAGCCAGGGTTGTTTTTGTGAGGTCAAAAACCGACACATTTACATAATTCATCTACTCAGTCTACAGCTGTTTAGCCCCACCCATTCTCCAGGACGTTATATATTCTCAGAGCACAGCCATTCAGATCGAAGCTCATTTACATACATCAGTCTTAAAGATATTCTAGGAGATTAAAAGAAGTTGGAAATGGTCACTACGACCGTTTCTGGTACATAAACCCCCATAAATATCATAACTGGACCTAATCAAAAGGACTAATCAAAAGTGGCTCTTCTATGACGTTGTGTCAAACTCTCCTCATCCCGATTTGTGCCAGTGATGATATGGATATGTCTGACCACAGCTGCAGCTCAGGGACTTGCACAATCTGACCCTGTTTACACCTGGTTAATCAGGCATCTTGAGGATCAGGCCTGTATCTGGAGCAGGCCAAACCACATACAAATGCAGGTGTAAACACACTCCTGACTCCTTTATACCTGGTACAAATCCCATCAATCACGTTACAGCAGTGTAAACGCACCCATCTCAACCAAAACCCCTCCCTGTACAACTGAAACATACAAAAATAGACATATTCTGTCTCACTAGCAATCAGATTGCAGTCTGACTAACCGGAGAGACATTTGACCACCTAGTATAAACGCATGTGGCTAAAATCTTCTCACAGTAAGACTGTGAGTGTGTATAAATGGGGTCTGCAGCAGCTGGAAAAGTTCCTGACCTTAAGCATCACACCTTTACACTCTTTATATTATATCTTTTTTAAAAGATGCAATGAAGGAATTTCACAACATCCAGTGGTTTCTGAAGAAACAATCCCAGAACTGTACCTTGAAGTCTTCAGGCAGAAGCAGCTTGCTGGTCCGGAGGTAGCTCAGAATGTAGCGGAATATCTCGCCGTCCCTGTCGATGAAGTAGTGCTGCTTCAGACTGTCCAAGACGATCGGCTCTGTGCCGTTGAACAGGCGACTGATTCTGGAATGGATGAAGAAGAAGGGAAGAACAAACCAGCTTAAAGGAGCTGCAGTGTTTTCACAGATCCTTTGAATTCAACTATGATTCATACAGAGACTCTGGAATCAGGATCAGGAGCGCTGTGTACAGTAGCCTTGTTTTATATTCTGTTGCTGTAGCAGGTTGAGCAACAGCAAGCGCGAGTACAGAGCAATGAAGTTTTATTGTTTAACCTGGTTTGAAGAATGAGGTCAAACATTTGGAATCATGTTCTACGCGAGTTCTGCTTTTGTGTTAAATCATCTTACATCTTGTCACAGCAAAGATGTTCCTATTTCATTTTATGTTCTTTTTCTCTCTCTGACTCTCTGTCTGTCTGTCTCTCTCTCTCAGTCTCTCTCTCTCTCATTCTGGAAACTGATGCAAAACACTTAATAAGAAAACCAATTCCCCCTTTTGTGCCTGCGGTGGTTCTTTTCTCATATGGTCTTGCAGTTCCCCCAGTTAGAATTTCACCATATAGCTTCAGGCAATCTTAGTTTTTCATCTCCGTTTCTTTTTCTTTTTTCCTTCAGAAAAGCAATTAAAATGCTGCCTGCTTCCCCCCCTCCCCCTCCCCCTCCTCCTCCTCCTCCTCCTCTCTCACTCACTCACTCACTCACTCACACTCTCTCTCTCTCTATCTATCTGCGTTATTAAATCAGAGAGGGCCATGCTGTGTGTTAAGCTGAGCAGATGTGATGGTACACTCCCTCACTCCCTCGCTCTCTCCCTCTCCTCTCTAACAGGTGGCACCCCTTTACACCCTGCCCTCTTGGGGAGTAAATTATCAGCAGACCTCTGAGGATTGAGCTGGAGATGCAGCAGGTAGGAATTTCACAACTCCACAAGTGGGAAAGCCTGCTGTTCGGGCTTCCCTTCCATTGTGTTTCATTTTTTTCCTGGAACGCTACCCTTACTGTTCAGCAACTGATCCTCACACTTATTATACAGTAAGCAATGAAACCAGTATGAGGTGTAGGCCCACATACAGGCCTTTGAGGTAGAAGATAGAGGCGTCCACATCTTTTGACTTGCCAGGCCAAAGTCTACACCTCATACTGGCTTCATACTGGTTTCTCTGTGTGCAAGTCTTGTTCGTAAGACTTCATCAATCCAATATATAAAGGTCCAGCCTTGGTCCACAGGCCATACTTTGGTCTCCCCAGGTTTAAGGGGTGACTCCAGGTTTGGATTTGTAAGGCGTTTGGTCTGGCCTTCCAAAAGCAGTTCAAAATAACCATCAGCATAATACAAAATGACTGACCACAGATACAGGATTAGATTTGATCAATTATTTAAATTGAACTCTGTTTAGGGAACACTGTATATTTGCATTTTATTCATTTTACTGTATGTTTAACCCTTCGTTTCTAAGACCAATTTCAGAGATCAGCCTCGGCCTGCAACTGCCATACCGACACACTGTTCCCAGAACATAAACCAGTTTCTAGTACAATGCCATTGCGATTTCCTGATGCCAGTCTGGATTCACATCACTGGCCTTCCTCTCTGGCAGAAGGAAGCAGCATAATCTCTTGTGTTCCACAGGGTTTTACTTTAGGACCTATGAAACTGTTGTTAATTATTGTTAATTATGACAGTAATGTAGTTATGCATGTGAAGAAGGGTTAATATTCACAAGAAGTCAAAGAAAAAGCTTACACAGCAGTTGAGTAGCAGTAGTGATGAACCATAAGCTTGCAGTTTAACAGGATTAAAACATTGATTTTTTTTTTTTTACATTTTTCCACAGACTACTGATTCCTGCCGGACCAGGTTCAGCATTTCTGGTCATTGCTCTGCTACACAAAGGCTGGCTACAAATATATTAGTGGCGTGAGGAGGAGGTAGGGGATTTAGTGCCGTCATTCAAGCATTTCTTCCACTACTGCAGAGCGGTGCTGATAGCAACAACAAGCTGGAGTGGATCCAGGTGTCTCTGACTGACAAAAAGCAAATTCCACCTGTTCTTGTCTCTGTGGCATTTCATTTGGTAGAACAAAAGAGCTGCTTTACAATGCAACAATGAAACGAAACAATGACACTTGCCCAGGAGGGCCAATTTGACTTGGGTGGCGTAATATTGCTTGGAAATCGAAGCTGTTCAAAAACTAAAATTACCTTGCAACACTGCATGCAAACGCTCTCTGAGAGAGTGACTTTCTCAGGGGTCATTACAGTGATATTCTCATGTAACAAGCCTGAAATGCACTTAATGGGAGCTGTGGAGCTATTAAGAACAATGTGGAAAAACAAAACAAATACAAAAACAGCCGAAAACAAGAAGAGGAGGTCATCTGTAATGTGTGAGCTGGTATGTAAGCCAAGATTAACAAGATTAATCTCTGTGAGACTCAAGGCAGCAGGAGCAGAGAGAGATTCAGATTCATATATTGGCCTTAGGCTGAGTTACACTTTCGGACATCGCAGAAGGAGGGTACTAAATTTCATAGAACTCAGGTGAACTAAACTGAATTTTTTTTAATCCTCAAGGGGGCGATTCATTACTGGGCATGTCAGCAGTCAGCCTAGCCACAAGAAAGACACATAAACCCCTTATAAAACATAAATATCTGCTGTCCCGCAAAAAAAAGCATTTCCAAAATGTCAACTTTACAAGAGAAGGGGAAAACCTTCTTAACTTTCAATGGAAGTCAATGTAAAATATTTTGGTCATTCTGGAGCATTTCTATTGGTCCATTCGTCATTACATTTTGACAAAATGTAAAGAACATTGCTGGATTGCTTGGTTATGTCAAAAACTAAAAATGTGGAGATACGAATATGGAGATACAAGGCTTATGCATGACAGCAACAATATGTATATACATAATACAAGTCATTTAGAGACCACATGGCTTGAAGGGGAATAATGATTAGACTCAGCAGCCTCAAGCACAAATATCACCCTCCACCGGACAGATCAATATCTGGGGCAGCAGTAAGAGCGACCCAGAGGCAACATGTATAGGTCACATGTTTAACCCCTTAAACTCTCAGAACTCTTCAGCCTGTCCAGACTTTCATTCCTGCCCCTCATAACTACTTCCCTTACCTCTCAATCCGTACCGGACGTCTCACAGTAGTTCCTGAACAACAAGCCGGGAGTTTAAAGGGTTAATCTGGCTGGGGTTTCCACCCCCGCCACACAAATCAGACCACTGTACACCTTCTTACCTTGAGTCCGGGTACTTGGTGAGTGTGGCCAGGCTGCTGGTGTACATGTGTCCTCCTACGTCAATGTGCACCGGAGCATTGGCTTTAGTCAGCTGAGCTGGAAGAGGGATCCCCTGAGCAGCCAGAGGAGACACCGGAGAGCGGGTCAGAGAGAGACGAGACATGCTTCTTCCCTCCTGTGGAACCAGCACACAGAACACACCCTCAGCAGGAGCACGGGAAACACACCCTCGGCGCTGCCGTTCTGTGCCAGAGCTCTCCCTCCTAGAACTCTGAGTGCTTAGGTGTGCTCCTGGCCTGTCAACGCCTATGAGATCACTCTCACATCTGCCCCAATCCGTATTTCACTTAAGAATTAGTGGCACAACTCTAATTAAGAGAATTTGCATCCCGATTTTTTTTTTCCCCCCTATAGAACCGGAGGGGAGGAAAGGATGAGGATTATTAACGAGCTTGAGAGAGAGAGAGAGAGAGAGAGAGAGAGGGAGAGAGAGAGGGAGAGAGAGAGAGGGAGAGGGAGAGGGATGTGTGAGGGATGGTACTGTAGGTGTCTACCTCCAGGGAAGGCAGAAAGAGTGTAAACTCCTAATTAAAGGTATTGGGAGAGAGTGTGAGACATGAAAGGTCTAATGACACCCAGCAGTTTGCATCTCTGAAAGTTTGGAGCCTCAGCTGAAATGAATCAACAACTTCAGCTAAAGTGGAATTACGACTATTAGGGACAAATTAAATGATTAATAATACCAAGCATGGATTTTAAGACATAAGGTGAATGACCCCCCCCCCCCCCCCGCCCCCGCCCCCCCTCTAATGAAGCCACAGCCTCCTATTAGCTACCAAACCACTCTCTAATGGAACACAGTGCCCTTCTTATCAGGGTTTAGTAGTTTATGTAATGTTAAAAGCACCAAATCTGAGAGGAGTAAGCCAGCACCTCACCCCTGACCGGTCAAACACACATCACACAAAGGAGGCGCTTTTAGAAACACCTGTCAGGTCAGTCTGTTCAGTGTGTCACAGCCATTCAGGGGCGACTCGGCGCTAAAAGGCTCATGTTTGACCTGCAAAATGATAAACCCATGGCTGAAGCCTCCTTTGCTTGGGGCTCAACGCTGGAGGCAAAGTGCGTTCATTATTTTCTTCTGGGTTTTGAGCTTCGAGAACAACAGCAGGCGCCACACGAAATGTCCAACTACACCAAACGGGGGGGAACATCAAGCCAGGTTAACTGAAATGGTGGGCTATTGTTAGAGGGGGTCGGTCTGATGGAATTAGACTGGGAAGATCTGAGGTAACTTGTCAAATATCAGACAGGGCAGCTGTCTGTAATGCACCATGGCACCATGCCACCATACACAGACTCGGATCCATGTGCCACTAACGCCACATTACTGTATTTATACTTACTGTATTTAATACAGAGGAAACTAATAGCAATACATTTACACACGAACATGAACATCGCTACACAAAATACTGCGTGTGTTCCTTCTGTTTCTAATTTTACATACATTATATTTATTATATTTATTTAATGCCAATAAACTGTCCTAAATAAATACGAATTCTTGAAAGTCTTGAAAGTGCTTCAGTATTACACACGCTAAAGCTATCCTATATTATAACAATACTAGCTATCCAGCTCCACGTCTCGCTGCCCTCACTTTCTCAAATTTCACAGCTCTCTCAGCTCCCAAAATAGCTAGGAATATTTAGTGAATTTAAAAAAGAAAAAGGCATCTTATTTGAAGAAAAGTCCACCTCTCCGTACCGTTTCAAACATTTTAGGACGTCCGGAGCAATCTGGACGCGAATCTGCGAATCTGCGACTCACTCTTGCAGGTTTCTCCGCTTCTCAGGCAACTTGGGCGACGCGTCGGTTAAAATCCCAAATCTCAACTGAACTCGATCTTCCAGCCAAAAAAGTCCCCGAAATCCTACAAAGACGGTTTGTGGAGATCCCGCTAAACGCTAAAGCACGGCTGCAGTCGAGCTATATAGGTCGCTGTTGCTTTAAAAAAACCTGGTGTTTTGGCAGCCGTCGCTAGATAGAGCCTTTCCACCAACGCCAGCTAGCTAACAGCCTTCACAGGGGGCTCTCCTTACCTTGGAAGACATCGCTGCTGTAGTATCTTCTCCTCTCTCTCTCTCTTTTAAAACATGAGATCGATCTCGTCCTTCGCTCGTGTTTTCTATTTCTAGCTCCTTCTTTTTTGTTGTTGGCTGAAGCGTGAGAGCGCACCGAAGCCAGGCGTTTCCTCCCCGAATAACAGAGGACAGGGGCTGAGAGAGATGAAGTCTTGCTCGGGGCTCTCGGCTTGCCCCCCGGGGGCAAAGGATTAGCCTCCAATTAGCTCAGCCCTGCCTGCACAGGAACACTTGATCTCGCTCATTCACACGTGGAAACACATTTACGCACGAATTCAGCCTGTTTTTCTTTCCCCATCGACTAACATCGACATCCGTGCTGCGTTTTAGCTAGCTAGCCAAATACCTGTGACCTGATTGCCATGCCTGACATACTCACACACACTCACACACACATACACGCACTGCTTGTGTTGATTTCAGCTGCATTTGCCTTCCTAAACTTAGGAGAGAAGCTATAGCTAGCTATCTATCCAGCTCCCACCAGTTCAGTATCAGTACCCGTAAACCCAGCTACTGTATCTAGCTCCAGCACCGCGTAAAAGCTGCAGTTTTATTGAATAACAGCAAATCACGTTTGAGGAAATGGACCCTGAGTTGTGTATAACCCCCGTGTCTGTCATATGGCGCCGTGCACTACAGCAGGACGGGTTGTATGGATGTGAACGCGCGCAGAGCAGAAAGCGCCCCCACAGCCCGCCCGCAGCCAAACGCGCCATTTCCATCTCCAGCACGGTCAGATGGAGACCCTCCAGCCTTTAATGGCATCTTTCAGCCAGGCAGAGACAGGCAGCTTCAGCGCGGCGACAAACGAGCACATTTTAGCCCGCACGGAGGGGAAGGTGGGAAGGGAAAGGGTTTTTGTTGGCTGCGTTTTAGCCACAGTCGATGAGCGAACGAGTCGTTCTATTCGAGCGAATCGACTCGCACGAATGAATCGAATTGTTTGTTTTTGTTTGTGCCAGAATTTATTAAAGTCTAAATATAATATTTATCTTGTATTTCATTTCACCACCCAGATGCAGGTGGGTTTATACAGAAAATAATATTCTTGCATATCTTTAAATGGAATTAATATTTACACAATTATTAATTTTCCAACCTCATTTTGATCTTTCAACCTCATAGTATTTTACCATATCACAGCTCCAAATAAAAACATCATACTTTGATTTTCTGTAGTTTCTTCACAAATAATCCTCATGTAATGGGCCTCTAACGGTCTCCCTGATGAAAGCTGATGTAACAGAGCTGGTGGTTAGTGGTCTCCTCTGAGCACGTTGGCATGAATGCATGGGGGCTTCGTGTGTCTCGGAGAAAGCACATGCTATCCAATAGGGAAATCCTAAATGTGGGTGAGAACTGATCATGATGAAATTTAGAAGAAAACCAATAAAAGAAGTAAAAACCAAACTGAGATACGTCTGCCTATAGTACGCAAGTGAACATGTCCCAAAGACCAACATGTCCTAGCAGACATTTGGTTAAACTTCAGCCAAAAGAAGAATTTGCACAGCCTGTCAATAGTTGTTAATTATCAAATGTTTCCATATTTCAAAAAGATAAGAAATCAACAACATAAGAAAAAAAGAAAATCTGAGATCCCCGGTGAGCAGCCAAAGACGACAAGGCAAGGAAAAACTCCCTCAGAGCTGGAGGAAGAAACCTTAGGAGGAGCCAGGACTCACATTGGGGGCCAATCCTCCTCTGATCAGAATTATTAACAAATTATTGAACCTAATCTTATAATAATCCTAATATGTCTATTTTACTAATGGTGTAGTATAACTCACATAAATAATCAGAGCAGTGATGGTAGTGATGATAGTTAGTGGTGGTAATGTTAGGAGTATATATATATATAACTGCATTCTGGTTAATCTCCCTAAACTAATACGAATGATTGAATCAGCCGATTCAATTATTGAGTCATCGATTCTTTGAACCAGTTGTTCCAAAAGATTCGGATCGCAGCCTTCAGCGCTCTTGTGAACTTCACTGGGCTTTTTTTCCAGCTTCATGATGAGGGATCTTGCTGAAAGTTGCAGTCTGGCGCCTACCAGTGATCAGACTGTATTTACACAGAGAGATCAGATCAGCTGCATGATCTAAATCAGGCTCGATTAAAGGCGAGGTGGAGGAGATAAACGGGTGAATCATTTGCCTACTGAGTCAGTCGACAATGTGCGTGTCCGTGTGGGCTAATTATAGGCCACCTTTAGGAGAGGGACCAGCCAACATCTGTGAGCTCGCTTGTAACAACAGGCTTTTCGCTCAGAAAATCAAACGTGTTTGCGTTCAAGATGGTGTTTCAAACTGTTTGGACTAAGCTCCGTTGCCTGCTTCTGCTTTTTTTCTCGCCTGTGGCTAAAATTAGTTTTCCCTCGTCAGAGCAAAGCAGCAGGAAGACGAGATATTTTTGTTCAATTAAAGCAGCAAGCCCGGAGTGAGTTCAATTACTTGACGCGAAGAGGAAGATGTAAATGTAAAGATTTAAATAGCTTAGCATGTTGCCTCGGGCGCCCGCACTTAATTTCCTTAATTTAAGGGGGATGTGAGAAAGAGATGAGGGAGAAAACGGGTTCTCCAAATGATGTGCATCTCTGCAACACTGAAAGTCTGCAGTCTGCATCTGCACCCAGCCGAGCTGCAAAACACGAGCAGGGCTCGCGGGAAAGTCTGTGGGCATGAGGCGCCTTTTCTTCTGGGCGTTTTCGAGCAGCTGAGCGTCTTAAGACTAAAGAACTAGGACCTTCCTGCAAGTGGCCAAAGATTTGAGCGTCAAACAGAGCAAATTCTAGTCTAAACTACCTGAACCGGATTCAGTCTCAAGTTTGAGATGAAATCTGATCGATTAGCACCAATAACTGTCGATCAAAATGATCACGTCTGGTTTGGAACAGAACTTTAATCCTCAGTGCAGTACAGAGCCACCTGCTGGCCACCAGCGGTACTGCAGACGCTCTCACCCTGTACTCTCACCCTGTCCTTCACCTGCAGGTTGGTGGTTTTCTGCTGTGACTCACCTGATTCAGACTCGAGAAGAGCTTCATCATTTCCTCATGATGTGACTCAGGTAACAGGAAAGGCACACAGTGTATGTACTAAGGTGCTTTGTGGAACCTTCAGGAAAAGGTTTGTAGAGTAACAGGGTTCCTTGAGGGTTCCTCGAAGCACCTTGAGAGTTTCCTCCACAGTTTCAAACAAGGTTCCTCAAGGATCTTATACTTTTATACAGTGTAGATTATAGTAGTGGCTAGGAAACCTTGGGGGGTGCTCAGGCTGGACTGCACTGTTAAAAATGCTTCAGGAGGTGCTTTAGAAGGTGTTTTGAGCAATGACATCAAACTACCCAAACTACTTTTGGGTAAATAAGGAACCACAGGCATTTTTGAGAAGTCCAGACAGATCCAGGTCCAGGTCAGATTAATGAATTGCTCACAGCTCTGCTCCTATAATGATAAAAAAGTAATAATAACAAGATTTTGTGAAACCTGCGTAACGGCGGTTGGTGAATAAGGCCTCATGTTTGCAATGGAGATGAATGTGTGTGAATGTGAAGAACCTTCATCAATTGAAGGTTGCCATCACTTAAAGCACCTTTATTTTGTGAGTGGGACAAAACTTTGGACTCTCTGTACTCCTGATGACTGTTCTACGAACCCTTAGATCCAATAATACTAAATGAAGTTGTGATCAAATGTTTAATTTGCATGTAAATGAGCAGCGAATCATCAGTAATGACTTAGGTAAATGAGTCCACGGTTCACTTGTGGTGTTTCCGTGTGGAGCGCAGGCAGCGAGTCTCTGGGTGAGCATGTGTTCTGTAGGATTCTGAGAATAAGAACAGTTGGATTTTTCTTTGTTCTATAACCTTCATCACGAATAGCAGCTGATTTGATGTGCCCTTTGAGTCCCACAATCTGAGATGTCAGAGCCTGAGGCTCTCCCTCAGAGAGAGAGGGAGGGGTAATAGGGGGAGGAGACGGGGGTGGAAAGTGCCCTGTGTGCCCCAGGCAAGGGGAGAGGGGAGAAATGTACTGCAGCGAGAGAGGGGGAGGGAGGAGAACACGTCGCTGCTGATGTATAGAAAGCCTTCTCAACATCTCCACAACAACTTCTCAGAAAGGAATCTTCCAAATTTGGGATTGGGTGGTAATTTCTAAAATGTATGGCTAATATGGGTTATTTAAAATTCTGCATGGTATCATTTGGCCACTAGGTGGCATTAAAAAGTTTCCAGATGACAGTCAGAAGACTCTTAAAGAGTATTGGGACACCTGCTCACTCACTGTTCCTCTGTTCCTGCTCTTGTTGGAGTAACTGTCTCTACTGTCTAGTAAAGAAAGCTTTCTACTAGATTTTGGAGGAGCATTGCTGTGAGGATTTGATTGCATTCAGCGACAAGAGCATTAGTGAGGTCAAGATGTTGGATGTTCACCACCTCACCTCATCCCCAACTCATCCCAGAAGTATTAGATGGAGGACCAACCATCATTCCAGAGAACACCAGTTCCTTTACTGCCCCACATCTCAATGCTGGGGGGCTTTATACCCCTCTACCCCCCACCTAGCATTAAGCATGGTGCCAATAGGTTCATGTTTATCTGCTCCCGAGTCCTATTCTATTGACAGTACTTCTCTACAGGAACTAGACCAGCTGTTTGTGTGGATTCCCGCATCTGTGTCAGCAATAAATGCATTCATTCATTAGAGGTGTCCACAAATATTTTGAACATATAGTAGAGAACGTTCCTTTTTCCAAAACAGCACGTTTATTTATTAATTCATCTTCTTAGTCAGGATTAGAGTTGCGCTGGGTGTGGATCTACCCAGGATTATTGGGCACAAGGCAAGAATACCCCCTGCACACACAACCATTCACTCACACCTAAGGGGAAAATGTTAGCTTAGCCAATTCACCTACCATGTGTTTTTCTGGGAGGTCGGAGAAAACCAGACAGACACAAGGACAATCTACCATTCTCCTCACAGGCAACGACCGAACCCAATTAAACCCAAACCCGCAGGCCCTTGGATCTGTGCGACACATGCACTATTTGGAGCACCGTAGTGCCGCCCTAAGAACGGTACATCCCACATCAGAGTGCTTTGAATGGCTTTATTTATGTCTCAGCAAATTAATTATGCAGGAATTCCACTATGAAGTTTCTGTAATGTGTGAAAAGAGCATCTTCCTTTGTCCTTCCTTTGTCCTCAGACTCGGAGAACAGTTGTAGATCACATCACAAAAATAATATCACTGATGAAGATGGTTGAGATCATAACAATAGTGTCAAATCACCAAACCCTATTCCAAAACGTAACTACCTAAAGCCATTAAGAGTGTTTAGGGTTGTTGGTTCAAATCCCATAGTGTTTAAATTCCCACAAAAGCACATGAAGAGGACAGCAGCTGTATTTCACTGTATATAAAAACTATAAAAACAGTGATATAAAATATCATCCATAGAATTTCACATAAAGCAGTCTTGGTAAATGACACGGCCCGAGACAAAAAAACGTGTTTATTTGGCTGAAAGGTAGCTGTACTCAAAATGATTGAATAATCTCATGTCATTAATACAAGACAGTCCATTAGGAGTAAAAAGGCAATGGCACAGAGATAATACACTAAACCTGAACAGAAGGACAATGCAGTTAATTCATGAGGTACAAATCTGTTCTGTACAGTACGAAATAATTTCTCTGATCCAACTCAAACAGTTCCCAACAAAGTCGAAATCAGGATCTCCACTGACTGGCAGCACACTGTAAGGCTACTGTCATGCTAGGCTTTGTTTTAGGGGCTGTGTAGAACACTGGTTATACATTCATATCATAGAAGAATGATTGACAGCTGTTCTTTTTCTTTGCATTCACATGATACACATCATATACGTGCTCCTATTGGCCCATTGCTCCTGTGTGTTCAAGCCACCTGGACCACAGTGACACAAACTGCACTGAAATCTTCAGAAAATTAACCATACGTAACATTCCCGAGCTCGTAAACTGGTCAAGATTGATCTTTGAAGAATATACCTCTATTGTAATGAGTGTGCAAGAACCAGCCTGCCACTCGGAGACCAGAATGTACGCTATATCGACAAAAGTATTGGGACACCTGCTCATTCACTGGCTCTTCTGAAATCAAGGGTATTAAAGAGTTTTCCAGCTTTTATTGGAGCAACAGTCTCTACTGTTCAAGGAAGGCTTTCTACTAGATTTTGGCGCATTGCTGCAAGGATTTGATTGCATTGAGCGACAAGAAGCATTAGTAAGGTCACTATCCGATCTTATCCCCAACTCATCCCGATTGTACTGGAAGGCGCACCAACTATCATTCCAGAGAACACAGTTCCTCTACTGCTCCACATCTCAATGCTGGGGGGCTTTATACCCCCCTAGCCCACGCCTGGCATTAGGCAGCATGGGGCCAACAGGTTCATGTTTATGTGCTCCAGAGAGTCCTATTCTATTGGCAGTACTTCTCTACAGGAACTAGACAAGCTGTGTATGTACATTGACACATCTGTGTCAGCAATAGGTGCAACTTAAAGTAGCTGAATGCATTCATTAGAAAGGGTGTCCACAAACATTAGGACATATAGTTTATATGAATTTTAAACAAAGTATAGAAAAAATAAGTCTTTTAGACATGTTTTCACAGAGTAAGGAGTTAATCGACTGGAACAGAACACCAACAGCAGACCAACAGTAAGAGAACAGTGTTCAGTATATACAGTACATTCACTCCTCGACTTCACTCCTCACTTCAGTGTGCTCAGTACAAATCTTCAAATGGCTTGGAATAGTTGAACATTAGATAATCCATGAAGTAAAAGTC
Organism: Salminus brasiliensis; assembly: GCF_030463535.1. Taxonomy (NCBI): domain Eukaryota; kingdom Metazoa; phylum Chordata; class Actinopteri; order Characiformes; family Bryconidae; genus Salminus; species Salminus brasiliensis. The sequence goes on along the minus strand of NC_132896.1, from coordinate 7,870,839 downwards.
GTAGGTTCTCTGCCTCTCTGTCAAGTTCAGCTGTGCAAAATACTCCTTTGTGATCCGTGAGGAAGTTCTCGCCGCGTTTGGGTTCCTGTCTTTAAAGCTAGGGAACGTGAGGTTTGCAGGGGCACCGATTCGCCTCAAGAGGAAGTTGGCCTCTTCTTCTATCGTCTCAAATTTACCTATGAAGTCATAGTCTATTAGGCAGGGACTGCACAGCTGCACCACTGGCTCCCAGTGGATGTCCATGCCCACTGGACGGTGGACGTCCAGCAGATACTGGATGAACTCCTTGAAGGTCACTCCCTCTCCCGTGCGTAAGGCCGATTGTGATGCGTTGCTGCGATACCTTGAAATGATGGGCTTTCCGAAGACCGGGTGGTAGTACGAGTTCGGGCTCTCGAACTTGTCCCGAAATGCAGACACAAGCCTCTCGAAAGGTTCCCTCAAAAACAGCACTTTGGTGTAGGTCTCCAGGCGATGGGCGATGCCCTGGTGGTTGAAGGAGTCCAGTCGCTTCAGGTGGTTCCCATAGTGGACCTGCTCGTGTTGAATCTCCCCAGTGGAGGCCGCCTGGCCCTGCAGGACCATCAACACTCGCTTCCAGTTGGAGCACCCTGCTTTGGGCACCTCACAGTACAGGAGCTTGTGCGTGTCTTCCACGTAGATGCGGGACACGTGCTGGCGGGTCACGGCCCTTGCGATGTTGCTGCTTCTGTATTTGGCACATACCTCTCTCATCAGCTTCCTACGGGACCGCTGGACCTCGGTCAGTCTTGTGATGGTGTTCTCAGCTCGGCCAGCAGTGGTGCTGCTGAGCTGCTGAAGTGGTGAAGAGCTCTTCAGAAGGAGCTTGCGGTGGTTCTTTGTGACCTGCCCTGTGATGTCTCTGGGGTTGAGGACAGAGGAGCGTGGGGCCGGGAGGAAAAGATTCGCTGGCTGGACAGAAGCCTGTATGACAGCCTCTGGACAGTGAGGGCACTGTTCCTGAGCAGACAAAGAAAAGTAAGGATAAAATATATTATTTATAAGTATATAAGTTATTATTTATTTATTATATTATTCTTATTCAAAAATGGCTAGAACATTCATTTTTCTAATAGTAAAAATCATTATTTGTAAGTGTATTATTTACTGTTTTATTATTCAATATTTTATTTTGTATATATGTTTCTTATATTGGGCCTTACTTAAGGTTGCTTTAAATCATTTAAAATAACACTAATTATTTGGATATGCGTTTAGTACATACCTGCTGTCACCATAATCATGTAAAATATTCCCCAAATTATGGGGATCACCAAAATCACCACTGTTTTCAAAAAACATTTTCCAGGACATTTTCCTTACATAAAAAGTGCTCTGAGAATAAACTCTTCAACATCTGTTACAATATACAAATCTATTCTGTAAAAAGGAAATCCCTCTGTAAATCATTTGGTGATAAATAGGGCATCAGCGGCTACATATGGAACCTCAGTGGCTCAATAGCTCAACATTTCCAGGATATTTTTAGACATTTTCCCATTTTTCTAGAGTTTCCATGATTGGAAAATAGTGTCTAAATTTACAGATTTACAGTCAAGTGGGATTCCTGCCAAATGTTGCTTTTTCCTCTTATTCCTCTTATTATAGCTTGTGCTTCTTACATCTGTCACGCAAAAACCTTGTATCTGCAAAACGACAAGTTTACAGGAGAATGAAACATTAACTTTCAATGGAAGTCAATGTAAAAGATTTTCAAGTCCTTTTGGTTCATCTCTATTGGTCCATTCACCCATAAAAAAGAATATAGAGCAATAAAGAACAAGCAGCTTTAAATTATGTCAGAAAGTTATTAAACAGCAACAATGGAGATGTGATAAACTGATGGTAAAACAGTATTTCGTTTCTGATCATTAAGATACTGAAGATGGCCTTTCAAATAGTCGAGAAAGTGATAATTCTACCAAGCCGACCACACCGTGGCGCTGTTGTGCAGCCTTCAGGTCTGCTGCTGCTGCTGCGTTTATGAGCAACAGGAACCCCCCACAGTGATGTGATGCGATAAGCACCTGTGATGTGTGTTTTAAAAGTGCCAGCAAATGAGAGCTTACCTTACTCACAAGCTGCCCGTGGGGGAATATGAGCTTTGCACCTACGCAAAAAAAAAAAAACAGAACAAATGTTATAAATCATGTTTTTACAGAAATTCTGCTTACATGAATACTCCAGCGTTTTCAACTAGATCTCATACTATCTGCAACATCTGCAGCACATGATGGATTACCACAGACAATATGGTAGTGTTTGCCTGTACAGGAAACCCATTGATTGGAAATATACTTATAACTGAAGCACTGAAGTGGGCAGTTGCTTATAGGCACAGCAGAGACAGAGATGAGGCTTAAAAAACTTACATTAGAGAAGTCCTTAAATTTAAGTTCAAAAACTCAAAAGAGTTTTAGTTTGTGTCTGTCATATTAAGCATGATTTATGTACCAGTGGGCGGGGCCAAATAAAATGACCAATAATATCACATTTCACCTTCTTCTCCCACCACCATTTGAATCCAAATAATTCCCAGATTAGATATTTTTGGTCCTCAGGAAAGTATTAAAACAGGCCTGTTTTAGCACCATCATTGATATAAAAGGACAGAATATCAATAGAAATATAGGTCTGTCTTATGCTTATTACAGTAATAAGCCAACTAATAACTCCATCAAAATGCTTTTGTTTTCTGATTGGAAACATTGTAATTGTATCATTTCTTACAATATTTCTAAACTGTGGACTTTTTTTATAGTCTACATGCAAGCATTCCAACCATGCTTATCAAAACATGGTTAAATACTTACAAATATCTAAATACTGTAAATATTTACATCTCAAATGATTGCATACTTAGTAGCCATGCGTGACTGCCTCATATAAACAATCATTTTTAAGTGAATAAAGCTTAGGGTGTGAAATTAGCTTAGGGGTTGAATGGGTTGAATCAGGATTATGTGAGATGGCATTTTTCTCTTGGGCTCCCCCTACAGTTGGGAAGTGTAATTTATTGTGATTTACAGTAAAGCAGCAAATGATATTTTAAGCTTCCTCTGAAGGACATTAATGTCGTACACATGCATTTGTTGACAAGCTGAGAGATATTACGTTACACGGTTCTCACATGTTCTCACAAGAGGTTCTCGTGCAGCTCCACTAAAGTTCCACAGTGCAGTAGCAGCCTTCCGTCCTGGGGTGGAAATAGCAGAGACGCTATTCTCCCTGTTACAGTCGGTGGAGAATCAGCATGACTCTGAAGCTGCTATTTATAGTAAAACTGCTACATAACGTTGCTTTAAAGCAGTGGACTGTCTGAATGTGTGTCATCAGTTTCCTGAAGCTGTACTTAAAGAATAGCTATCATGAGACAATGCAGGCTGCTGATGTGCTCATTTGTTCTCCATCAGTGAAGGGAAAGGGCAGGAAGACAGAACGAGGCAGAGGGAAGCTGCCTCCCACAGTCCGTACTAATGTTTATAAGCCACTGCATAGTACAGCATCCAGATGGCAACCCAGCAGCATCAGCAACATCACCTCAACACCAAGGTTATTGTATGCAAAACAAAAAGGGTGTGTGCAAAAAGACAAATAGCTTCTGCTGTTAGTTTGCATTGAGAGTACTCCACAATTGTGAAACTGTAGGAAGCAAAAGTAAGTTAAATGATGTAACCTTCTGGGTAAAGGTAGAAAAGTCTGGTTAAAGGTAAGAAATTATTTAGTTCTGCAGTTTCTTCTTCTTCATCTGCTGACATCTGCTTTTCAGTTTTGCAAGGGTGTCTAAAAAAGTAATAACTTGCCGGTGCCAAGTGTGTAAAGCACTGACAGCCGAACTTTCCTCCCAGCTGTTCTTCAATAGCGTCCGTGTGGACAAACCTAACTGCCTCTGAAGGACTGCGCCAGAGGGCCAGCGATTAGAGCAGCACCAAAGTCCAGTAACATCTCAGTGCCCTGACACTGACCTATAGAGGCCCTGAGACAGCTATTGATTAGATGCCAACGCTGTGGACACTCCTCAGTGATGGATTCATTACGGAGCTGAAGCTGACATACTGTAGAGTGGACAGGACTGGCAGAAGCGAGGTGCTAATTTATAGGGTGGAACACGAGCTTAACAGGAAGGTTGTCCTCTTTCTACTCTCATTTTTCTTCTCCACTGTGTCCCTCAGACACTTTCTCTTTTAGGGATGTCCAGAAGGCTGATCCTGGTATATTTGAATGGATCAGGTATCATCTGCTTTAATCCTAATCCAGCCTTTGTTTTAAACACGGTGTTTAGAGCGCCATCTGCTGTCCTCAAGGCATCTTTAATGGCCATTCCTGTCCAGCCGGCTGCAGTGCAGACATACTCAGAAGATAAATAAATGAGTTGAGAGTCAGCAGTCTGAAAACAGACCATAATAACTGATCCTTTACAAAACTGTCACTGTAACGCTCTGTTTTACCAGCGGGAGAACCGGACAACTGCTCGCCTTTCTCTGTTTTTAAACCAGCACTAAAGAGCCCATTCAAAACCGAGTGAAGGCTAATACTAATGCTAATGCACACACACACACACACACACACACATACGCTACAGAAACCCAAATCACACACAGCACATTCACCCACTTTAAACCAGTTATTACACACCAGTAGACCAACAACAACAGATATCAGTCCAGAGTGTGTACTGCTACACACACACACACACACACACACAGGAAGTGATTAGACTGCAGTGTTGTAAAGGAGCCGGGAGCTGATTGGTCAGGGAGGAGAGTCAGACTGCATTATTAGATATTAAACACTATAAAACAGTTTCTACTAAACTAAATCAATCAGTCCAGAATCATGGACCTCTGTTCTAATGAATGCATTTAGCTACTATAAGCTGCACCCTTTGCTGACACAGACGTGCAAATGCACACACCCACACAGGGGGATGTGGTCCTGACATCTAAGACTAATGCTCTTGTTGTTGATTGCAATCAAATTCTCACACCAATGCTCCAAAATCTAGGAGAAAGCCTTCTTCCCAGGACAGTAGAGACAGTTACTCCAACAGAAGCAGGATACACTCTTTTTAATATCCTTGATTTCAGAAAAACAATGAATGAGCAGGTGTCCCGAAACTTTTGTCCAGGTAGTGTATGTTTATATATGTTTCTCTTTTTGATTCCTCGATTATGGATAAATAAATACAAACAGAAAGATTCTGTATGTTTTAGTGTTTGTTATGTTGGATGCTTGTATGTTTCAGCAGACTTTGATTGACTACGTTCGTTACTGTTGTATCTGTTTGCTTTTTTAAAGACTGAATCGCTTCAATCTTGCAGGCTGTTGTTTGTGTGGGCCAGGAGTTTCAAAAGGTTGGGAGCCTCTACTCTAGGTAATTAATTTGTACACTGCCGCGTGGGCTGCCGTGGATTTACAGTCAGTGTCAGTGCTGATAATAAGAAAAGGTAACGATGAGTATTGTTGAGAGTTGAAGTTGTGTGGCTGGAGAAGGATGTAATGTTCTGCTGAGCATTAAGGCAGCTCACATCACAGGCTAACACAAGTCCAAGCTTTACCAGACTAGTTTAGAAGACTGCATTCCAAAGCATGGCTTCAACTCGAGAGCTGGTGCAGCTCGGTGATATTCACTGATACCGATAACAGATAATGAAGGTGGGGCTGTTTGATCAACAGTGGACATGAGGGGACTTAGCAAAAAGTTTCACCTGACTGTTTTTGGTACTGAAGTATGCTTAGTACTGAAGCGTGGGTTTCTCAGGTGCGTTGATAATTAAATAAAGCCATACAAGGCTTGATTACTGACAAATGTGTTCTTCTCAAGAAAGACTGGTTAGTGTGACTCATGCAGACAACTTTCAGAAGACCTCAGAGGATGAGTGAAGCTGGAAAAGGCTACAAAAGCATCACTAAAGACCTGGGTGTACATCAATCCACGGTTAACCAAACTGTCTGCAAATTGTCTGCTCTCCCTAGAAGTGAGTGACCTGTTTAAGATCACTCCAAGACCACAATGTGCAATCCTCAAAGAGTTAAGAAAGCTCACAAAAATAACAGCATCAGTACCACCTGACTGTGTTATGTTTTTTGTTTTCGTTACCTAATTGGCTTGAACCATTGGCTTGGTGGCCCAAATGGCCAGACCAAATATGTATATCCACCTACCCCAGCTGTAATTATGTACCTTCACCTTTTGCCAAGTAGTTTGTAATTTGTTCTTCACTTTGGATATTATATATGAATATATTATGGATATTCATTTTATAATATTTCTAACCACCTACATCTGTGTCTGACACAAATTTCCTCCCTTTCATTTACAGCTTTCTAGCGTCTTATTCAGTCAAATAAATATCTAAATGAATTAATGAATGAATGAATGGACAAATAAATAAATAATTAAAATAAATAAAACACATGCTATCAATGAAGGACAAAGTCAAAGTTGTGATTGAGCGAGAGTAAGGGGGTTGGATCAGTTATTTAGCTCAGTTAGAATCAGTTATTCAGCTACAGGACAGGTGAGGTAGCACCTTCTCAGAAACCAAAGCTGATAACTTAAAAGCAACTTTAGTCCGTAGTGTGGTTACAGGTCGACACTTCCCAAACGCGTGAAGAAAAGTGCCCCAGGCAACAGTAAATGTTTCTGTATTTTTCATCTCAACAACTTTTTGACTTAGGAAAACCAGTGAAGACTGCACTGCTGAATCATGAAGTGAGACAGCAGAATATGCAGTGACCAAACAAAACTGAACAACAATTCAGAAGTATCTTCTGTTTTAGATTCTTCAGAGTAGCCTCCCTTTGCCTTGATGCAGCTTTACACACTCTTGGCATTCTCTCAAGCAGCTTCATGAGGAGCCACCTGGGATCCTTTTCCAGCAGACTTGAAGAACATACACATATGCTGAGACTTTGTTTGCTGCTGTAAAAAAACAACAACTTTTTGGACACACATTTAGAAAAATATCCACACAAAGGCATCGGTTCCACAGCTTATATCTGCCTTAGGAAACAGAATTTTAAGCATTTAACAGTTTTTAAGTGTTTCGATTACAATATCCACAGGATTATTATTCACACAGACAGGTGTGTGCAAATGTTTGACCGCCGTTGTATTTTGTATACGTACAGCCTACAAGTGCGACTGCATTGTCATGAGGTGGTTTTCTTTATTAAGGACGCTAGGACAGACTATGGTTACTTATAAAGGAAAGAGATTTTGAATTCCAAAGGGAATCTACAACATATTCATGATTTTTCCTCCCTTTTATTCATAGATGCACAACCCTGCTGGTGCGCCCATATATCAGCATAATATCCGTCACAGTGCATTATCTCATTTAATCTAAAGGCCCAACCGTGGGCCCCACCTATAGCTTAGCTCTGGGCCAGTGTAGACTGCGGTAAGCACAAACAGAAAAGCAGGGAGTCTATTCTCCTGGAGATGCTTTTATAACAGGGTAACCACACAATTCGTTATCTAACAACGAAACAACGTCTTCCTCCACTAAAGCTCAGGGCTCAGACCATTAGCGGTAATGGTTAAGCGATTACGTTCTGAAGATAGATGCTTAGCGGCACAACGTCGCTGTAAGAGAAATAAAGGATCATGTGGAGTGACAGTCACGGGACATTTCGCACAGGAGTGCAGTGACCTGACAACAGCACTGATAAATGTTCCTCAACGCTAAATTGCCATGCACGGAAAGGGTCTCAAGTGGGAGAAGATGCGAGGGAGGCCAGTAAATGGAACAGGCAAGGAAGCCGACAGATTAAAGCTTCATGACACGGACATGAAATGTAGCGTTCAATAGAGCTTTTGGGTTTTGAAGTGATTAGCCATGGCCTAAAGGTTAGAGGAAGTATGCTTGGGACCAGAAGGTCACTGTTTCGATCCCTTCAGAACAGCAGGAAGTGAGGACGGGGAAAGTGAACAAACTACCATCTACACATTGCCCCCATAATCAGGATCATACATGTCCTGATCTTAGTTTCTAGTGCTAATGAATCACACCTATTAAAACCACTAATCAGTAATTAAACTTTGATCTTGCATGATTACTTGATATATAGTAGTGCTAATAAGCAAATGCAAGTCAACAGGGCTATTAGCTCATTCAGGCTAACACAGGCTTAGCTAACCCTGTAATAGTTCAAATAAAGTAGAGTACACAGTACATGCCTGAAGGTCCTTGGTGAGTGAAATCAGGGATGTGAGATTAGGCTTCACATCAGTTCGATCCTCTGTGATGCCACAGTCCTCCATGGCCGGAGGTCCAAGAAAGAATGATAGGCTCTCTAGGCTCTATAGCCAGTCTTTAGCTGTTCAATTCATCAGCCAGCCTTAAATGAATAGAAACAGACCTCTATAGGATAACCACTGGCCAGATATTACAATTTGATGGAAGACCATTCTCAGCTCAGCAGTGCTAATAACGTGGCTACACTGGTACACTGAGCATCGGGGTGATTGGAGTATTGGTGTACTGCAGCACTGCCGGAGTTTTAAAGCACTGTGTCCACTGACTGACCACTTTATTAGACAAACATAGCTCCTTGTAGGTGTTCCGTTAGAGACTGTGGCTCTGTGGTGTTTTTCCCATGCACAATTGTTTCTAGTCATCTAGCCCTGTATCAGTGGTCAGGATATTTTTGGTTGATGGTCTATTCTCAACCCAGCGGTGACAGTGAGATGTATGAAAGTCCCTGCTGAACTTCATGAACCTGACACTGAGAACCTGTGCCGAAAAAGAATCATCCAACTCTGCGGTGGTCCTGCGGTGGTACTTTTTTTTTCATTGATGGAGCAAGGGAGGCTGCTAAACTTTAAAGCAACAGGTAGACTCAAGACTGTAACTGTCCTCATGTACAGAAAAATCAGGACACTCTATTAAAACCTTTGTCTTTTTTGACAAATAAAGACAATTTTGACAAAAAAAAAATTTACAAACAAATTGACATCTGATCTTCATTTGAACAGTATTGCGAGACTTTAATGGGAGATGTGCAAGGAGATAACCCTTGCTGTCCAAAAAAAAAACATCTGGGCAAGACTAAAGTTTACCAGAGAACAAAGACCAGGGCTTTTTTTTGGACTAATTATACTAATCGCTCTTGTTATTCTTTTGTTTTTCTCCTTGTTCACCTCCCCTGAAAATAGAGCTTGTGCACTCTCCATCTAATGGTAGATGCTGTACTCTGACATCAACTGTGGCAAGAGCTACAGATCCTGAGATGGCAATTTAATACTGCTGTTTCTTTCCACAGCTTGTGGTCTCGGGACTGAAGTTGCTAGGACAGCCTGACCCGGCCATGTTGGCAATTGTTTTAAATGTTCTCCACAAGTGTTCCAAGATCTTTTCTAAATCCCTTCCCAGACTCTTCTGCACCTACAACCTTCTTTCTGAAGGCCTCAGAGAGCTTTCTGGATCTGACTATAATGGTAATAACACTCACTTTACCAATCATGAGCAAATCAAACTAAATGTCTGGGTTTTTAAATAAAACTAGCTCCTCCAAAATTCCCTCTAATGTTCCAATCATCTGCAGCTGATGTGCTGCACCAGACTCTAATTATAGACACTTTACTTAGATGTGGGGTGTCCTCACAATAAAACTGCATTTCTATTAATTGCATAAACATTCTCATATCTTGAATGATGTTGAGGTCTGAAATGTAAGTCTGGCCACTTCAGCAGTTTGATTTGATCAAATCTTTTTTATTTATCTGTTTGCTCATCTGTCTGCTTAAAAATCTTGCTGAGGAGGTGGATCTGTGGATGGTTTCAGATCTGAAGCAAGAGTGGACCTTGCTTTTTCTCATCCTTGTGTCTATACGAAATATCTGTCTGGCTATTTTGACTTTGAAAGTAATGTTGAATTTAAATGTATGAAGGTTGGTCTCTGACTTCATCATCATTTCCACATGAATAATTATAGACACTTTACTTAGATGTCGGGTGTTCTAACTTTCTCCTCACAATAAAACTGCATTTCTATAAATTGCATTTTACAAGTGACGTCTAAAGACATTTCTTAATTTTTATGTGTTTAGTTATGTGTGTGTATATATATATATATATATGAAGGGGATGTCCACAAACCTTTGAACATTGTGTATATCACCTCCATCTCTCTATACTGTTCAAATGAAGATTAAATGTCCAGATGTTTGAATATGGTATAAAAGACAAAGGTTTTTATGGGGTGTCCTAATTTTTTACCCGTTTTCACATGACTGTGTATAAAGTGTATATATATGGTATATATGATGAGCTGATAAAACATTGTTCAGTGCAGACAGGTGTACCCAGAATATATTCTTTTTACAGGAGTTAACGAATAAAAGGTCTTAAGATGAATCCCTGAATAATAAGCCTAGAGTTGGAGGGGTTAAGCAGCTAATGCCTGCAGCACAGCTCTCCTCCCTGCTGGCCCTGGCACTTCTCTCAGGTGTGTTAGATCAGAGCGGTGTCACAGACAGGCAGACTGAACTACACGAGACAGCACTTCAGCACAGTGGGTGCTGGCAAAGACAGAACACTGCACGCTGCTCCAATTCAGCTCTTTCCTCACAGCTTTGAGAATAACTAAGAATATCTGCAGGAGAACCAAGGATTGATGAGCACCTTTAACTTGACAGGTATGGTGGGTGTGTGAGTGGTTGTGTGCATGTGTATAAGCCAAAGTGGAGCAAAGGCACTGTCCTATTCATGAGACCTAAAAGCAGTGTGAAAAGCCTGTCACTCTGAAGCAGCTGATTTGTATGCCTGTCTTAACGTGGGTAAGATCCACGCTCCTTCACACAGTAACTAAAACAGGAGGCCTACAGTTATTGGGTAATAAGGCTCTACACACACTATAATCCACTTCTTTCACAAGACAAAAGGTCAGATGAGCTCTGGAATGCACTAAAATCTATGTTTATATATAAATTAGCTCCTCTATTAGCAATAAATGTCGACGGGGTGTGCCAATGGCATTCAAAGATAAGGTGGTACAGTGCAGTGAATGTGTAGTTGGATGTGTGGAAAATGGGTCGCAAGGCAGAGAAAGGAGTGACTACATTTGGGTGTGCCAAAGGCCACAGTGTGAAGGAAGTATGATAGGTCTACAGTCATACGGGTCTAAAAACCCCAGTCTAACCCATCCATCCACCTGTTTAGGAGCACTGTGTAGTTCTGTAATTACATACTGTAGTCCATCTGTTTCTTTGCTAGCCTCCTTTCACCGCCACTGATGTGAGTGGATCAGACACAGCAGTGCTGCTGGAGTTTTTAAACACGTCAGTGTCACTGCTGAACTCAGAATAGTCTACCAACCAGATATACCCAGCCAACAGTGACCTGTGGCTAGTATCCTGTGACCACTGATGAGGACTATAGGATGACCAACACATACTGTGCAGCAACAGATGAGCTTCTGTCTCTGACTTTACATCTACAAGGTGGACCAACTAAGTAGAAGTGTTTAATAGAGTGGACACAGTGTAGATGGACTACAGCCTGTAATTACAGAACTACACAGTGTTCCTATATGATACGTGGAGCTGATATGATGGGCCAAGTATATTCTAAACCAGGTGTGGTCATAATATTCTTATATACAGGGAACAGGAATTTACACTACACACAACTCTCCCTTCTCACCATCCAAGTTATTCTAATATCTTGAATGATGTTGAGGTCTGAAATGTTAGTCGGGCCACTTCAGCAGTTTGATTTGATCAAATCTTCTTATTTATCTGTTTGCTTTTCTCAGTAAGAGCTTCTTAATCAGCTCCACATCCTTTGCTGAATCTTCTTCTCGCAGAGGAGGTGGATCTGTGGATGGTTTCAGATCTGAAGCGAGAGTGGACCTTCATTTTTTCTTATCCTTGTGTCTATACGAAATATCTGTCTTAGAAATATTGGCCTGGCTATTTTGACTTTTAAAGTAATGTTGAATTTAAATGTATGAAGGTTGGTCACTGACTTCATCATCATTTCCACATGAATAAAATATATTACTTCAACCAAAGTACTACCAAAAGTAAAAAAAAAAACACAACCCCCCCCCCCAAAAAAAAACATGAAAGACAATATTGTGTTGATGTTGGGGTTGTAGACACCCCTTTTAATAGGTCATTTTGGCTGCTTGAAGATGCACCCGATGCTGACAAGACATTCAGTTGTACACACAGATTATGTAACCTCCACAGAAAAGCACTGTTCCAAAGCAGTTCCTCCTGTCCATTTAATCATTAACTATTAGAAACGGCTCTCAGGTGCTGTGGTACATACGTAAACCTGCCACAGCACTCATCCAGTGACTCTGCACCTCAATGGCTTTGCGGAGCTCCCAGTGGACGTGCAGAAATGAGAAAGTGAATGGAAGCTCCCGCCGTGTGTAACAGTGAAGTTCATTGTTTGTCTCAGTACGCTTGTCCAGAATCTGAAATCGATGTATCATAAATATGATAACAGTTCCTGAACTGATGAGAATCTGATGTGAAGAAGACAGAGAAGGCCTTTTTCGTCCAAATAGGACTGAATAAAGAAAAGACATTTCTCTCTCACGTAAGGGAAATGGCCCACCCACAGAGAAATCTCATACATATGGAAGTGTTTTTCGTTTATCATAAGCAGCTGGTGAAGGAAAATATCAACTCAGTTTTAAAGCACAGCAGCAGAATTCTAGCTAACAAGTAGAAGGCGTGTGTGAAATGCTGTGGAACGCTAGCAAAAAGTGAACAAATAAATGCAAACAGGCCCCGGATGACATTACATAAGTGAATTCACACAAATTGGTGTCTACTAACTTTAAATGACTGTTAGATACATTTTTGGGTTTGGGTTCCTTTAAAACTCCATTTTGCGAGTATGTACCATACCCATGAAAGTACTGAATCGAGACATGCAAGATTAATAAATTACTGAAAGTACTGAATTGAGACATGCTAGTGCTGAAGAAGTCCTAAAAGGACTGAATCAAGACATGCTAATACTGAAAAAGTAATGGATCATGCTAGTACTTAAAAACTACTGAAAGTACTGAACCGAGACATGCGAGTACTGAAAAAGTACTGAAAGTACTGAATTGAGACATGCCGATATTGAAAAGTCCTGAAAATACTGAATCGAGACATGCTAGTACTGAAAAAGTACTGGATCATGCTAGTACTAAAAAAGTACTGAAAGTACTGAGTCAAGACATGCTAGTACTGAAAAAGCACTGAATGTACTGAACCGAGACCACAGTATCATTCCAAACCAATCCTATCATTAAACCTATCATTAAACCCCAGCTATGCACACACTCACCTTAAATGTTTGGATATTTAATACATCATTTCTAAATTCTCATTCCTCATTTTTCTTACATTAAAAACAGGTGTCATATTGAGACACTGCTGTATCACACTGAATCACCTGATGAATTTTGTATTGTTTCACCTGCACTGAGCTCATCTGTTCAAAATAATCCCAGCAGTTGCAACAGGAATTCCTAAAATAGGACATTTCTTCCTAACCTCTGTTACACTGTGTGACTCATTGTTGATCGAGCTCTCTTATTCACCTTGGGGAAGTGCTGGAGGACAGAGGAGTATCACACATCAAGCCACAGGCTCCTAAAGCAACAGTGCGGCTAATTTTAGCCATTGTCATCTGTCAACACGCAGGCTGACAGGTACGGTGTGTGTAAGCCAAAGTAGAGTAAAGGCACTGTCCTATTCATGAGCCCAAAAAGCAGTATGAAAAGCCTGTCACTCTGAAGCAGCTGATTTGTATTCCTGTCTTATCGCAGGCAGGATCCACACGTCTTCACAAAATAACTAAAACAGGGATTTACTTACTGGGAAATTAAAACACTATATAAACACTAGGGCTGCCAGAACTGATTCTATTAATAACCTGCCAATTATTTAGAAAATATAAAAAGGGCTAAATCATTAGAATTAACGATAACAGACCAGGCTATTCAAAGAAAGCAGGACACTTTACTGGAAAGTAGGTACATCATAAGCCTTTAACCATTTGAACACTAGACTTTTAGGTTTACAGTTAAGACCTGTTGTTTAGTAACTGCTATGAATTATTATTCCATCTACTTTTTTTCCCCTTATCTACTATAATTCCATATCTACAATTAAAGAGTCACTAAGTATTACAACAGTTCATTAACTATTATAACTATTATAAATGATTCCATATCTACAATAAATGATACAGTAACAATGGTCTATGATTCATTATCTACTTAAAGATGTTCCATTTCTACAATAAAAGATTCATTATCTACAATAAATTATTTAGTAACTATAATAAATTATTCCATATCTACAATAAACGATTCAGTAACTATTACAATGGTTTATTATCTATGATACATTATTCCATTTCTACAATAAATGATTCAGTATTTACAATAAATAATTCAGTAAATATTACAACGATTTATTGTCTATAATAAATGATTCAACAACTATTGTAAATAATTCATTATCTACTATAAACGATTCAGTAACTACGATAAATGATTTCATATCTACAATAAATTATTCAGTAACTACGGTCAATGATTCATTATCTACTATAAATGATTCATTAACTATTATGAATGATTCCATATCTATGATAAATGACTCAGTTATCAATGATTCATTATCTACTATAAATCATTCTGTAACTTCTATGAAACCAATATGTAACTTAAGGGTAATTAATTGAGGTATGGGTCTACAGGCATTTAGGGTTTTAAGGTTTAAAAAACACAATATAGGAAAAAGGTGTCCGTTAGGCTTTGTTGATGAGAACTTAAAACGTTATCATCATGCAAACTGATCATTTGGATCAATATAGATTCATTTTGATTGAATGAGTTTAGTCAAGCAATTGTAACGGCCCTAATGAAAACACAATCCACTTCCTGTATAAGAGGAAGGTGTACTGAACCTCAAGATAAAGAATAGATATGAGGTCAGACTTGCTGCAGTCATAACTACTGAAGCAAAGTCGATGGTGTCACTGGTAGATTCACACTCATGATACTGTTATGTTATGTCTAATCTTAGCAACTTCTACCACCATCCACACTTCTGTGGTGTGTGTGTGTGTGTGTCAGGATGAGGGTTTCTATTCATGTCTGTGTATCTCAGAAAGTATGTCTGAAGTATGGGTGTCTGCCGTGTTTGTGTGTATGTAAGGTTCTTCACATTGTAGAAGACTATTTTTTTTGTTTTATATAGAAACCTATTTGCTGCACCATCCACAATGGATTACTGTATTTAGTTGTACAACAAAAATTGCACCTCAAACACTGATGTCTCTTCTTACAAAAAACAAAAAAACCTTTACGGGCAAATTTGAAGACCCCAAAACTGTTAAATAACAATCGTGATTATTATGTAACACCCCCCCACAAATGCATGAATCTAGCCTACGAGTGAAAGCCATTGCTAAAACTGCAACCCAGTAAAATGCAACTGCTGCTTGGGAGAATATGGTAGACATGTTTTCGTAGACAGTCTTTCAGAACAATTGTGCATCGACACCGGAGACCAGAAAAGAGGGATGCTATGGGAACCAGGCCTTGTAAACTCTGCACTGTCTGGAAAAGGGTAAATCAATCTCAGCAAGCCAGGAATAATTACAAATAAATCAAATGTTCTTGTTACAGTGCTAACAATAAAGTGCTGCTTTGCTATGCTATTTATTTTGCTATGCTATGTGACTTCTGTGTGAGCCCCTGTGTTGCTGTAAACCAGTCAATCAGACCAGGGCTCATCAAACATTTACAAGTTAAAAAACAGTGTGTTTTATTCAGAGGCAAAATAACAGCATCTGGCCACATACTTACATTTACAGCATTTAGCTGACGCTCCTATCCAGAGCGACTTACAAGGTTGCAGAGGCAGGTCAGTGTAGTGTTAGGAGTCTTGCCCATGGACCCAGACTGGGAATCGAACCCTGGTGTCCCACATGGTGTGGTATGTCACTGGCAGGTAGTGGTGTTATCTGTTGCGCCACACCAACCACATACTTAATATTTCTATATTATGAGAAAATGATTCACAAATGGCATTGTCTGCAAAAGGGTAACTCAAACTCAGCAAGCGAGGAAGATAAAGCCAGGGAAGACACCCATGCTAGACTAAAAGCTAACTCTAGCCACTACTGAAAATCCCCACTGAGAAAAGGGTTGTTGGGGGAGCACCGCTCAGGGAAGCACCACTCTGTTAGGTGCTACTTGTGGAAGCTCCGGCCTAAGAAGCAGTGCTTGGAAAAACACTAGGGCCAGGAGATGTGGGCTAAAACCAAATCCTAGCCAACTGGCGTTTAGCTCTCCTCAGCTCTCATTGAACTGTGAGGGAAGTAACACTATCCAGTAAGCATCTGGAATAATTACAAAAAATCTGCAAATATTCTTGTTACAGTGTTAAAAATGTACTTCTATGGTATCTTAAGCCAACTAGTGCAGTCATACAACCATTCAAAACTCAGGACTTCCACACAACAGAGGGTTCATCCTGTTCACAAAATGTCCATTAGCATTCTTCCCTTTACTGGAACCGTCCTTTCTATCCCATGCGACTGCAACAGAGGCTTGTGTTTGTGAGCTACAGGTGAGAGAGTTTAACAGAGGCAAGAAAATAGCTTATTTTTCTAAATGTCAACGGAGGGGAAAAAATCACAATGGTAGGGACGGTGCTGTGTCAATAGTCTGTAACCTCTGGCACCTCTGGATTTATGATAAGGAATTCTTTAGGCAAGCCTGAGAGATGAGCTACACTTACTCTCTATGGCAGTTTAAAAACTCCAAAGGGCATACAGGATGTAGTCTCTCTCTCTTCTCTCTCTCTCTCTCTGTGCCTTTATATGAACACACTCTGACAGCCACACAGCCTCTCCACACATCAATATTTATACCTGGCAGACAGAAGAAAAGTAAACACCTCTAGACGCCCCAACCAGTGGAGCAGGGAAGGAAAAGAAATGAACTGAGAGACAGAGAGGGGAGGTAATGAGCACGTCGCAGTGTGATGAAAGGATTTAGAGACTGACTGACAGACTGATTGATTTTGTGACTGATTTGATTGAATGTAGGAGAGGGCAAATGTTAAGTCGGGTGGATGGGTGAATGGTTGGATGGATGGACGGATGGATGGATATGGTTATTCCGAAGGTGGTTGAGTTATGCAGGTTGAGGCCATTTGCTCCCAAACATCTGAGCACCAGTGTCCTTCTTGGTCCCTGGTGGATGCATAAGTTCTGGAATTTGAACACACCACCCTCCAGTTGAGCTGTTGGTTTACCACCTACCTACCTCTAGGCTCCAGGGCACCCCTAAATGAATCAATGATAAATCACTAAAGCAAGCAGGTCTACACTATACCGAATCAATACCGAACACTGCCACACCACACAATGACTTTTAAAGGGCCCATTTCATGGAGACCCAACAGAATTGGGTTTGATTTTGAAGATGTTAAGTACAGAGCCCAAATGGAGCAACATGTAAAAAGAAAGCTGCAGAAATGGCCCCGTTTGAATTGAATGTTTACATATATTTACATATATTTACCTGTTCAGCCTACAGCAGTGAAGCCCTGCTCATTCACGCTGAAGCTATGGGGAGTGTTTCAGTCCAAGCTAGTTTATGTAGCCAATTAGAACAAATTTCATTTACAAAAAATACATTTTAAAGGATAAAGAGAAGTCTGTTTTGGTACATGAAACTACAAAAATATAAAAAGATAAAAACAAAACAAAAAAAAATCCCTTAAGGGTTGTACAATATGGGCCCTTTAAAGAAGGATTGCTGGATGAGCTAATTAATATGGCTGTGAAAAGAAGTAGTGTGTATTCATCCCAAACTGTCATGGTACGGACATCACGGCTCTGGAGTGGCGAACAGCTAATGATAGGCAACACAAAGCAAGTACCAATATGGTTATCCGGCCCTAGTAACTCTCTGGAGTGGCTAAAAGCTAATGCTAGGCCGTCTCAAACAAGCATAGATGTGGTTATCCATCACTTGTAACCCCCTGGAATGGCTAAAACCAAAACAAGCACTTATGCAGTTATCAGGTGCTAGTAACCCCCGGAACGGCTAAAAGCAAAGGTTAGGCTGACCAAAACAAGCACTCATGCCGTTATCCGGCACTTGTAACCACCCGGAACGGCTAAACGCTAAGGCCAACCGAAGCCAACACTGTGCTAGAAAGCCTCTGGAGCAGCAGGAAAGCTAAATATTGACCCAGCCAACCAGCTACAATCTGACTGGACACAAACTGGACCCATAGAAGATGGCAACATCATCTGAATAATTACAAAAAATGGGGTCCAAACCGTGGTGAGAGCCAAAGTGTGTATTCTGAGTGCCGTTACACCCCTATTACAAAAGCCATTTCTTCCTAATCATCGGAGTACACTCATGCTGTCTTCATGCTACTGATCAAACCAAAAAGCTGAAAGTTTGGGGAGGAACTTCAGAGGGAAGATGTTCATTTCAGCCAGACTGTTTAACTTTGCGAGTGTGAAGCAGTCTGCTCTTTTATTTGGAGTGTGTCTCCTCGTTCGCTGTGCGGCGGTTCACTTGTTTACTCCTGTTGTTTTGCAGTGGACCCCCTGATGCCGTGGCCGTCTGTCGTGAGCTGCTGTGCTGAAAATCGGAGTGTGTGTGTGTGTGTCTGTGTGTTTTCTCATCAGTGTGTGCTGCTGCTGTGTCCTCCACCCACCCTGTCTCTCCGCAGGAGTCTGTGTGCTCTCCAGCTCTTCATTAACTTTATTAACATGCAGCTCCCTTCCTCTCTCTCCATCTCTCTCTCTCTCTTTCCTCACGCCTTCTCCTGCAACTTCCCTAACTCACTACAGCGCTGCGAGTCGGTGCTCATATGGTGGCTACCTCACCTCACAGCCTGCTCATCCTGCGCAACAGAAGCAAATATGATTATGTTCGAGATGCCAGGTTTTTCTGCTCCTAATAAACTGGCTGCAGAGATGAGCATCAGCAGCCAGCATTCATCACTGAAGGGGTTCTTATTGGTTCTAGCGGGACTTCTAAAGGCACATGCCAGACCTTAATCCATAGTTATCGTCAGTGATAAAAGCATAGTTTAATCGGATATTAATTATCTCTCACCCCTTGCTCTTTGAAAAAGAGAAATGAATATTAATAAATAATTAATATCACAGTTGTGTTTGTAGAAAGATTATTATTCTATTATTTTAATTTGATGATAAATTATTGTTGTGTTTTTGTTGGACATCAGAACATTTTTTTTTAATCTGCCAGTACAAATGATTATTATTATTATTATTATTATTATTATTATTGGTGGTTGCTATGGTATAACAGGTGGAACCACTTAGCGAAAACAGTTTCCAGGCAGGCGCTAAGTAATTACTAAAGTCTTGCTAGGTAGTTATTATGATGTAGCTAGAAGGTTGCAATGGTATCCCTGGTGGTTGCTAGAAGGGTTGGTTGCTAAGTATTTGCAATCAAGTTGCTTTGTGATTGCAAGGGAGGCTAAGTTGTCGCTATGGTGTTGCTAAATGGTTGCTAGACGGGTGCTATAGTGTTTTGTGGTTGCCACTGAGTTTCTTAGTGGTTTCTATGATGCCCCTTGGTGGTTGTTATGGTGTTGCTAAGTTGGTGCTATGATGTTTGCTAGATGGGTGCTATAATGTGGTAAGGTGGTTGTGATAGATAGAGTTGCTTAGTGGTTGATAGGTTGTTGCTAAGCGGCTCCCATGTTGTTGCTAACTGACTGCTAGATGGGTGCTTTAGTGTGGCTAGGTGGTTCCAAATGGTTGCTGTGGTACCCCATTAGGTTGGTTGGGCGGATTGCTATGGTCATGACATACAAATGGTGCACAAACTTTTGTACCACCATTCATTTCTATGGTAAGAAAATCTTGCTGTGTGGAATTTATGTGTGTCCAATCAAAAAGCTGTACATAACTTTGAATTGCACAGATTGGACTGAAGATAATAATATTATGTTTAGTATTAATGTTGAGTAATGAGGCATAACTAGGCTCATGCTCCCTGTGTTTTAACATTCTGTTTTATTTACAAGGCCATGCATTATACTCTCAAACCCAACACAGAGGCTTTGAGGTTGCACTGGACCATAGAAAATTCCCCATGACACACAGTTACAGGTCAACAGCAAACTGCTTTCAGCATTCAGGAGAAGAAACCGAGACCATTATCCCTGCATGTGGAAAGACACACTACAGCAAGAACCTGAGTGAATGATGCGATTCACATCAAATAATCAGCCAGTGTGTTCACTTTTTCTCTATCCTTTTATGTGCTACTATTCACAGATATGCCTCTGTATTTGCTGACCTAGTTTTGTTTCTGAATACATTTCAAGACAGTTTGACTACACTCTTTAACATCAAGCAGCTAAATGAGGATCTTTTGATTCCTAATGCTGTCCTATAATAGAAAACTGTTTTTTCCTTGGTATAGTGAACTAATAGAATTAGAGTTTGGTACATGGAAGTGACATACCATGAACCTCAAACTCTCTCTGTTTCTTCACTGAAAATTCACGAACAAAACAGAGCTGTTAATCAAGCAAATTCTAAAAGCCTACTAGTGTTATAAAACATACAAGGAAGCCAAACATACAAGGAAGCTAATATGGCTACAATCTATTCTGCTAGACCATGCTGACATGACATCAAAAAGACACGAAAAGGACTCAGAGAGGACATCAAGAGAACGCTGAGATGACATTGAGAAGACGCCAAGAGAACACTAAGAAAACATTGAGAGGACAGCAAGAGAACACTGAAAAGTGTCCAAAATCACGATGAAAGGACACTAATTGGACATTGAGAGGGTACCAAGAGAACATGGAGAGGACATTGAGAGGACACCAAGAGAACACTGAGAGGACTTTGAGGGGAGACCAAGGGACACTGAGAGGACATCAAGAGAAAACTGAGAGGACATCAAGAGGACACCAAGAGAACACTGAGAGGACATCGAAAAGACACCAAGGGAACACTAAAAAGTGTCCAAAAGGACATTGGGTGGACATTGAGAGGACACCAGGAGAACATGGAGAAGACATTGAGAGGATACGAAGAGAACACTGAGAGGCCCTTGAGGGGAGACCAACAGAACACTAAGAGGACATTAAGAAGACACCAAGACAACACTAAAAAGTGTCCAAAATGACAATGAAGGGTAGTAGACTTTGAGAGGACACCAAGAGAACATGGAGAGGACATTGAGAGGACACCAAGAGAACACTAAGAGGACATTGAGAGGACAGCAATACTACTTGGTAAGAAATAATTACAAAATAATTATTATATCTGTACTAGTTGAAGTGCTATAAACTAAGCTATGCTATGCTATGCTCATCTGAGCTGTTACGCTGCAGTAAACCAGCCAGTCAGAGCAGAGCTCATCATTTTATCCCCAAACTCTCCATGAAAGGAAATCAACATGTTTCATTCTGAGCATTTTTCAATCCAACCAACGTCACATACTAACTATTTACACATCAAAGATTATCTTTGGCCCCTTTTAATAAACTTTCAACTAATAAACCATTTTTGCAAGTGAGGCATGCAAGTGCAAAACACCTTCATAGTGTAAAGGTTCTACACTGATGCAAGCCAAGAACCATTATACTGAAAAGTGCAGTTCTCTGCGGCTCGGCTGGCTAACATGCTCACCTGTCTCTAGGGGAGCCACACATGCGGTACAGTGGTGTGTATGTATGATTCAGCGCTGAGTCACTAGCAGCTGGAAGCAGGTTACCTCGTGGGACAATACCACAGAGAACCGGGCCTGTTTCTCATGCGCCGGCTGAGATGAAAAGATTCAGAGAAAGTGAGCGACTGCATGCCAGTGGCTGTGAAATGTGAGAAAATATGCCCTCTATCTCCAACACCCATGCTATTCCCAGCGCCTTATATTACACCTCCACCAGCCTGCATGTGAATTCTGGGTACGTGCATGAGATGCATTGACGGTCTTAAATTAATGATGAGGGATTCATTTAGAGAACCCCATCGCACACTATTCTGCTTCACTGTCAAGAGATGACCTGCTCATCTGCTCATACACCCTCAGAGGACATGGTATACACACGCTAATATCAAGGCTGAGCTCTTTTGACCGAACTCATCACATCTCTACTCACATCCATATTGTGTACTTGACACGCCCTTCTCCCCAAAGACCTGCGCCTGCGCTGCGTTCCACCTCTTGCTTGCTTAGATTACTCTTAACCTATAATGAAAATGGATTACTCTCTGCATAGAAACCCACAACAGTCCATAAACAAGCTTGTGCACGAGAGAGAGAGAGAGAGAGAGAGAGAGAGAGAGAGAGAGAGGATTTGAGCATTTTAAGTGTTTACGTGTGGTGGAGAAATATGTGCTGATCCACTAGCCTGTATTGACCTTGAGGGGTTTCCCGAGGTAATGGAGCAATCTGGCCTGTTGCATTGCCAAGCTATTCTGTATTCAGGCAGATGATGTCCGACTTCACATTAAATGTCTTTTACTCGCACAGTACCGCACCTCACACTCTAGAGAGGCGTTTTGTGGTGGGGGGTAGACATTATGTCAGGTTCCGATATGTTATTTGTCAATACATGTATGTATTGTGGTGGGAATTGACCAAATGACCAAAACCTCAATTAGAGATGTCAGTATAACAGTATTAGGTCAATATCAGGAGAAAATGCTGGGTCAGAAATGGGAAAGTGTGTTTGTTCCTTTGGGGAAGTAGTGCTTGAGTAGTCTGAGCGTGATGGTCTACTTTTAGATTCTCATCTTAAAAGAATAGTTTGCCAATAAAACATCATGATCTGATTTGTTTCACCCAAA
The DNA here is from genome assembly GCF_030463535.1 of Salminus brasiliensis. Classification (NCBI taxonomy): domain Eukaryota; kingdom Metazoa; phylum Chordata; class Actinopteri; order Characiformes; family Bryconidae; genus Salminus; species Salminus brasiliensis. Next base: position 7,847,968 of record NC_132896.1, on the reverse strand, counting down.
TAAAACTGATTTAGTTTAGTCTTACCTAAAACGAAACAAAAAAAGCAGAGATGAATGCAGTTCTAGTTTCATCTAGAAAGAATAAAATAATAAAAAATACTAACCCTTGTTTCTTTTACCTTGCTTATGTAGCTTTTCAGTAGATTTTTGAAAGAAATACATGAAGATTTTAGGCATGTAATTAATGACATTGATTGGTGACAGTCTAGGTCCAGTGTCAGTTAGCAAGTTAGCTTAGCATCTCAGTTTGGCAACTAAAGACGCACATGTTAAATATCACACATTAAATATCACACATCTTTGTGGATCAACTGCATCTGAGGTGAGTGACATATCATGCTCATTTGATTTGTTGCCAAACTACTTCTTTAAACGCAAGCTCAGACTACACGATTTCTTTGTCTTTCACAAGGGTCATTATGTCAGACCAGGCACTCATCGTGCCATAATTTCATGCCGTGTCTTGATCGGGAGACTGGCAACACTGCATGTTTGACGCTGACCAATCATGGTTCATGTCCTTGCCTGAGTTTGTAGGTCCTCGGGGAGGAGGGTGAAGAAACTGTCAGTCATGGCTACAGAAGCGCTGTGTGATGCTGACGGTTTTGTGTTTAGAAAGGCTGTCTATCCTTCAAAGAGAACTTGAAGTGATGTCAATGACTTTACATAAATGTAGCTACCAGCTTCACTGTAGGTGGACAAAAGGTTTTGTGGAGGAAACAAAGATTGAAAAACTTTGATCTGTTTGTACTCGGTTGATGAAAGGTACTCTATCGCTGAAAGGTCAAAAGGTCAGGGGTATTGTTGCCACAGCTCAGTGGACCTTTCGCCAGTTTCTGAAAACTGCAGAATCAGCATTCGTCTTTCTCTTTACAATGTTTACATTTGTGCGTCACGGAGCACTCTGTCCTCCGATTGGTCGACGTCAGCGAACATGTTGTAGGATATGTCAAACAACGCAGACTTTTCGTCAGGGTGTCATGCGCCGTGCGCCGTCATTCGCTGTCCCAGACGTCAAATTGCTGCTCGCAAGCGGCGCATCCGTAGTTCACAAAGGTCATATTCGGACCTGATGTGAGAAACTTGTCGGCTCCAACAAACTCGGTACTTGGCCGATGATAGGTAATCCCTTGATAAAAGGTCAAAGGTGTCTCAGCGGTTAGAGCTCTGGGATATCGATAACAGGGTTGTGGGTTTGATTCCTGGGACACTGTTGGGCCCTTGAGCAAGGCCCTTTACCCTCTCTGCTCCCTGGGCGCTGGAGTTGGCTGCCCACCGCTCTGGGTGTGTGTGTACTCACTGCCCCTAGTTCACTAGTGTGTGTGTGTGTGTGTGTGTGTGTTCACTACCACAGATGGGTTAAATGCGGAGGACACATTTCGCTGTACAGTGTACACTGTAAAGTGACAAATACGTGCACCTTTACCAATAGAAAAAAGGCAGGGGTGTTGTTGCCACAGCCCAGGGAACCTTTCCTCCGTTTCGATGTTCCATCTGAATCCAGCTACAGCATCAAACTCCATCTTTCTCTTCACAACGTTTACATCAGCACTTCATCAGCATTATCGAACATGTCACAGGACGTCAAACTAAGCTGGCTTTTTTTTGTCAGGGGGTTGTTTGCTGGCGTGTGCCGTCCCAGACGTCAAATCACTATTCTATGATTAAGTCACACTAAACGGCCCGTCTGTCGTTCACAATGCTAATATTTGGACCTGACACAGGACATTTGTCGGCTCAGACAAAATAGTGTCAAAACCGGGCTGAATGTGTATAGTCTAATCCCAGCGTAAGGGAAGTGCTTTAATAAAAACTATCTCTTCTTTTTATCCATTGTGAATATATTTGCATGCACAATTCTCACAGGGCTGAAGGGCATCGTTAGGCAAACTGCTAAAAGCCAAGAAAAGGTGAATCATGGAGTGCAGGAAACAGTTCAACCAAGGTTCAGTCTTGTAAACAAGCTCTGAACAAGAAAATAAAACAATCCTCTTATCAAGCAAACAATATTTCAGAACACCAGAGCTCAGAGTTTCTTTGAGAAAAGATGGCAGCACTGGAGACAATTACATCCACATCTCTGAGAGTTCACTCTCACTTTCATCCAATTTTACAATAAGACATGAAGAAAACAGCCATCTAACAATCGTACAGCTGTACTGGAGACTCAAGGTTGCTGGACACGTCATGGTCTCTGGGTATTTCATTTGTGGCCAGTCTGCTGGAATAGCACGCAACCGACCCAAAAAAGAAACAAGGATTTGTTGTAAGCAAGTTTTAGGAACAATACTATATAAAAAGAAGAGGAGAAGGAAGGGCTGCCAAGACCTCTATTGATATCAATGTTTTGGCTCTTATCCTAGCTTGCTGTATGTAGAACCAAATATAACTCACTTGTGCATAGTTTTAAATTGACCAAAATCAGATACTGCAGACTAGGCAGGGGTAAAAAAAATATAATAATAATAATAATAATAATAATGTCATAATAAATAATTATATATATATATATATATATATATATATATATATACACACACACATACATATATACATATATATTTATATATATACTTTAATATACGTTTGCTAAAACGGTAAAAGCATCATGGTCCTAAATCCAGCATCAACTGCAGGCTTGAACTTCAAACTTGATAAAGTACTCAGCAATCAGGAATGGGTTTGTGTTTATTTATTTTATAAGTAATTATTTGAAAAATATTCAACTCGTTAAATACAAATGAAAACAGAAAGAAAGACAGGAAGAAAGAACAGGACAAACTGATCCAAAAAACATACCAAAACGAAGTTCCAGTTGTGTTTCCTTTCCCTGTGCTCCACAGAATTTTTGGGATTCTGTTCTGTGGAGCAAGGCAACAAAACTGAAACTTTTCGGGCCTATGGATCAGTGGTATGTCTGGAAGATTAAGTTCAAACCTAATGAGTCGAATGCTCTACCAACATGGCCCTGGTGTCATGAGCTCAAATCCTGCATAATGCTGCTTTGCCATCAGTGGCCAGAGTCAGAGAGAGCACAACTGGCCATGCTGTCTCCGGGTGGGCCAAGAATCCTCTGCATTTTCCTCCTCTGCTCTGAAAACGCAGAGTGAGAAAGCCATCTATTCCTGCTAGCTGGCCCCAGTGCTGGCCGGCTGCATGCGCTTGTTCCTCTCTGAAGGGTCTGCGCTTGTGAACAGGTTTGTTGTAGTGTTTTTCCTGCTCTTCCACGGGTAAAATATCACATTACTATCAACGTTTTCATCAGTTTATGAGATGTGTTGAACTGGAGAACAGAAAAACACTAATCCATTTAGAGTCTTGCAGCACTGAGAGGTGAGTTGTGAGTGACACCACTGATCTGCACCTTTCAAACTGTCAGTTCATTGATGCCGGCTGCTTTCTACATCATGAACACGGTAGGAGGCGGTGACTCAATCAGTATGATGTAAAAAAAAAAGCTAATAATTATGGAAAATCATTTTAATATAAAAAATCAATTTCAAAAACAATTTCACTGTTATTTTAAGAATTGCATCAATAATTACAAATGACATTTGTTTATGTTTTACAAAAAATACTTTATACAGCATTTTCTGCTTTCATAAATTACATTCAAATGTGTGCAAAATTACAATAATTATATGTAATTAAACATGCAGATAACAACATAAAAGCTTGTGTCCATACTAAGAAGTTTTATATTTATGTGTACAAAAATAAATAAAATTAAAGTTAAATATCCTCATTTGCATTTAGTGGAAAACAAATAATTTACAGAAATTTTCATTGAAGTTTCTGCAGGTTATTTTAAAGATTTATTTGAATTATTATGATTGAACACCTTCAATAAAGTGACTAAAAAGTTCTGAAGCAAACAAATACTCCTATTGGCTCCCTCTGGCTTCTGGCACCTACTATTTACATACAGGGTGTGTTCTCCAGTCACTGACACTCACCGTCAACCGTCTACCTTCTCTTGGGTATGCTTGTGTGTCTTATGAAGAGGTTGACTGCCTGGCCTCAGTGTTGTAGGCTGTAAGAGCAAGTTACAAGTTACCATTATCTGTGTTGTTGAGTGTGACTCTGTACTGGCTGTGTGCCAGCGTTCACTTTCATGCTGTCGCAGTATTATTCTGCTTGACAGTTAATTTATTGAAGGTGTTGGATTTAGGAAAAATCTGTAAAATAATTGCTCTGTTTCTGTATGTAGTTTTTTTTTTTAATTGGGATTTGACTTTGTGGTTTTTGTTTGACAGCAATTTTATTATTTTTTAGAGTTTAAAGATATAACTCACACTTACATTCAAGAGTTCATACCTGTCTACAAAGCCATTCATTTCAATGAATCATCCACCACAGAACTAATGCTAGCCTGTTAAACGCTCATGACACAGTAATTGCTACATTTGTGTTGAGATGAAACAGACAGCTCTGCACAGACAGATCCTATATTCAACAGACTTCTCAAAACTGGCTTACAGGAGGTTGTGACAGCTGATCAGCGGAAGAGACATGACTGTGTGTGTGTGTGTGTAAACGTAGGCCATTTTGGACTGCCTTGCTTCTAAATGCATGTTAAATGCTCCAGACAGAAAAAGCATCCCAACTGCTGAATGGAGAAAGGAAGTGGAGTCTGAATTGTAACATAAGACTAATGGTCTCCCTAATGTTTTCCTTCTCGAAGTGCTCATCATAAATCAAACATCACTTCATAGCACAGTCACTTAAAACACTTGCTCTGTTTTTTTTTTTTTGGAGGGGAACGGAGGCTAAATCATGCAGAAAAGACACAGTTCAATGAGTTTCCTGATGGAAAGCAGTTGTGACAAAAGCCTGCTAATACATCTTTTAGGCCTCTGTTAATTCTTCTGAACTGGAGATATCCATATGAAGAGCTTTATTCCAACACACATTATAGCATTATAGTACAATACAAAAATCTATTTAACCCAAATAAAAACATATTTTCCTCTTATAATAGTGGAAAATACGTAACCAAACTAAGCTAAGCATGTTAAGATATAATGTTTAAATGACAATGACAATATTTTCTGCTTTTTAGATCTTTCTGCTATTTGAAAAGACATCAGTAGTCTTTACTTGATCTTTGAGGTTCTGAGTAGAAAGTCTGAATTGCTGAGATCAGCTCCAGCAAAGAGAGATATTTCACAAATTCTTACAATTATCAGTACAAGATTGGGCAATATTAATATTTAACTGTTACGGTTACATCTTCGGTACTTACAAACACTGAACAACTGCATGTATCAGTGTACAGAGGTTCAGAAGAAGCTCTCCAGTAAAATTACTTTTTTTTCCCTCAATATCCCATCCAGTATTTCTGACACTTTAGCCTGAAGCCTGATACTGATATCCATCGATACTGACAGGCCATCTTAAACATTTTGCTTGACACTATGAGCTCAGCAATACAAAATCAAGGTGTCCTAGAATGTAAAAAAATGTATTTTCCTTGGAACAGTAAAATAATAAGAGTTTGTTACATATCGTGAACCTCAAACAGTGTTGTTCTGCATAATCAAAACAGGGCTGGAAAACGGGCAAATTTCAAAACCTGAAAACAGCCTTGACTCTTTTATTCACTTTTATTTACATAAACCAGTCACTACAGAAAATCTTTAGAAAACTAAAGCTGTGACACAGTAAAACACAATGTCCATTTTAGGAGAATATGGTGCTGTTGATACTTGGAGAAATTGGTACTTACAAGGAATTTCTCTCAGTAACAGAGGAGAGCGGCACATCACCGCCAAACTCTGCTAGATATTGGAAAACAGCTTGCAAGCCTCATGACCATGGCTTTTCTTTTGCCAGTGTCTGCCGAAGGGAAGTGAATGGACATTCTTGCTAGTCTTACAACTATTTTTAGCTGACCAGTTATGATTATGGAAAAAAAATATTACAATGTTCTTGTTACAGCGCTAAAAACAAAGCTATGCTAGACTATGCTATGCTAGGTGGCTTCTATGTGAGACATCGCCTGCCAAACCAGCCAATAAAAGCAGAGCTTGTCACATCATTTACAACCCCCCCCCCTCCAAAGGAACAATAGTGTGTTTTATTCTGAGGTGAAAATAACAGGGTTGTAAATAGCATCTGTACATTTTTAATCCCAACCAAATACACATACTTCTATTTTTTTATACTTCAAATAATAACTTGCATTATTAATGCATTCTTTGGCACATTTGAACAAACATGTCTTAAATGCATGGGCAAGTGAATTTACAAACTGGGACCGAGCTTTAATACAGATAAGAATGTGCTTGAGTTCTAGGCCAAGAATCTGCCTCACTTTCCTCCTCTGCTCTGAAAACGCAGAGTGAGAAAGCCATCTATTCCTGCTAGCTGGCTCCAGTGCTGGCCGGCTGCATGCGCTTGTTCCTCTCTGCAAGGTCTACACTTGGATGGGTTAAAATAATTAGGTGCTTGTCATGAGAAAGTGGGCTGTGGAGCAGTGCTCCTTAAACGCAGGCCCTACAGTAAATTAAATCTAGAAATGCCAAGCATCCAATTTCTTACCGTCGCCATTATGGTCACCCACCCATGTCCATTTATCAATTTTAACCAGTGACAGCTCATTGCTGTATATCACACCAGTGTCTGCAAGGAATCTGTAAACAGTTTCAGCTCACAAACTCCTCACAGGGACTACGTTACTCTGCACAGAAACATACACACATTCAGAGCAAGTCTTCAGCATTATAGTGGTATGCAAACACAGTGACACATTAACATGGTGTTAGATTTTAGCAGATCGAGACATATCGCCATCTAAAAGAGATTAAACCGTTTTTCCCCTCAAACTAAGCTCAGTCTGGCCTGGGCTGGCTTATCGATTTTGTCTGCAGGGTGATTTAAAGCTTTATTCCATCTTTATACAGACTGTGACAGAGCTCTGAAATGATGTCAACATCCTCTGCCACTGAAGGAATTTACAGCAATAGTTGTACAGCAAAAAAGTCAAATGTACACAATCTTCTCCTTCCCCCCAAATTTATCAATCGGCTTGTCTGACGTCCGAAGTAGCCAACAAGAAACGAGAGCTAATACATTATATATCCATATGTTTGTGGACACCCCTTCTAATGAATGCATTCAGGTACTTTAAGTTGCACCCACTGCCGACACAGATGTGCAAATGAACACACAGCTTGTCTGGTCCCTGTAGAGAATTTTTGCCAAAACAAAAGGACTCTCTGGAGCACATAAGAATGAACCTATTGGCACCATGCCTAATGTAAAACGTGGGCTAGAGGGGTAAAATCCCCCCCAGTATTGAACTGTGGAGCAATGGAACTGTGTTCTCTGGAATTATACTACAGCGAAATGTACATTTACATTTACAACTTGTATTACAGAGGAGGGCCAATGTAGTGTTAGGAGTCTTGCCCAAGGACTCTTATTGGTGTAGTGCAGCATAGTCATCCAGACTAGGAATCGAACCCCAGTCTCCCACATGGTGTGGTTGCTCACTGGCAGGTAGTGGTGTTATCTGTTATCTGTTGCGCCACACCAACCACGTCCTCCGCATTTAACCCATCTGTGGTAGTGAACACACACACTAGTGAACTAGGGGCAGTGAGCACACACACACCCAGAGAGGGTAAAAGGCCTTGCTCGAGGGCCCAACAGTAACAGTAACAGTGGGTTCGGGAATCGAACCGCTGAGCCACCACTGCCCCACAGGTGGGGTGGTGATCATTCAACATCCAGACCTCACTAATGCTCTTGTTTCTGAATGCAATCAAATCCTCACAATAAAGCTACACACAGTTACTCCAACAACAGCAAGATAAACACTTTTTTATACCCCTGATTTTGGAAGAAACTATGGATGGGCAGGTGTCCCAATACTTTTGTCCACAAAGCGTTTTTGTTGTTGATATCTATTAGAGATATTAGTTATATGTTCTATTGGACTTGGCTTCATATCAAGACCAGGGGTCTGCAAATTCCATGCCTAAATCCCCACATACTTGTCTCAACCACAGAGATATGAAGTCATCTCAAATAGGCTTGCTTGTGGTTTCTGAGAAATGTTTCTTAGGAGGCTTCATTTGTGTAGATGAGCAGCTTAAGTCATTACACAGTGCGAGTATTTTAATATTTATCCATGATGCACAAAAAAGACACATTTGCTTGTCCATCAACTTGCAAAAAGATGGTTTAAAGAACTGTGTTTGCCTAATCAAAGATATCACATCTCACTCAGTCATTCAGAGATCTGAAATGCTGCACTGTACAGAAACATACAGACTCAGATGTCTTTAAAGTGGTGGTAAGAGGATCCAGGGATTGCAGTACAATACATTTACAATTCAAATATAGTCATTGTATTCACTGTCCTGTGACCTGCACCTGAGTTTGTACAGTACCTTGTCGATGTCTTGCAAAAACCTTATGTCTCCAAAATGGAAGTCAATGTAAAATGTTTGTTACAAGTCATTTCGCAGTATTTCTATTGGTCCACTCATCATGACATTTTGATTCAATGTAAAAAACAACTGCCAGATTCACATTATGTCAAAATGTGAAAAACAGCAAAGATGGAGATACATAGTATGTACAAATATGTCATGTTACTGATAATGGTAATGATACAATAACGCTCAATCTGTACAATCAGTACAAATACTTTGTTACCCAGAAATGTTGGTTATTTATACTTTACTAGAGTTATTACTTTTTACTTCTACTCCTTACTTTTTACAAAATTATCTGTATTTTCTACTCCTTACATTAAAGAAACGTCTCATTACTCATTTCGGTTTGTTTTCATCCTGGCTTGTCATCTTTCAAAAAAACAAAACAAAATAAATGTCCTATCCAGATAAATCCGCCATCCGGAAAGTGTGAGTCTGATTGTGTTTGGATGAGAAGTATAAACATACACCATTCTGACACCCTATTGGTTTGTAAGCGATCTATCGCACCTGCACACGTCCCGTCACTCTCCAGCGAGCTCACAGCAGACGTATGTAGCCCAGCATGAAGACGTCCGTGGCAGAGACTCAAGAGACCTGCAGTGAAACGTCCCGACTAAGCCCCACATTTACATTCCAATAAAGCTTATTGATCACACGCCTCTGAAGTTTGACTTTTGCACCATTACAAAACTTCTAGGCAACTCCTCCTCATATTTTCCCTTCATGAAGCACATGTTAATGGTCAGTAGAGCACAGAGACGCTCCTGTAATAGATCTGATATTACTAAAATGCTTCATTTTCAATGGGCAGATCTGCAGCTGAAACAGGAGCCTAGTGCAGCCCAACATTTTTTTAACATCAACATAGATAGAACAATAGAACATTATAGAATATTTTTGAGGAGGTGGAGTAGTGCACTATAGACCCCTGTGCCACGGCCTAAGCTTTTGGCCTTTGTTTACCTTCCATTACTTTTACTTTTATACTTGAAGTCGTTCTGAAAAAGGTAAAGGTGCACGTATTTGTCAATGTACAGCGAAATGTGTCCTCCCCATTTAACCCATCTGTGGTAGTGAACACACACACACACACACACACACACACACACACACACACACACACACACACACACACACACCCAGAGCAGTGGGCAGCCAACTCCAGCGCCCGGGGAGCAGAGAGGGTAAAGGGCCTTGCTCAAGGGCCCAACAGTGGCAGCTTGCCAAGCCCGAGTCTCGAACCCACAACCCTGTTATGGACAGTCCGGCACTCTAACCGCTGAACCACCACTGCCCCTGAAACCAGTACTTTTACACTTTTACTGGAGTAAAAAGCTTAAGTTGATACTTCAGCTTCTATAGAAGTCTTTTTAAACCCTAGTATCTCCACTCACTTCTATCTGAGGAATGAATGTGAATACTTTTGACACCTTTGGAAAACAATGCCTCAGACACCAGACAGCATATTTACAACCCTTCCGTGTAATGGCACTCTGTGAGGAAGACTTTAGACATCACTCTTCAGACGTCTGGTTCCATTCACCAACACTGTGAACAATGTCTGGCTTGGCGAGTTTCTCTAAAATTGACCATTTCACTCTAAAACACTCTGGATGACTTTGTTTACATCCTAAACATTGAAGAATTGGAGGATTTTTTCCACAACATCCACAACCCTTTCATTAGCTATTTAAAAAAAAGGACCTGTCATGTCAGCCTTTCATGCACATTTCTACATTGAAATGTAGAAAAACTTACCATTACTTTATTTTAATTATAACTGAATTAGTGTTGTTTAGAAAATGTAATAAATCATAGTGTTGAAAAAAAGAAATGATATCTGTAACTAGCTATTCCATGACCTTCTGTTTGATTTCATAGATAAAAGAATTTGCCCAGATGTTAGTTATGTGCTCTGGCACAGATAGATATAATGTATTGGAATAAAAAAAAATAAAATAAAGATGTCTTCGTGACGCACTTTACAGTGTCATGCTGGACGAAAGGCAGATGGATTGTAGATTGTATGGAGGTGCAGCGTGAGCAGAATGACAATGAAGAATGAATATCTGAGTGTCCGATGTACAGGACGTCACAATACAGCATCATCGCTCTTCTGCAGAGCCCTCATTTGTTTCAATTAAGGAAATTACAGGCAGTGAGGAACCCTTGAATTCATGCGTCCCATTGTAATTTAAAGCATGACATTTATCTGACATTTATTTTAAACTGGATATGCTTAGGAGAGACGCATGACAAATTAATGGTCTAATTGGATCTATGTATCAAGATTTCCCATATCTGGAACATACTGACAAGTGTGAGTGCAGCTATAGCCTTTGCGGTTCCACATCCAGGGTAATTGATGTCATATTTCCACACAGATAAAGAACGAAGTGGTAATCGTCAGAGCTCAAAAAGCACATTTTAAAGCCTGTTTGATATTTGGTCAACGCTTTGCTGCAACGGACAGATTGGACACATCAGAGGAGACCATTAAAGCTGACCAAGAGGTTCACCAAGAACTGGAACCGAAACGACTGAACTGTGTGTTGAAGAATGGCTTGGGTTTTGCACTGATGGAGCTGGATCAGATGAAAGGGGCTTTCAGTCCAGCACAGTCTGCTGGGCCTGTTGAAAGAACGGTGCTCCAAGGACCATTAACCTAACTCTGTCCGGTCCAAACAGCCACTCCAGAAGCAGAGTGCTGTAGCCAGCATGCTGTCTCCTCTCTCCTCTCCAGGTCATCACGTGACGCCAGCAATTCTTTAATAACATGATATACGCCATATGGACAAAAGTATTCAGACCCCTGATCGTTCATTGTTCTGCATTGGGCTGGAGTGATGTGGGGTGAAAGTGCCATCTACCTACTCTGGAGAGCTGGGAAGAGCAAGGCCAATTGTGTTCTCTCAGGGTCCCGGCTTCCGATAAAAGAACCACTTTTGATTCCTTAAAGAAGCATTTTTGTAATAGATTTTTAGAAGTATAGGGTATATGGTATGGTACATTCATGAGAAAATGGATGTAAATCACTGGTTCAGTTTTCGACTGCCAGTGCCTTTCCAGTGCAGATGCACAGACGGCGTCAACAAAGAACTACTCAAAATTCATTTGTAATTTTGGAGACTAATAAGGCTTTTAGGAAAAGCTTGCAAAACTGGCATTGTTAAAATTACATGTTCTTAAAGTTGTTCAGAAATTGCTAAGATTATTCCTTATCAGGAAACACACCCTTTTAACAAATGGCAATGTAGATTTGCATTTGAAAAAGGCAAGTGAAAAAACAGCCCCTGATGTTCACGCTATGTCACTTCCATGCACCACACTCTCATTATTCAACTATGCAATTACAGCTTTCCATTCTAGGGCACCTTTAAAGGGGACAAAGTCAAAGTGTCTGAAAATATCGCTTGCAAGATATTAGATTTGATACTCTAAAGGGGTTATATTCATCCACATTAGCACATTCTGAACCTGCCATCTTGGAGTGCAAGGATTTTTTTTAAGAAGTTAAGTTGTCCTTTTGAAAAACTCCCAATTTTTCCGTTTTATGCTAGATGTGACTCACATAATAGAACTAAATAGGATTGAATGTGTAATTGATCTACTTTTAGGATTATGCAGCCCATGTCATTTAAGTGGATTATCTGAGGTGATAACAGCTACTCTGCCCATTCTCAAAATGATCCACATTGTTCAAGAACCAAAGCCCCTGCTTTACCTGCAGTGGATGTATACTGTCCTTTCACACCCTAAAAAAGAGTGTGGCCTGATTGTGTCAGAGTCTTGGCTGTTTATAAGACCTCTGCACTAGGTAGGCAGGAGGTGGGCTCGAATAGGAATCAATTACTGGACGGGCACTGAAGAAAAACTGACACAATGCCACAGCCTCTCTGGGGGGTGGCGTGGTAACCTTGACTGCGTCCTGATGCCAGCAGTTTGGATTCTTTGCATCGTGTGGGTCCTTTCATTACCAGCTTTCATACAATAAGTCATGATTCAAGTCAAATATTAAGCTTCACTAAAGTATTAGGTTACATTAGACAGGGTTTTAAATTGCAGCTTGATTGTCCAAGCTCCACCCACAAAGTATTTTGTTCGTAGCTATTGTTGCTAGCTTGGACTGGTTTTAGAGAACACTGAATAAAATCCAGTTCAACCTAATGAGGTGGTGTAGACTCACGTCCTTTTAGCACACAGAACTAAAAACCTAAAATGACAAAAAATATGTGTGTATGTTGTTCAGTTTTCATTTGGATTAAAAAGAATCATCTGATTTATTGCATTAAAATCTGTATGTGTTCTAGTAATACTCTCATTTCATTGCTGGTTTTGGTTGGAAGCTAAGGTGCGAAAATCTTAAAACAGAAATTGTCCAATCAGGATTTTCTCCTGTGTAATCAAGGTAGATGCAAGATCTTCCATTAGTTAAGTCTTCTGAAGGCGTTATTTGTCAGATTACCTTCCAAAATAATCAGGAGTAATTAACTAATCATGTTTATAGGAATCTCTGAATCAGACCTCTGATTTTTGGGGCTAGTAAAACCACCCCTGAATGTGAGTATAAACTAACCAGGGTTGTGCTTCCAGATGATTAAGCTTAGAGATTTACTAACATTTTTCTCAATTTTAGATAGGTGATTATGATTATCAGAACTGAACTAAGGGCCTTTACAGTGGGAGGCCGTAATGCTGCCCACTAAACCATGATATGCACAGCTGAAGTCTATATAATACTAGGGGAATACTAGCTACATCATTCAAGACAACAGATGTAAATTCGTTGGCACCGAACATTAATAATGCAATTACTATTTAAAAAATAAACTATATTACTTTATATTACTTTACTTTATAACTTTTTTATAAAGTTGTGTTTTATGTAGGTTTATATTAAGGTGCTGTTGTTGCGTATGGAACCAGCACATCAGCGAGTTTTTTAAAGGAAAATTATTTTAAAGGATCATTTTGAGGTAGAACTGCAGGTGAAGTTCAGAAGTACTTAGTAAAAAGTACTTAGCATTACAAACCTTTGGGAAACCCACTCCAGGCTTCAATCAGTTGTTAAAAATGGAAAACAGCAGCAGCTATGTGCCAGGGTTCTTTACTACAGTCCCTGTAAAACCAGTACATACAAACTAAAAGATATCCTACTATGTTACATTCATCTTTTTATATTTAGTATAATTAGTTATGTCTTTATTTTATGTATATGGACTGTCTTGTACAAACATCAAATGGCTTGTTTAATAAAATACATTGAAAAATGTTCAGTAGCTACTGTTAGAAATGCAGCAGGACCCTGAGGAGCCCTTAAACCCCAAGTTTTTTAAGATCTATTATTCAGGAACTATTATAAATTATTTTAGCTACTATAAAGAAATGAGTAACTGCTATGAAACAATATGCAACCGTCATTCAAGGATGAGGAAACGAGGTGTTAGGCCTAAAAGTGTTTTTTTCCTCATTTCTGTTCTGATATGTATGGTCCAAACTGAAGGCACAGCGCTCATAGTGATGGATGTCCACAGTATAGTGCACAAGCTTCTGTCAAATTTACTACATTTATAAAGTTTAAGAACCTTTTTTTAAGGCAGACTCTCATCTCATCTCCCCTCCACAATGAGAACATTTTTCACCTCAAACCACTCTGAATAAATTGGTTTCCTTTGTTAACCATTTAATTATGCAGCTTTTTTGGACTGTCACTTTTATTGTTTAGCTCTGCAGGCACTGGTCCAGTTCTGCTCGGTCCAGAATAATGGGCTTTGATTTCAAGAGGCAGTCTCACTACTGTCATCTGCTTGAAAAGACTTGGAAAAGGCCAGGCATGCTGCACTTGCATGGCTCACTGACTTACGATACTTTTACACATCAGAACCTAATAAAAGAGATCAACAACTGAATATCGCTGCCTCCATCGTGAGCGCAAGAGGAAGAGCCAAAGCAATAACAAGTCAATTTAGATCTAACAGTTAGACCAGAATCATGTAAATGATCACGCTTTGTTTTTCCAGCATATCACACTCACTGAACTGAATCAGGTGCTGCTGCATATTTTCTTACAACAGCTGTGCAAGGGATTGAAGTGTCATATCTCTACAGCATCTCCAGGCTTTCAGACTGAAGATCTTATACAGTGAACTAGATAAGAATTGAAACAGGATTCTTTGTAGACTATATAACCAAGCCAAAGCACATCCCTGCACCTGTTGTATAAGGCCAGGTGACCTACTTTACAGCAAGCATAAGAGAAAACATATACCTGTAGAAATAAATATACCTCATATACTCCAAAGAGCCAAAACATTATGATCACATGCCTAATATGCTGCCAACACAGTCGAGGCATGATTTCCACAAGACCTCTGAAGGTGCTGTGGTATCTGGCACCAAGACTTTAGCAGCAGATCCTTGTTAGCTGCAAGATGGGGTCTCCATGGATCAGACTTGATGTTACAGCACATCTCACAGGACTTATCCGGCCATCCACATAATGTAAAAGAAAACAGGCCACAGTGTACCAGGTGACCGTTTTTCGTTGCTCTTAGGGGCAGTGGTGGCTCAGCGGTTAGAGCGCCGAGATATCGATAACAGGGTTGTGGGTTGGATTCCCGGGCTCGGCAAGCAGCCACGTGCATCTTTACCTTTAGTTCCGATGCTCACGTGTCAGATTGCGGGCATTTCTGACAGTGGAAAAGGGTCAGTATGGGCAGCCCCATACGCAGAAGTCTGTAATGTACTGTGTTGTGACACATTCCTCCCACATCGGTAAACAATGGGATCCAAACACTCGGTTGTCACCGGTTTTGTGGTTTGGCCCTCCCCGGACCACTGTCAGCAGCTGACTGGGTTCCTCCTGCAAGCCTTGTTGTTTTGGAGATATTGTCTGGCCATAATCATTCGGCCCTTGTCAAAGCTATTTAGGCCAGCACGCCTTACCATTTCTCCTGTATCCAACACTATGAGAACCGACTGTTCAGTCATCATCTAATATGTCCAAATGTTTGTGGGCACCCCTTCTAATAAATGCATTCAGCTGCTTGCACTCATCTGCTGACACAGATGTGCAAATACACAAACAGCCTGTCTAGTCCCTGTAGAGAAGTTTGCCAATAGATTAGGACTCTCTGGAGCAGATAAACACAAGCCTATCAGCACCATGCCTAATGGCAGGCATGGGCTATAGTGGGTCTTAAGTGTTCTCTGGAATGATGTGGCTCCATCCAGTACTTTTTTGGGATTGGTGCATTGGTGATCATCCAGCATTCTGACCTCACTGATGCTCTTGGTGATGAATGCAATCAAATCCTCACAGCAATGCTACAAAATCTGGTAGAAAGCAGGATAAACACTTTTTAATACCCTTGATTATGGAAGAAAGGCATAAATTGTTCCAAGATCATCAACATTACGCACTGACTCATCTGTGTATAATAATTGCAATTTTTTTGACAGTTTGACTAATTTGTTCTTCTCTACTATATCTGAACAACTTTCAGAAGAATAGCATGCTTTACAATACAGAGAAGCCCCATTACTATAGAATTAATATAACTTGGCTTTAAGAAGGAGGGATATTTGATGGTTAGGATTTCTCCACGCACCTTACGGCACATTTATGTTGTACTTTTCTCTCCATGGCTGGATGAATTGGAGAGGGGTGAGTCAGAGTGCTTTTGTGTGAAGAAATCACGTTGTGTGCTTTATTAGCAGGCAGCTGTTACCTTGGCCTTGGACTAGTTCGGTTTGAAAGACCCCCACCCACTGTTGTGTGGGTTTATAAATCCCTCCACTGCAGAGGGCTTAAGTCTACGCAGGACTGTGCTTTTCTTTTAGGATCCTTCAAAATCCTCTTTACACATATACACATTTATATACACATGCATGCACACCGAACTCCCACACACTCTTGCAGAACAAAGTCACTCAGATCTTCTCAAGATTTAAACGATTGCTTCTGCCCAACAAATCCAGCACTTTAAGCAAAAAGGCTGGTTAGTATCAATTAAATACATTAATAGCCCACTATGTCTTACTCATTGCAGTGAATAAAGCGATTGGATGTAATTTGTCATAATTTCCATACGAATTAAATCAACATAATTACTGCCAAAAGTAAGAAAATTTAAGAAATCCATAGACGCAGATAATATTTGACTTCAACCCATCCGTGCAGTGAACATTTACATACACACTAGTGAGCAAACCCAGGTATCAAACCCACAGGCTTGTTATCAATAACCCAGTGCTCTTACCAGTGAACTGTCAATAGAATGGGATGCTCTGGAGCAGCTGCACTTGAGCCAACCATCAGGGAGAGAGGTATACAACCCCTGAACATTGGGCTGTGGAGCAGTGGAACTGCATTTTCTGCATTGATGTAGCACCATGAGAATAGCATGCTTTACACCTTTACACTAATACCTTTAGGATCAGTTGCAGTGGTGTTTTTGATCTAAAGCTAATCGTCCATCATCAGTAAGGTATTTGTCACTGTACAGCAAAATGTGTCCTCCGCATTTAAACCAGCTAGGGGCAGTGAGTACACACACACCCAGAGCGGTGGGCAGCCAACTCCAGCGCCCGGGGAGCAGAGAGGGTAAAGGGCTTTGCTCAAGGTCCCAACTGTGGTAGCTTGCCAAGCCCGGGAATTGAACCCACAACCCTGTTATTTACAGCCCGGTGCTCTAACCGCTGAGCCACCACTGCCCCTAACCCAGTACCTAACCAAAATCCTTTACAGCAATGTTCTAGTGTAAAGCCTTCCCAGAAGAGTACAGGCTGTTACCCTGACAAAAGGTTGTGCATTTTTTATTTTTAAATACATTCCCAATTAATATCCTTGTTTCCAGTAAAAACATTGGGCAAGTAGGTGTCTACAAACTTTTGGAACTTTTGGAAACGTTTGAATCCATGTTGTGTGTGTGTGAATTAAGTTTGTATGCATCAGATGTTTCAGTGCATGTTAGATTAGGCAGATGAAATAATCAGTAGGTCTATATAACAATGGGTAACAACCTGAGCAGAATTTCAAATTCATTGGAATTCTTTATGGCGAAAGCGACGCTCCTGGATTTCCGCAAGAAGCCTTCATTCATGATCTTGGCCTGTAGTACGGGTTGTATGGAAAGTGATGGTCTTCGATGATGTCTAGAGCATTACTGGTACATCCTACTTTAGAATTCTGCTTGCCATCCACCTTCTAGCACATCCAGAGTGCCCTGGGCCAGCCCGGCTGACCTCCAATCAAACCCCGGTGTTCCACTAAAACTTCTTCATGCCGAAGCGTGCTGGACTGTTGACGGCTCAAACGGAGCAGGTTTTTCACACACTTCACACCTCTCCTCCGAGTTTGGAACCTTGGGGAGGAAAATGTAATCTACAGCTTCACACATCAGAGCGAGGGAAGGCAGAAATGCTTTGATGTGATACAGTGGGTCTCACAGGCTTGCCTTGGCTTAGTTCAGTGACAGTCAATGTGCACTAAATAACACCTATTTTATGCAGCTGCTGCTTCTTAATCTGTGTCTTTCTGGCAGGAGATACAACTCTGTTTTCAGATGGTAACCGATCATCTTATTGATTATCAGTGGTCAGTACTCACTTAGGGGGTGTCTAATTTAACCACTCATCAATGTATTGACTAAGATGATATCATGCGCTGTTTTCAAACCAGTGTGGTTTCTGTAGTATCTAATAGAGTGGATGTAACGATACACAACATTTATGATATCTTATCTTACTGTTTTGCACAACAGCAACAAATATATTTAAATACACAAATTAAAAATAGCTTCAAAATAGCTGATCTAGTCCCAATTTTGGGACTGCCAATAGAATAGGACTCTCTGGAGCAGATAAATATGAATCTATTGGCTCCATGCTGCCTATTGTCAGGCGTGGGCTAGAGGGTATAAAGCCCCCAAGCATTGAGCTGTGGAGGAGTGGAACTGTGTTCTCTGGAATGATGGATGGTGTTCCATCCAATGCTGTTGGAACGAGTTGGGGATGAGGTGGGGTGGTGATCATCAAACATCCTGACCTCACTAATGTGCTTCTTGATGAATGCAATCAAGTCCTCATAGCGATGCTCCAAAATCTAGTAGAAAGCCTTTTTCTCTGGACAGCAGAGACAGTTACTCCAACAAAAGCAGGATCAACTCTTTTTAATATCCTTGATTTCAAGAAACAATGAATAATCAAGCGTCCCAAAACATCTGCCCATACTAAGTGTATTGTGTAACAGCACAACAGCAACTGTCTGTCAGAAAAGCGTGTGTGGTAATGCAGGCCTTACCAATCTCATTCTGCACTATGCAGACAGAAAGCAACTGCATTGATTGGTTCCTGGTTTTAGAATCTAAAAGCTTGTCCTACGAACTCCACAAACACTTTACTGAGGCTAAATGATCTCTCTCCAGCACTCTGATAATCTCATTGTAATGGTACTGGAACTGACTGTGATCCATACTTCCTCCCAGCGAGCTGATAAATCATTCACTCTCTGTTAATTATTGAGTTTTGGGGGAGTGCCACATCTGTCCCCTGCCTATACCAACTTCCCTGTGGATCTTTGAGAAAGAGTGATGATCAGAAATCCCCAGTAGTGCAGAATGAAGTCTTTTTTTAATACAAATAAGTTGACTTACCCACAAAACAAGAGCACAGTCTCTCAGTAAGCCTTGTTCATTTATTCTATCCACTTCACAAGGGATTAATAAACTCTTGAAGGTGACAACAACCATATGGTGTAATTTATTAGGAATGATTTCTTCTTCAAGTGGAGAAATCCTGTCTGACTTTCATATTAGTGTTTGATGTGTTTTTACATAGAAGACTTTTTTTGTCAGTTCTTAAAAAGAAAAAAAACTGTAGAATCAAATGAATTTACTGCATAACTAATTAAGTAATGTAATTAGGTATTAAGTAATTCTATCAAGTATGTATACACACATTTGTATACATTTAAAACTACATTGCTTTAAATTTCACACACTATGCAATGCATTTCAGAATATACTGGCTATGTCCCAAATAGATTTTAAAATAAAATTATTTTTAGCACATTTTAAAATAAAGTCTTCGCAAATACACAAGATACATAAGATACACAAAATGCAGTTTAATAATTGCTTTTTAAAATGTGAACTACAACAAATATGTTTTGAAATACAAACCAATAAATTTTATATATGACAAATATATTTAAACATTTAAATAATTGAATCATTTTAAACGTTCTTTTTTAAAATATATTTAATATTTATGATTTTTAAAAACATTTGAATACATTGCAAACATATTTGAAAAATAATTTGTACCCTGAAATGGACGTCAATGGAAATACATATAATTAGAAGTATTACATAAATACAGTAAAAGGAAACGAATGTCTTGTTTTAAAGAAATTAATTGAGATTTTGCAAGATCTACAGAACTATAGAAGAACTATAAATAATACTAGACTCCCATGAGGAAAGCTTGTGAGATGTTTTAATAAACCCAGTGATGCAAAACGTTTTTGTATGAATGTTATTTGTATTTATGCTACTATTAGTGAATTACCAAGTAAATAAACAAGGAGCCTTTTCACTGGACTTTTGCACAGTACTGCAAAACAAAAGTGATAACTCTTGACCTCTAAGGTTAAACATTTACAGGGCAGTTTGTCAGTCTGTCTTCCCTTTAGTGCCTACAATGCCCATAAAACCAACCCATTTGCTCCTAAATAAACACTGTGAGTAGATTTACTGTTCAGGGCTGAACTTGCTGAACGGCATCAAAAACCTATTAAAAGTTTGGGGAGTTTCTGTGTGTACAGGATTGCATTTGTATGTGCTTGTAGACGTATTGTGTTGTATTTGTTATCCTATTCATTATTATAAAAGCAAACACCTGGATAAATAAAGCTAAATCTGGATCACTTCATTGAGCCATCAGACGAGTTATTTATGCTTATGATTAGTTATTTACCACCATCACTGCTCAGTCACAGCGGCTGCCGCAGGGAAATAATTGATCTGAGGCCAGACTATCTAAATGAAAGCTGGAACTATATTTCTCTCGGGCATGTTTCATCACTCTCAATCTGGCCTGGCCCGCATTAAAACAGATGCGAGTGGCATCAGATGATTTCGCTTTTCAATCATTTCCAGATGGTACAAATTGGAACGCTGACACAGATGAGCAGGTAAATTGCTGGTGTTCAGTGTGCACGACTGTGTAAGAACCAGTTGTGTGTGTTTCACTTACGACTGGATTAATGACTGTAAATATAACGCTGCCATGAGTCTTCACTTCTGTATGTGTAAACTGCCGCTCTGGTTCATGGGCCGTAGCTAGCAGCTTAGACATGCAACTCAAAAAGGACAAGCTTAACGGATTCTAAGTCTTCATCTTTTAGTGAATGAGGAAGACTAATTATGCAAGTATGCAAGTATTATGCAGGCTAAACAGGTCACATCTACAGCAATACACCAATTATAAAACATCAAGCCGTTTTTTTATTATAAACATGATGCAGTATGATGCATACTGTCTGTCTTATCCATCAACACGTTTTATTCACCTACAACCAGCGGCTGAATTTAGACAAGCTTTGAAGATGGGATAATACATAAGAATCTTAAGAATCTAAACACTAAAACCTTCTTAAAAAATCACAGATCATCAATATCTTCCTAAGAATGATCCTGACAAAAAGTCTACGTCAGATTCATGTGTTTTTTAATTGCAGAATTGTTCGCAGCTATGCTTTTGTAACGATGGAGCCGACTGTCCTTGTAAAATGGAACAAATTCCAAATAAAACATTGGTAAATGTCTTAGGAAGGACTTTCTTTCAGTGGTTGGTGAATAAGGCCCATTGTTCTTAAACGCTACATTCTCAAATATTCTTATAAGAAGGTCTTAAATATGTTCTTAGGATTTTCTTAAGATACTTATTGTTATTGTTTTTTTCTGTTGCTGCATGCTGCACCTTACCATAAACGTATCATAAAGATGCACAATGCACTGTTAATGTATTTTCCATTAATCAAGCCCATGCAGTAGATAGCAAAATGGGGGAGCTAGAAGTGATGGAGGAGGAAACAGCCGAAAAGAAAAAAGAATCTGAGAATATATGATAACTGCAAAGCTGAGGTTTAAATAACACAGTATGACAGCTCCAACATCCTCCAACCATGTTCTGATCATCTGCAGCTGAGGTGCGGCACCTATTTCTAATTTTAAGCAGTTAAAGTTGTAATAAATGTGAGGTGTCCACACAAGAAAACTGCATTTCTATTAAATTTTCAATTTTACAAAAATGTTGTTTAGGTACATTTTCTCAGTATTGATCAAATGAAGTTGTCCAGATGTTTAAATATGCCAAAAAGACAAAGGTTTTTAATGTGTTCAATTTTTTTATATAAATACAGAAAAACTGACTTAACTGACCAATTACAAAGCATGCAATGCTTATCAATGGCTCCAAAATACTATAATATAATATAGATAATTTAGATAATAACAGAAAGAAATGGCATTTTAACTGATGAATATTTCTGACAGAATAATCCATCTTAATCAAATAAGTGAGACAGCCCTACAGCGATATGCATATTTCAAAACACAGCAACACTCTCTGAACACACCAGGGATTAAGAGAGTGATCAATGACAAGAAATTGGACAGACGGAGGAGTCCTCTTACAGACGCTATTGGGCAATTTCTTCAGTTCTTTACCACTGAGTGCTTACACAGGTTTGCAGTCAATACTAATTGACTCGATTTTGCTCAGCACTGGTATAGTTGGTTCTTAATAGCCGGAACAATAGCTTTTATTATATCATTCTTTAAGCTATTTTCACCATTTAAACACATTAAGGTTTCCGTTAGGACTAAAGAAATACTGTCCATTTCCTGTGAAGCTAATCTATTTGTGTGCATGGGTTTAGAATGTACAAGATAATGATGTACAAATCAAACATGGGGAAATGAACTGAAACAGTGGCTGATTTAGTTTTAAGGTGCATCTCACCAGGGTTAAGAAAACTCCCAGCTAAATCTTGCTTCAATGAATGCTTTACAAAATGCATGTCAAATCAGTTTGATGTGTTTGTTAAGGCTGGCATATTGTACAGCAATCAGCCACAACATTAAAACCACCTGTCTAGATTGTGTAAGTCTTTTAAAACACAGACCCGTCCAGACATAGACGCTCTAGCCTTTATTCCCATATGTATCAGTGAGCCTTGGGTGTCCATAACCCTGTACGACAGTTCACCAGTTGTCCTTTCTTGGAACATTTTCGGTAGGACTGTAGGAAATATGGATGCCATGGTTCCGTTCCCTTTCGTTCTATGAAAAGGAAGGCAGAACTGTCCGACATGTCGTCAAATTTGCAACAAGAGTCTGCGCAGTGAAGACCAGAGGCGGAGCTAGACTCACATAGTCATTCAGTAGACTCTCCCCCTTTTCCCAGAACATGCATGTCTCAGACCGTCTTCATTGAGCTTACAGTGCAGAAGTAAAGCAGATTTTTCAGCCTGCTGAAATTAGACAGTGCAGATGGAAAGACTGGGATGGGTGGAGCTATAGATCACACTGCAACCAGCCAGCAGAGGCGCTAAACCTGTGGTGGCTTCACTGTTGAGAAGCGTTGAGCTGTCCATGTTTTCTATAGTTATTGTTAGGTACTGACCACTGCGTACCTGGAACACACTACAAGACCTGACTGATGTTTTGGAGATGTTCTAGCTTAGTCTTCTAGCCATCACAGTTTGGTTCTTATCAAAGTTTTTCCTGCTTTTAACACATCATCACCTTCAAGAACTGACTGTTCACTTGCTGCCTAATATATAGATCCCACCTCTGAACAGATGTCACTGTAACAGATTCACTTCACATGGTCAGTTTTAATGTTATGGCTGATTGGTGTATTTTCATATAAATTGAGTCTTCTATCAATTTATGTTCTAATAATTTAATCATTGTAATGAGCTGGAATAAAAAACAAATGCCAGTAAAATAGAAACATACAAACTTATTTCCTAATGATCACTAGGGCTGGCATGGTCTGCTAATGTCATCTACGCAGGGAACAAATTCTCAAAATCTGACTAACTCAAAATGATCTAACTATATGTTTTGGACCTTTATGCTAAAGGGGGTCTTTAGCCACTCGTCTGGGGGGACTTTTCCTCTTAAAATCAAATGTATTTCTATCCCCACAATCCTGCCAGTCATACATTTTTAACAACTTTTCTTGCACAACTTAATATAAATTCATGGATCCTTTTCTATGAATGTTCTCTAATGTCAAAAACATGAGATGAGGTGACCTTTAAAAATAGGGTGCAAATAATAAATCCCAGGAATGATGTCGTCCAGATTTCAGAATAAAACATGCAGAGATTACATTTGGGCCCTATATTTAATAAGGGGAAGAGAGTGTATCAAACCCAAGATTTTTTAGGTTTTTAATAATAATGTAACAGTAGATACGCTATATGGACAAAAGTATTGGGACACTTGCTCATTCATTGTTTCTTCTGCAATCAAGGCTATTAAAAAGAGCTTATTTTGCTTTTGTTTTGTTAATCTACTGTCTGAGAAAAGCTTTTACTAGATTCTGGAGCATTGCAGTAAGGATTTGATTGCATTCAGCAACAAGAGCATTAGTGAGGTCAGGATGTTGGATGACGACCACCACCCCAATCCCAAAAGTACTGGATGGAGCACCAACCATCCTTCCAGAGAACACAGTTCCACAGCTCTATGTTGGTGGGGCTTTATACCCCTCTAGCCCACATCTTGCATTAGGCATGGCACCAGAGAGTCCTATTCTATTGGCAGTACTTCTCTACAGGGACTAGGCAGAGATGTGTGTGTATATTTGTACATTTGTGTCAGCAGTGGGTGCAACTTAAAGTAGCTGAACGCATTCATTAGAAGGGCTGTCCACAAACATTTGGACATTTAGTGTATTTAATTTGTGGCTTTGAAATCCTGCGGCATTGTGCTGATGATTTCTCCCTCCTCCCGTTTCCAGTGGAGGATATCACTAGGCTTAGCTGATCATCAAACTAAACACAGCCTTAACCTCCTTTACTAAATATGCACCTTTCTTTTGTTGTGCTAACCGTGAGTGTGGAAAAACTGCATCAACAATTTTTCTTTAAGCCTTTTTTGTAGAGTTTAGCATTGACCTACATTCTGGAGACAGAAGGAGAGAGAGAAAGAAAGATAGAGAGAGGCAGGGAAGGAGCAATTGAGAGAGAGAGAGAGAGAGAGAGAGAGAGAGAGAGAGAGAGAGAGGAAGAAAGCCTCTCTTACAAAACAAACTACATTTGATGTCTCCCTTGTGTATCTTGAAATCAGTATAATGTAATTTTCTCATAAGGCTCTGTTGCTCGGTTATTGGCTGCTCTATGTGGCAATGCTGAACACATTTCATATCTGCTTCTTCTAACAGCCCAGCAGGGAAGTCACTGTGTAATATAGGCCACTAGACATGCTATAGCTTGCTGCATGCTGGTGCTGCTATCAAGCAAAACATTTCAGGAGATGCTTCTTGTCTCAGCCGTTGCTTACGGCACTGTGTGATATGAGCTATGGAATTGTTACTGGAGACCCTTTTGCAAAAGGCAGCATATGGTGTTGACACATTACTAATCGCCTGTGCAATAAGCTAGAATGCAGAGTAATGTGAAACTCATTAGTTATAAATGTTAGTGGGAAAGCAAGGATGCGACATTCTGCTTAGCTCAGCAGTGACCATCAACGAGACCGGCTCGGTCTGACAGGACCCACAGTGTCCTAAATGTTTCTTGGCTCGAATGCATTGTTCTAGGAAACCCTGTGAACTGCCAGGTGAACCTTTGCAGTCTGTGAAGGTTCTTCACACTTAGATTTCATCTGCAAACATGGTTCTTCAAAATCCTCCACTGGAAAGTAGTGCCTCTGTTTTGGTACCTTTATTTTAAAGCTGCTAAAGGTGCTCCAAGATGCTTGACGTTCCCCTGATCTAGCTTTACTGAGGATTTCACAAATTTCACACCTGTTGACTGCTGCTATTCAGGACTAGAAGATTATCTACTGGGCCACATGAAGCAAGGGGCAAAATCCTCAGAGCATGAACTCTGATATGATCTCTATTTTGATGAACTTTCTGTAAGACCTGCGGTGAGCATTCTGTTCTATAAACCCAGCAAAAAAGTATCCACAGTGACATAAGCCCTGGACATTTCCCGGTTGAGCTGTATGCGTCAAAGCAAATATCCCCATTATTCGTACTGGACATTACTCAGTAGGCTTTAGTGGTATTACGGTAATGAGGACGGCAAGTATGTCATTTCCGATGTGTCAAATGTCTGTTCTGTGTCTAATATTCTGTCCATGGCCAAATAAGCTTATTCCCCCATCTGCATTCAAGAGAGCCACAGGGTTGGTTAGTGATGTCGCTCTGAAAACAGGTGGGAAACAAACAAGCCCACCATAGGTGTGAGTTTAGCACAACACAGAGTGAGATTAAAAGACAAAGTAAGGAAACCTGGAAGGGAACCAATGTGCCTCTCAGACATGAGGCTATATCCTTTAAACCTGTGTGATTTGAGCCTGAGTTAGCTAGAACACGGTCTGTGCTGTGGTGTTTATTCTACTTGCTAACTTATCTAAGCCTAGATAGCTGGTTACGAGCCCAAACACAGCAGCACCGGTCTCTCTTTCACATTTCTGTTACTCCCAACACCAGTCGCTTGACTTTGCTCTCTCAGACACTAGTTTTTTATCGTCAACACTTGTGTCTGTAGCTTAGGGGTTAGTCCACAGCAGCTGCATTGGGCTGTCTGATATTGAGTGGAGCTGTAGCCGAGCTACAGCCAAGCTTTCTGTCCCACCAGTCACCAGTCGCTCAAATCATTCTTGTGTTAGCGTTTCTTACAGTGGGCTTTCTGTCACCCAGAATTGAGCCTGTTCTGTGTTAAGCAGACTATTATCCTGCTAACTAAGCTAATGTTAACCACCTGCTCTCTCCTGATTCAGAGCAGTTTAACATTTGTAAATGACAGATTAATGATTTAGCAAACATTTATTGAATGCTTTTAAACTGTGCAGGGTTCACTTTGTCACCATGTGAGCAAAATGAACATTGTATTTGGTCATTTTTTGGTTTTAAAGTAAGGCTGGAAGAGATTGTATGGAAGCCATGTAAAAGCAAGGACTTAGTTTACTATATGTGCCATGTGCAGGTACAAGAACAGACAGATAGAAAGAGAGAGATGGGAATGTAGATATACAGCCACACAGGGAGCACCAAATGTTAAAAAAGGGTCTATGAAAATGCATACAAAAAAGCATAATCAGGACATCAGTGAATACAGTGGAAAGTAAAGGTCTGAAGGTGCAACTTTGACTGACCTGGGCCTTGCTGGATGGTCTCTGTGAGGTCCTGTAGATGCAGCAGGAGCAACAGGCCTCCAGTGCTGAACAGCAGCAGGAACCAGAAGGAGCAGGGCAGCCTCATGGCGATGACAGCCGAGCGAAAACGCCTTCTGCCCCCACAGCCGGCCTCCACTCCCTTACAGTCCTGCCACAGCATGGCCTGCGGACCACGGCCCTGAGCCCGGGACCTAAGAGTACGAACAAAATATAGCATCACTATACTTTAAGACATTTTACATTATACACTGATCAGTGTATAATGACCTGCCTATTGCGGGCAATTTGATTTGTGCTACAGTAGCTCTTCTGTGAAATTGGACCAGATCTCCAAGCCCATGATCAAGCACTTTTGGTAGATACTGGCCACTGCATACCAGGAACACCCCCATTTTGGAGATGTTCTGACCCAGTTGTCTAGCCATCACAATTTGGCTTTTGTCCAAGTGGTTCAGATTTTTACACTTGCCCATTAATAAATATAAATATTAGTAAATATCTCTCCCTTTAAATATGTTGGAGGTCCCAACCAATAGGAGAGCTTATTTAGCTGCATCTACCTTGATACCAACGAGAAAAGAAAATCTTCTTATCCACTTCTTCCTGGTCAGGTTGCAGTGGGTTCTAAGCCTATTCAGAGTCACTGGACGCAAGTCAGAAATACCCTCCTGTACAAGCCGCCAGTCCATCGCAGGGTACCACGCACACCCATTCATTCACATACACACAGACCTAGGGGCATTTTAGGTTTTTCAATTCACCTACCATGTGTGGTTTTAGGGGGTGGGAGAACATACCAAACTTTTAATGAACAATGACCAGAGCAAAGATCGAACCCACAACCCCAGGCCCCTGGAGTCAAGTCAAGTCAAGTCAAATTTATTTGTATAGCGCTTTTTACAACTGTTGTCGTCACAAAGCAGCTTTACATAATTAGTACTTAATAAAGAACAGGAGCTGTGTGATGCACACACTACCTGCGGTATCATCATTTTCCTCTTTAGTGTTTCACAAATGAAACTCATATTGTTAACCAACACTTACAACTGACTAGTACTAGTACTGTAATTCTCAGGGTTTAAGACTAAGCATTAGTTAAAAAACTAAGTTAAAGATGTATGAACTACAAGTACAGAACACTGTTCATTTACAGAAAGTATTAGGCCTGCTCTGAATGGCCCAGAGGAGCCCTGAGGGGTCCCCACTGGTATGAATGATTTGTATGCAACATTTCACAAATTAAATCAATTTACCAGGACTCAGTGGAGTTATGTCATAACTACATTTTAGGAGGAGGAACATGCCTGAAGCCTCTCCTGTCTAATCTAACATCCTATAAATTCCATCTCTACCTTGTTCATGTCTACGTACAAGTCTACGCAACCCTCCACCACCCCATCACCTCCCTTTTAACCCTGTCATCTATCATTTCTGGCTCCACATATCACAAGAGAGACTGGCTTCCTACCACAAAGCAGAATCCACACGAACTCCAGGCCAAAACTCCTTGTAGTTCTCCCCCCTCTCTTACAGTCTTCTCCCAATCATCATTTGCAATGAAACTAACAGCTGGTCAGTGTTCTAGAGAAGTACTGCCCATATTTCCAGCACACTCAGATCTCGTGATGCAATTTATCATGTTGGTCCACAAGCACGAGAAGATGTAATAAAACCCCACGCAAATGTGTACACAGAAATAAGGTGCTGTTTTCACAGGGCTATCTAATGAATATCCTGCTGACTGCAAACGCTCTTTACTCAGGAGAGGAAGAGAGAGCAAGACGGGGGGGTAGCACAGCTGTTGTACGGGGCGTGCTCAGTTTGCTGTTGTCAGCAGGTAAGCCTAGCATTGGGAATCGTGCTCAGCGCCACTGGGACATCGAGCTTACACAGAACACGTCACCCTGCTAGTGCCGTGCTACATCTACACTCGCCATGAATAGGCTTCGACTAGGCTTGAGCAATATGCCATGCACCACATTATCCCCGTAAAACCCTGCCCCCAGAACAACCGCACATCCGAGCATTAGATGAGGCATGCATGGCCCAGATACACTCAAACACATTCACACAGAATCGTACAGATGTGCCGCGCATTTACTCCTTCTTTAATGTTCGGTGAACTTTTTGAAGCATATGGAGCTGAAAGGAATATGCCAGGCTTTTCTCTGTCTCTGTAGAGAGATATTTTTATCCTCTACTTTTATTTCTACTTTCTTCGTTTGCATGGTCAGTTTTCAGGTATGCCAGGAAACTATTTGTATTTGATATTCAAATAACTTCAGAAACTACAATGCCCTGCCCTTCCCCTGAACCCTGGACTTCCTGGTTTCTAACTATGTAAAACTCTGTATGTTGTCAGAACTGAGCCCTGTAGCAAAGAGAACAAGATGGGACAACAGTGGTTGGTGTGGCGCAACAGATCACACCACTACCTGCCACTGACACCATGTGGGAGACTGGGGTTCGATTCCCGGTCTGGGTGACTATGCTGCGCTACACCTATGTATGGGCCAGACTCCTAACACTACATTGGCCCAATTCTGTAATAGGAGCAACCTTGTAAGTCGCTCTGGATAAGAGTGTATGCTAAATGGCATAAATGTAAACATAAACATCTTCTGTTTGCTGACTTTATAACATTTCCTCCAGGTAAACACAGCGGTGTAAAGTCAATGTTGAAGTCATTTTGACACAGTTCCTGGTAGAAAACTGTCAAAGGTATAACAGAAGCCAATGGGCAGGTGCTCATTATACATGAGCAAGTATACATTTGCTCAGAGGTGGCTGACATGATATGTTATTGATATTGTGATGAAATATGTTTATGGATATCATCAGATACTCAAAAAAGAGCATAATTATTAGGAATATACAATGACATCAGAACCACATCTAATATCTGCATTTTAATCATTTAGGCAGATTCAATCTCAATTTCTACATTTTATTAAGATTTTAACAAATTATAACTATTGCCATCAGCATCCACAGATATGTGCATCAAAAAAATACACATGGTCCAGTTGGATTCAGTCAAAAAAACCCATATGCAGTACATTTGAAAATGTATGTATTGTAAAATACTACACTAATACTACTACTAAGACATTATGGTTTAGGTGTGAGTTCTTAAGAACTTTGGTCAATTAACAAGCATTTCCCAAAAACCTCTACATGAACTTGCTTACAAATCAATGAGTAGCCCAACCGACTCGTTATTTACAAAGTGCTTCTTTAGCTGGGGTTTGGCTGCAGTTCAGCACTTGGAAACCTGGGGTTCACTAATAATAAAAACATTTTAAATGATTTGTGACATTAATATAGATTTTAGTTGATTTATGCAATCATATGTAAGTATATGAGTATTTTACAACAGCTGAGAACGTCCCTCAGCCAATCTGATTACAGAATCAGTATAACAACATTTTTAAGGTGTAATAATAAAGACAAACTGTATATTTGACTAAGCTGAATCGATGTTTGAGGTTCGACTGGTCGCTCTGTTTTGCGGGAGGAGTCAAGAACAACATTCCTGGAACTCATTCGTTAATCTTCAGTTTATAATACTTCTTGGGTGACTTTGTTAGTTGGTTTGTTTCATTTCAACTTATCAAACATTAGAAAATAAGTATCTACTATATATCTTTGGCATATTGTCTATACATTGTCTTTGAGACAGTAGTGGTCTTCTAGTCTTTTGTAAGTGTAGGGAAGCATCTCAATTATTACACAATTCTATACCCTAAGAATAAGCTTGTTTGGATTGTAGCCACTGTAGTTATGGAATAATAAGCCATAGGGTGTAATATAACTGCAATTGTAAGAGGTTTTAACAACAAACAAAACTGAGAGATCAGCAAATTAGTCCAGCTCCTCAGTGTTGCTGCTTACTTGCTGTTATCTTATCCACTCATTGCAGCTAATCAAAGCATTTCCTAAGTTTATACCTTCTCTTTCATCTCTGATTCTCTTTTATCAAACAAATTCACTGTTGTTGTTCCAGACCTCAGATGCTTGTATTTTAGTGCTGTTTCAGTGCGTCGTTTGCCTTGCAAAGCCACTTCAGGAGATGAAGCAACAGATGCAAATGCTTCCAAGACCATGCTGAATAGGTGCGTTTACGTTTTCAACTCATAAACACGATCTCATTTGACTCAAATTTAGATGCTACCTATTTCTTTTTTTCCTGAAGCTGTTCAGTGTAGCCTTCATCAGATGGACAACACTAGTCCTATCATCTTTGCCAGATGAAAAATCCGCAATTGCCCGCTTGATGTGTGCAGTCGCATCTATGCAGGCAATCACTGGCGAGGCGATGAGGTTAGTTTTCTTTAACAACAGCTCTGAGTAAAAAATACCCAGCGCACCTGCTCCTCCCGCATCCGCTCCTCCATCCCTTTATCTGGGCTTGATTGCTTTCCCCTGGACTCAACCACTTCCCTCATTACCCGAGGCCTAGCAGCATCACTGATCCCTGACCTGTGAGATAGAGGGATTTATAAGTGTCTGGAGCCGCAGACAGAAAGCCAGTGGATGTAATCTAGAATCTGTTGCTCTCAGGGGAAGTGGCAGGTCACTGTCTAATGAGGCTGTGGACGATAGAAATGGAGTTGGAGACAGAGGTCTCTTGCATGTCATGACCCTGTGCACGCTATACACAAGGGACTGGACTTCAGTATCAGCTGCTAGTATCAGCTGCTAGTCTTGCTGCATGATGGGTTTTACCCTTAGAAGTGAGAACAAAAGTGTACATTTAATATGAAATATTTCTCACTCTTACCTTCATTTTCCAAAATAATTTTTCCAATTTCTAGTCTTTGCACAAAAATCATGGAACATATAACCATATAACCTCAATTTCAGGGAAAATGAACAGACTGTAGAATTGAAAATACCTGTAAATGTTGATTCTGGAGAAAAAAAGGTTTCACTACCATTAACAAGAAACATCAGTGTTGACTAAGTTCAAATGTTCTACCCGTGGTGCTCGGGTTGATAGCTAATGTCAGACCTGTCAGGCTAAAAGTGTATCTACGGTTAAATGAGCTATTAGCAATTATTAGTCATTATGAGCAATTACTTACCTTTAAAATAAAGCGAAAACATTAGAAAATAAGACTGTTACTGATGTCAATTCCAAGACAAAGCCCTGTGTTTTCCAAATGTACTGTTCTATCAAGAAATCAATAGAAGAAAGAGTAGAGGGGGAAAAGTGTTCTCATCTTTTTCTTTTTCTTTCACCCAGACAAAATGTGAGCTAATGGATCAGACATGACTGTGCTTCTGACTCATAGTAACAGGCACTGCAATTTAACAAGAGTTGTGTATGTGTGTGAATTCAACATATCCAATAGATGTGTATACAGGCTTGATTTCATATACATATATACAATACACACTTAAAACAAACAGCTGCAAAAACACTGCAAAATGCCAGTTATCAAGAGATAACTGACCTGAAAACGCTGTAACATGACAGCAGCAATCTGTACAAACCAGATGGAACATCACATTTTGCATGGTTGGAAGTTTGCTAAAACAGAAATGGCCAGTTTTTGAGTTCAAACAGCAAGTTGAATGTCACTCATCGAACTGAAATTCGATTTAATCAGTTTCTAAACTGTGGTCATTATTTTTTATTGTGATTATTTAAAGCTTTTAATTCAGATATAGTACCATGCTTTATTTTTTTGTACTTATTACAACTTACTTATTAAAGTACCTTTATTACTTGTACTTTCTACACTATGGCAAATAAAGAGACATTGCCTTGTGTTCAATCACACAAAAACTTTAAATGGAAGTCAATGTAAACTAGTCATCTTGGAGCATTTCTATTGGTCCATTCGTCATGTAATTGTGAAACTACTTGTGTAAAGAACAACTGCCTAATTCAAATGATGTCAAAAACATTTATAATGTTTCACAATTTAAAAATTCACACATATAGTATATATATATCCACATGCGTATGTATGTTCTAGTCACACTAATTTGTTGGTGGTGTGAACAGTAAACGAACGGCGGGCTCATTTGTATTACTAGCTGCAGGAGTGCTCTACAAGAACTGCTCTTTTGTCTAATTTTCTGATAGATAATGCTGCTATGTAATTAAGAGAGCTGCCCAAAATAACGCTAATGAGAATATAGCTCTGTCTGTGTGTGTCGGTGTCCCTGCCATAACTAATTATGTTGCTCACTGAGTTGAAATTTAATGATGAAATCTGAAACCACATCACAAGTTGGTACGCTGCAGATATGCTTAATTAATCTATGAATAAATTCAATTTACCTTATTTACTCAGACACATTTCCTTTAATTGTGAAATAAAGGTTGCGCTCTCAACGGTATTTCATTCGACATGGGATTATCTGACGCAGGAAAATAATATCAAATGCGTCTAAGCCTTTTCTAGTGTCAATAGTGCAGATTGCTCTGGTTTAAGAAACTGTCAATTTGTCCTTACTGTTAAACCAGTGCATTCTACTGATTCTCATATTACCACTGATTTGCGTGACAGATGGAAGACACTGCAAAATCAATACACCCTCATCTCTTCATTCTCAGATTTGCCTCATTTCTCTCTACAGCCTTCATCTCACACATTCATCACTGTCTCGCATTTTCTAAAATCACCTTGAGCAGATAACTGCCCGGCTGATTAAGTGAACTGATTAACATCATAGCTGATCTGCAAATGCAATCAAACTAATCTTTGTGAAAAGGCTGGATTCTGTACATCTCACTCGTTTGCCCCTTTGATTACCTCTCCTTTCAACAAGTGAAACCAGATCCCTGAAGGTTAGCCATTCTTCCGGCTTTCCTTGCTTGGTACAAAGTTCAAGTTGTATCAGATGTAGCAGGAAAAACGTGGTACATTCAAAGGGAGAGAAAGTGGAGGCAATTTGATCTTCGTTCACTGGTGGAAATGATCTTCTTTGGATATAACATCGCAGAATTAATCTCTGCATTCAACAATGGATTGTTGTGGAGTCTGAATGAAGGCCTTTCAAAGCTCAGAACCTGGATTAAGGTCTGTCAGGGATAGTTTTCTGACGTAAAGACCGGTCTTGGAGTAAATTACTCTACCAATGTGGATACTATGCAAGTGAAAACTAGACCAAATGGTATTTTTGTTTTATTTCTATCAATTGTTGTAAGTGATGTTGACATTAAACAAGCATGGGATGTCAAACATGTTAATCATATTAGACTAACTGTGAAGTGTTTGGCTTAAAGAGTGTTGGCTTAAACCATTGCCCTGTTATATCAAATATTAGCAGTTGTTCATTGTCTGAGAAAGAAAACAAAATAACAACCTTAACAGGAATATCTAATAACTGTGCTTATCAACACTTACTAATCACCTATGCAGATTTTTGGCTCAAAATGATAGTTTTATAAAGGGTCAGATATTATGGTCTGTTTTCACTGCAGACTCAACTCTTTCGTTTACCTTCTGAGAACATCCACAGTGCTGCCGGATGGGAAGTAATGTCCATTAGTGGCACCAGCAGATGGTGCTTTAAATAACCATGGTTAAAATTTAGACTCTGAACTGGATTGGGATTAAAATAGCCAATCCACTGGACTGGATTTAAAAATACATAGTGGAAACATACACAGAGGTTGCTGTATGGCAAAATAGTGCAGAGTTAATGCTTTATTACTATCATCTCATATAATACTTGAAGGTTTATCAGCGGTTTTGATAGTAAATAAATTCAGTATATATTTGTGCTGTAGACATTGTTCAACTGAGTTCAACTAAGTTTCTCTAAAATGAACCATTTCACACCAAATCCCTGCTCTGAATGACTGTTTACATCTAAATCAATGAATTATGCAGCAGTCTTGAAAAACTGTCAGACTATCCCAATAATATCAGAGAAAAGTCATGACTGTGTCCGCCTACAGTAAACATGTTTATCACAAATCTGATTGCGTTTCATTTCAATTACCACTCACTCAATAAGACATCACATGGGAGTGATGTGAATGACCCTTACGTGACCCATGCAGTTCTCTGCTGTGTTTTCTAAGCCTTGCTACACTCACTAACATAAGATGACACAACATCAGAATGAGAAACTTTCCCTTCTGTTTCAGAGAGTGAAAATATGATTAGCATTCAATATAGAATTTTTTTAATTTATTGACACTGTGAGATTATGACAGTGATATTATCTTGGTGGACTGTGGATTTAGAGACCCGCTAAAACCGTTGGCTTTACAGATCACAGTATTTTCCTTACACTAACTGCTCGGAGAAATGAGGTAATGAGATTAGCCTGCTATTAAAGCTAAAAGTCTGTACCCTGATTTGATACTGTGGATCAGAGGCCTACTGTATACGACTAAATCAGACTAATCCCTTTCTGAACGTGTGTGCCCCCTAGAAGAGTCACTGCTCAAACCCACTTTCACTTCAGCAATGGTAAACCACTAAATAAAGGGTTGGCCATCTACAATACCATCTACAAACACCACCACAGTATATTGGGTTACCAGGGGTAGGGAGTAGCGCAAATGGTTCTACGTTACGTGGCTTCTGTGCCATCTCATCCTGCGTTATTTCAAAAACAAAAAACTACCAAAGGACGTGTTTACACTTGGCATGAACATGCACTTTGTATCTGGATCTACTGTATCTGAGGTGAGATCAGATTTCACTTTACCAACCCAAACATCATTTACATTTTACTTCCTGTAAACAACGGTGTCTCATCAAAACTGTCCTGCTCCAGGAGACTAAACAGTTTAGATGAACGGTGGAGGTTCTACAATGCTATCGAACCATAGAACCATTTCCTTTATCAGACTGTTTAAACCGCAAGAGAACAAACTCTGTAAAACTGCCCTCATCTACTGGTGAATTAGCACCAGCGCACACACACACAGTGTGAGGGAGGAAGTGTGAGGAATATATATATATATATAAATATATATATATATATATATATATATATATATATATATATATATATATATATATATTTTAAAAAATGTTAAATGTTTTTATATACAATACGACATGTGTATTATCACTTGCCTAAAGAAATCCAATCACAGTAAACAAATTCCATTTTGTATTAAATGTGGACAATATCTGTCTCTCTGACCACCTCCGAACATGGTTTGAGTGATCCGATCATAACCTGACCACAACAGGTCTTGGGGGTGTTTACACCTGTTTTTTCATACACACAAGTGAAATGCAAACATGATCCAATCACCAAAAACACTGTTAATACCAGGTGTAAACAGACTCCGACAGTAAGTGTGGAATGTACATGGCAGACTTCTACTGTGAATCCAGTTTCCAATCATGAATTTGTAATCCTTGATAGGTGTGACACTATGAGCCCAATTAATTTACGTGAACTGTTCCTTTAACTTCCAACGAGAACAACTGCATCTCTGGATCAAGACCTGGGATACATTTGTTTATATAAGCATATTCAGACTGATATCACTGCCATTGACATTCTTATCAGTGACAACATCTGCATGTAGGTCAGGCCGTAATATCCACTAGAATGTTTCTCACAGACCCTCTCTGAGCTCCATGCGGTCAGACTGCACAAGCTGTCCAATAACAGGTCCTGTACTCTATCTGTACGCTACACAGGGCAAAGAGTGTGATCGGAGCTGACAGAAGAGTCATCACTCTGCCCTGTTCCCTGTCCTCTGTGCATCTGAGCACAGGCTTGTGTTGTGACAGTGAAAATTACATCAGTCACAGCACTGAAGCGGATACACACCCTCACACACACTCACAAGCACACACACACACACACACACACACACACACACACACACACACACACAGAAAACCACAGCAACCTGACACTCAAGCTGACATGTGTGATGAGTTCATGTATGTACTCATAGTACTCTGGCACCACACAAGCTTTCTCTCTCTACATCTCCTGCTCTTTTTCTTTCTGACACACACACAAACTTATTTCTGTACAATGTAAGGACATGGGTACAACACCATACATATGTCTCACATGTATTATATGTATGCAATACATTATTACATATGTACTATAAGTAACAATAATAATAAAATAATAATAATAATAATAATAGTCTCACACACACATATCTATATGTATATGTACTGTATGTATGTGTATATGCCTATAATAACAATGCATTTCATATGTATTATTTGTATATAAGGGCATATATGTGATAAAGGTATAGCTATATATGTTATATAGTACTAAATATTGTATATGTATATGTGCCCTTATGGGATATGCCACATTTTGTTTAAAATAATTTTTTCTCTGGCTTTTCTGCAAAGTTTAAAATGTACAACCTCACCCATAGTGTCCATATTATTATTATTATTATTATTATTATAATGACTTTAGTTTACTCCCTTCCTTCCATTTAGTTTTTCCAAAAAAGGCACATTCCTGTGAGAACCAGTCGAGGGCCCTTAACACATACTAAAATGTGCTGCTTTCCTATCATCAGGAGAACGTCTGATCCTCACAAATGACTAAAAACAAACACAAAAAAGTAGAAGAATTAAAGGCAGGCTTAGCACCATATGTTGACCTCCCTTACACATGAGGTGTGCTGGCTCCTGAGGGAAATCAATCACACACTCACACTGGCCTGGGCAGAAGCAAGCAGCAAGCTCCTTCCGAGGCAGCTGTTAGGCCTGTGATGATCTTTAAACAAGAGATCCAGAGGGGTTGCCGCTGTCCCCATAACCCTAAACCATCACACCCCACAGCTCTGCTCTCTGCTCCGGCTCTGCATCCTGCAGTGAGGAGCTCCAGGCGCTTTATTGAATGTCAAAGCTTTCATTCTCATAAGGCTTGAGTAATCATACGGAGTGAGAACTTGTCTTGTTGCTTTCTCTCATGGCTGTCTACCTCTGTCCTTGACATTCATGCTCACAGGAAGTCAGCAGGCTCAGTCAGAAACACACTGAGGAATAGTGTGTGGAGGTGTGCGAGTATGTGCAAGGTATTCTAAAGTAGAAGCCAGAATGTGTGTGTGTGTTTACTCCTGAAGCACTGAATCCTATAAAAAGGGACTAAATAACACCTATTTGAGCAAGACTGATTTCCAGACGATTTCAAGAACTTTTCACCTCTTCGGTGCTGAAGGGAAAAGCGGCTATTTGTGTGTCTTGATCTACAATTCTCCTCTGTAGCATTTACGCCAATAAGTGAAGCACATCATCTGATAAAGCTGAATATATTTGAGCAAGCGATAAGTGATATATAGAAATAAGGAAATCCCGATCAGAATATCAGTCTATTCCAATTCAATCCGCCAATCCAATTTTCTGCTTTCATACACAATACAGCCACATAATTCAGATATGTAGCCAATGCTCCTAATCATTTATACAATGATCTTATCAGCCAATCATGCTGGAGCAGTGCACTGCATCAATTCATGCAGATATGGCTCAGCAGCTTCAGGTAATGTTCACATCATCCATCAGAATGGGAAAAATGTGATTTCAGTCTTTTTGAGCATGCCATGATTATTATTATACACATCCAGAGAGCAGCAGGTCTGTGGACTGAAACTTCTTATTGATGAGAGAGGTCAATAGAGAATGGTCAGGCTGGTTTCGAGCTGACAGAAAAGCTACTGTAACTCAGATAAGCACTCAGATAAGTACAACTATCTCAGTATACACAGCATGTGCAGCCTCTACAACAGCAGAATGGCACATCAGGTTCCACTTCTGACGGCCAAGAACAAGAAGCTGAGGCTGCAGTGAGAACAGGCTCACCAAAACTGGACAGATAAGGACTGGAAACACACTGAAAGCCTGTTCTGATGAATCTCAATTTCTTCTGAAGCACATCGATAGTCGGTTGGTTTACCAACCCATAAACCCAACCTGCCAGTTTTTGATTGTGGGTAAGTGTTTTTTTTTAAATGCTTAACTGCTTATATAGTAGCTACTTATATGTTTTCACAGACATGCTGTAAACGATTTACAATGCATCTTCAAAATCTTACTTTATGGTTTCTGAACATGCCCAGGTCTAGAGGAAAGCTGGCTTCTTCAAATGCAGTAAAAACCTAAAATTATAGATATTAAAATTCCTGTTTTTTCCTGCAGATTGCAAACATCTACTGCCATATGTCTTCTAAAGCACAGCAGAGCATTTATTGGGATGTCATCAAAAAATTATTTGAGCACATGTACTCCTGAAAATATATTGCACAACAAGCACAACAAAGAGATCAATAAGATATAACATTATTTATTTCGCTAAAACATGACTTTTTGATTCACTTTTGCTAAGCAATATGACTCAGTGCTGTCTCTGCTGTTGTCATGGCAACAACCAAGATGATGGATCAGTTGTACCCCTGAAAGTAGACCTGTTTATGAAACATCAAAAAGAATAGTTTGTCGTCATATCTGTCGACTTTCCCTGGAATCTAGGCCTATTACTTTATGTAGTGATACAGAAACCTAATGATGTCAGGGATAACCAGCGCCGGGGGTGGGGTGGGGGGGGCTTTGGGGTTGGCCACTCTTTATTATCACCACGCTTGCACATTCTATGTGCTTAGCAATGAACTTCCCCTAAACCTGGTCTGTGGTCTTGTTATGAAGGAAAGGGACAGTGCAGCAGCAGGCCTGTTATAACACATATGTCACAACTGATTTGATATTCATGAATTGCCAAAGTGAGTAGGAACAGGCTGATGCACTACTGCCACATTATTCAATCCTAGGTAAAAAAAAAATTGACTCAAGTCAAATCTGAGGTTCAGTCAACTTCAACGAGGGCTACACCAACGGTTCCTGTCCTTAAGCAGCTCTGCATACACGCCACACGCAGCAAACAGCCATTAGCATAGTGCTAAAAAATTTATGAGATCCCACAAGTGTTGTTTCCTCAGAATTAAAGGAGGCCGTTAGGCGCTACAGTGGCAGGCGCAGGAATGGCCTTCAATTGAAACGCCAAACCGGTAAATGCCAGCTAGTATAAAAGCTCTCACATGCTGATGGAAGGGTAACCAACCAACCAAGCCTCCGTGGGAGGGAAAACTGCTTCTCAGTCATTTATAATTCACCGGTTGCACTCTGAATAACCGCCTTTAAGGAATACTTTGACATCCCAGATGAATAATTAAAAGGTGCCCTTTCCCTCATTAAAAGAGACAGACAGATAGCATTTCCGTTGTCTGATAGGCCAGACATGGGTCTCTGAAGACCGTTGTGGCTTTTGTAAATGGCACACTGTGAGTGATTCCTAATAACAAATCTATTACACTGTTCATCAGGCATGCTCTGCATGCCAAAAGATTTTCTTTTTTTTCTGAAGGATCATCTTTGTTGATCGTTTAGAGACAGATGGCTGTTGGGAGGCAGCGTCCCTGTGAGGTAAATCAGACCTTTGGGACTTGCGGTTTGTGGCACAAAAGGAACTTTTTCTGGCTGCATTTACAAATTACAAGAACAACCGCTCACAGATGCCAGAACGAGAGTTACCTCAAACCATCTATGTGATCTACTTATGGTATTTCCAATCTAAACATTAAAATTACATGCGCACATCCCTGGGAACAGTCACCCATCACACTCATTTCTCTGGCAGAATTGGTGATAGGTAAACCCACCGAATGGCCAAAGAACTGTCCGTGCACCAATCAGACGCTGAGCTCCTGCTTTCGTCTTGGAAAAGAGCTCCGATCCACTAAAGCCTTGTTCTTAGACTGCATCCATTTCCAGCGCAGAAAGTGGTGGGAGTACGACAGCCCCTATTTATAGCCTGGTGAGAAATAATTCAAAGGAATCTGAGAGAGGATCTCTCAAATCGCTGACAGGAGGAGGGAAGAGAGAGGAAATGTGTCTTTTGTCTGTCCTCATAAAACAGTCGAGTAATGTTACGTAACGTGATTTCTCAAATGTCTGAAGGAGCGTGTGAGTGATATCAAGGTGAAGATCTGAACACAGGGCAGAACTATAGACTAAACACGGCAATAACAAAAAGGAAAAAGAGGTCAGACCTCTACACAGAAGTCAGACAGACTGTTTCAGCCTTGTCTGTTTATTGGTCTGGTATTCAAATGACTGTAATGCTCTGGACTAATCAGAACTACCAGGACAGCCACCTCTCTGTGGTCTGTTCTTCTACATTGTTGTCATTGTGATTTTTCCAGACTAACAGTGCTCAGAGGCTTCAAATATTCTCCTCAAACCAGTTGTCTTTACTAAAACTCTCGATGCTGTTGTGTTATCCTTTGTGCTATCCGGTGTCAGTCAGAGGAGAATGAGCTCACCGTTAAAGAGTCTTGGTTCCTTCCAGGGTTTCTTCCTCTTGATCTGAGGGAGTTTTTTCCTTGACACTGTCTCCTTTGGCTTACTCAAAAGAGGCTTAGACCTGGATCTCTGTAAAGCTGCTTTGTGACAACATTCGTGGTGAAAAGCACAGTATTTGCCTACAATTAGAATGAAATTGATTTTAAATATGATAAATAACATATCTGCAGTTAATCTGTCCACTTCAAGCATACATTTACAGAGCAAAACTACAGGACTAATGTGTTTAAAGACAACTCAGTGCCACTTGAGGGGATTATCTATTACAATACTTAGACACTTAACAGCAGGTTTCTTTGTAATTATGAGCAGAATTGTAGTACAGTGGAAAAGTTGTGCTACTCAGAGCTTGTACAGTGAGTACCAGTGCAAGTCAGAGACATCTAATACACATGTGATGTAATTTCCCTGAATACAGATGTCTTTATTTTGGCCTAGGCTTTAGCATAAATCCTTTATCACCCTCATTATTGCTCATCAGCCAGTGTTAGTTTCGTCTGGACTCAAGTCCTGACAGGGCTGTAGCTTCATTCCTTCGAGTCGTGGACCAGCCAAGGACGCAAATCCCCCCACAAACCTCCCAAAATATTCATTCTCTGCACACCCTGGAATTAAAATAACAACCCAAACTGACCTCAGGTGTCTTCATAAGGCTGAGAAAGTCCGTGTATCTACTTGCGAGTCCCACTTTGCGTTCAAGTCAATTCAACGAGTCGCCAAATGTGTTTCAGCAAGTCAGGCGAAAGCGAGTCCCAAACTCGAACATGGCTCAAAATAAACACACCTCAGGAGCACCCGAACATAAATAGTCTGAGTCGACGTCGCCCGCTGACCCCCATAACCAACTTCACCGTCTGTCCAACGTCGTGTTGTGTGTGAACCTCCCGAGGCGCCTCTTCTCCTCCGAGCGGTGAGTTGTGAAGTTGAAATGAGCGATGTCCGACTCGTTAAGGAATCGGTTCTTGTCCACTGATTCATTTCAAGAGCCGTTTGGCGAGAGAAATTGAACCGAACGCTTTGGTG
The DNA here is from genome assembly GCF_030463535.1 of Salminus brasiliensis. Taxonomy (NCBI): domain Eukaryota; kingdom Metazoa; phylum Chordata; class Actinopteri; order Characiformes; family Bryconidae; genus Salminus; species Salminus brasiliensis. The sequence goes on along the minus strand of NC_132896.1, from coordinate 7,805,731 downwards.
GAGTTGTGTGGAGACGATGCTTACGTCTGACATTTAGACTGAAAGCCTCTAATATGAATGTTGTTATTTATTTATTTATTTATTTATTTTTAAAAATATCATATATTATGAATCCCTTGGGATCATTTGGCTTCTTTTAGTCAGCTGTTTTATGTGTGCTTTACAGACACGGCTCCAACTTGCATTTATGGGCAGAACTAGGCTATTGTTCACGTCTGACTCGAATCCATTGTTTATACGAACAGAATGAGAGTCAACGGGACTTGACTGGAATCAAAGATTCGCTGAGCTGGGCTTTCGATTGATCGAAACGAGCAGTTCGCAAGAACCGATTCGCTCGAGTGATTCAAACTTCTCATCACGGGTTGGAACAGAGCTCGAGCATCCCTGCTTCTATTCTCGCGCCCTCTCCAGGGACGCTGGCATTGCCAAGCAACGGCTACAAAATAAGCGTCTAGGAAACCGTTGCCAAGTTGGCAGTTTATGTAGCATCATCATCACCTTCATCATCATCATCATCATCATCATTATCATCATCATCATCACCTCCCCCAGTTTCAATTAAAGAAAGTCTGATTCACAGATTTAATTCCAGCCACACCAGCAAGGACCTTCTGAGGAGTTGGACTGAGAACTTCAAACTTCTGATGCACTATACTCTCTCTACTCCTCTCAGAAGACACCAACTGGGTGTTGGTGAACATTGCTGTGAGGATTTGATTGCATTCAGGCCAGGTAATGATGTTGGATCATTAGTTCTGGATCACAGATGATGATCACAGCACTTTAGCTCATCCCAAAGGTATTGAATGGAGCTCTGTTAATACTGACAGCACTGTCTCACTGCTCCACCTGTGCCTAATCAGTCAACACATGTCCGATCTTTGCTTTTTTTAGTAGTAAACTGGAGCTTTAATGCTAATGTTGCTGGCTAACACTAGATGTCAATAATCCCCCCAAAACCTGTTTTGTGTACAAACAGCATCCAGGTCTTCATTAAGGTCACGCAGATTCCAAAAATGAACAAAATGTAAAACTTTAAAACGGTTAGCGCGCCGGGCTATCGATAACAGGGTTGTGGGTTCGATATCCGAGCTCGGCAAGCTGCCACTGTTGGGCCCTTTACCCTCTCTGCTCCCCGGGCGCTGGAGTTGGCTGCCCACCGCTCTGGGTGTGTGTGTGCTCACTGCCCCTAGTTCACTAGTGTGTGTGTGTTCACCACCACAGATGGGTTAAATGCGGAGGACACATTTTGCTGTACAGTGACAAATACGTGCACCTTTACCTTTGAATCATTGGGGCAGCCATATTTGACGACAGCCGTTGTGTTGAGTTTCAGCTACACAATTTTTTTTTTTTTTTACGGCTCAAAATAAGTCATACTGTGCTTTAAACCTCATTAACAACTTTGTGTGACTTTAACAAGGACCTGGATGCAGTTTGAGCAGCAAAGATTTGTCCGATTATCAACTTGAGGTAAAACTGAGGTGAAGAACCTTGTCAATTTGATTTATGACCTATAAAATAGCTGAATTATGTCATTAGAGGGGGTGTTTGGCTATTTTTGCACATTTAGCGAATGTTAAAATGGTAAGTTTGGTTGCAAGTGTCAGTGTTGGATTAGCCAGATAGCAGCAGAGGCCTTTAAACATGGCTAGCGTATAACAGACTATTAGCTCAGGGCAGAGAAGAAAGGGAGAGGAGCAGAATCAAGTCTGAAGGAACCCAGACTCAGTTTTTTTAGGCTCAGCTAGATGATGTTCAGCACTATAGGACATTTCCTTCTTTTTTCTTTTAGTAAGTTATGTCTCCATTGTCTGTGCTTTGTAACACTTTCCTCAGTAACTCAATTCCCTCCTGAGAGCTCTGTTTGTTTCGTGTGATGTACTACCTCATTTCATACCGCATTGACATTTGTGTCAATATCTATCCACAGTGCTGTGTATTATTCAGACGCTTTTATTTATGACATTATTGCGACCAGTGACTTCAATGCATCCAAAAACAACAGAACTCAATAGCCAAAATGCTCAGATGATGTATGGATGGCCGTCACTGGCGGCTTTAGCTTTGTGCGTCTATCGATTCTTTAATGTTTAATACCACAGCCAGCTTTAATTTATTTCTTCACTTGCACAGTAATCGCTACCCCCCGCCCCACCCCATCCCCATCCCCATCCCCTAACACACCCCACCACCTTCCCCAGCAATATATTTATGTATTTCGTATCAGTGCCTAAAAGATAAGGCGCTGTTTTCAACCTAGGCAGCGAGAGAGAGAGACAATAGAGTATAGATTTTAGGATTCATGGCCTCTTGCTGATCCATCCCTCCAGTGCTCAAATCAGTTTTCCACTCTGAAAATGAAGATGATGGCCTTTCTTTTCCAATGATTAATTTCTCCTTGTTTGACCACTTCATTTGATGAAGTTGTTTACAAGAACGCTGTTGCTTTCTGTGGAAAAATCCAAAAACAATTTCACAGATTTACTGTAGCCTATCAAATTATTCCTCACATGAAGATTCAATTAACGAAAGTCGTACAAACACACATCACACACATACATAATTCATAATAATAATAATAACAGGATTAAAACACCCTCGAGACCCTCGAGAGTCGGGAAGATGCCTGAGCACAGCACTGCCCTTGAATTGTACCACGGCTCATTTGCTTTCTGCACACATGACCTGCCTGTACCGACATCCATAACTTTCCTCCATATCTTTGCTGTTAGCAGAAGTCAGCAAGTGACGGAGTTGCAAACATAAACGAAGACCCCACACGTCATAAACTTATCCCGGACGAACCCCCCAGCTGTTTCACCTTTTATGTTGTGTACAAAGTCTGGTGCAGGAACGCTTCTTTAACGAATGCCGGGAGAGGTGCTTAGAGGCACTACACAGCAGAGCTGCTCCCACCAGCATCTTTAGAAAATTCAGCTTGCATCAGAAAATGGCTCTCCACTGAAGCTATTAAAGGAAGCAGAAGATTGAGAGCCCAAAAGCAGATCCCAAAAGAGGTTCACTTTGTTTCTTTACTTTCAACTCTCTGTTCCTCTGTGTCTGTGATTTGTCCTTTTTTCCCACTCAACCTAAACATGACTCTTTTATGTGCTTCTGTGTTCCTTCTTTCTGATATTCTGATGTTTTGGGGGTTTTTTTTGCCTTTAACCTATTCAGCGTTTCTCTACAAACCTTCTGTTTTGAGGCAAGGTATGCAGAGTATACCCCATTCACTGCACTCTCTTGTGCTGAAACAGCATTTCTGACCACCAAAAAAACACTTTGTAAAAATGTTCTCCAGAGTTCTCCAAAGCGGCACAGTCATCTGGGCAGTGGCCCAATCATCAGAAGATCTCCATCATATCATCTCTCGAACTTCAGTGATGGCACAGCCATCTGTTCTCAGACATCCACGAAAGCAGAACTGGCCTCGCCTTCTCTGGGTGGGTAGGATGCTAGTGAGCAGAGACATCTGTTAGCTGATGTAACAGCATTGGCAGATAAATGTTCTCCTTCAAGCGTGTTCAGCTGTCCAATGACATTGCCTTGGCAGAAGTTTGAATAGATGTGGTGGTGCTTCATGTGTCTCAGTGGAAGTGGAAGTAAACGCTTGCCATCAGTCTTCCTGCACTGGTAGTGTTGCGTAATAGGGGGAGTCTTAACTAGTAGGTGGGAACTGGAAATGACTGAGGAAAAATCTTTAAGAACAAGTCAATATCAATTCATGATGGCTTTTCCCAAGACTCTCCATTTACACCGTTCTAGAATGGTTTCATATTCTCACCCTTCTAGAATATTCCACATTCATGCTGTTCAATAATGTTCTCCTATATTCACACTGTTCCGGTGTTCTTTCAGTTTAGACCATTCTAGAATTACCCCATGCACATTGTTCTAGAATGACTAACCTATTCACACTGTTCTAGAATATCTCCTCTATTCACACTGTTCTAGAATGTCACATTCATTGATGCTGTTTTAGAATGTCTCCTCCATTTCTACTGTTCTAGAATGACTAACCTAGTCACACTGTTCTAGAATGTCTCATTCACTGATGATGTTTTAGAATGTCTCCTCTATTCACACTGTTCTAGAATGTCTCATTCACGGATGATGTTTTAGAATGTCTCCTCTATTCACACTGTTCTAGAATGTCTCATTCACTGATGTTTTAGAATGTCTCCTCTATTCACACTGTTCTAGAATGTCTCATTCACTGATGTTTTAGAATGTCTCCTCTATTCACACTGTTCTAGAATGTCTCATTCACTGATGATGTTTTAGAATGTCTCCTCTATTCACACTGTTCTAGAATGTCTCATTCACTGATGATGTTTTAGAATGTCTCCTCTATTCACACTGTTCTAGAATGTCTCATTCACTGATGATGTTCTAGAATGTCTCATTCACTGATGATGTTTTAGAATGTCTCCTCTATTCACACTGTTCTAGAATGTCTCATTCACTGATGATGTTCTAGAATGTCTCATTCACTGATGATGTTTTAGAATGTATCCTCTATTTATTCTGTTCTAGAATGTCTCATTTACTGATGATGTTTTAGAATGTATCCTCTATTTATACTGTTCTAGAATGTCTCATTCATTAATGCTGTTTTAGAATGTATCCTCTATTTATACTGTTCTAGACTGACTAACCTATTCACACTGTTCTAGAATGTCTCATTCATTGATGCTGTTTTAGAATGTATCCTCTATTTATACTGTTCTAGAAGGTCTCATTCATTAATGCTGTTTTAGAATGTATCCTCTATTTATACTAGACTGACTAACCTATTCACACTGTTCTAGAATGTCTCCTCCATTCATACTGTTCTAGAATTACTAACCTATTCTGTTCAAACTGTTCTAGAATACCTCCTATTATTCGCTTAGTGCCAGAACGTCTCCTATATTCACACCGTTTTTAAACGTCTTCTTTTTACACTCTGTTCTACACTGTCTCCTCCACTCACACGGTTATTGAATGTCTCACACATTTCTAGATTGACTACGACACTCACACCATTCTAAAAATATGGAGCCATGTTAGAACAGTGTGAATTGTTGAGACAGAAAGTTCTCACCAATCACTGTTCTAGTGTTCTCCGTATTTAGACCGTTGTAGAATTTCCCCTGTTTACACCCACTTACACTGTTCACACTGAATCTAGAATGTCCCGCCCATTCTGTTTTTAGAACATTCTCCTCAATTCACATTGTTTTAACTTGTCAGTTTGGACTATGGAACAGTCTAAACTGTTAACACGAGATGTGTTGGTGTTTGCTGGAGAACCCTGGGTCAGTGTGCTCTGGGCTACTTATTGTGATCAATGTAATCAATCATATGAAATTATATTTAACATTAAAGTCATATTTAAGGTCACACTATCTGAGTCAGTCAGGTGGTCATCTAACGGAACACTTTAGCCCACAGCGATGTGTGGGTTTAAAAATCCTGAGGTTTGACCTTTAATAATTCTCTGAAGTGATAGAACCCTATCTGACCTTATGAGTAAACAGGACGACTGATTTACCAAAAGAAGTCGAACAACACTGCAAGATAACTGATCCATATATAGGTCATGATTTCTGTAATAGGGTGCAAATCCAAACAGACCAGATGAGTGGATCGGTACGTGTTTTATGCACTTGACTGTGTTGACTCAAAGCCACACAGTTTTACCAAGTTGTGAAAACTTTATGAGTTCCCACAGATGAGTTCCAAACAGCACGTCTGTCCGTGATGAACTTCAGGGAGGCATGAAGGATGACTTTTGGTTAGGTAAGCCTCAGTGACTGCTGAGTAGACTTTGGAGCAGGAAACACATCGCTCTTGTGTAATCATTCCCACACAAACGTGCTTGGACTGCCACTCTGGCGCTGAAGTATTTGTCTTTGCAGCTGTCATCTGGAGAACATCAAATGTATGTTAAGTACAACACACTGAGGAAGCCTACCTTGTTTATCACAAGGTTCAAGCAAAGCCTTTGACAGCATCAGCTTCCTCCTGACACAAGCTAATGATGTACGCCATATTTGGTCTCTCACAGAGAGGTTCATTCTCCTTAACACGTCAGGCATCAAACAGCCTCACCATCTCCCTGCCTGTAGTGTGTGTTTAGTGGTAGTTTGTCAGTCCAGTTATCCCAAATGTAGCCAATCAGCGCTAATGCCCAAAGTTTGCTTCTGCAGTGTTGCACCGGAGCTATTAGATCAATGTTACTGTAATGGAAATGTACAATTTACTGACATTTACTTCTGACATTGCATGACAGGAGGGTCCCACCCCAGTCCTGTAGACTTTACACTATACACATGTTTTGGGTTTCCCTTATTTAGCACACCTGATTCAGCTCAATGTCTACTTAAGAGCCTTGTGTGCTGAGTCCGGTGTGTTTAAGGATGGCAAACATTTAAATGCTCAAAGCATGGGCTTTGAAAATCCCTGCTGAAGAAAAGTCAAGCCCACAGACTCGTATTGGTGTAGTGTGGTCAAGCTGGGGAATCAAACTCTAGCCTGCCAAGGGAAGGCAGAGTTGATGCCCAGTATGCTACACAAACCAAAATGGTTATGAATACATTGCCTGGTGCTTAGGAGTCTAACCCCTGTTTGAAGTTTGTGATGAAGCCCTGCAGTGGCCCATAGGCTATTTAAGGGGTTAAACATCAAACTGTGGCTTTAAATTACAGGCTGTTTGGTGGACTGGTCTCAGGTGTTCCTTACAGCATCTAGAGGGAGAAAGGAGGTGGGAAAGAGCAAGAGGTTCAGAAAAGATCCAAAAAGAAAAGCATGGACTGCCAAGCTAATAAGCGCTAGTATGGTCTAGCTTAAAGGACCCATGAAACCTACCTCCAGGTGGGTAGATGGCTTGCTTGCCCCATCATCCCCCACCCCCCACCCCCAAGTCGCTAGTGAATGCATCAGTGCTGGATACCCAGCACTTTCCTCCGTGTATGGTGAGGTTGCATTGGTGGCCATTCAAAAAGAGGCAGTGGCTGGTTGTCAGTCCCCTCCCTCCCAGTGTCGGGAGCATTGCTGCATAGAGTACTAACAAGTGGGCTGGGTAATCTAAAATTGGGCAGGAAAAAACAGAAAACAGCCTGTTTTAAGGGATAAAGAGAGGTTAAGAAATGTTCATTTATTTATGACTGTTTGTGAAACATAAAACCACACAAAAGTTTAAAGTAGGCCTTGAACAACATGAAATCCAGTGGGACCCTTTATAGAGACAGCTCCAGTCAGGGTGTCATCTGCAGTCCCCACAGGGTCAGAGGTGGCTGCTCTGAAGTCTGTGAGGCTTCTGCCTTGGAAAGAATTGATGTTGACAGAGGAACATAAGTCCATCCTCCTTCACCAGCAAACACAACATCGCCCTCTGCTGGGTGCCTATTCTACAGAACACTCAGACAAACAGCAGTGTTCAGAATCAAGTGAGTCTGGTCCATTTATACAGCAGTGATATGCATAAGTTTGGTACTCCTGGTCAAATTACGTGTGTTTCCTCCACAGAAAACACACGTAAACAGGGCATTTTCTGCACACTCTCCACACAGACTTACAGACTTACAAAAGTGCTTCACTGTTTACTGAGAAAACACCCTTATCTAGTTTGTATCGGCTAGGATCCAAAAGATACCTCTTAGCTTAGATACTACTGAACACAAAAGTCAGTATGGAGACCACAACACTCTTGAAAGAGGTGGGTCTCCAGTCAATGCTTGAAGACACCGTCCGGACACCCGGGGGATATTCGTTCAACCACTTCGGTGCCAGGACAGAAAAAAGCCTGGATGCTGGTCCTGGATCTTGAAAGATGGTGGGTCAAGGCAAGCCATGCATGAAGGGGCTCGAAGGACTCTTGTTGCAGATGGCTTTTGACCATTGTCATCAAATACGGAAAAGCTGGTCCATTCTTGGCTTTGTAGGCCAGTGTCAGAGGGTTGAATCTGATGTGGGCAGCGGCTACAGAAAGGAAGACCATCCGGTAGGGAGTTGCAGTATTCAGTTTCCACTCTGTAAATTCCACTATTATCCTTTTGGAGGTGCCATGCAGAGCAGCCAATCAGAGCAGAATCCATTTACATATCATATATCTCAAGCACAGTGACAAAAAATTGTGAAGAAGGGAAAATGGTCATGTACAGATGAATTACAAGTGTTTCTGGTGCACTGAATCACATATTAATATACAAGGTGTTTAATATGACCCCTTAAATATGCGAAACATGCAGCCAGGATAAGAAAGTAACTGTCAGGGTTCTACACACCATCTTGCTAGATTAAGAATTTAGGTCTTGAGGTGAACAAATAATATTTTTTGTTCAATATGCTACAAAACAGCATCCATAAACATCACGCTGGCCTGTTATAAATAAGCCATGAGGCTGAGCTGAGGCAGTCATCGTAGTGCTGTTAAATACAGCATGACTGACAGCTGTCACTCACAGGCAACCAGTCAGAGCAGATGTGCCACTCACTGCGTATCTGCAGCTGACAGGAGGCGACCGTCTCTGGCTGTGGCAGGTGCTGACACAGCCTCTACTACCATGTGGTTCATGTAAGTCTGCCTGCCCAGCACTTGCCGCTGGTTCTAGTGCACTCCTACCACTCAGACAACGCTCCATCTGCAAAAGCCAAACGACATGAAGTGGCAACAGCAGACAAGGTCAAGTCCACTCAAATGTATTTGTACAGTGGTTTTTACAACCTGATGTCATGAAGCAGCTTTACAGAAATCCAGAAATAAACCCCCCTGAAATAATGTAACTCCATGTGAGCAACCCATTGAAGATAGTGGCAAGAAGAAAGCCCTCAGGGCTGGAGGAAGAAACCATAGCACCTTATCAGGAAGCAAGGCTCACAAAGGGTGACCCATTCTCCTCTGCTCTGAACCACTTAGAAATGATTAATGAATGGTGTAAAGTCACCTTTATACCACATAAATCCACTGTTGTACATTCTGTGTGTGGATTATACAGCTTTAAACCAGCATGTTCAAGTCCCGCTTTCTCCCAGCCACTATCGGTCTACATGTACCTGCATCTACATCAGCCACTGGTCAAACTCCTGAAGCCCCGCCTTCTTACAGCCACTTCTCACAGCCACTACATGTACCTGCATCTACATCAGCCACTGGTCAAACTCCTGAAGCCCCGCCTTCTTACAGCCACTTCTCACAGCCACTACATGTACCTGCATCTACATCAGCCATTGGTCAAACTGCTTAAACCCCACCTTCTCACAGCCACTATTAGCCTACATGTAACTGCATCTACATCAGCCATTGGTCAAATTCCTTAAGCCCCGCCTTCTACCAGCTACTATTAGTCTACATGTACTTGCATCTACATCAGCCACTGGTCAAACTCCTTAAGCCCCGCCTTCTCACAGCCACTATTAGTCTACATGTACTTGCATCTACATCAGCCACTGGTCAAACTCCTTAAGCCCCGCCTTCTCACAGCCACTATTAGCCTACATGTAACTGCATCTACATCAGCCATTGGTCAAACTCCTTAAGCCCCGCCTTCTACCAGCCACTATTAGTCCACATATACATGCATCTACATCAGCCACTGGTCAAACTCCTTAAGTCCCGCCTTCTCACAGCCACTATTAGTCTACATGTACCTGCATCTACATCAGCCATTGATCAAACTCCTTAAGCCCCGCCTTCTACCAGCCACTATTAGTCCACATATACATGCATCTACATCAGCCACTGGTCAAACTCCTTAAGCCCTGCCTTCTACCAGCCACTATTGGTCCACATATACATGCATCTACATCAGCCACTGGTCAAACTCCTTAAGCCCCGCCTTCTACCAGCCACTATTAGTCCACATGTACCTGCATCTACATCAGCCACTGGCCAAACTCCTTAAGCCCCGCCTTCTCACAGCCACTATTAGCCTACATGTACCTGCATCTACATCAGCCACTGGTCAAACTCCTTAAGCCCCGCCTTCTCACAGCCACTATTAGCCTACATGTACCTGCATCTACATCAGCCATTGGTCAAACTCCTTAAGCCCCGCCTTCTCACAGCCACTATAGGTCTACATGTACCTGCATCTACATTACCACCACAGCCACCAACAGCAAAAAAAATGCCTTAACACAAATGTAAACAGGCACAAATCTGTTAAGCTTTACCTGACCTTTTTATTTTATTTATGTATGTATTAAAATTTCAAATATATATCTAATGATTTTTTTATTTTAAGACACTCAAGTTGTAGTGGTTGTGGTTATGGGCACTGCTTGTGCATAGGGCCCAGTATTTTGTACTACGCCCCTGTCCACAGCCACGACATCCATAGCATATACTGTGCATTACTTCTTAGCTACATTAGCACCATTGCTTCAGTGCAAAAGAAGCAAACCTCAGATACAAAGCATGTTTCGCTGACTGACTTCATTTATGATAAGGGGGAAATTGTGTAGGACACGATCAGTAGTGATTTCTGCTGGAGCTCTCTCTGTGTATCACAGTCCTAACTGTGGGTCTCTGCAAACAGAATTGGAAATCGCTGTTCTACACACTGCTCTAATCAGTGCTCTGACTTTGGCAAGTGACACGCCGCTACACCAGTGTGGAAAACCACTTCGGCCAAACAGGAGATTTTAATTAAACAGACTTAATAACTTTCAGTGTTCCATGTGTTGGCCAGGACAATTTTCCAATTTGCCCACATTCTAAGGTCCCAGCGTCCAATACAAAGGGTTACGGTGTTCAGGGTTCTTGATTGGTTCATGCTTGTTGGGAACTGGATTAGAGCAAAAAATGCAACTCTTGTCACCATGGTAACTGTCACTCTGGACACCTGAGCAGGAAGGCCACTCAAGCACAAATGTGAGGGGCACGCTGGAGGCACCCAAGATACAATTACAATAGTTTCCTTCCCTTTTCTGCAGGGAGCCTGGCAACATGCCTACAGCTAAAGGGGTATTAAGTGATTAGATGCAGTACAAATATAAACTATATGGACAAAAGTATTGGGACACCTGCTGAATCATTGATTTAGTGTCTTCATCAAATCAAGGGTTTATCCTGTGTTTGTTGGTGTAACTGTCTCTGCTGTCCAGGGAAGAAGGCTTTCTACGAGATTTTGGAGGAGCTTTGCTGTAAGGATTTGATTGCATTTAGAGACAAGAGCGTTAGTGAGGTCAGGATGTTGGATGATCATCACCCCACCTCATCATCCCCAACTCCCCAACTTATCCCAAAAGTGTTCCAGAGAACACACTTCTTCCACTGCTCCACAGCCCAATATACATGCCTGGCTTTTGGCATGATCCCAATTGGTTCACGTTTATCTGCTCCAGAGAGTCCTGTTCTAATGACAGTACCTCTCTACGGGGACATTTGCACATCTTTGTCAGCAATGGCTGCAGCTTAAAGTAGCTGAATGCATTCATTAGAAGGGGTGTCCACAAAGCTTTGGACATAGTGTTTAAACAACTGCCTTCAGTTCTGAGTCTGACCTTTCTACAATCTCACTACTAATCTTACAGCTATCACAATGCTAACATGATGACTGACAGTGAAGTTATACTGTGTATGTACAGGCATATTTGAGGGGGCCCTGGTGTACTAGGTGTCCCTAAGAAACCTCAAGACAGCAAGACATTGCCCTGAGTCAAGTAGTCTAGCCCCTCTGTGTAAGAATGATTCCCACCCTCTTCTAGGTCCAGAGTAATATCAGAGAAAGCAAACAGTTAATCTTCTTGACGGTGTGTCCGTTCCTCTGTCAGTGTGTAATCCTGCTTGTTTAGGGGCTCACCTCCAGGCCCATCGTAATGAGGTCACAGTGGACTCAGATGGCAGATGGTTCTCTACCAGAAGAACGAGCTCATAAAACACTTGATTCAGCATCTTTATGGAATGAGGAAAACAAACCCATAGAATTAAAAGCTTATTCTCTCAGACTTTTAGTATCTGAATGTGAGGCCAAAAAAATCTAAATTTTGAGCCCCAACACAGATACACACCCAGACAGGGCACAGGAGAGGTTGTTGGGAAAAGCAACGTTGGTACACTGCATCTCCCAAGGCTTTCAGACATCTATTTTTCCATGGTTTCTTCTGAAATCAAGGGCAGGTTGTCCTCTCTTTGCTGCAATGACCAACTCTGTCCTTCTTGGAAGGCTTTACACTAGATGTTGGAGCACTACTGTGAGGATTTGATTGCACTGAGCCACTAGAGCACTAGTAAGGTCAGGTACTGATGTTGATTGATCTGGTCTGGATCACAAACGCCACCCCAACTCATCCCAAATCATTGCATGGAGCTCCAGCACTCCATAGAACACAGTCCACTGCTTCACTGATGTTCTATTGCTGATGTTTGGCATTGAGCATAGGCATCTCCAGGCCCCTGTGTGCACCTTTAAGTAGCTGAATGCATTTGTTATAAAGGAGTGTCCACAAACATTTGGACATGTAGTGTATATTAAATGTAGTTAGGGTTATATAAAGTTTTAAAAGGTTCTTTGCTCACGTGTTTACGGAAACGGAGAAGAACTATTCGTTCAATGTTCTTTACGAAACCAAGAGTGGTGTCAGACAGGGGCGTCATTAGACCCCCTTTGACAGTCAAATTTATCCTGGAATGCTGAGCAGAACTACAAGACAGGACAGGCCAATTCAGTACAGGCACTACATTTAGGTTAGGTGCAGGTATTTGTCACTGTACAGTGTACAGTGATATATGTCCTCCACATTTAACCCATCTGTGGTAGTGAACACACACTCACACACACACACTAGTGAGCTAGGGGCAGCCAACTCCAGCACCCGGGGAGCAGAGAGGGTAAAGGGCCTTGCTCAAGGGCCCAACAGGGGCAGCTTGCCAAGCCCAGGAATCGAACCCATAACCCTGTTATTGATAACCCGGCGCTCTCCAATAATACCACCACTTCTTTCCCAAAGCCAAACAAAGTATTTAAACTAGCTATCAGGTAATGATAGCTAAAAGCTGTGTGTATTGGTTAGAGACACTTTACTGTATAACCGACCAACAACACATATTAGGCCACTGAAGCAAAGGCATTCATTACACTAGCAAAAGCATCAGTTACATTAGCATAGGCTTTATTTATGCTAGCTGATAAAAATGGGCATTGATAACACCAGCTTGAGTGTCTAAATATAACCAGTGTAACAGTAAACTGCTCCTTTTAAAACCCTGTGTTATCTAGCTAACATGAGCCGATGACACAAAGATAAAATCACACAAAAGTGACACTGCTGGGTGAAGATGTTGGTGGTTGAGAACTGGTGGAAAGCTGGAGAAGAAGCAAGAGAAAAGCAGGAGGGAGGAACGTAGCGAGCGAGAGCCAGAGCCAGAGTGAGAGATGAGCAAAGCTGATCCAGGAGCTGCTTTATTAACACGTGGTTAAGACTTTCTGAGCAATATTCTGCAAGATATCTATATGTTAATGTGGCCATTTCCAAAAAGACACCTCTAATAAGTGGTCAGACTGAGGAGGAAAGCCTGCCCTCCTCCCTGTCTCCTATCATCAGCTCCCACACAGAGGCAAGATGACAGCAAATTACTAACTAGATTAGCGGGTGCTAAGAGGAATGACAGTGACAGGTGCTGTGCATATAGGACAGGCAGTCACAGCACATGAGAAGAGAGCATGGGCACACCTGAGGCCATTCTGCAGGACCTGCAGGACCTGCAGACTCGTCCACAGACATGCCACACCTGTCAAACATCTTACCTAACCCCAGCTGACAGCTCCTTGTCTATAAGCAGAGACAAAAGACACAATTGCATTAACTTAATGAATGTGTGGCATGTGGGCTGTTGCTTTTATGGCCGAAAGGATCATTAGGTCTTAATATAATTACTGTGTCACTCAGAAGTTTGGGCACACTTGGTCAAAATGTCTGTTATTGTGAAGAACTAAGTGAGGAGAAAAGGCATGAAGTTAAAGATGAAACTTTGAATTTAAATTAAGGAAAGGAAAGGAGCAAAAGTTTGGGCACCCAAAGAGATCACAGGCCTTAACTAGCTTGGCCTGATGCATCAGAAAAGCTGCAATAAGGAAAGGTATGCTTTATGGACAAAAGTATTAGGACACCAACTCATTCAAATGTATTAAACAGTTGTCTCTACTGTCCAGGAAAGGCTTTCTAATTGGTTCTTGCTGTGAAGATTGGATTGCATTCAATGACAAGAGTATTAGTGAGGTCAGGATGTTGGATGATCACCACCCCACCTCATCCCCAACTCATCCCAAAAGTATTGGATGGAGCACAAACCATCATTTCAGGAACCACCCCCCCCCCCAATACATTTAGTATATCATCAACTCAATATTTTATAGATTATCAGACACATCAAAACATATATTATATAATAATTGAAAGCATGTTATTATGATTATCATTATTAATATTATGGTACTTGTTTGTTTGCTTGTTGGTGTTTTCAACGTCATAATAATGATCTAAAAGCACTATGTATCAAATCCTGATGGTGGAGTTTTGCCTCTTGGCTATAAAACACATCATTTCCCAATTTGCTTATAATAACAGCATGCTGTCCTTGACCCCCAAGTGGTAAGGCAATCCATTACCAAGCATGCAAAACCTGCCGTGAATAGCTCTGCGTCACATCATGTAATGTTTGTGAAGAGGAGCACTCCTAAGGTCAAATGAGACGGAGTCAGATATATTATTCCAACAGATCCATCAAAAAACCTGGGTTTAGAGATTAAGGCACATGCCTCCATCTCATTTGTAACCTGCATGTCATCTCCTTCAAATCACAGTGCATCAAAGCTCCAATCAGGAACAGCAGATTAGACTGTCATTCTGCAATACCAGAGACTTACGAACAACATTAAGACCAATGGCCTCAGCAAAAGAAATCACAGCCACAGAGGGCAGCCACTAAAACGAATACAGCGTCTCTAAAAGAGAGCTCTTTAAACATCACCTCACTGTAGCATCAAAATAGTTACAAAAAATGATTGCATACATAATATATCATGCTTACGATTCGGAGTGGGTTGGCCTGAAATGCTATGAAACGTAACCAGGCAGAGTTGCTACATTTCTGAAGTTTGGTTGTTGCTCTGACTCTTATGCAGAGTGGTTCACATGTGAATCATGGTACACAGGTAGGAGAATGTAGCATTGGGAGTCTTGCCCTGGGACTCTTTAAGTGTGTACTATTAAATCCTAGTCTATCATGGGGTGGCCAGAGTTGTTGCCCACTATGCTACACCAACCTACGTGATTAATTGTTTACAGAGGGGTCATAAGAACCAAATGTCTGTTCTATAATGGTAATAAAATGTTTATGAATGTGCTGACTGGTGTCGGTTTTAAATATCTGAGCAGGCTTTGGCCTAAAAATAAGTTTTAAAGGCCACTCGTGGTGGAGAGGTGCATGTCCCTACAGAAAACTCCACTTTGTATGGTTTAGCACCATTTCACCAGCATTACATATAAAAACCCAGAAGACACGTGTAGGTTTACTGGTGGTTTTGGAGAGCAAATAGAAAGACCTGGTTCCCCCTTGTTATCCCTGCTTCCTGTTCTCACCACAGAAACCTGAGTCGTTTTTCTTCTGTAAAATTTGCATTTCAGACATATGAGGATTTGTTGTGACTGCAACAATGTACACCATCTACAGTGAGTCCAAGAAGTATTTGATCCCTTGCTGATTTTCTTTGTTTGCCCACTAATAAAGACACTATCCTTCTGCACTTTTAATGGTAGATATATTCTAACATGGAGAGACAGAATATCAAGACAAAAATCCAGAATATAATTTTAAAGAATATATTTTAATTAATTTGTATTTCAATGAGGAAAATAAGTATTTGATCCCTCTTGCCAAACACACTCAATACTTAGTGGCAAAGCCTTTGTTTGCAAGCACAGCGGTGAGACGTTTGTTGTAGTTAACCACAAGTTTAGCACACACACCAGGGGGAATTTTGGCCCACTCTTCTTTGCAGATCCTCTCTAAATCATGAAGGTTGGTGGGCTGTCGCTTGGCAACTCTGACCTTCAGCTCCCTCCATAGATTTTCGATCGGATTGAGGTCTGGCGACTGGCTGGGCCACTCCATGACCTTAATGTGATTTTTCTTGAGCCAATCCTTTGTTGCCTTTGCTGTATGTTTAGGGTCGTTATCATGTTGGAAGACCCAACCACGGCCCATTTTCAGATCCCTGGCAGAGGGGAGGAGGTTGTCCCTCAGGATTGTGCGGTACATGGCTCCATCCATCTTCCCAGTGATGCGGTGAAGTAGCCCTGTACCCTTGGCAGAGAAACACCCCCAAAACATTATGCTTCCACCTCCATGCTTGACGGTGGGCACAGTGTTCTTGGGGTCATAGGCAGCATTTTTCTTCCTCCACACATGGCGGGTGGAGTTGAGGCCAAAAAGTTCAATTTTGGTCTCGTCTGACCACAAAACCTTCTCCCAATAACTTGGTTCATCTTTCAAATGATCATTGGCATACTTGAGGCGCGCCTCCACATGTGCTCTCTTCAGCAGGGGTACCTTTCGGGCACTGCAGGATGTGAATCCATTGTTGCGCAAAGTGTTGCCAATTGTTTCCTTGCAAACTGTGGTCCCAGCTGCCTTCAGGTAATTTGCTAACTCCTGCCGAGTGGTTGCAGGACGATTTCTGACTGTTCTCAGCATCATTGCCACCCCACGAGGCGAAATCTTCTTTGGAGCACCGGGCCGAGGTCTGTTGATTGTCATGTTATACTCTTTAAACTTTCTGATAATTGCACCAATAGTTGTTACTTTCACATCCAACACCTTACTAATCTTTTTGTAGCCCATTCCAGCTTTGTGAAGGTCAACAATTCTGACTCTGAGGTCCTGTGACAGCTCTTTGGTTTTACCCATGTTGGAGACTTGAAATCTGTGTGATCTGTCTGATTCTGTGGACAGGTGTTTTTCACACAAGTGATTAGTGAGAACAGGTGGCTTCAGGTCAGGTAACAAGTTGATTGGGAGTATCTTACTGGTCTGTAAAAGCCAGAACTGCTAATGAATACTAAGGGATCAAATACTTATTTCACTCCATGAAATACAAATCAATTAATATATATTCCTTAGATTTATTTTCTGGATTTTCTTTTTAATATTCTGTCTCTCCATGTAAGAATACATCTACCATTAAAAGTATAGAATGATCATGTCTTTATTAGTGGGCCAACGAAGAAAATCAGCAAGGGATCAAATACTTCTTGGACTCACTGTAAATGTTCTCCCAGGTCCAAAGATTTTAGTTTGTCTTAATTGACTAAATACATCAGTGTTAGACTTTATCAATCATAGTCTGCATCTCTAAATGCTAAAGAATTTACATAATTTACATAAGAACTGCATAAATCTTTCCCAACCATAAGAACCTCCCACCTCCCAGTTTGTGCCTAAGAGCCTACACTCCATATAAACTTCATTTCCATCAGTTCTTCAAGTGTTGCTCTCAATTCACCCAGCAGAAGCCCTAAAGCTGAAGACCCCATGCAGAGGCCATTATTTCCTCAACTTAAAAAGGACATGCCACAAAGGGTTCTTTGAGCGATGCCATCAAAAAAACACTTCTGGCTCCCTAAAGAACCAACCGTGTTCTTCAAAAGAGATTTGTGAGTTAGAATTGGTGGGAATATACAGGCTATGCATGGGTTTGAATGAAGCTCTTAAGTCGCTAACAAACTAGTTCTTATAATGGGAGATGCTGGATGTATCAAGAAGTTCCTCTTAAGGTCTACAGGGAACATAAGGAGGGTTTGGGCACTCTACTTACTTTTTTAATGCCATTAGTTTTACTTCTGCTTGAGTCATAATTTCACTGAAGTAGCGATACTTTTACAGCAGTGTAGTTTAATGCTACTCTAAAGGCACCTAGACTGGTGACTAATGAGCTGGCTCTGTAATCACTCTTCCCTGAGTGGGAACAATAAAGACGGAGCATTACAGACCCTAATTCCATAACCATTCATTTTCATTGTTCTTTATCAGGGCCACACTCAAGCAGTCTGAAAGACTTTGAGCGAAACAGAAAGGAAAGCAGCTCTGCTGAAGGCTTTTTTTCCCCCAGTAGCCGGTTTATTTCCGGGACCACGCTAATCACCACGGCGTGCTTTCCTGATTTTGTGCTATACCGACACACTGTGCTCTCGTTAGACTGCATTCTTTCAGGGATAGGCAGGTAAAAATGGTGATTAGCGCCCCAAATGCACCTGGGTATTGTTGAGCTTGACCTCGAGCTTTGTGAGTTGCGGAGTCGTGTGTCTCCTTTAATTAGGAGCCTGTCAAATATTTTCCACTTTGCAAGCAGGCACAATAAGGCCAGCTCTTTGTGCACACAACACACCACTGCTACTGTAATTGACCCTTCTGACAGGCTTAGAGGCCCAGCTTTGGTCACCTCTGTGCGTGATGCACTGTGAGACTGTGAGGAAATGTTCTCTCAGGCTGCAGCTAATGCTGTTTCTTTGTTTCCAATTGTCACTCACATGAGGGGCAGGAAGATGAAAGCCCATCTGGTGCTGTGATAGCAGGACATGGACGACAGGACTGAGAATATCACAGATGGCCTTTCATAGCTGCACGTTGCTGACTGTTGGCAAAAATAGCATAAAGCAAATCTGAATTTAATGAATCACCTGATATATTTTATGTTCCCTTTACCTCAAATACAGATGTGGTTCCTCTACTGCATTCCTTTGCAATGGAGTGATCTCCCAGCTTTAATGCAGAAGGTAAAATTCATTTAAGCCATTAAATATTAATAAGATGTGCTGTAGTGCATTAAGAAGAATGGAAGAGAGCTTTTGTTGAAGTAACTGTCTCTACTGTCCAAAGAAGGCTTTCTTCTAGATTTTGGAGGAGCACCGCTGTGAGGATTTGATTCTATTCAGCAATAAGAACTGTTAGCTTGGGCAGGATATTGGATGATTACCTCCCAACCTCATCCCCAGCTCCCCAACTCATCCCAAAAGTATTGGATGGGGTGCCATCCTACCAAAGAACCCAGTTTCACTACTCCACAACTTAAAGCTTGGGGGAAGGGGTTACCCCTCTGACCCATGCTTGGTATTAGCATGGTGTCAATAGGTTTCTCTGCCAGAGAGTCCCATTATATTGGCAAGGTGTTTGCACATGCATTTACACATCTGTGTCAGCAATGGTGCAACTTTAAGCAGCTAAATGCATTTATTAGAAGGGATGTCCACAAAGATTTGGACACACAGTGTACCATGAACCCCAAACGGTGTTGTATCTTCATTAAAAAGAAAATCCAGCTTAACTAACATTGTGAAACTCCCTATATCAAAAACCCAACAGTCTCAACTCGTTATATTTAACATTTTTATACACCCAAAAATGTACACACACCCAGCCCACTAGGGAAAGCCTTGAGGCTAAACACAGCGGCTACTTCTAGAGAAGGTAAAAGCAAGGCTAAAAAGGCCATTGGCTGACGCTAGGCAGACCAGAGAAGAGCCTTTGCCTTTAACCCATCCGTGCGGTGAACACACACACACGCTCAAGGGCGCTCAGGGAGCAAAAATGGTGATGGGCCTTGCTCAAGGGCCCAAAAGCGGCAGCTTGCCGAGCCCTGGTATCGAATCCAAAACAGTCATCAATAGCCCGGTGCTCCAACCGCTAAGCCTCCACTGCCCAACCATGAAAAAGATCCATATCCCCACCCACAAATACACCCACAACGTATACTGTGTAAAGCAGAAAAAAGGTCCAACCTTGAGCAGCACAATGAGAGGGTCGACAATTTTATCAGGAGCAAAAGAAACACTGCAAATGACAATTCCTAAACTCCAGTATGCTAAAGCACCTCAACCACACAGAGCAGAGCTGTTGCACACAGAGTGAGGAATGAAATCTCTGGCTCATAAGATCATACCACAAACAAAGACCACCATTCTCTAATCGGCAGGACACTACAAATGACTGCAGACCATATGACAGCTATTTGTGCAGAGAGATACTTTTCAGCACAGATCGTAATCATCACTTGCCTAATCAGTTATGGGCTTAGGGGACGTCCCCTTTAACAGGTTGAACCCAGTTTTACCCCTTTCAGGCTCAGGACAGACCGTGGTGATAAAAGAGAATGGCAGACAAGCCTACAATGGGTGGTCCACAGAGTCTCTAAACAGCCAGACAGAGCAGCAGTGACTGTTGAGAGCTGTGCATTGGGATCTATTCTGCCTCCAGCTAGAAAAAGAGAGAGGGGAAGAAAAAAATAATAAAATCAATAATTGTTTAGATGCCAAACAGAGACATCTGAAATATGGAGGCACGTGCCAACACCAGCTCGTCCCAGTTTGTGGGAGAATATTACAGTTACTGTATTATATAGTATAGTGTTTTATTAGGAAATACTAGGAATTCACAGTTACAAACTTACACTATATGTCCAAATGTTTGTAGGCACCCCTTCTAATGAATACATTTAGCATTCACCCATTGCCGACACAGATGTTCAGATGCACGAGCGTACACACTCGCACAGCCAACAAAGTAGGACCCTGGAGAAGATAAACATGACGAGACGAGACGTGGGCTAGAGGGGTATATAGCCCCCCAGCATTGAGCTGTGGAGCAGAGGAACTGTGTTCTTTGGAATGATGGTTGGTGCTCCATCCAATATTTTTGAGATGAGTTGAGGTGATGATCATCCAACATCCTACTAACACCATTGTCGCTGAATGTAATCAAATCCTCACAGCAATGCACCACAATCTAGTTGAAAGCCTCCCTTGGACAGCAGAGATGGTTACTCCAAAGGAAAACCCTTATTTCAGAAAAAGTAATGAATGAGCAGGTGTCCCAATACTTTTGTCCATATAGTAACTTATTGTATAGTGTAGTATAACGGTTATTATATAGTATGCATCTATAATATAGTACTATAGTAGTATAGAATATACTAGTAACTAATAGCAACACTATGAAGTGTAGAACTTCTTGTATAGTATATGAGTCTACAGCTGTAAGAGCTCACGTCCTTGTGTTTGATGGACAGGTCCATATCAAGGTTAATCAGTCCATGAGGATGAATGACGTGCACAGGGATCCTCCTACACTCTTTCAGCAGGCACTGTTGAACAACAGTCCTTGTCATCAGTGCTGGGCAGAAGGTGTATGTCATTTAATGGTCCCTGAGGCATCTTTTGTCCACTCCAAGCTTATTTGTGTTTGCAGCCCGCTGGCTAATGGGTAGTTACTGAGGAAGGCACCCTATGGAGGTACACAAACTGTCCATCAATTGTCCTGTGGAGCAGCTAACTCCACACTGCAGGCTCTTCCAAATGCACTCTAGTGTGGCATAGGTGATCTGACTGATATGTTGCTTAAGAAGAAGTGAAATTTCCAACAACACTGAAGGCGAAAAGACCTCAAACTATTGAAACATCAAGCAGTAAAAGATGCACAGGGAAATGTCAGCAAATACTTCATAGTGATCTCTGTTGTACGCACGCCCCCTGCTGGAAGGAGTCACATTTGCCTTCTTGTTTCATAAAACAATGCCCAGAATAACAGTGAAGAGATGTGAAGAGTTGAAAAATTCTTTTTATATGTGCAAATCACACATTCATCCCTAATAGAATGAGGTAGATCAAGACTTATTCACTTATCTGAAAAGCCTCCACTTAAAATGATGCTGCCCAACTGTAAATCAATGTGAAATGTTATAAAACCAATGTCTACACAGTGTTTAAACCATCTATACAGAAGAGTGATTTAATCTACTTCACCATCTGCCTTTTGTAGGATAGTTAAAAGAGTACCTTACTCAGTGCTGACTAAAAGAGCCTTCAGACTGAAAAATTATGAAGTCATATTAGGATCAATACTTCAGTAGAGAAGACGTCCATTTCCCTTGTCTAAAACTGAGGTACGGTCAAGGCTGGTCCACTGGGCAGGATTTTTAATTGAGCTGGGTAATTTGCATTGCCAATTATCCAACCCATACATATTCTCCCCCCATCACACGCAATGATCCCAACACTTTTTCTAAACTGCTGCAGACGCAACATCACCAGGCAACCAATGTGCTTGGAGGACAGCTCTGTGTACTCTGCTCTGATGCATCGGCCAGCAGATGCCAGTGTTGACTAGTGTTGCACTGGAGTGATGTGGGGAGAAAGTGCCATCTACGCACCCAGGTTAGAGCGAGGCCAATTGTGCTCTCTCAGGGCCAGGCTGCCGATGACTAGTAGCATGACCAGGATTTGAATCATAGCGCCGGACAGACACTTGTTTAAAACACACTGGCCGAGTAGAAGGTTCATCAGTGTAGGACATGAGGCCTGAGCTCGGCCCACCTCTGCTCCAGCTGCTGCTTTAGAGGCTCTGGAGCGAAGCTGCAATGAATGGCCTGTTGGGAAAGCACCCACACAGCCTCCTGACTAAGACCAAATGTAGAAGCAGCCAACTGGTATTCCTGAGAGAGATCTGTGCAGAAGACCCCCTTATCATCCGTCTGAGAGGAGAAACAGGACAAGAACGAAGCATGTTCAAACAGTTATTTTGAATTGGCCAGAACTGGTACGAGCAGATTTGTAATAAGAAGAGACAAGACACACTTACACAAAGTACACAAGGGTGTCCTCGTGCATACCAATACTGGAAGTGATGCTTGTCATATGAAGGTACTGTCTGACCCTTGACATTGGAGGTCAAACACAGCTCTGTAAGGGAATATTGAAAAGTGAAGAAAAATGCAAACCCTGTATTAGAGGAGCGATTAGCTAGACTGAACACTTTTTAAAAGGGACAATTTCCTACATTTTTCTTATATTTGACTTTCTCGTCCTCTCACTTCATTTTGACATGACCATTACCTACCTCTCTTTATTCTTTACAATGATCAGACAATGGACACTGCGGCACTGAAATCAACAGACGTTTAGTCCCAGCCACTCACCACTGAAGTGTTAAGGTCTGCAACGCTATTTGAATGAGCCGCAATGCACAGCAGCCACACGCGTCATTACTTTACTGAGGCAACTGCACTAAAGAATACAATTCTAATGGTGGATAGTTGTGAAACAGAGTGTAGTGTGGTAGGGTTTGGTTTGGGACACCGCCCCGCAAAACTAAAGCTCCGGGTAGAAGTTAAAGCTGAGCACCCGTGATCAGGCGAGCAGGGGCGGAGCAGATGCGGAGACAGTTGGAACTAGATTCTACGGGCAGGAGTGACCCTGTGTCCGTGCACAACTCTGTATTTTGTTCACTTAGATGCCTTTGGTTCATATTGTGTTCATAATTCCAACGAATCGCACCAGAGTTTGTTTAAAAATGGACAGAGACTCACAGGTTTGGGTGGTCTGGGCCTGCTTGTCTCACGCGCATAGGGTTGGAAAGGGGTGAAAAATTTCCAAAAGATGTCCTTTAAATTACTGGTATCTTTCCATGGGAACTTTAGCAATATTCCAAAATTGTAACTTTCCATGGAAATTTTGGGAACTTTGGGAATTTATTGAAATAGGAAATACTGGATAATTGATAATTTATCATCAATGTACTATTTTATTTGTCAACAGCAGGAATGAAGGCATAACAATACAAATACATTTACCAGAAATCATCTAGAAATCATCTAGACATCTGGAGAATGAACAGTGAATGCAGGGGGTGGGGTATGGGAGTTAAGGAGCAGCTTTGCTATTCCAACTGTTTTGGTATCATATCATTTTAGCCAAGATTATGCTTCAGTATATTTTTACCAACTATATGCAAGTTTCTCAACTTTAAATAGTCTCATTTTATTCCCATTAATTTGAGTTAATTAAGTAAATTTCCCAACTTTCAAAATTCCCAGAATATTGCAATCCTAGGTGCGCACCTGAGGGTTCTTTGTAATTGAACCAAAGCTGACACTCCTTTAGCAGCAGGAAAATTAGCAGGCTTTTATTTTTGAGGTACCACTGCGTGTAAAAGATTTTGTGAGTTATGAATGGGTCAGAATAACCTTAAATTTACAAATGAATTTAAGAACTCCATTAGTTACAAAGAGTTTCAGGAAGCGCTCGAAATTTTGTACGATTCTGACGTTTGGTTTGGGAAATCCACCCTTTGCTGTTTTTGCAGCGCAGTTTCTGTATGTGGGCCATACGTTCCGGGCAGTCAATCTGAAACCCCAATAGTGTTTACATTCTATAATATAGTCTTTTACTTCCAAAAAGGGAAGAAAGGGTCCTTTAAGTGAAACACATAAAAAATGATACATTATGTGCATCTAGCCAAATGCAACCTGGAGAAAGTATCCAATAAAAGTGTATGGCTACAGTGATAGTAGGTGTAATGATCATTACTCACCTATAGGAATGTTTTGCTTTAAAACTTTATCCACAAGACTGTCTGAGCCCCCAACTTCAGGGTGTAAAAATGTCCCATGACCAATCCTATCAGGAGGTAAATCCAACAGTAGCTCAGTCTCCTCTTTCTGAGAAGGAATCTGAAACGGTGTACATTGCAATATAACTGGATCCTCGGAGATAAGATCAATACTTGAAATTTTAATACTAGTATTGAGGTTAGCTATAAATAGTCAAACCTCTGACAAATGCAGTGCCAGCTTAAGCCCACAGTTGCGAGCCGTCTGGAGAGCTGGGAGCAAGTCTTTTCCATGGCCCACCTTTTAAAGACCAACATAAAGCATTTTTAGAAAGTTGTTAAAGCAATACAAACCGCTTAAGTTTCAGGAGCTACTCTCATGAAACATCATCAAACTAAGAGCAACATGTTCCTTCTGTTTCTTCTGTTCATGTTTATTACACCAACTATACCTTTTAGTGTTTGTTACATCAATTCTACAGACCATTACAGTGCAAATAGTCTGGTATACTGCAGGGCCAAGGCCATATTTAGACTGTGGACCTATTCAAGCTATTCAACCCTCTTGATGACCAATGAGAAAGCTGTACTGACCGTAGGATCACCACTCAGGTCCAGTCCGACTACCAAACCATTACTGGACAACATGAAGTCCTCTGCTAGCTTCACCGTCTCCATAGCCACCTCAGGACCATTTCTGCGGTCTACAGCCAAAAGAAACCTGTTCAACAGAAATGGACAGACAATTTCCCCCCTCAGCAAATGCAGAACACCAGAGTATCTCAACAGGTTTGGAAGGACTTACCAACCTGACATCTATGTCTAGGCCCTCTTGCTTACATTGATGGATGGCTTCAATGACTGATTCGATGTATCTTCTCTTAGACAGACCTGGACAAAAAAAAAAGCAGAAAAATTAAATAATAAAAAACTATATAAATAAGGTTCCCCACCACATCTGTAGAAAACAAACACACTACCTGTTTTCGTTTCTTCACGCGGAGTGCTGCGCAGTTCCAAGTACTTCACCCCATCTGCAGCAAACTCCTGAATAACTGCTTTCGCAACCTGTTGGAATAAAAGACCCCTCATGAATTCTTTTACCAGGGTTTAACCGAAAAGCAAAGCAAACAGCCTTTACCATTAGGATATCCTCTTCTGAGTCAACAAGCTGATGGATCACTTTAAAAACCTGGAAGCATCTGCAAAAAGAAGAGCAATAATGCAAGCAGCATCAGTGGTCAAAGGTCTCCCGCCACAAAGACGCCCATGGAGTTGCTTTAGGGATAGGTTGAGCATCTTTCTTCTAAAAACACACACTTCCTCAGTAAGACACAGCACAAACTGCCAGCCAAAAAAATCACCAATTCTAATCCAAAGAAAGATAGGATTTGGCTGACAGGGTACAGGAGAAACTGAGTAAATATGATACGTCATTGAACCATGCAGCTAAGACCGTGCTTCCCAAATCTTCCCATGGGTACAGATTTACAAAAGCTTTCCTAAGAATGAAAGTATGAAGAATCTTAAGATAAACACTAGAAAAACCATAAGAATGGGCCTTTTTTCAAGAGATTTCTTCTTAAAACATTCCAATGTCTTATTTGGGATTTGTTCAATTTACAAGTGCAGTGGGGTCCATCATTTTAAGAGCAAAAATGCAATTCTCCAAAAATTACATTTGAAAATATTAAAATCCCTAAGAGACTCTTAGTGATGTTCTTCCATTGTTTGAGAATACTCACTGCTCTTAAAATTAATCATAAGTTAAGAAGAAAATTGAGAAAATTAATAAGAAGATTTTTTAATATTACCCATTATCTATTCTTCTTAGGTATGAAAAAATAAATCACACATCTAAGATCATTTGTTTTCCTTAAACACATTTGTGAACTCAAAAAACGTTGTGAGTGAGTGTACACCATGCACAGGGGTGGGAAACACTGCTTTAAGAGAACCAAATAAAAGTGTGCAGGCTCAGGGTACTTGGTAGGAGTACACACTCGTCCAGGGTGCGGCGCTGTCCGCTGCGTATGGCCGTCATGCTATGCTCGATATTGAGATGGGGTTTGCGGGCGATGAGCTTCTCCATCGTTTCGAAGCTGACAGAGCCGTTGAGGTGCGCATGAAGTTCCTGTAGGGCAAAATGAATCAAATCAGCCCAGCTTTGAACCACCTGGTTCTCCCATAAAGCGCAGACCTTCACTGCTGTCCCGGGATCGACTGTTCATCCATTATCACTGTAATCTAACCAGCCTTTGGTCGCCCAGGCGCCCACGGTCCTTCATGAGGTCAGGTGGCAGAAGATAAATGGGACAGATCTGCTCGACTTCTTTTTGGAGAATAGCTCAAATCAATAAAAGTCGTAATATTACATTACATTAATATTACTGAAAAATATCGAATAAGAGAATTAAGCTTCAATATTATTTGATATTTCGTCAATATTAACTAGCTATAAAGCACAGGTGATTTTATTATATTATTTTTGTGGGGGATTTTAGACTATAATAGCAACACCAGTGAAACCACACAGAGGGAGCTGTTGGATGTGCTCCGACTCCACCCTCTGGACCTGCAGCGAAGGGTACTAGCACTAAGGAACGCTGCAGGGGGTCTGCCAATCCGCTACCCCAAACCGGTCCAAAAGACCCACAGCCCAGCCGACCCAGTTTTGTTCCTTTAGCAAGCTAACAAAAATGTGGACTAGGGTCCCTGAGGACGGTCTGACCACCACCGAGCCAGCCGTCCTCCCTTCCTCGGATATTGAGCGAAGCAGGAGAAGCGCCAGCAGACTCTGTGCTACCTTAAGACTCACCTGCTAGCCAGTGCTAGCTATCTAAATCTCTCACGTTGAAAAGTCTCAACAGAGCCGAGTGAAACCTCTCGCTGTAATTTCCGCTCCACCTTAAATGCTGCAGCTCTAGCCGGCGCCTGTATACATCCGCCACTACTGTCGCTACGGCGTTTAAGGTGGAACGAGGGATTCACGTAGCTAAAAAGCCAATAAAATTATATAATTAACAGATTTTCCATCTTACCACTTTAGGCAGGCGTCTATAAAAGGGGTCCGCTTGAGTCTCCATTTCAGGGCTTAATTGTAATAGAAAATAAAATCGGAGAAGCCCAAGTTTGTAAACAGAGAGGTCAGCTGCTTTAGCGGCAGGCGTTGCAACACTGAAATTGTTCCCAACCGCTTCTGACTTTCTGTAAGTAGTTCCTCTTTATTCGAGCTGCTTTCAGTAGTACATTTACAAGCAAAAAAAAAAAACTATGATAAATAATAGAACCCATATATATATATATATATATATATATATATATATATCATCAGTATACACATTGTACAAAAGTATAAGCTGAAGCTTGTGTTTTTTTAGTTCCTCTTTATTCGAGCTGTCTTCAGTAGTACATTTACAAGCAAAAAAAAAGTTATGATAAATAATAGAACCCATATATATATATATATATATATATATATATATATATCATCAGTATACACACTGTACAAAAGTATAAGCTTGTGAAGCTTGTGTTTTTTTTAACACAATGTTGGATATTTGCATAGGATGCAGGCAGACACAGAAAGACACATGACATCAAATGGCTTTAAAACCTAATGACAAAGTCCAGCCTACAGAACAGATTATTACAAGTGCATTTAGGAAGAAAGGGGCATTATGCAGTTACTATAACATTTGGGAATGTGTACCTCCTGCATAACGTCGCTGTCCAGTGAAAAAGATGTATCTCCAAAATGGAGACTTTACAGGAGAAGGCAAATATTTTCTTAGCTTTGAATGGAAGTCAATGTAAAATAAAGAGTTTATTCCAAGTAATCTAGAGCATTTCTATTGGTCTATTTATCCAGAATGATTTGCACAGTGTACAGAGCAAATCATGGAGAAATCTCAAAACAGACAGAAACAGAAAAACATGTTTTTTTAATTGGACAGCAGCGATATGCAACTGATTGATGCCACTAAAAACACTTTTCTACTGAATTTATTTGTATTTCTATCATATTCCCATTTCTTTCTTCTTCCTTTTCAGTTTTCTTTGATTTTCAGCAGGAGACATTACAGAAAATATCCAACCCTGAGGTTACTTAGTGTTTCGCAAGAAATGTGCAATTTCTGATTTTATGCTTAAAGAGGAACTCCACAGTCACCCCCCCCCCCAAAAAAAATCTATATTATTAAATGGTAAAGACGTGAAGTCAATCAGAGTGGGTTTGGTGTGGAATGGTCTGTTACAGAGTCTGTATTGTTCACAGTGGTGGTGGTGATCATAGGGCACAGACATCTGAAGAGTTTAATGTCTCTAAAAGATACATCACAGAAATCATTACTAATACACAGACTGATGCCTGAGACATTGTTTTATTAGAGCTTTTAGAAAAGCCTTTGCACTTGGCTAAAGCATTTTTCTGAAGGTGCCACAGAACACATTTATTCAGTATTTTAAATTGATCTCTTAAGTCTGCATAGAATCTACTTGAGACTTTGTTGGGTGAAAATGTCCTGATGCGTTTTTACATGACCATTCATACCCATATGTTTTGGCCTTTGAATAAAATGCTGATTTTCCTGTTTATGGTGGGCTCATGAATATTTAAATGAGCTCTGCTCTAATTGGCTGGTTTACAGTAAGGCACCGTGATGGCTCACACAGGAGCAACATGGCTTGTGTTGTTTTAAGAACTGTAAGAAAGGACAATAACAGTTTTGTTAGCTAGCTAAAGAGATGGTAGGGATTTTTTTCGCTTTTGAGTTCCCCTTCCATGGATCGGACTTCAGGCAAAGCCGTGGCCAATTGTGGGGCCGGCTGTTGTGTAACAGTTTCGAGGTTCAGGAAATGCCCTGTTTTACAGAACTGTTTTGGTTGTGCTGGATTTTATTTTATGCTGGAGAACACGGCAGTATTTGATGGTCAAGATCCTCAATGTACTGAACTCTTAATATTCAATTATGCTAAAGTAAATACAGTTTTCCATTCTTGGACACCTTTAAATCACATTCATGATGGAGATGAACATAAGGCAAAATGGTTTTTCACCATTTGACCAACCTCCTTATATATAAAACTCAGTGTCTGAGGACTGGTGGTTTAGAAAAGTCAATAAAATGATTTTTGTGTGTTGCTGACATTGAAACCCCTGGCTCCCATTCATCACCACCACTGTAAAGAAATCTGCGTCTACAAGTTTAGTCAAAACCACTCTGAATGACTTTGTTTACATTTCAGTGACTGACTGATCTGAATTCACCTTCAATTATTACAACTAAAAGTACCATGAGAATTATCTGATCTTAGATCAGCTCTCCTCACCCTGAGGCTGATGTATATGGGCCTAGATCACATGACTTCACACTTTTCTGCTGACTGTTTGAGGTCTTCCAGGGTGGCTTGTGCTTTGTCCTTCAGCTGGTCCATATCAACATTCTGAATGTTGGACAGCTGACCCAGAACAGACTGCTTGTGCTCCTCCTCTTCATTGTCCTCGGCGATCATCTTAGCCAGCTCAGTGGGCAGCTCCACGTCTTTACCTGCAGCCTGAATTTGAGTGTCATCCAGCTCACTCTATAGGGGAGAAAAAAAAAGGGCAGGTGGGCAAAGGACACAAGCTAAGCAGTACTGCTTACTGCACTACAAAGGGAAAATGCAGAAGGCTAGCAAAAGCAAGTTGTTGTGTTTTTATCATGTGGTAAAAGTGCTTGGTTCAAACCTTTTTATATATAAAATGTAAATGTTTGATATACAGTGATGATGTTTTGTTTTTCCACAATTTGAGGCTTTAAAATGAACCTTTTTAGCTTTAATAGTTCCCATATATATATATGGGAACTATTAAAGCTAAAAAGGTTCATTTTAAAGCCTCAAATTTTTTGTTATAGTTATATATATATATACAATTTAGTTATATATATAAACTAAATTGCAAAAGCTGCCTGTTTATTTTATATTTATATATACATTATATGAGCCCAGAATGCTTTTTGAATGAGGTACAATAAAGGGCAATACCAATCAGAACAGACATCATTTACATTTCTATATCTTAAAGGCACAGATAGAGACAGAAAGATACAGAGGCTGAGAAATGACATGCACCAATAAACTATGATTTTTGTTGGTACATCGCCCCACCCAAGCTATACACACAGTGGTGGAAAATATAGTGAAAATATTATATCACAATGTTTATCGTGGTACAGTATTTTGACACACACACTGAATACACCAGTAGCGGCAGATACTTAAAATCCACTACTCAAATACTGTCCCTGTACTTTTACAGTCACTTATATTGAAAATGTGCCGCACTTCATCCATCTAAACAGCACTAATTACACTCTTTGAATTTAAATGTGCAGCTTGTTATGTTATGTGTTTTTACAGGCACTGAGGATATCCTCCATATGCTCAGAGAAGTAAATGTTTTATCACGATAATCACAATAATACACATAATTTCACAATACGATTATATATTGTCATATTGCCCACCCCTATAACTACACTTAGGAGAAAATACAGCTTTGAAGCTGGTTTTCCTGTTTCACAGTTGTCATAGTTACTGCCTAGGCCTTTGTGGTGATTTTTTTTTTTTTTTTTTAGTATGAGCTGAGGGTTTGTGATGCTACAGACCTTGGGCAGCCTGTATTTCTCCCTAAAGTGGCTCCTCACTGTGGCCCTCTCCGCTTTCTTCTGAGCGAAGCTGGCATCTCGCTCCATCCTGAGTGAACACACCAGAAATCAGCCTGACACAAATACACACTTTGATGCATTCAGAAAATCACTATGCCTGCTCAAATTTGCAGCTCATCTTCAGCCCAACCGTTTCCTGCATCCAGAGTTCGAGATTAGCAGGCTGTGCACAAATTACATCAGATGCAAAACAAAAAAAGTGCAATATGATAAAACTGAGAAACGGTGTGGAGGAAGGGACGAAAGAGCGGTTTATGCATTATCTGAGGTGAGGTCACAGACTTCAAGTGTGGACCAGGCAAGCATGGACCTAGAGGGCACTGTGACATACAGTATTGATCGAAGGTACAGCGGACTGTAAATAAAAACCAACGTTCCGGATCTCTCCTCCTATTACACATGAGAAAGGGGTGCTGATGCTATTTTTATAGTGCTGGGTGGCAGAAAAGAAATACCAGGCTCCAAAACTCTGTGCAGAAGACTTGGACTCAAAGATATCGAAAGGGTTTTTGGAGTACGTCACATTTTGGCGGTTCCCCTGCTCTAATAGACCTGATCCAGCTAATCGGCTATCTGACAAACCCTCTGGAGTTGAAGTGGGTGCCTCAGAGAAGGGAGTATGCTAAAACAGTGCTTCCAAACCCCAGTTCTGGAAACCTATGGACATTTTGAGCTTTACGTCATCTAGCACACCTGGTCCAACTCGTTAACTAACGTACCACGCTGCTTGTGTGCTGGGTGCCAGGTGAATTAGAGCAGGGTATGGGGTCTAAGGTGGTCAGAGTATGATCTAAAAGTGTAGGCTGTTCATTAAGAAAGCCTAACATTAAGAAAGTGAAGCCAGTGAATGGAAGGGTGCCTATGGGCTATGCTTGTTTGGATACAGCTAGTTTGCTTGTTCTGCTTCCAGACTGGAGCAGTTGTTAGACAGCTAAATGACCAATTCCCTTTGAAAGATGGATTAATACAGTAAAACAGAAGCGAGTAGAGCAACAGGTAGAAAACAGTGAAGTAATACTTCAATGAAGTAATGACTAAAGTAGACCTTTTCTATAAAGCAACACAAGTACACAAGTACTCTGTAAGTACAGAGTAATGTCTTAGTAGGTCCAGCATGTGTCTAAAGCATAGGGACTTGTGTTTAGAGGTATAGGAAGCCTGTTAGCCTTGATTATTCTTGTCTTTGTTTATTGCGGTTTATAATATATGAAATCATAAGACATAAGATTCAGTCATACGAGTGACCAATCATAAAGCATTTCTGATGCGGTCACCAGTGATACCTCAATTAGGTTTAGCACAGAAGAAACTGTTAATAGCTACAATGTATAATATCATATTAAATGATGTATTTAAATGACTATAGGTTGAAAACCTTGAAGAAGGTACAAATATCAAAGCCTTATTTGTATACCTCACTCATTACTACCAATTTAGCCTAAAAACAAGACCTTAAGAACACTTTACTACACTTTACTGCCTGCATTGCTGTATTTTTATCTAACAGAGGCCGTTTCGTGTCTCAGCTCTCCAGTCAGGATCCTCCACAGAACCATGGAGTGAGAAGAGGGAGGTGTAACACTTACTTCTCCTCGGCCAGCTGCTGCTGGTACTCCTCAAACTCCTCCTGTGTCATCCCCTGAGCCGCAGCCTCAGACTTCTCACCTTCAGGTTTTTCCTCTGCAAGACCCCCGGTGAGGTCCTTCAGCTGCCCTCCTATCATGTGCTTCACCATGAACGCCATGTCCTCCTTCTTCTGCAAGACAGAACACTTTACACTTTATACAACCAGCTACAGTTAAGGAGAACCCAAGTGTAGGTCCGCACTGGGAGTAGTCGACTAACTGAGTGACTGAAGACGCAGTAGAAACTCGCTCATGGTCCCTTTCTGTGTGTTTATGGAGGGTTTGTACTTTTTGAGCCCGGCTCTGGGGGATATCCTGAGCCCACTGTTAGGATCTCTTTATATGAACGACTGGCGAGTTTTTTACAACCGCATTAAGACACGCCAGTGTGGAGCACTGTCCAATCACAGCGCAGGAGGCGGGGTTAGCTTAAATACGGGTGGGAAAAGAACACGGGCATGGAGGACGGATTCAGGGGTCTGTCTGAATTCAGGTGGGGGGCGGAGATCGCTAGCCTTTGCCTTAGCTGTTCATTTCGTACCTGGCATCCCCTTAACCCAGGAATGGACCGGGGTCCTACGAGGGCCCAGGGCAGACGTGTGTGTTTGGAGGCCCCCCACCGCCACTAAAAACGTCTACAGATCCAGAAATCATAACAGAAATCAAATAAAAATAAATAATAAAGTAAAATAAATAATAATATTCATTTTCATAGGTGCGTCGTTTCTCCCATGGAAGTAAAAACACTATAATTACAAATTAGAAATACTGCACATATTAGGTTAGAGCGCTGGGTTATCGATAACAGGGTTGTGGGTTCAATTCCCAGGCTTGGCAAGGTGCCACTGTTGGGCCCTTGAGCAAGGCCCTTTACCCTCTCTGCTCCCCGGCGCTGGAGTTGGCTGCCCACCGCTCTGGGTGTGTGTGTGTGTGTGTACTCACTGCATGTGCGGAGGGCCCATTTCGCTGTACATTGTACAATGCCAAATACATGCACCTTACACTGTACATATACTATACACACACTATGTACAATATTGCTCTGGTTTAAAGCCAAATGAAATGCACAGGTTTTATATATAATCTCAAATGTTTACATTACTATTTACAAAATGCACTAATGTCGCTTCACATTGTTGGTGTTAATGGACTTTAGGATGTTGTATTAAATTTATTTAGTCGACCCAATTTTCAATCTTTAAATCCTATTAAATTTGTGTGTGCTAATGGATGCTAATGTTAATAGATGCTAATGCTCCTCAAATGACCTCAAACAAACCTCAAATGAATTGTGTGAGGATATAGCAATGATATAGCATGTTTTACGATGATAATTTAAATACAAATAAGTATTTTTCTGAAATAATATTTCAAACTAAAATATATAGGGTTATAATGCTCACATACTGTTTTCCTATTTTACAAAATAAGAGCCCTTAAACTAAACTAAGGCACAAATCATGACGGTACATTGTGTGTGTTTTTAAAAGCAGTTGCGTCTTTTCACATTAGGACAGAAATCTCTAACTACTGTACTGATCTGAACTGGAATCTACTGGGAGATCCTGCGCTTTGTGGACTTCATGCTCTCTAAGTCAGGAGCAGTGGCCTGTAGTCATGCTGATGAGTCAGTGGGAGTAACTCAGTGCTCCTCATTCCGCATTACTCTCTCTTGCCACCTCTCAAAGCACAAAGTGTGCTGCACAGAGACGTCTCTGCCACGCTTGGGTTCATTTCATTCCGTTACAGCTTTGGCTCAATTTTAGGGTCATTCCTACACTATCTGCGGGGCCAGCGTCCAGGGGCCTCATGACTGCCGACACGGCATCATGAGGTGAAGAAATCTTATCTGTCCTCAGCAGGTCTTAAAAGTCAGGGAGAGCAATATCATTGGTCAGTTGTCTACATACAACAATATACATATAAAAGTAATAAATAATGAACAATATAATTTTCAAGTATGTACTGATACATATTTAGTTTAGTCATTAGTTTTATTTTCTTGTGGCTTTTTGTTGTAGGCTTAATCTAATATCTTGCTCTAAGAAAATCTAAATATAAGAAGAAGAAGAAGAATATCAGAACATTACATTATATGAATTTATTATTTATCATATCTATAACATCTCAAATAACCTAAATAAATAAATAATAAAGAGTGTTATAGTAATTAACCAAAATGATCTCACATAAAATCTCCATGACCACAGAACCCCTCTACAAGTAAACACATACACACACACACACACACACACACACACACACACACAACCACTGGAGTGTGGGGGGACCTCCAATGATGCTTGTGTAGAGGCTTCACAAAACTATGTAGTATCTACTGTACAATTACTGGTTGGTACTTATAGGAGCATTAATGGTTGATTAGCCTCCTCTTTCTGTTGTCCAGTCTCTTTTCCTCCTTTTTTTATTCCCAAATGAGGCCTAAGTGTGAGGTTGTGATAAAACCTTGAGCGTCTTACGTGTTTTAATGATGGAGATAATGAGAGGACCTTTATTTAGCCCTTGAGGCACATTTAGGATCTTGTGAAGACACACAAAACCTCTACTGCATCAGTTCTCTTAATTTATGCATGTATTTATTTCTGTGTTTTTGGTTTTGGGCTTGTTTGTGTGTGTGTGTGTGTGTGTGTGTTTTAAATAGGCATTTCAACATTTTGAAATATGTATGTATAACTGTTAACTTTCTCTCCATCTCACTTGTGAGCTTTGGGCCCTACACTGAACCGAGTGTTTTGACAAGATGGGGAAGATGGGGAATGTGTAAGATATGGACATGGATTATAATTTGTACCATTGTGTGTGTGTGTGTGTGTGTGTGTGTGTGTGTGTGTGTGTGTGTGTGTCCTCTTTTAGGGTGATATTGTTTGTGATGAATTTGCTATGAAAGGCTAGTGAGTCACTGCTCTGCACCAAAGACTCTGTCCCATCAGTTATTTATTCTAGTTTATATTCCTGTTGGTTTGAGCATTCGTCTCCCGCTGGGCTCTTTTTATTGCTCGTCCAGATGATATCAGTGCCGTTATTCAAAGGTATTTTGCAGAATACTTTATCACTGATGTTGTCGTCTCTCTTCTTTCACTCAGGATGTCCTGCTTAAGTCAGACTGGAACACAGGTGCTTTTGAGTATCTGTATCTGTATCATGAAATGCTGCAATCAGCCCCACATAAACACACACACACACACACACACACACACACACACACACACACACACACACACACACACACACACACACAATGTATGTTATTAAAGCTTTACTGTTAACATTGCATTTTATTTGAGAGGAGCAGCTGTATGTGTGTGTGTGTGAGAGAGAGAGAGAGAGAAAGGAAGAGAGGGATAAGGGAGGGGTGAGAGAATGAGAGTTAGTTATGAGATTTAATCAATATTTCAGCACAAATAAAGTTTAATCCACCCTCTGAGCTCAACAGTAGCGACGCTGTGTTTACATCACTAAATAAACCCGCTAATACGTCACTAGGGTCTGTAAAGAGAGAGACCTACCAGAGGAAGTTGATTAAGATATAAGATGATTTGTTTGAAAATTAATGAATACAAAAATTTAAACACCTTAAAGTTTGCAGATTGTGTATCTCCAAAATAGTGACTTTACAGGAGTCAGGAGTTCAACATTAAATGGAAGTCAATGTAAAACAAGAGTTTATTTAGAGTCATTATTTACACAGTGCACAGAAGCAGCTACAGGGTTTAAACCATGGAGAAAACTAAAAACGGACTAAAACGGAGATACATGTTTTTTATTGGACTGCAGCAATATATAGTACTTAGTAGTAATATAGTTCTATATATACCATATTACTAAATGTTTATTAATTCTCTGTACAATGTTTTCCACTTGCTTTAAAAGAAAAAAGAGATCTATATATAACATTTCTATAATGTTTATATAGCAGATATCAGCTGACCAGTCAAGCATATTAATTGCATGCATCATTTCTTTTCCCGTGTCTGTGTTACCTTCTGGCTCTCTCCTTTTAAGTAGGCTGTTATAGTCAGACCTGCCGGAGTCGTCAGACTCATTCTGATACTGCCCAACATTCTCTGCTCTCCATAATATTCCTCTCAGAACTAACCCTCTCTTTTTTTACCTTCTCCGAGTAAATGGCCACCCAGCCCGACCTGCTGGAAGATTGCCTGCTGAGGTCCCCTCTACCTGCGTCAGACCAGCTGCCACCTACCGGTCCAACCAGCAGGCCCCCACCCACCACCACCCATAGCCGACCAGCGGCACACCCTCCTACCACTGCTAGTTCTGATCAGAGGAGGACGGGTCGGGTCCCCCTTGTGAGTCTTGGTTCCTCCCAAGGTTTCTTCCTCCAGCTCTAAGGGAGTTTTTCCTTGCCACTGTCGCCGTTGGGGCTCACTGGGGGTCTTTGATCCTTCATATCTTATGTTATTTCTTCTTCTTATCTTTTATTAATCACTATTTATATAAAGCTGCTTTGTGACGACAACAGTTGTAAAAAGCATTATACAAATACATCTGACTGGACTTGACTTCTTTTTAACACTTGGTAGGGCGATCACTTGTTTTAATAACAGCATCAATCCAGTGATTTAAGAAATACACAGAAGATGTAAATGACATATATTGTGTGTCCGTCTGTGTGTTCATGGCTGATTAGTCTCTGTAGCTAATCAAACATATATCACAAAGTTTCCAGCAAATACTAATGCACAGTTTCTCTGTCCTTCATGGGGAGGATCTGCTGAGATTTGGCTTCGTGTTGCTGCCAGTAACTTTGCTGATATTCAAGGGGTGGCGGGAAGAAGGGCTTATACAGCAAACTACCAGCAAGTTGTGGATGCAAATGTCAATCATGTCAAAAGGATTAAGCTGAAAGAAGCTGATGATCTAAAACACACCTGACTACCTAAAGAGACACAAATTACAGCTTTTGAATGACCCTTACAGTCCAGCTAACCAACATCTGCTGCAGGAATTTTCAACTACAAGAACAGAGAGCTGCTGCAAAATGCATTTGCAAGCTCTAATTTCTGCCAAAAGGAGTGTAACTCTGTAAGGTACCCAGACATTTGCACAGGCTTTGCTACTTCTGGCTGAAGAAAAGCCTACCAGCCTTCTGCATTACTCATCAACACACAATTAGCTCAGTCCTAGATTTATTTTCATTAAGGGTTTGTCACTTGAGGGAAAGTAAATGTGCATTATGAGTTTCTCTAGTGAGATGTTTAAGCCCGCCCACACACACATACACACGCATTACTGTCAGTCACTATCAATAACTGTCACATGCATTTTTACACCCTCTGTTTTCACACTAGGCATGCACAGAAACATCAGAATCATGTTGGTATCAGCAGACAATCAGACCTCAGCAGTGGTTGGGGAGGTGTTTCATAGTAATAAATATAGCAGAGAACTGATATTTGATTATTGCTGCTGGACACTGGACTTCGACTTTGCCCTTGGCAATCACAGTATATGTTTTCTGGAATGTCTGACCAAACACAAGTCCAGGTAAATGAATCTGTGGACGTGCATTTTTAAGTGAGTCTTCCAAGCATTTGTAGTTTCTACAGTGTGGGGTGTTGAAATGGAGAGGTCAAAATGAGAGCTGGAAGACCTCACAGAGAGGACCCACTGCTTCTGTGCTGGGAAGATTGACAAAACCCCACACGACCAGAAATCTGCATAAAAAAAGTCAGGAAGGTAATTAACCAACTGTACTGCTAATGACAAGACGGACACAGATGGAATTGGCTTTCGCTTTTAACCCATCTGTGCAGTAAACACACACGTACACGCCAGTGAAACACACACAGTGACTGTGAGCACACATGTACGGAGCAGTGGGCAGCCCTGGGAGCAGAGAGGGTAAAGGGCCTTGCTCAAGGGCCCAACAGTGGCAGCTTGCTACAGCCCTGTCATCAATAGCCCAGAGCTCTAAGCGCTGAGACACCACTGCCCAGCATCTCATATATAAACAAGGTATCCAGTGCAGTAATGAGTAATGAGTGTAAGTGTAGATTTGGCTAATACACATTCTTTTGTAGACACTAGGAAACATGTCACGTCTAAATGATCATCTGTGTGCTGCAGATGAGGGTTTTATTAGCCAGAAGCCTGAAGGACACTTTCATCTCCCTTTAATAAAAGGCCTATTCTAAAGTACATCCCAGTGATAATATTCTGTCCGTCTTATGCAGCCCTGCTGAAAGTCAGCTCTGCCGGGAACAAAGCCTGGCGCTCTGTGTGAGAGGACTGATGTGTCCACCCTGAGGTCCAGACACGTGGTGAGGGAGATTGTGTGTGGCACGCTGGTCCCCTCAGGCTGGGAGTGGGCGAGGCTGATGCGGGATGGAGGGTCCAGATGTCAGTGAGGAGACGCAAACAGAGTCTGACGAGTGCGGTGGAAGGTATCTGCTGCTCCGGCTGGAAGAACCTTGATATTTAGCGAATCAAAGTTAACATGTCAGCTCTCAACGCCCCCTGACCCCCCCAGGCCCATGAGAACTCACAGCAGAGCATGGGTGGGTGAGTGGAGGTGGGTTATTGCTGTTTTCTGGGTCTGTGCTCTAGAGTTGGAAGGCCACAGATGCTCTTCCTCTCTCTCTCTCTCTCTGCTACTTGAATGGGAAAGGTAGAACAAAGTGATTTTTACCACATGAGGAGCAGATTATTATAGTATCTGCAGTAACTGGCTGAAGATCCTTCAAATGAGCAAAAACAATAGCATTTTCATGTGAAACTGATAAGGAACAGCTTGTAAATGTGATAGTTGAGATCTGGGTTTGGTGTGACATGGTTAATTCTGGAGAGTCTGACTGACTGTCGGTGGGCTGAAAGTGTTATTCCAAACTTCTATTACCAAAGAATAGTCACCACTGGTTTGTACAGACGTCCCTGTAGTTACTGAATAATAGGCATTAGTGGGTAAGAAGCCTTGCTGCGTTAGAGTGGGTTAATGTGGGTGATGACAGAAAACAGGGGCCACCATGTATAACACAAATAGGCTAGCTGTTTTATTTATTATCCAAGAGCATCAGTGAACCTGCTTGTCTTATACATTTTAGGTGATCATTTTGATGTAACTAATGGTAAATCTGGAAATATAGTTTTTGTATGGGGACTATTTTCTATTTTGTGCTACTATGCACAGCACGTACCCTCTATCATCTCTAAGCCAGTGTCTCAGGAATTATGTAGCATATTTTTAAGCATTTTGAGTAAATGCTTTACATTCCTGTAAGGAAATCTTCAGACGTCTGATCCCACTCATCCCCACTATAAACAATTCTGCTTGTTGAGCACTAGCTAAGGTTCTCTGAAAAACAAAGCATCTCACACCAAACCTCTCTAAATTCCCCTTTTCATTGGATAAATGAAAATTTCACACCTTATCCCAAATGTAGCCATTCAGTCAAGCCATGTTTGGCGTCTTCAGTTTGTTTCTTTTTGTACTGTCAAAAGTGTTACATTTTTAATGTATGCTGTGAAGTTCTTTGTCTCTTGATGGGACGCACCTCTGGAGCACAGAGCAGACTCCGTCTGACATCCGCTGCCATCTCTCTCTTCTGACATACAATCACACACGTAAGAAGCCTGAGGCAGAAGTTTCACCATTCACTCTGTGATGGAGCTCTCGACCCTTGATTATGAGCATGTACTCCTGCTCTCTCTGTTTCATTGGGAGCAGGAAAGGTAAGAGCAGGAGTGTCCAGTCTTGTCCGAAAAGGGTCAGTGTTGCCTCAGTTTTTGTTCCAAAGGAGCTGAAGCATACCCCACTGCACCTGTTTCCACAACTGGGCCCAGTTTCATCAACATTTGTTTACTCAGGAGACACAATCTTCAAATACCTCAAAAAATTAAATAAAAAAAAATTAAAATTGATAAGATACAGTTTTGCATTCCTTAAATAATTCTAAGGGAACTGACCGTTAAAGAACTTTATGTGACACTTAGGTGTTTCTAAGGGATTACTTAAGGCAACATTTAAAGGTTCATGAAGGCCATAGGTAAAACATAAGGCATTTTTTCTGATACATGTAACTCACAGGGATGTTTAAGGGCAATCTCAAAATGTTTAATGCAACCAGGCACTGCTCTCACTGATCTTGGCTGTGTCATGAAAAAAAACACATTACATCTACATTTATGGCATTTAGCAGACACTCTTATTCAGAGCAACTTACAAGGTTACTCGTATTACAGAGTTGGGCCAATGTAGTGTTAGGAGTCTTGCCCAAGGACTCTTATTGGTGTAGCGCAGCATAGTCACCCAGACCGGGAATCGAACCCTGGTCTCCCACGTAGTGTTGTTGTAACTCAGTGGCAGGGGGTGGTGTTATCTGTTGTCTTCAGGCAGCTGACCACATGTTCTTCTTTTTTGTTGGCGGTAGGCTGGACACTTCTGGGTTAGAGGGACAGGAAGAGGTGTGGTTATTTGTTCCTGTATGAGTGAGAGGGGATTGGAGTATAGTTTTTAGTCGAGCAGTTTGACAATATAACTGCATTAGTGTTCCATGTCTGTTTAGGGTCCATTGTCTGTACACTTTACATTATGGTGCATTGTGGGATTGTTACAGTGCAAAATGACGGAGGTAGTGTACTATATAGTGAATAGGGCACTGTTTTTGGACACAGCTCCTATTTTTGTATCTAGGGGATAGTGAATAGGGCACAGTTTAGGACACAGCTCCTATTTCACATATGTAGGGGATAGTGAATAGGGCACAGTTTAGGACACAGATCCTATTTCTGTACAGGTCCTGGGATACTGAATAGGGCACAGTTTAGGACACAGATCCTGTTTTTGCATCTAGGGGATAGTGCATAGGGCACAGTTTAGGACACAGCTCCTATTTGGGCATGAAGAGGATAGTGGATAGTGCACAGTTTAGGACACAGCTCCTATTTCACATATGTAGGGGATAGTGAATAGGGCACAGTTTAGGACACAGCTCCTATTTCTGAATGTAGGGGATAGTGAATAGGGCACAGTTTAGGACACAGCTCCTGTTTTTGTATCTAGGGGATAGTGCATAGGGCACAGTTTAGGACACAGCTCCTATTTGGGCATGTAGAGGATAGTGAATAGGGCACAGTTTAGGACACAGCTCCTGTTTCTGTATCTAGGGGATAGTGCATATGGCACAGTTTAGGACACAGCTCCTATTTGGGCATGTAAAGGATAGTGGATAGTGCACAGTTTAGGACACAGCTCCTATTTCTGCATGTAGGGGATAGTGAATAGGGCACAGTTTGAGACACAGCTCCTATTTTTGTATCTAGGGGATAGTGCATAGGGCACAGTTTAGGACACAGCTCCTATTTGTGCATGTAGAGGATAGCGAATAGGGCACAGTTTAGGACACAGCTCCTATTTGTGCATGTAGAGGATAGTGGATAGGGCACAGTTTAGGACACAGCTCCTATTTTTGTATGTAGGGAATAGTTCAGTTCAGGAACCATTCAGTTCAACCAAAATGACCTCCATCTCATTTTTCCGTATAGTAAACAAGAATATGTATTTTTCTCTGGGATAAAAACAGTCAGGGGTGCTTGTATTACTCTGAGCCAGCATGTGGTTTTAGCTGTAGCATCACAAGCCGCCACTACACAGATTCAGCAAAACACACAGGTATAAAGGTTTACGTTCCAGCCTGACTGCATGGTCATCACATCGCCACTGTTTGAGATCTTGTTGCTGAAAAGCCATGCTGACTACATGTGTGCCGTTCCGTACATAGCAGAGCTCAGAGACATAGCTCACTGCGGTCTGAAGGCCATGTCTGCGATGCACTTTGGCAGGTACAGACAGTTTGAGACGGAGAACTCTGGATGGTCACGGCATTTCTTTCACTTCTGTTGAAATTACATCACACCATGTCTAACCTCACTCTGTCAAAAGCTAAACACTGTACAGGCCCTGGGAATGGCGTGCACCACAAGTGTCCTTGTTGAAAAATTCAGCCCAATACCATCTTTTTAATGGTCTAAGCTGGTCTTTGACGGTCAAGGTGGTTGGAAATCTGGTCATCGAGCTGAAAAAAAGCTGGTATCGCTTGTCCAGCAAATTGTGTGCTTTGATTTGAGTTTAATAGATTAGCTATCAGGTCTATCAGCATGATCAACTTGACCAAACTGGTCATTAAGCTGGTCATACTGGACGACAAGTTTGAAACAATGTACCCTTTTCCAGATTTCCAGATACTGTAAGCTTCCAGATACTTATAAAATTCATTGCTTTACCAAATCAAGCTGGTTGAGTTTATTATATTAAATTTTTCTCACTGGTTCATCTCTTAAAAGCTCCAGTCCTGAGTTGCTGATAGAGCCTGATAATGGGGCCTGAAATTTCTGTGAATACAATTGGAGAATTCCCTGTCCAATCCTGACCTGATCCACATAATCAGGTTTTGAGCATGACCCAAACTGGTTCATGATCCCCTAAAGTGTGACTAGCATCGCTGGTTAAGTGATTGTGTAGTGACAATAATGATATCACTAGTTCATGGATACAGTTCATATATAAGATTTTAAAATATCCATATATTATATAATGCCAATATCTAACAAAACATTCACCTGACACTCAAAATCAATCCAAAGTTGCTTATGGTGCTATTTTGTTTGTAGTGCCAATTACCCCACCCATTCGTAGCTCCCCCTAGCACTAACAATGCTTCTGACACTAGGAGGGTAAGGACCTATCGCGTCTTCTCTGATACACCACCCGTTTTCAAACGATGAGGCGTTGCAGGGCAGCTGACACTGTGCTCAAAGGAAAAAACTGGGTCCCCAGCTCCACCGCACCAGCTAATACGCCTGTGTCGGCCAATATTGCTTATAAGAGATGAGGGAAGAGAGAGCGCCATCTACCTTCCTGGAAAGAGTAAGACCAATTGTGCTCTCTCAGACTCTGGCTGCTGATGGCAAGTGTAGCGCATTAGTTCTTTGTGCACTTGAGTGTCAGTCAATTAGGGGAACCTGCTACCACCAGATAAAGTTCTTTTGGCTCAGGGTGCCAAGTGTAAAAAAACAAGCTACATAAGATCTGTTCATATTTTATCTCTTTATA
This sequence comes from Salminus brasiliensis, assembly GCF_030463535.1. Taxonomy (NCBI): domain Eukaryota; kingdom Metazoa; phylum Chordata; class Actinopteri; order Characiformes; family Bryconidae; genus Salminus; species Salminus brasiliensis. The sequence continues at coordinate 7,761,937 of NC_132896.1, read as the reverse complement.
CTGTCTTTCTTCATTACCGTCGTACATTTCTCAGAACAAAAGCTCTTACATGTATTTTCAGATCATAAACATAACTAACAGGTCTCGTCCTTTCCCTGTGTGAATGCAAACATGCTCCAAGTCCAAGTTCAGTCCTTTTCTCGGCTTAAGGATCAGACCATCATGTCTAATTTCTGTTTAGTCAAGTCCTGTGAAAGAAATGTAAAAAAACCCAAAACAACAACAACATTTAAAAACCAAATAACAACATCAACAGGGCAGGGTAGAGTCCAGTGCTGAGGAGGCACTACGGCACAGAGGAAAGACTCTTCGGACCAATGTCCGCAGACGTGGGTACACACAAACACACACGCAGAAACACATACAACTGCACTGTAATGATGCGTGTGGTCATGTGAACAGACAGCGGATATCACACGCAGCTCAAAGAGGAATCAGTGTGTCAGTTTCACACTGTGAGGTCCATGAGTACAAACAGCAGTCTGAACATGAGCTGGCACTGGAGAGAGAGAAAAAAAAAACAAGCCTGTTTTATCTGCCGCTGTCACAGAGCTTCATACCCACAGAGGTGGACGGCCTTTCCCGGGGATTAAGGTGTGACCCCAGTCTGCAGTTCAGGGGGTATTTCACAAAGCATCTTTTCTCTGTAAAGCTGGACGCTTAAACTTAAGGTCCAATAGGATTGGCTCTTATCTGCAGTCTGCAGTGGTTTCTAGACTAAATGGTATGTAATAAATACTTGTATGTGTACCTATAGAGGCAGTCAACTGAGCCGAGTCAGCTCTCGCTCTCTCTCTCTCTCTCTCTCTGTGTATATATATTTATATATATATATATATATATATATATATATAATTGAGGTGGTATATGAGATGTAGACTGTGGGTCTTGCTTGTTTTAATGACGTGTATACTGAGACAACAATCCTTCTGCACATTTTGTGTGTTGTCAAGATCACAAAACCTAAAGGACAATCCCCACTTTACCAATAGAATTTAGAAAGCATGCTGTAATTTAATAGACATGCATTTCTAAGCTTTTAAGCTAATTAATTCTGTCAAATGTGCACTTTCCAAACTTTCAATCAATACCATTTTATGTTTATTTGTAGACCAGAAGATTTTCTATTATTGTGCAGTCTTGTTTTGCTGAAAGCCACATTTCAGGTTCAGTCATCTAGTAAATGGTTCAGTCATCTAGTAAAATGTGTGTAAATGTAATTAATTACATTACTAACTCAAACAATTTTAATACTTAAGTATAAGCTCATTCTGTTTCTATTTACAGCTCGAATTATTGTATAGAAATTATTGTATAGAAACTGCAATGTTTCTTTAGCAAAGGTCTTCGGGTAGAACTGTTACTTTTAAAATATGGAAATGGTTATACTGCTGGAAATATAAAAAATTATAGTTGGATTACATGAGTGCATCATAATTCAGGCCAGGCACCCGTGTCACGTTTTGCAGATGACTAAGAAATTGCCAGAAATGGAGGACTTTAAGTTACTGCGCAATAATAAAAATGTGCTGTGTAATCTTGCAATAAGAGGTGGGTAAACCTTGGTATCAACTCCATTACAGAAGTACAGTATTTCAGTAGGCTACATACAATAAACTGCGGCTGATTTCAGTTCATTTGCACCATCACTGTTACATAATACCATTAATAATGATGATAATAATAATAATAATAATATTAAGAACAAAGACAAAACTGATGATACCATTAGTTGAACATGTATGCATTATAAATGTTATAAGTTATAGAATTTCTGTAATAAAAAATACTAACTAAAATACTAAGCATTTAAAGCCTGCAAAAAGCTGTTCAGGCCAGCCTTTGTAAATAGTATCCCAAAACATAAAATCCTCCCAGTCTCTAAGAGGTAAACCCAAAGTGAGGAATGTCCAGTAGGAATGTCTAACCTGTCACTGACGTGATAATAAAGCAAACTGAGAAATGCTGCTTTATGAGAATACACCCTGAACATGGGGACAATGACTGATGGGTGAGCCGATGTAGTATCGGGAAAAGGCTGATGATGTTTAATAAAAAAAAACAAAAACAAAACAAACAGTCCAGTCGAATACTCTAGAGAAGCCCAGCCTCTCTGCTTCTGTAAAATAAATCATGAAGGCACAGTGAAATAAAGGAAAAATAAAATCAAATAGAACAAAGAAAATAACAGAATTTGGCCATAATTAAATGTTCTGTGTCTTAAGTCTCCTGTGTGAAGTCAGAGTGCTGGTCGAAGGATGTGTGTCTGGTCCTACTGAGGAGCCATTCCGTCACCCTCCTCTACATCCTTTCTCATTGCGTATTTTTTGTCCATCTGTCTTTCTGCTCTCACAGGTAGAGCTCCTTGGTCCAGATGTCCTGTAGGCTCTCTTTCAGTGCTTTGAAGGTGGGCCGCAGAGCCACGTCCAGAGTCCAGCACTGCTTCATGATGTTGTAGACAGCGGGCGGGCAGCTGTCTGGGGCGTCCATCTTGTAGCCCTTCTCCACTCGCGGAACCACGTCCTTCAGAGGCTGGAAGGAGGAAAGGAGACAGGGAGAGGGGATCGTTTAGGTTGTGCTTGATCAGACTCAGTGGAACATACATGCTTACAATAGTGGGCAATGCTTCCCTCTGCTGGGGATTTGAGAGGTACTACAGCAGTACCACTAAAGATGACAGACAGATGTATGTTTTTTTTTATATTATAAAACCAGGCTGGTGGCAGATTTATGTATTATTATATAATACACTAGACCTGTGCAAAATGAGGACCTTTCAGGCTGTAGATGATGGTGAAATGAGTTGTAGAACAGCAAAAAACCTAAAATGTAATTTTCAAAAATCTAATTATGTTGCAATTTCATGATCAGTACACTAGTTGTCATTTAATAACTCATTATTGTTCCTACAAAATGGTATTTGGTCATTACTAAACATAAACATTATATTATTCATTATTATAAACATTTGAATGGTAGCGTAAGAACAGAAGCTTTAGTTTAGAACATAGGACTCGCAAATGAATGCAAATCATCATACACTATATGGGCAAAAGTATTGGGACACCTGCTCATTCATTGTATTAATAAAGAGTTTATCCTTCTTTTGTTGGAGTAACTGTCTCTACTGTCCAGGGAAGAGAGCTTTCTATTAGATTTTGGAGCAACAAGAACATTCCTGAGGTCAGGATGTTGGATGATCACCAAACCAACCTCACTCCCAACTCATCCCAAACGTACTGGATGGAGCATCACCATCATTCCAGAGAACACAGTTCTACTGCTCCACAGCTCAATGCTGGGGGGGGGCTTTACATACCCCTCTAAACCACGCCTGGCATTAGGCATTATAGGCTTACTGCCAATAGGTTCATGTTCATCTGCTCCAGAGAGTCCTATTCTATTGGTAGTACTTCTCTGCAGGGACTAGACAAGCTGTGTGTGCGCGTGTGCATTTGCACATCTGTGTCAGCAACTGGTGCAACTTAAAGTAGCTGAATGAATTTATTAGAAACAGGATCCACAAACATTTGGGCATGTAGTTAATATTCAATTGAAATGTCCAAATGTTTGTGGACACCCTTTATAATGCAATCCTCTGCACACTTTCTAATTCTAACACAATGTACAGAACAACAGCCAGACTTACATGATGGAGATACCTGGACTGAATATAACTGCATTTTTAAAAGCAGCCTTGATTAACAATTACAGGATGAGCTGTTTTAAAAAAGCAGAACTGCAAACAGAATAATTTAGAGTACTCACAATTCTTGGGTATGGCACACGGCCAAAAGAGTAGATCTCCCACAGCAAGATGCCATAGCTCCAAACATCAGACTTGGTGGAAAACGTCTGCTTAAACACACAGAGAAACAACAAAATTTAGCCCTGGTCTCGTCACAACGTATTTCTGTAAGTAATCTGTGTGTATAACAGACCAGCACACACACACACACACACACACACACACACACACACACACACACACACACACACACACACACACACACACACACACACTGTACACACTGTACACACTGTACACACTCACTCCTACTACCTTTTCTCTCAGGGCTTCAGGAGCTGTCCATTTCACAGGGAGCTTGGCTGTGTCCTGAGTGGATGACGCCTCCTTGGTTAAACCAAAATCGCTGACTTTGGCGATGTTGTCCTCAGAAACTAGAACATTGCGAGCGGCCAGATCTCTGTGGACAAAGTTATTGGCCTCCAGATACTCCATGGCCTCACACACATCCCTGAGTATGGAGAGAGTGAGAGAGAGCGAGAGAGAACACCACACTGGTTTACCATATAATTAAGTCTCCAGATGATTAGTTAAATAATAATCTTAGGGTTCAAAACTGGTTACAGCAATTAAACCACTAGACTGACTACAAACAAATATGTATGGAAAAACTCACATGGAAAATTTAAGGAGACAGTCTCCCCCGATAACAGTGCGCCCCCTGGAGCGCAGGTAGTCCACCAGACTGCCCTGCAGACACAAGACCACCCCTCATTAGATGGCCCAAACCGAGTATTCATATTCATTCATACAACGCGAACTGTAAAGAGAACCTCTTCTCTTGTTCTTAACAGACTACACAAGCAGCTTCTGATGGTGTATCTTGAAGGTGGGAGGAGCTTCTAACACTGGTAGAGGGAGGCGGTTAGCACATGTCTCCTGCGACCAGATACTGCCTCTTTTGTACTGCCACTGGTGCAGCATCACTAGGCAGCCAGTGCATTCGGAGAAAAGCACGGCTCCCCAGTTCTAGTACAACAGCTGACCAACATCATACTGGGAAGGGAATCCATAAGACAAGAAGAAGTGTGTAAAAAGTAGAGGAGAATCTTTACTATGATCTGAATCTGACAAATCGGATTATTGTTGATTGTGTATTTATGCTTTGGTACTTTTGCCTTCATTATTGTGGCAGTAGCTCAAACCACTGCATTTAAATACCTCTGGTTGACCTGGTGTTTGGGTCACTGACCTTGGCCATGTACTCGGTGACGATGAACAGACTGCCCTTCTCCTCCACGATCACTCCTAATAGTTGTACGAGGTTGTTGTGCCGCATTTGCCTAAACCACAAAGGACACTTCATTAATTCCACTGCACCTCACTCCCACACAGCAGAAGCAGCACACACACACACACACACACACACACACACACACACACACACACACACACACAATCTAAGCTGCCAGCACACTTCAATGTGTTACACAGAAACGCTGCAGGTTTCATAAAGCCCGTCCCGAAACAGATAAGAGATCGTACGTCATGACGGAGGCCTCTGCGACGAAGGCCTGCGCAGTGGCGTCATGTTTGATGCACTTCACAGCTACTTTAGTGCCTCTGTAGTCACCAACCATAACATCTGAAAAAACAAAAAGCAGAAGGGAAACTCATTGATCCAAAAATTAGAGACACAGTAGGTCTAACCGTACCCGAGGTGTCAAGACCAACCCTCGGGGACTGCTACACAAGTTTCGCAGAAACAGGTGTGTCAGGACAGCAATCAAATTTAGCTGTGGATTAGCAGCAATGTGTCAAAAAAAGTCACTAATACAAACGAACAGGCTGTATCAAAAAAAGTCACTAATACAAACGAACAGGCTGTATCAAAAAAAGTCACTAATACAAACGAACAGGCTGTATCAAAAAAAGTCACTAATACAAATGAATAGGCTGAATGAATGAATAAGTCACCAATATAAAGTAATAGACGAGTCAAAATAAAAGTCACTAATACAAACCAACAAACAAACCGACCATGTCAAAACAGAGTTACTCATATGAACAAAGCAGTAACACAAAATACTGAAACTAAAAGCTAAAATGACACATTTGTTTGTCTTTTTTGTCGATCTGAAAAATGATTAGTAAATCAAAACCTGTGATCCAATTTGAACCGTGAGTTTTGTGATCCTTTACACCACTAGCTTTACACAACTGCCAATCAGTCCTTTATAAGTCATAAACAATACAACTAAAGAAAAGACAAACTAGTAGTATTACAAAAACAAAGCACTACAACATTGAACAAATGCTTTTTTCTTCATCCTGTGAAACTTACCCCCAAATTCCCCCTTCCCTATGGACTGAAGGAGTTTCAGTTCTTTTCGGTTCAGCGCCCACCCACCTGTGCAACACAGAAGCATTGATACATGAAGCAATACTACAGCTGTTAGACCCCAATAAACCAGGACAACATGAATGCTAAAGCTTTGCATATATTTTTTTTCTTCTTTCTATTTTCAATACTGATACTGAAAACATCTTCCTTTGAAATTAGACCTTTTTAATTTAAGCTTCAGGTAGGACGAGCATCTAAAGATAGGCTTTCATTCTCAAACTCCAAACAGGAAGAAACACATAGCTAACATCTTCACATCACACAGTGTGAGAGTGGATATTCCAAGCTAGATCTGTTACAGGACTGGATTGGATTCATTCTTCAATATCCGATGCATCACTTTTTGCTGATATTGGCCTGATACTGATACGTGGTATCATCTCTTTTCATCGTTTCCAATTCCCTCCTACTATATTCAGCTCCCCTTATCACAGAATGCTACCACTGCTTGCAGGATGGGGGCTAGCACAAGCTTTCCACACGTCATGTGATGCACTAACACATCTTTTATAACTGCCGCTTGCACTTGCACCCACCTGGCACTGTCTCTAGTGCTCCTTTCAATGACTACTTCATTATGTGAGGTACAGAAAGAGAGTGAAGGACAGAAAAGCGGATTAAATTAAAGACTTACTTCGTGAGAACTCGTCCTGCGCTGCCACAGTGCCCTCCATGAGTTTGGGTTTGATGAGTCTGGTACACAGCCCATCTGCATCTGTGGTGTAGTGCTGGGGGGTGAGGGGGAATGACACTAATCAGGACGTAATTAGGGTTGTGTTACAACATATTACAATACTGCCAGCAGGGAACCTTCAGAAAGCAAGGTAAGATTAAGATTAGCTTCCTTGTTGAGGGTCGCTCAGAAAGAAAACTGAAAGAAAACTGTCCAATCAGGATTTTTTTTCTCAATGGTATCTGGGCAGATACAGTTAAACAAGCTCTCCCATTGGTTAGGACTTTACTGGTGGAACTTAACGCATAATGTCAGATTAACTATCAACACAATTCAAGAATGACACCGGAAACAGTGTGTGGGACCAGATTCATCCGGAAAAAGGCCACTCTGGGCCTTCTGAAAGTCCTAGAACCATCCCTGACTGTGAATGTGCTCAGTAGTTCAACCAGGATCCAGACAGTTTTGGAAAAGAGCAGCGGCAGCTCTGTGCCAGGACTCTTTTTGCTGACGTCTGTTACAAGCTTGGAATCAAACTTAGACTTAGTCGTTCTTTAGCTTTGAGTGTCTGTGTTCAATCTAGAACTAAATCTAGCCAAAATAATGCTGACATGCTACTAGACTTCCATTGGAGGACCAGCACAAATTAGTATCATCATACAGGTTTTGAGTTGTGACAATTGTGGCCTGAACTGGAAGCCTAGCTCTAAAAATCATGGTTTTGCCACCGAATACCACATGTACAGAAATTTATGTATGCCTACACTGTCAACCAGTCAAAGTTAAAGTCTAAGTCGTATGCATTTATATATACAGAAGCAGTCAGATATCAGCTGTCTTTCTGTCTGAAGTACTTTGTATATTTTATATACACAAACACCAAAAAGCCATATTATTAAAACCACTCCGAATCCCATTGTAATGGCTAGATGCCTGGGTCAGATCTCCAAAACACCAGGCAGGTCTTGTGGGGTGTTCCCGGTATGCAGTGCTCCAAGAAAGGACAAGCTGTGAACCGGCAACAGTGCCATGGGCACCCGAGGCTCATTGATGTGATCCATGAAGGCCCCACCCCACAACTTACAGGACTTAAAGGACCTGCTACTGATGTCTTGGGAACAGATACCACAGGACACCTACAAAGGTCTTGTGGAGTGCATGCATCCAGGGGTCAGAGCTGTTTTGGCTGCACAAGGAGGACCTACACAATATTAGATAGTTTAATGTTATGGCTGATTAATGTACTGTGCTCTGCATAGCTAAAAAAAACAACAACAGAAGTCTGAACTTGGTTGACACATTTGTCACGCAGAATACACTCATAGGTTCAGCAGCAGTGAAAATCTTGCAGGACAGAGGGAGTGAACAGGGCTGTATCGATCGCGCCTCTTAAATGGGCTGGAACCTGCGCTACAGCTTCCTCCTTCTCACTTCCTTTTCATCAACTTTTCCAGGAACTGCAGCACAGGCAAAAAGGTGAGACTAAACCATGCAGGTGAGACAGGGTGCTTCACTCTCACACCATCAAACCAGACACACACACACACACTCAGGGCTGCACGCACGCGACAGACCGCCGGCCGGTGGCCGACTGGACGACCGTACATACTGCAATGATCTCTGAGAGTAGAGCGGACATGCATTCTGCACTGAGATGCAAACCCAGCTACGACGGTTGTATTATTGTTATTGTCTATGTTTGTGTTTAACACCTGCGTTAAACATAGTGAGGAACCACATAAGCAAGTCTATTTATGGTTATTTAACAACTCGGTGTGGTCTGAAGCAAGCGTGTGATGATTTAGGCATGCAATGTGTACAGTGTTAATTAATTATTGTTGTTTAAGTCATGCCTATCTAAAAGGATACAGTGACTGATTTCAGTGTTTTTTTTTAGTTCGCCGAACTTCGTTTCGTCAAACGTTCTTCTAACTCACAATTTTGTAGCTCTGCATCTCAGTTTGATCAGCAATACATACTGAGTTGAGTCTCAAAAACGTTAGTAAATGAGTTGCAGCTGAAACTGATTCAATATTTAGTAAGATGCTTAGTCCGTAGCTCCTCCCCCTCAATTTGTTTACTCGTCATTCCCAACTGCAGGTTTGAACCCCCCCTATTACATGACATCCGCTGGGAGGCTTTTGACAATGGAGAGCTGAACTCTTGCTGGTATTTGAACCTATTATCTTGCACCTGATGAGCAGCAGTTAGACTGTAGGGCCACCCTAGATCTGACCCTAGACTTAGAGATATACATGGGTTTACAATTCTAGAGTGGCACACAGGGATCATATGTTAAAATCCTGTCAATACCACAGTTCTGATTGGTCAGGATTTCTGTGAATAGGAAGACCTTCCTCCATGTAATAGGGGCAGTTCTAACCTGCAGATGGAAATAAGACAGTAAACAGATTGAGGGGGAGGCGCTACATAACTAAACATCTTACACAATTTTTGACCAAAGTAAGATGCAGAAGTCAAAAATGTGAGTTAGGAAAACGTTTGACTAAATGAATTTGGGTTAATTATAAAAACATTAACTCGTTAGGTCCATTAGCCTCGTAGCTAATGTATCCAATGCAACACCACATGATTATTTTTATTTAAGTCGGAAATTGTGTTCTTTGTTTTGCTGGCCTAGTGCTTAAAACTTCAGAGCAAAGCACACGCACACACACACACAGACACACACAGACACACAGACACACAGACACTATCAGGCCTGTGCTGCTGTATTTAGCCAGTTTAGGAAGGCTTAAACGTTTTTTAACAGACTAACACACTCGAACACCTGTGTCCTGAGAATGACCACCACTCACTGCACAGCATGACATCTGGAAGACAAGCCTTCAACACTTAATAGAGCAGAGATAAGGCTGAGCGGTGTGAGCACTGCACAGGTCAACAGTGTCATTTGGTGAACATCTCCTGTGTCAGCTAATGGGTGTCACTGTGTCGACTGAGGAGGGGATCACTGACACCATAATCTGATCCAAAAACAAGGACTATCGCTTACAACGGCCACAGTTCAATAGCTGCCTGCTTTAGAGACAAACAAGAGATAACAGCAACAGAGGAGAAACAATGTAAGAGGAGGCAGAGACTGAGAAAGAGGGAATGAAGAGATAGTATAGAGATAGTGTGTGTGTGTGTGTGTGTGTGATTGTTTTTGAATGTTTTCAGAACAGAAACAGATGAAAACAGAGCTAACCTACAAAAAGACCATCAAAACTGACCTGATTTTTAGTGTTTTTATGAAACAATGTTCTGTTTTCTTATTTTCTGAATTAAAAGATGTGGTTAGGTTGAAGGTTAACAGAATTCTTCTAAAATACATTTAGGCTATGTTCACACAGCAGATGTGAACCTCTTCTAATGAACACATTTAGCTTCTTTAAGTCGGCTATCTAGTCTCTGTAGAGAAGTACTGTTAATAGAATAGGACTCTCTGGAGCAGATAAACACGAACCTATTGGCACCATGCCTAATGCTAGGTGTGGACTACAGGGGTATAACAACCCCCCTCCAGCACTGAGCTGTGGAGCAGTGGAACTGTAAGTCTCTAGAATGATGATTGGTGCTCCATCCAATACTTTTGGGATGAGTTAGGGAGTTGGGGGTAAGATGGGGTGGGGATCATCCAACATCCTGACCTAACACTCTTGTCGCTGAATGCAATCAAATCCTCACAGCAATGCTCCTCCAAAATCTTGTAGAAAGCCTTCTTCTTCTCTGAATGGTAGAGCAGGATCAACAATATTTTTAATAGTCTTGATTTGACAAGAAACAATGCATGAGCAGGTGTCCCAATACTTTTGTCCACATAGTGTATGTTCTACTGAAATCTGGCACGTATCTGAGACGTGGCAAAGCGACCTTGGTCTTAACAGTTAGACCACAATTTCTGTGATATTTACGTCAAGCTAATTTCATCACAACTCCTGGAAATAGGCCGCAAAGCGCCCGGTACTATGGTGACACATTGCATTTATCCAACAGGTAAAACACAAACGAGCAGCTTGTCAAAATCAGGGTCACTTCGAGGATGTTTTGAAAAAGAGAGAAGAACAGAAATAAAAAAAAACTTCTAGTTTTAAGTCTCCTCTAGTGGATAAGTCTCCTTATCCAGTAGCTATGCCTGTTCTCTCTGAGGTTGTGTGCCTTCACTAGCGTTCTTCACGGCAGGAAATGAGGGTTTTGACACACAAGAAATGTGTCAATATCATAAGGAAAACCTTGTGTATATATGTTTTTCATTTTTTTACTTATTTTAACTATTTATTAATTTATTATTATTTTTACACAACCATGGTCTGCATTCACCTTATCTTCTATTACATAATGGGAGTGGCCATCTTTGTTAATTTTGTAAAGCACTTCCGGTGCTACAGCGGATCCACTGATATAGCTAGATTATAACCACAGTGATGATAAACATACAGTGAATAGTATAATATGCTCAGTTAGAGGCTGTCACAATAACTGGAAGAAGAGGAGGTGTTCAGCGTTAAGAAATACAACACAAAAAGATCTGAGATTGAGGAGTGCCATATAACTTAGCTAGTTAGTCCATAAGTCTGTTCATACCGTTTTGGGGGGAGGGGGTGTGGAAGGAACCAACACCTGGAGAAATGGCTTGGTCAGGAAGCTCCAGTAAAGCGAATGCGGCGGGTGAGGCTCTTAGGTAGGTACGTTAGCCCTTAGGCTGATAGCCTCATAAATGCCTGGCCTTCTTTTTTGGAAGCAGCCTACTTCAGACTGTGCTCACTTTGAATATGATACGATACCAGCATAAACCATTTGATAAGATATGACTGGAAATTCTACAAAAACGCGAGAGTGAGGAACAAACTCTTAAAGGTGGGCGCTTTTTATATACAGTGGTGAACAATGACCTCAGACCATAAATGTCACGAAACGATATAAAACAGAAGGTAAAAAACAGTTCACGGTTCACTTAGCTGTATGCACCTGGATACCACACAGAAATTAAACCTGATTGGACCGTATTTTGGCAATTTAAAAATGTAATTTTTGTAACAAACATCACTCGTATTACATAAAATGGCCTAAACAGCCCTGAGGGTTTCCTACTGTTGATATATTGTATGTATATGTATAATATATGTGTCATTTCTTGGACTGTGTGGCCACTGCTGATGTCTTTAATAATGCTGATATCTCCAAAATAATGTTACCTCATGTTAAGGTAGGGCTGGACAATTTACTGAAAATTAATAAAAATTAAAAGTCTTACATTGTGTCCAAATTTCATGATATGACTGGATCAAGAAATAAAATCTTATTGGAATAAAGTTGGAATAAAATCATTTTTTCCATTAAAAGTTATTAAAGTTGTCATCTTCAAAGCTCTTCTCATGGGAGTCCAGTATTACATGAATCCTCTATATTCCAAATTACCTATATACAATAGCCTGGGTCCTAACACTGTATGAAAACAAAGGGCGGTGCGGGTGTGTGTGTGTGTAAGAGTGTGTGAAACAGAATCCAAAATTACACGTAAGAATGTAAGGAATGAAGCAACAGGCTTGGCTCTGAAGAAAAGCAGAGGGTGGAGCGTGAGAGCTGCGGAGAGAGGGACAGGGTCAACTGACCACTTTGCAGCACCACTGCCAGACTTTAAATGACCAGTGTTTGTTTTCATCATGATTACCACTACTGAGCTTCCAGTGAGGAAGTACACTGTCTCGATTCTAGCTAATAAAGAACGTCGTACAGACAGACCATCACCGTCCATATGGAGACCGGAGTTCCTCATTATCCTATAAATTAGTGATAGTACTGTACTGGATTACCATCAGACCGCTTACCAGCAGTTCAGCAGCTTGAGTCCAGAGAGTTAGGAGAACTAAATGTGATTGCAGACTTTGTAGGGCTAGTGATACCTAGTGTGACATGCAGAAAAAAACCCTACCCAGCAGCACATGCACACAAGTGGGCACACAAACTTCACTGACCAACATGGAAGGAGTGTGGTTAGCTATTCCAGCAAATACTACTGTTAAGAGAACTTCCTACCCCTAGACATATGTGTATGTGTGTGTATTTGCTGGAGCCTGACTCAGACGCTTTCTCTGTCTCACTGGGTCAGCCTGATGTGGTCCTACTTCCTGTTTTGTCTATTTTTGGACCTGTTTTTGACACTCAATAAAGAAGGTGGAGAGGGAAGAGAAAGTCCTTCACGCAGGACTGGGGTTTACTCACAAACATAAAACTGTAACAGTAGGAAGACTAACCACTTCCAGTAAATCAGTGATAAAAGCTTACAGGAACAGTTCATTAAATGCACTAAAAGTTTTGGGACACCTGCTCATTCACTGTTTCTTCGGAAATCAAGGATATGAAAAATAATTTATCCCATATTTGTTGGAGTGTCTGTCTATACTGTCCTGGAAAGGCTTTTTTACTAGCTTCTGTAGCACTGCTGTAGGGACCTGACTGACAGCTTGTCTCAAATGTAATGGATGGGGCACCATCATTCCAGAGAACACAGCTCAATGCTGGGGGGGCTGTATATTCCTCCAGCCCATGCCTTGCATTAAGCACAGAGCCTATAGGTTTATGTCTATCTGCTTCAGAGAGTCCTATTCAATACAACCTCATATGCACATGCAGGGCTAATAAAGCACAGATTCAGACTCCAGTGCTACAGTTCAGACACTAAATGTAATCAAATGTGTGTTTGAAATCTAATGCCAAATCCTAAAACTTTTTTTTTTGTATCCTTACTGAGAAGCTGTTTGTTCTACTCACCTCCACGAGCTGCATGAGGTTCTCGAAGAACTCCTCCTCGTCGATGGAGAGTTTGCAGTTGTGGTAGATGATGCGGTAGTGCTCCACCTTGCCGTCGCAGCTGACGCAGAGTGTGTAATCTCCGGGGAAGTTGGTGCTCTCCCGCACTAGAAAGAGTCCTGTCTCAGGTGGATACAGCAGCCTCTCTGCCTGATCCCGAGTTATCTTCCCGTGGAACCATCTGAGGGGAGAGCGTAATACAGTCTCAACACACTGCGATTACATACAGATAACATAATGCGAATCTGGCAGGTGTTCTTTACATTGTGTCAAAATTCCATGACAAATTGACCAATAAAAATGCTCCAAAAAGGACATGGAATAAAATATTTGACATTTACTTCCACCATCAAATCTTCTTTTCATGTTGGAAATACTATATATATATATAGAATTTTGACAAATATATTTCATATATATGTGAAACAGTGAAGATCTCTATGTATGACTTTATGACTTATGAATTTGTCTTAGCATGTGTATCTTTTTCAAGCCTGTTGAAAAGGTTCCTCCCCATGAAGCTACTTGAGAGAACACCAAGAGGGTTCAAAACAGCAACAAGGGAGGCTAAAACTGGATAACTCCATATGTGTCCCATCATAGTTCATAGATATCTTCACTATTTTACTAAAACACAACAAACACAGACACAATCCTCTATGAGCAGGTGTCCAAACTTTTGATCAGTACTGTAGTTAATAATACACTCCCCTAAAGGAGAACAACTCCTTGCTCCTGCAACACTGTATAGACTGTAGAGACTGTATAGACTGTGTAGACACCAGCTTCCAGAATTCTTCTAATATCACATTATCACATTTCTGTGAACAACTTTCTACACACAGCTCAGAGTGTGAAGAACACCGGCAGGATGAAAAAGCTTTCCATGTCTAAAAAGGTGTGTCGAGATGCTCTTAGGCTTATGATGACACTTAAGAGAAGACACAGGAGCTACAAAACAGAAAGCTAGACACTGCTGTAATGCACTTGCTCTCAGAAGCCCTTGAGGAACATCATCAGCACACACACAAGTTCATTCAGGTCATCCCCACAGCTATAAGAGCTTCGTGTGAGTGCACATAGTATATTCTTTAAAGACAGGGATGCATACAGACGTGGACAGTAGCGCACGCTCACACAGACACACACACACACGCGTGGCAAAACCAGAGTCCAAGACAAGGGAAGCTAAATTACAAGGTTCCAAAATGAGCACAGCGTCGGACCCAACTGCGGCGGCCCAGGCATGAAAAGCATGCAGCCTGTGTTTCACAGTGACCACAAACACACACTGCTGTACACACACACACACACACCAGCCCCTGAGGAAAAACAGACAAATTCATCACTTACATACCCTGCTGGACTGAGACACACATGAGAGCTGCAGAGAAGGCTAATACGATAATATTTTACTGTTTGATGATACATTATGTCATAACAGCAAGCCATTTGCTTCAAAATTTATACCTATTCTAATGGCTGGTGAGGCATTTTTGAATCTGACTATTTTTTTTAATTATTAATTTTGTTTCGTCACTCAATCTGGTACTGCCAATTAACCCACCCAATCATACGATGAGGTCAGCCGACACACTTGGAGGAAAGTGTTAGGTCCCCAGCTCCACTGCACCAGCTAACAGACGCCTGTAACAATTACTTTTTGTATTCTTTTTTATGTGCTGTTAATTGACATGATCATTAATATTTACGTAGCTGCCAAAAACCTGTGTGTGTGTTTGTGCATGTTGGGCTTGACTGGATATAAACCATACCTAATTATTTTGTTTATATTTAATTATTTAGTTTTATTTTAGGCACATTTTTTGTGTAGCGAATGGTTATTTTAAACCTATAGTTTTGCACTTAATATGTAAACCTTTATTCATAGTTTTGTCAAAATAAAAAAATGCTTTTTACTTAATCTATAAAAAAGTCATTAGTGGCAGCCCTAATTAGCATTGCATGCCTGATACTGAGTAGGGTCCGTTGTGCTGCCACAACAGATCTGACCATTCGAGACATCCACAAGACCTCTGAAATGGTCCTGTGGTGTCTGGCATCAAGACATTAGCAGCAGATCCTGTGAGCCTGTACCCAGTTCACTGGCTGTCCTTTCTTGGAGCACTTTTGGTAGATACTGACCACTGCATACCAGAAATACCCCCACAGGATCTGTCTGATGTTTAGGAGATGTTCCGACCAGTCGTCTAGCCATCACAATTTGGCCCTTGTCGAAGTTGCTCAGCTCCCTGTGCTTGCCCAATTTACCTGCTTTTAACACAGCACCTTCAAGAACGACTGTTCACTTGACAGATGCCACTACAGATGAATCCAGACGGGACTAAAAAGATACAGACCCTCGTTGAGCTCAGTGGCATAAGGGAGAAAAAGGGAGCCCCTGT
Source organism: Salminus brasiliensis (assembly GCF_030463535.1). Classification (NCBI taxonomy): domain Eukaryota; kingdom Metazoa; phylum Chordata; class Actinopteri; order Characiformes; family Bryconidae; genus Salminus; species Salminus brasiliensis. The sequence goes on along the minus strand of NC_132896.1, from coordinate 7,745,894 downwards.
GAAAGAGAGAAATACCCCAGGACCCCATGTAAATTTAATCCCATCTGAATAGAGTTTAGGATAGTGTGGCTCTACTGGTGCTTTTTCATGTGTGTACTAATGGCTGAGCGAGTTTTAAGCCAGGCCCATGTGGTGCTTCATGTCTAATAATACGACCAATGCACTAAATGTGACTAAAGAAACTATTCTTCTGCTTAGAAAACAGCCAGAAAAGTCAAGTGTGTTATTAAATGTTGTATGTTCTTAAATAATTCATTACTGTCCATTCTAACAGGCTACAATTGATGTATTCAAACAAACACTTTAACATCAATGCAGCTAGATGTATTTTTATAGCCCCCAAGATAAAGCCTGAACAATAAACGTTTATTATTTGATGTCAAGAGGACAAGCAGTTGTTTGTTCAGAGCTGCTAATGGCACAATATGGTAGCAACATGTTGCAGGTCTAAAAATAATTAACCCTGTTAAACAAGTACAGGAGAGAGAGGACTTCAGTAGCAGATGAGGGACCATCTGCGGTGGCTTCATGGTAAAGCAGGCAGTAATTGAAGAATGACAGGTGTCCTCTTTCAGACGGCCTCTCATCCCGAGATAGGCGCATGTGGCTTTGCATATCAGACGCGGCCCTTTTTTTCCATTTCCCTGATTCGGCTGAGCAGGGTCATTTGTTTCATTGCCTGCCTTCTCCTCCCATTTTTACCAGCTAAGCACCAAGTGCCGATTCAAATGAGGCGTCAGGCATGAGCGCTAGGCACATCAGCAGGAAGACGAGTGTCACGAGCGCAGGTACAATGAGTGAACATCGATGATATCAGTGGTGCGTGTGCCAAATATAGCTCATACGTGCTAAATGTGGTGCGTCTGTGTTTGTCTGTGTGACCATCACTGTTGGCCACACAACTCACCCACACACACACTCAAACACACCATGTTCTCAGTACTTACGGCATAAGACTGAGCTTCCCACCGGACTTCACTCCTTCTCGTTTCTGAACATAGTTTGCTGGGATGGTCCCCTCTCGTCCTACTGTGTTTTTGGCTTTGTACCAGTTTGGATCCTGACAACCAGAAAGCAAAGACAAAAATGACCCATTGAGATTTCATTAGTAACTACAGCAACATGCTTCAAGCAGCAGCAGTATTTACCCACACTGGCTGAAACGGTATAGTAGTAAAGCAGGAATTCAGTATATTTATATTTACTGATGACTATATTTACTATATCTCTCTATTTCACACCTGTGTTGACTGAATGAATTCATGCTCACTGTTTTACCTTAGTGACGCCTATAATGGTCAGGACATCTCCTTTACAGAGGGGCAGATCCTGGTCAGTCGTGCCAGGAAAGTTGTATCTGGCCACACACTCTGTGCCCGGAGGCCAGGTGGTCTAAAGGCAAAGAGTAACAACACTTTAAAATCCATTCCAGGTAAATCGGACCACAGTCTGAGAGCCATTCAGTACAGATACGATACATTTCTCCAGTTTTATAGCTTCTGTAATAAAGAACTGATTATATGAACTAGATATTGGATGAGAACTGTAAACACTACCTGTACACTATGAGTCTAAATGTTTGTGGACACTACTTCTTATAAATGCATTCAGCTACTTTAAGTTGCACCCATTGTTGACACAGATCTGCATATGCACACACACACAGTTTGTCTAGTCCCTGTAGAGAAGTACTGCCAATAAAATAAGACTTTCTGGAGCAGATAAACATGGACTTATTGGAACCTGTATTGTATTTAGAGGACATCTACAAAACATCTAAAAAACCTTTTGGAATGAATGCGGGGGATGTCTGGACCTCCCATTGTTTTCTTGGAAGATTTAGTAACACTGTTAAAACGAACCCCTATAACCCCTGTATATCGAGGACTTTAAACCAAAGGGGTGCAAGTGACATTTCACTCATTTTACATGGGGACCCAAACAAAAAATGAGCATAATCTGATCTGACTTTGTGTACTGATTTCAAAACTAATAATAACATTTTACTCACACGAGGATGACAGTATAATAAATAAACAATATTTTATCACGTATTAAAAAAAAATTTTTTTTGGCACTAAAAAAAAATTTATTTTGCTTTAAATATAAAACGTGGGAGCATCTGGTGACAATATGAATATATTAATAACATTCAGAGAAACAACAACAACATCCTTTGTAAATAAATAAAATATCAAATAAAAAATCTAATCAAATTAGCTACAATAGCAATACCAAACACTGGACCATTTGGCAAGATCGGCAACTTGTTAATAATAAGAAATGTGATTAGTGACATTTAATAACTTAAGAGTATAAAGGGCTTAAAGGATAGAACAATCAATGTATTTAGAGACAATGCACATTTCAGATGGATTTGGAAATAAGATTGAAGCCTTTTCTACTGTACTGTACTGTACTGTACTCTGCTGCCATTCATGCTCAGGGTAAGTAAGTAAGACTTTCTTTTTCACAGCGATGATCCCAGGTGGACATGCATGTAACTTGTTATGGTTTATTTCATGAGAACCTCTTGTGATTTAATGTGTGTGAGTGTGTTCCAATAAGCTCCTCATGGAGGAAGGCCAGTATGTCCTAGCTCCCATCCAACACTTGTTTATCTAATGAATCCTTTATTATTAAAAGTTCATCAGATGAGCTGATGATCCATACGGTGACTGGAGCAACCAAACCTGTGCATCTTCTAACCAACAAAAAAAAAATACATATTTTTGCATTTATCTGTATTTATGTTCATCTGTATGTATGTAACCCAATAAGTTCTGGTGTTTTTACAAACACACTCACCGCTGAGATACTGCCTTTCTGGACTGCTTAAGACTTTTGCCTAGTAGTTCTCACCTGTACGGTAGACATCTTGAGGTGAAAGGATGAAAAGGAAGGGGTGGGGGGAAGGAAAAAATCCTCTCAGTGCCTGTTCAGGTCAGGCAACACCATCAGAGCTGTAGCTGTGAGATCCAACAGAGCCGGACGAGATCTAGGACCTGCACACAAAGTCAAAACCACGTACATTAAAACACACTTTTCACAGAGCGCTGTCAAGAAGAGCGTGAAATCAGCTAATGAAGAAAAAAGTCGCTGTGAAACATCATCCACTTAACGGCACCCACCAGTGAGATCCCTTCAGTCAAAGCCTCATTATGTCGCACGAGATGATAAGACCGGAACTCTGATCAGCATCCGCATACAAATAGGTGCCGCTCCAAACTCGTTAGAAGCCTCCGTACCTTTCACGGAATCAAACGAGCAAACCAACCAATCACTCTAAAGCTAACTAGCATGTCAGCGTAAGCTGCTTAATAACAGGAAGCGCACATACACACACACACACACACACTTTCAAAGGGGAAGTGGTGGCTGCAGATTTTCCGATGCCTCAGACAGGAACTGAGGCCGAGCGGGTGCTGCTAACTACAGAACTTTAGCAAAAAGTGTTTCAAACAGGGGCGAGAGGTGAAGGTAAATTAGCACCAGCTAAAATGGTGTGAGTTTCAGAGGCTGATACGAAGAGAGGCCATTTATCAGTTCACTGTTAATGGAACATTTGAATATTGGTGTCAACAAGGCCGCATTAACATGCTGCGTGCCTAATGTGGCTGCAACCCACAGTCAAACCCAAAAGGAGAACTGGGAAGCTTTTTCAGCTTCGAAAAATAAAAAAAGGCCTTCCTAAGTCATGATGAGATACAATTACAGGGAAAATATTATGTCATAGCCCTGAAGGATCTTCTTTATAGTAGAACACAAATGAAACACTGATGATGACAATTGAGCAGTTGCTCAATCCACACAGCTGTTCAACTCCTCAGGCCAAATATGGAAACTAAGCTGTGAAAAAAAAACTCCCTTCAATGTCGTGTATTTGTGATGTCGCAAAACCAATGTATTTACATATATTTTTACATAGATGTTGTATGGGCAAAAGTATTGGGACATCTGCTCATTCACTGGGTATTAAAAAGAGTGTATCCTGCTTTTGTTGGAGCTTTTGTCTTTACTGTCCAGGGAAGAAGAAGAAGAAGAAGAAGAAGAAGAAGAAGGCTTCCTACTCGATTTTGAAGCATTTTTGTGAGGATTTGATTGCATTCAGTGACAAGAGCGTTAGTGAGGTCAAAATATTGGATAATCACCACCCCAACTCATTCCAAAAGTACTGGATGGGGCAACAACCATCATTCCAGAGAACACAGTTCCACTGCTACACAACTCAATGCAGGGGGTGGGGTTATACCCCTCTCAAGCCCATGCCTGGCATTAGGCATGGTGCCAATAGTTTCACGTTTATTCTGCTGCAGAGAGTCCTATTCTACTGGCAATACTTCTCTGCAGTGACAACACGCAAGCTCTGTGTGTGTATCTGTGTCAGCAATGGGTACAACTTAAAGTAGCTGAATGCCTTCATTAGAAGGGGTGTCCACAAACATTTGGACATGTAGTGCATATGTATTACAACTAGCTTAACATATCTGGGGTCATTTACATATACCAGCTTTAATGATACAGTAAAGGGGTAAAGGACATGGCTATGTAATATGAATGAGGGGCTTTTTTGTCTATGTAAAGCTACACAAATTATAATTTGTATATTATACATACATACATATTGTATATTCTATTGTACAAATATTATAGTTTGATATTAATATTTAGTTTTGCTCAAATGAATAGAAAACAGAAAACTGCAGTGGGCACAGTTGAGCCTATCGTTCAGGTGTTTTAGAGACCCCTCCTAATGAATGCATTAGGCTACTTTACGTTACACCCAAATGCACACACACAACTTGTCTAGTCCCTGTAGAGAGGTACTCCCAATAAAACAGAACCCTCTGGAGAAGGTAAACATGCACTTTCTGGCACCATGTCTAATGCCAGGTATGGGCCAGGAGGGGTTTAAAGCCCCCCCAGCATGGTGATGATCCTGACTCACTAACGCTTTTGCCGCTGAATTGCAATCAAATCCTCACAGAAATCCTCTCTAGTAGTGTAAACACAGTAGAGACAGTCACTCCAAAAATAAAAAAAATAATACCCTAGATGAAACAATGAATGATCAGGTGTCCCAATATTTTTGTCCACATAGTGAAGCACCTCTACAGGCTTTCCTACTCTATAAAGACTGGTAGCAGGGTGGGGTTTGACTTCTGAAAGTCTCCCACCATCACCTCGGCCTTAGAGATGTTCAGCTGGAGATGTTTCCAGTGGGCTGCACCAGCCCACAAAGCCTCTGGTCACTCCTCTGAACTCCTCTTCACAGCTCCCTTTAACACAGCCCATAATGACAGTGTCAGCATAATGCCTCTGAAGACGGCCTGACTCTCAATTATGTTCGAAGTGAGAGGTAAAAAAAAAAATTGTAAACAAAACAGGGAAGAGCATTTTCACACTTTTCTCACACACACACACACACACACAAGCACTCAGCTACAGATACAACAGCTTATCAGAGAGCTGGGCATTGCTCCGGGCTCTGTTCTATGATGTCACTTCCTGTGCTACTCAGAGCGACGCTCTGAAGGTGGAAGCTCACAGCCGTTGGCGGGTGACGAATGCTATGTGATGGGTGTGGGCTAGAGAAACACAGAGCGAAAGAGGCGCCAACCACGGCCCCCATCCACAGGAGCCCCTACAGTAAGGATATAAGCCACTTCCCTTTAAAAACACCCTCTTCCTCTACTGTTCCGACTGCCTAATTTTACACTGCCTGGACAGGAATAACATGAATCATTTAAAGACAGGAAACAGACCGTCAGGGCTAAAGGGAGACTTGTTATTTCAGACAAGTCGAAAGTTCAGACACTCAGTGGTCAGCTGGTTAAAATGTCTCGGCCAGTCTTTATAACCTCGCTTTAATGGCGCTTTGTTGCTGGTGGATATTGAGGGTTCCAGCAAGACAAATGTGTGGTTTAAAGGTTTGGAATCACATTTATTTCTACACTGATCAGCCATAACATCACTAACATAACACACAACATTGATTATCTTCATCTACAGTGGCATCTCTCAAGAGGTGGGATATATTGGGCAGCAAATGAACAGTCCGTTTTTAAAAACATGAAAATATGACGGCTAGACGAGTCAGAACATCTTTAAAACATTAGGAAGGTCTTGTGGGGTGTTCCCAGGTTAGGCAGTGGTCAGTACCTACCAAAAGTGCTTCAAGGAAGAACAACCGGTGAACCGGCCACAGGGTCACGGGCACCTAAGGCTCATTGATGTGATCCATGAAGGCCCCACCTCACAACTTACAGGACTTAAAGGATCTGCTGTTAATGTCTTGGTGTCAGATACCACAAAGGTCTTGTGGAGTCCATGACACAAATGGTCAGATCTGTTGTGGCGGCACAAGGGGAACTTATCCAATATTAGGCAACTGTGTCTGATCGGTGCAGATATAAATATTACAGCTACTGTAGGGTGTTTCTCAATATTTCAATAATCCCGAAAATTAATGTTTGATTATCTTTTTACAATCATGATGTTTATTTTATTTTAGTTGTTATTTTGATATTTTCTTTTGAAATATTAAAACAAATCTTTAGTAATTCTTGTAAGTAATTCTTACTATAAATATTCTAAATTCTTACTGTAAACAGATGCTGATTTTAGAACCATCTACAGCTCCGTTTTCTCCATATTTGCCATGTTTTACTTTTTGACAAAACATAATCTAGCATTTCTTTTACATTGTATTAAAATGTCATGATGAATTGACCAATAGAAACGCTCAAAAATACACATGGAATGAGCCATAATAGACTTGGAATCAAATCTTTTTACCTTGACTTTCATTAAAAGTTAAGAAGGTTTTCATGTAAAGCAGCTGTTTCAGAGATCAGAGATTTTTGTGCAGCATCATCAACTGATTTCTGTTGGGTTTTAATATTTAACGCAATAAAATGATAAAAGTACAGATATTTTAGTCCAGCGTCTTCTACACATTCTGCCCATCCACAGCTCAGTAAACACATGAGATTCCACCAAATCGAAACTTAATTTAAAAATAATAAAATGATGTATTTTTTTATTTTTTCAAAAATAAAGCTGCTTCTGGATGTTTTCTGGTTTCTGATTTCCGGTTCCATAAAAATATGTTTTTGACAGATGTGTATGAGCGTGAAAAACACTTCACACTCACTCACATCTGTCAAAAACATATTTTTTATGGAACCATAAATCAGAAACCAGAAAACCACCAGAAGCACCTTTATTTACTTGCACACATCTCGCAAACATGATTCTTTATGGAACCAAAAGTGATTCTCCTAAGCTACATTATTGATAGCGATACTAACAACAGTATTAGTTCCTCTGGACTCGTTCCAAATTTGGGGCACACCGACTATAAAAGGCTACTTCCCTGCTGCTCCTCAAACTCTGCATTTATTATTAATAATTATTTATGTGAGCTTGGCTAACACTCCACACCCCAAAAACATCTGACTACTGAATGCCAATGAAGAATGCTCAGCTCCTCCTTGGTAATGTCATCTGCGTTTATGGTCAGGGCATGTAGGGGACACACACACACATACACACATACACAGCACATTCAACTGGAGGATTCTTTAGCTGCCTTTCATCCTGGAAGGGCACAAGTTGCTCTGCTCCAGTTACTCCTTCACTAGCTGAGGCATTCCACTACATTAAGCAGGAGGACATTCTCACATCACACATGTAAAGCCACAACGCACGAAAGCCTGTCCTGTCAGAGCACTGTCAGAATGGTGTCGAAGGTGTGTTGTAGGTTTGTTTGGAGAACTGAAGGGCTGATTACCATGAGCAACAGCATAAACGCACATCAAGTGAAGACTGGAAGCCGCTTAGGCCCCATGACAGGAAGCATCATAAGCTTGAGGTTCTTCCATTAAATTAGTTGACAGTTGTACTGAGACCAGGCTGAGTAACCCAAACAGATGGTGTTGTTGAGCAGTTGTACGTACACACACACACACTCACACACACAGACCCAGACAAGGAGACACACACACACACACACACACACACACACACACACACACACACACACACACACACACACACACGCACACGCACACGCACGCACACGCACTCATATGTACGTCACTGCAGGGAGGAAAACATGATGCAATCATGTGAAAACACCTCGAAATAAAAATACAATTCTTTACACCACAACAAAAAAGCAGGATGCTGCAGAGCTCTGCGAAACAGCCAAGAGTGCACTGGCACCGTCTGCTCGTGAGAGACATGACATTTTCATTTCAGTCTACTCCCAAACATACAAAGAAATGAAGAAACGAAGAACGAAGAAAGAAAGATGTTTTTCCTGACAGCAGCGATGTAGGGTGTGCCTGGGCAAGTACCCTGTTACAAATGATATCATCACGTAGGGAATGCACGGCCGGAGCTCCGCCTAGCACAATAACACTCTTCATCATTTGCCTTTCAGACAAAACAGACCGCTTTAACATCAGGCAGCGAGACGCCGTATGCCACTGAATGAGCCTGAATTCGCCTGCGTCTGGTGGCACAAATGATGAGGAGTCGGTGGAGGATTCCAGAAGGAACAGAGTGTTCAGAGAGGACCGTCTCCCCGGTCATTAACCACACAGAATTAGCCCTGTGTGTGGGGTATAAAGCTGGACCTGAAATGGACCTGGCCGGGCCCAGCCACCAGGTCAAACACATATGGGCCACCCACTATGGGCACTAGGGTTGGGCAGTATCCACTTTTTTAATACTGGTATACCGTCTCAGAATAACACCATGGTGTAGTGGGCATTACGTTTCTCTCATCCTGCCTTCTTTAAAAACGGAAAAATGAACAAATAGTAGTAAATGCTGTTCTTTCAAGCTTATTATATCTTATTGGGGATATAAAAAGAACAACCTATGAAAAGTAGAAAACTATAAATATCAGGATTTATAGCTGTCTATCGAGTGTTTAAGTGTTTAAAATCTGGTATCAGAAAGGTAAAAGTGGTATCGGTGCATCCCTAACAAATGCAAAGTTCAGTTTGCTCAATCATTCAATAATAATCTGACAATTACACAAGTTAAACTGCCCAGAATCAGGAGACAGAAGCTCCAGCTAACTTTATTTTGGACATTTTGGAATACGTCTTCAGTTTGAGATACCGCCAACATTTTTAATACTGTGGAATATGGTATTACTGTTATACCATCCAAGCCTAATGGCTACCAACAGTAAAGTACTGTAATGGAGAATGAATTACTCAGCTTTCAGTTTCAGCTTTAGTTCTAGACAGACGGTCTCGCATTTCCCCTCAAGCGCCTTCTGGTACAATACAGAATTCCAGGTGGACATGTGTCTGATCCACAGATATGGGTCATCCACTATGGCCATCCACATCCACTATCTAAAGAAAGATACATTTTGGAGTATTTCTATTGGTCCATACATAAAATTCAGGCAAGTTTTTCTCTTTGCCAGTGATGAATAAGATGCCCAGAAACCGTTTACACTAGGGAGATTATTGTGACATTTTTTATATATATATATATATATATTCATTCAGCGGATGTATGTAAGGACAGATCAGCTTCCATTCATCAGTGTGCAGGAGGTGCGTCCTGAGCAGATAAGTCAGTTTCATAAAGAAAGAGTGATCAGGAGCGCTCAGATCTGCTTATGTGGTGACATGCATCAGCGCAGACGGCATATAAGTAAAATCTCATAAGGATAGAAAGTGATCAGAGCTGCATCCGGAGTCTTGAAGGCTGTAGTAGTGCGCTCACAACCCGGACGAGAGATCACTACAGTCAGAGACTGACTGGTTCTGAGACCATGTTAAACGAGAAAGAACAGAGAGAGCAAGTGACAGAGCGAAATGAAAAGACAGAGAGAAATGCCTTTAGGCTACATGAGGAACCAGGAAGCCAGCTTCAATGAGAGCGGCGAGAATGGAGGCACGATGTGCAGGGAGATAGCGCGGGTGGAGTAGTAAGATCCAGAGCCACAGCCTTTCATCCTTCAGCAGAGATCACCCACTCCAGCACGTCTCCTCCAAACACGCTCGGCCACTAGGGCACATCCGGACACCCACTGCTTCCAGCAATGGTTTTAACGTGGGTTGTTTACACTGTCCATCAAGGTTTAGCCAAGATTTTCAAAGTTCTCTTGAGATACTTCTGATTTTATATTGTAGATCCTTGCAGTTAATACAAACCTTGTATCTCCTTTTTTATCAGCAGTTGTTAGTGTAACACTGTCCTCTAATAGTTTGCAGTAGCTTCTTGGGGAATGGGGAACTAGTCCTGGCCGGTAATACTGTGCACGAATATACGAGTATACAGCACTCTCTAAATGCACATGGGGGAATGAGCTTATTCGGCCATGTACTGGATGGATACAGAACAGAAATTTGACACCTCACGTCATAATTCTGAAATACTGTCCTCATTTTGACATACCGTCAACCTTTTATAAATAAACCACAGTGTGGTACCACACACAGCACATGGCCAAATAAGCTCATTGCCCCATGTGCATTTAAGAGAGTGCTGTATGCTCGTATATTTGTGCAGAGATTGATGAGCGTGAGCTGGAGACAGCCATCAGCATCTTCAGAAAATCTGCATTCCTGATACCCCTAGTCACCATCAGATCGACCAGACTCTGAAAACAGGTGGGAAAAAGCCCACCGTAACTGCAGGTTTAGTGATGCTGATGCGAAGTTCAACCAAAAGCACTGGGCTGTCTGACACGTAGTACAGTTGTTGATCGATTGATCATTAGCCACCAAATGCTCTAGGAATTTTGTCTAAATGTTCATAAGTCTGTCAGACTGGAACTTGTTCAGTGGTGAGCAGACCATTATCCTGCTAACTAAGCTAACGCCAACCAGTTTCTCCGATTCAGAGCAGTTTAACATTTGTAATTTATGGTTTAACATTAATTGAATGATGTGCAGTGTTCACTTTGTGGAGGAAAGAAAGCATTCCATTAAATACCAACAGTCTGGAGGCAAACCTCACACCATCTGTGATAAAAAAAGTTGAAGATGATAAGAGGATGGCTTCCAGAGCAGGATAATGATCCTGATCACACCTCAAAACCTAAAATCGACCACCTTAAGGTTTTACCATGGCCCTCACAGTCCCTCAATTCATACATTATCAGAAATCTGTGGACAGACGCAAGAAAGAATGGGTGAAAATCCCCCAAACGAGAACTGAAGGCTCTTAGCTGCCGGCGGTGAGGCATCAGCACGCTCTGAAACCTGTGCCCAAACTTTTGCTTGTGGCAAAGTATGGTGATGTACTAATGACTATATTTAATCACATCACTAATAATCCTAATGATCCCTTATTGAATTCATCCCGTCTGCCCTGGTTTTAAAGTGTCAGTGCTCATGGTCTTTAAAGGTGTGTTCGTGTTGTGAAACATCTGTTACAGTAGCGGGACACTGAATATTCATAGGCAGCCTGCGTTTATGTATATTAGCTCATGCATATTTTACTCACCATTACTTCCTACTGCTGGAGAAGGCCGTCTTAAATGGGCGGGTGTTCTTGAAAGCAGATAAGGTAAACAACAAGTACAGTGAGTGCTGTCAGCTTTGGCTGTGTCCATTCCTACAAAGCATCAGCAGATGAAAGGCAGCAGCTGTATCTGACACTCTCTACACTTTCCAACGTAATGCCTTCTATGTGCACAGATCAGAGAGAGAGAGGGAGAAAGCGCGAAAGAGAGAGAGAGGGAAGTTGGCTAGAAATTATTATCTCTACGCAGTCAGTGTGTTAGGGCAAGATCAGACAGGCCAATCGCTCTGACCTCCGGTCACACAGCATTCTTATGCTCGCTCTCGCTCTTGCTCTCTTCCTTTGCCTTTCGCTTCTCATTTTAACTACAAAACTGTAATTTCCTCCTAGCAACCGTACAACCACTCAAACCTGCACCAAAACACAGCGGCTGCAGTTTCGAGTGTCATGCATTTCCTCAAACCCAGTTTTCTTCAAGTAGAGTCAATTGAAAAAGGTTGAATGTTATTTGTATTACATTTAGCGCCTGTTACTTTAGAGGCTGTCTTCCTCAATTCAGTCCAAGGGTGTCACGATTAACTGCTAAACATACCTTCGCAATAAACTGGCAGCGGTTATTTGCAGGTAATGTTGCATGGTAGCTAAACGGAGGGTGGACTGCAGTAGCCCACTTTGCCAGGCCGGTCCACTTTGCATCACATCAAGAAAATGTCTAGGTACCCGACTATCAAATGTTCGCTACTGGAGGAGCATTTGAACAAGGCGCAGTTCTCATGTTTGAACATTACTGAAAGTAGTTATTGAATATACTGTTACAATTTTTCCAACATATGCTGCTTAACATCTGCTGCACTGCATTTCTCTCCCTTACTGTATATTTTTTATATACCACCCCCTTATCCCACATGTGTATACATACCTTCTGTATGTTTTTATATACCACCACATGCACAATAACCCCTTATGGGGCAGTGGTGGCTCAGCGGTTAGCGCCGGCGCGCTAACCGCTGAGCCACCACTGCCCCATAAGGGGTTATTGTGCATGTGGTGGTATATATTGATAACAGGGTTGTGGGTTCGATTCCCGGGCTCGGCAAGCTGCCACTGTTGGGCCCTTGAGCAAGGCCCTTTACCCTCTCTGCTCCCCGGGCGCTGGAGTTGGCTGCCCACCGCTCTGGGTGTGTGTGTGTACTCACTGCCCCTAACACACATGTGTGTGTGTGTGAGTGTGTGTTCACTACCAGATGGGTTAAATGCAGAGGACACATTTCGCTGTACAGTCCACACTGTACAGTGACAAATACGTGCACCTTTTTCTTACAGTCATTTCTATTTTGCACGTTATGTAAATAATACTGTATTTCGCACTTCTGGTTGGATGCTAACTGCATTTCATTTGCTTTGTACCTGTGCTCTGCACAATGACAATAAAGCTGCATCTAATCTAATCTAATCTAATCATAAGTGCCTTTTTTGCTCACAGAAGTGCTGCTGTTTCTATGGAATTCTAGGCTGCTACTGCGTTAGCTACTACGTAAGCTATGAGAATCATTTGGACAAGGCATGGTGCAAATAGCTTACAGTGAGTGTTATTAAACATTAGCTACTGGAGAACCATCTGACCAAGGTACAGATCAAGTAGCAGCAGTCAGCTAATGTTAGATAACATTATTTTATAAAGAGATTAAAACAACTTCCAGAGCACAGCTAATTTATTAACCTGATGCCACAGATGCACAGATAAAATGACCTATACTAATCAAAATAATAAATTATTAAAAAAAGCAGTTTAGACATCATTTTAGATAGAAACGGTAAAGACCAAAATAATTGGTTTGCTTTTTTTGCTCACCAGAGTGATGCTATGTCTGAAGTGCTATAGGCGGCTTACATTAGCCGCTATCATACGTTCGCGACTGGAGAACCACAGTTCATATAGCAGCAGATAGCTAGCTAGCATAAAGACTTCCTAAAGGTTCCAGAGCCAATTCATTACACGATGGACCTGAAGTTGAGGTAAATGTATAACTCAATAGCAATTTTCAGGATCATAATGTGGATTTGATTCACCCATAATGTTCATAATGTTTACATTTTAAGATCATAATGTTTAAACTAAAGAAGAACATTGACATGAAACAGGTGACAGGGATTAAACCCAGTCCCGGACTATGTTTTTATAGAGCCTTTTTAATGAAGACTCTCCGTTCAGAATGATGTGGAGTCTGGGACTAGGCTTAACCCCTGTCTGTGAAAGCGATGCATATTTCTGAGATCATATTTAAGTCATTTTTATTATTTTGGTTATTCATATGTTACGTCTTGTGCTGTTAATAATGATTTCAGAGGAAAAAGGTTATCTATAATAGTCACTTCAGGCTATTATGCTGTGTTGCCTTGATGGAGGTATAGAGGTGGTATTTAAAAAAAATTGGCATTGATCCAACACTATTTGCAATAATAATAATAATAATAATTTTAAAAGCAGAGCTTATTGGACTCACACAGCCCGTTAGCTTTGCTGCCACAGTGTTTTACATACAATATTCAGTCAAATCCATTTTTACTGTTTTGCCTTTTCAAAAACAAACCAAAAAAATCTGTCAATTTTTAACTGAAAAAAAACAAACAAACAAAACAAAATCAGTATTGTCACGATCCTGACAGTCCTGCTACAATCCAATGAGGAAACCACTGGACAGTCTATGGCCCAGATATGGCTGCTCTGGACTGCAAAAGCTAAAGCATCATTACCACCACCCTGTGCTCCACATCTTCGGGCCAATCCTTTCTAAAAGATATAGTAAGGCCACCACTGTGACTTCAACATCCTAAAAAAGGCCTGTTGAAGACCCTCTTTGCTAATTATCCCTGCATTATTCATGGAATATTCATGATAGCTAAAACTCCAGACACTAAAGCGCAAGGCTTTCAGCTCAGGGGAAAGAAGCGGAGCACCAGGCAGGGCAGATGGGACGGCCTTCTTTAGGCTGCCTGCTTTTCAAATAGCTGCATCTGAAGGGAGTTGACTCGTGTTTTGCTTCAGAAAACACATTCATGATTTAGTGACAGGTGCTGAGAGTGAAAGGCTGGAGATTAGAGCTGCTTGCACAGCAGGAGGAAAGACCACATCTTTGAAAGCTTGCGGTGAAAGTTGCATTTGCATGTGGAGGAGTGGGATTATAATACAAACAGCAGCTACAAAGCCTTCTCGGGACAGGCCTTCACTGATGTTCTGAGTTTGAGAAAAAAGCCAAAATTGAACGCACAAATGAGGGGAACTTCTTAAGCCTGGTAGTTCCCAACCCTGATACTGAAGTAGCTCAGTCCTGCACAGCTTAGTGTTTTCATCCACTTCTTAATTACTTAGCTAACTGTTACACCATGGAAACACCAGAATATGTACTTGGGTTGGCCTCCACCAGGGCCAGAGGCATGAAGAAGCGTCTGATCTCAGCTATGATATATTTTGATTGCAATTCTTCAGGAAATGATTTGCTACTTCGTTAAAATTCAGATGATATATTTGTGTTGTTGTGAGACTGAAAGATTTTTTTTTTTTTTTAGAAATTCACAATAAAATATCAGTATGACTAGAAAACTATTGACATACCAACACAAAACTATTTTCTTAGCAAATTCAAATAATAATTCTAACTTAAAATAGCAGATTTAGAATCATGCTGATGGTACACTGACTGAAATAATGAGAATGGAGTCTCCATCATTGCCACTCCGGGCCAGAACGCTACTACAGAACTATTATACTTCAGTGGAGCTACACGAGACCTCTTGCCAGAACCATGCGATGCTGCATATCATTTATCAATGTTAATAAAGTAAACTACTTGTATTTACGTCAGTGGTGTGAAAGTAAATTGCACTTCTCAACTGTAGGGGGAGCCCAGAGGCGCATAATTTGTAGGGACGTCTCAATCAAATACAGCAGATTGGAAACAGGGCTGATCTGAGCATATTTTAATGAATTGGGTATCTGCTATTTTAATCCCAATCCAGTTCAGAGACTTTGTTTTAACTACAGTGTTCAGGGAGTCATCTGCTGTCCTCAAGGCGACATTAACACCCATTACTGTCCAGCAGGCAGCAGTGTAGACGTTCTCAGAAGGTAAATAAAAGAGTTGAGAGTCTGCAGTGTGGAGCTATTTTACAGTGGAACATGAAAACAGACCATAATATCTGAACCTTTATATAAAAAAAACATTTATATATAAAACTCTGAGAACCGGGAGAACCGATGAACCGTTCACCTTTCTCTGTTTTTAAGAGCAACAGATATCAGTCCAGAGTGCGGACCACTACACACACAGGAAGTGATAAGATGGCAGTGTTGTAAAGGAGCTGGGAGCTGATTGGTCAGGGAGGAGAGTCAGACTGGATTATAAGATATTAAACACTATAAAAGTCTCTACTAAACTAAGTCCAGAATATCTCATTATAGAAACTGACACTAAAAATAAAGGGTTTTTACTGAACAGATTAATCAGCAGCTCATCTGATCTAAACTGTGGGGTTGGATTACGTATACAAGCACAAAGATCGGATCCTGAGCATCTTAATGATACTGAGCATTAAGAGACTCAGATTGAAGACTTTTATCATGCATAAGAGATATCAGGCACAATGCAAAGCCAACCATGGAAATATTTAGGGATGCACTGATTCTTGGCCAATTCCAATGTCCAATATTTTTATTTTAAATTTGCTGACGCCAAAATATATAATAATTTATAAATAAAGATATTTTAATGCACTAGTTCAGCATCACCCAAAAATTCTGCTTATCTGGAGTTCAATAAATACAGCATCATTAAATGTCTGAAACATCGCTAGAACGCAAAGATTTGAGTAGTTTATGGTTTTATATAGCAGTGGCAAAATGCAATGTGGCAACATACATAAATGTATTAATATTCTATCTAAAATACACAATAATAACCTCAATAAATAACTATGCCAAGCAGTATAGTCAATTAGTATGCTATGTTTGCAGAGCAACCTACTGTGTCAAATGTGCATTTTCATACTGAGTACACTCCAGATACAGATGTGCTTCATCAAACTGATTCATTACCAACTTGACACATTTGAATCACCATCTTCAGTACACCATCATACACCCCTGCAAAGCAGTAAGCGGAAGCCCTGCAGTGTGAGCAAAGAGTATGAGCTCCTGTTCTGAGTAATTATTCCTATTCATCTGCTCTCTATCCTGCCTCCGCTCCATTGTCACCAATCACCAGGCCCGCGGTCAGTCAGTCCACCCTGCAGGGGCAGTGGTGGTTCAGCGGTTAGAGCGCCGGGATATCGATAACAGGGTTGTGGGTTCGATTCCCGGGCTCGGCAAGCTGCCACTGTTGGGCCCTTGAGCAAGGCCCTTTACCCTCTCTGCTCCCCGTGCGCTGGAGTTGGCTGCCCACTGCTCTGGGTGTGTGTGTGTGTACTCACTGCCCCTAACACATGTGTGTGTGTGAGTGTGTGTTCACTATCAGATGGGTTAAATGCGGAGGACACATTTCGCTGTACAAAATTCGCTGACAAATACGTGCACCTTTACCTTTAATGTACCAACAAGCCTTGTCAAACTGCTACCAGTGGAAAAGACAACAGGCTTCCACAAATACCAGCTCATAGAAGAAGAGACTGACTGACAGAGCTGGGTCTGTAATGACATGCAAGTAGTGAAGCGCTGTGGGTTTGTGTTGAGCGTGTGTATGTGTGACAAGTCGTTGGGGGGGGGAGAGAGAGAGAGAGAGAGAGAGAGAGAGAGAGAGAGAGAGAGAGAGAGAGAGAAAAAAAAAGGCATGGAGAGGTGGCCAACTTCACTCCACCCTAACCGACTTCAGATGTTTGTCCTTGCGAGCCTTTAGCTGAAGGAAAAAAAAAGCAAAACAGCTGCACACAGCTGGGCAATGACACCAGCACACCATCTGACACTGAATCATGCGCACAAGTCTGTGTGGGATTTGATGCACTTCACTGCACTTCAAATATGAACTAACAATTCAGGCATGACAAAAAAACCCACAGGAGAGAAAACAGTACATGACCAGCGGTGAGAGAACCTCGCTCAGAATCACAGTGTGCAAATTCTAAAAATGACCAATGAAGTGAAATGAGTGGGTCATGAGTGTTTGTGTGGTCTTAAATGATCAGGTTCTACCTAAAGCTTACAGGTTTTCAGACGGTCAGCTCGGTAACTGACTGTACTGTGTTAAGCGTCCTTCTAAATTGCAGCAGATGGATATTTTTGCTCACCCAGTACTGATACTTTTACACTGCTGAGGACGCATTTGTGTAGGTCAGGGGTGGGAAACGGGGGCCGGAGTCCAGCACAGTTTGCTGATTGGCCTGCTTTAACGGACCTACTTAACTGAGTGAGTTGAATCAGGAGTTGAATCAGGAGTTGAATCAGGAGCTGAATCAGGAAAAGAACAAAACTGTGGAGGAATCCAGCCCTCCAGGATCGGAAGTGCCCACCCCTGACGTTGGGTATATGAAAGATATAAGAAATATTAATTTATCCTTACATTAATAAGAAAAATCAGTGAATATGAATTTTAACCATTAAGATGCATTTGATCAGCAAAACATAGAGATATCTGATGTTAATTTATTTAAAATATTATTAGTTAAACTGGAACTACATTATCTTCCACACAACGCCCTGCTTTCTAGTAATACTCCACTTTCAAACTGGACCACATGTGTGGAATGATATCACATATGGTGCTAAAAGTAGTTCCGGTTATGATGGTCACATCATACAAATATATCCAGGCTAAATGATTGAGTGATGAATGAAGTTCATTCAATTGTTTTGTCAAACTATTCTTCTAAAACAGGCAAATCATAAACTGCAAGTACTTATTATTATTGAATTACCTTAATTACTGAAGCTACTTAATGAATGCACTTAAACTATTTAGTAATTAAACAATTACTTAAATAGTTGAATTATACAGAACATGGGACTGAATTCACTTCATACACAATACAATAACTTTCTGTCTTGCGTGCTATAACGCAATATTTCCAGTCCTAGATATTACTGCCAATTTATCGGTTCCGATGGCGATCAATCTGCCGATATTTAATCAGTTAGCAGCTATCAGTTATTGATATTATATTATTTTGGAATAGCTTGTCACAGAAGAATAGAAGTTTTTATATATTAGTCATTACGGTGTGCATTTATAAGATTAGAAGTCTTGAAGCAGACTTCAACTACTGAACGCAAACTGAAAATTAACTAAGTAATTAAATATGTAATTACATAATTACTGAATCTGAATGGCTTAGTAAACCAAAAGCAACAGCCTAACTCTTCTTACTTACACTGGCTAAAACTGGTCGATTTCAGTGAAATGATACATCAGTCCAGTCCTGATCTGAATGAACTACATTGGACTCGCCGTCATGCTGCCCGGGTCGTAACTGAGGGTGTATGGCAGGTCACTGGATGCACTTTGACGTGTTCATGTCCCGCTGATGCTGTGTGACAACCCATTCACACAGTGACACTCAGCCTTTTGAGCGGTTCCTCTCTGTGGGATCTTGCAAGAGCGCGCCTGCGTGAAGCCAGAGGCCTGGGGGACACACAGCAAACTCAACGCTCATCCTGTTTACGCTGTACATATGAGGGCGGGTTTCAACCGAAGCCTTTTTCTTCTCGAGACGCTGTGCACAAGCGCAGCCTGGAG
Organism: Salminus brasiliensis; assembly: GCF_030463535.1. Lineage (NCBI taxonomy): Eukaryota > Metazoa > Chordata > Actinopteri > Characiformes > Bryconidae > Salminus > Salminus brasiliensis. The sequence goes on along the minus strand of NC_132896.1, from coordinate 7,726,668 downwards.
TAGCTGCTGCAACTTATCACAGCATCAAAGCCGTTCCTGCTTCTGAAACCACATAAGGGGTTGTTTGGGGGGGCAGGGGGTGTGAAAATGAGGAGGATTTGATATATAGGGCAGCGACATATCGGTAGCTCAGACTTGCCTGGCATTCATAAGGCCAGAGTTACATTAAAATAAATAAATGAAAAAAAGTAGTAGCGCTCGGGCTGTGCAGAGACAGTAAACAAGCAATGGTTTCACTGTACTGTAAATACCACAAACTGAGGCCTGTAAAGCTTAAGTTAGGCCACTGCACCACAGAGTCTTTTTCAGAGCCTAAGGAAAGGAAGCTGAGCAAATAAAGAGTAATTCAGGGCAGGGGAAATCCCACAGCAAATGACAGGGCTCAGCATCCAAACGTTCTATCCAGGACACAAACTTCAACCATGGTTTTAGAAGCACAATAAGGCCGCCTGTTGCAAAATGAAGAAGTGTTCTGTGGAACAATGAAAAGTGTGAAAAAATACCACACTGGCTGTCATGCAGATCATGCAGATCATCTGACCTGGGTTATGTAAGGGGTGAGGGGGGGAAGGGGTTCTGGAAAGGTTCTCTTTAGTGAAGCCAATGGTTCTATGCAAAACCACAACATCTAAATGCTTACATGGCTCTGGACCCTCTGAGGATTGTTCTTTGCAGAACCTTTATAGCCCCAAAATGATTCCACTAAGGTCAAAAGTCAAAGAACCCCTTTAGAGTTTAGAGTTTTAATAACAACAACATATCACAACACTCTAAAACAGGGTTCTGGAAAGGTTCTTCAGAAAAGCCAATGGTTCTATGCAAAACCACAACATCTAAATGCTTACATGGCTCATTGCCTGGTTGAAGGGTTCTTCAGATGGGTGAGAGGCCCTTTGAGAATCGTTCTATGAAGACCCGGTATAGCCCCAAAAGGATTCCACTATCGCCAAAAGTCAAAGAACCCTTGGATGCTTGGTTAAAAAGTGGACCAACGGGAAGGATTTTACTAGTGTTAAAAGTCAAAGAACCCTTTTTGATTAGAGTGTAGGGAAGCAACCAGCACTTAAAAAAAGGGTTCTGCAAATCTGTGGGATAACTTAAAGAACCATTGGGATGCTTAAATGAATTTTTGCTGGTTAATCAACTCTTTGGACTGGTGGAAAATTCTTTGGACAGATGGTTGTATTTTATATACAACCTTTAACCGTTGTTCTTTACAGCATCAAGAAGGGTTCCACTTTCAGTATGCATCAAATAACGCTTTTTGCTTAGAGTGTGTAAAAGCAAATGAACCAATTTCTGTACAAACCTACCCAAAGATTACAGCATTAATATTACAGTAAAAACACAAAGCAGAAAAGGACAAACAGCATCATTACTTTCCTTCCTTAAAAGGCTTCTACATTATTCAGCAAGGGTGGGAAAGGCCCAGAGAAACTGTACCGTGGTGAAAGCACTGAATCACAATCTTAGCCAATAAAAGAGGAAGTATGGAGGAAAGATATGCTGGCGTGAACGTCAAGAAGTATCTACATTCAAACACACACTGACGTATAAAAAATAATGGCAAATTTATTAAATTAAAGGCTTTCTTTGTGCCACAGTAGTGTGTGGTGTGGAAACTAATGGTGAGGTACTGGTCCCAACACAAAGACAGACTGGCATCGTTTTGGAGCAGTTTCATTTTGGTATTAAAATTTGGTAAAATATTTTCATCAAATAATTAAATATGTGCAACTGCAGAAATATATAAACTGACTGTCAAAGGCCTAAATGAAAAGTATAAAGCAGAAAGGGTAAAATATTTAATTTGGGAAGTCATAAGTATTTTATTTGAAGCCCAAATAACCAAGTATGTATTCATACCAAAATAATAGGTACATATCAGGGATGCACACTGACATACCAGCGAAAACCTGGTCAAAGCTAAGAATGCAGTAAAACACAACTTCAGGAGAACATGGTGTTTTCATTACTTCTAGTCACTTTTCTGAAGTAATTTCTGCCACAGTTGTGCTTCAGCAACACTGGAGAGCAGCACATCACCACCAGACTCTAGGGAAAGGGGAAACGAGGAGGATCCGTGCTAGGCTGAAAGCTAACCCTAGCCGATCTGCCTTAACCATCTCTTCAGCTAGCAAACCGCACACAGCGCTGGCAGGATGGCGCTAAAATTGCAAAAACATATGATATACCAAAAGGCTATGCAATGCTACGAGGCCTCACTGTAAACTCACCAAACAACATTTTTAAATAAAGAAAAAAAATCTGAATTGAATTACAAGACCAAAACACTGCACTGGGTTCAAAATGGCTTGTAAAACTGTACCTTGCCCTGACCAAATTCCCAGACTTTCTATATTGCCATCACAGAGTATTTACCACTCATGTTCTTCACCCATACTGATCCAAACAGTTTGTGTGGTTCATGGTGTGTAATGAGAAGGCTTATGCTGATGTGTGGTTCTAGCAAGAGTATTATGATGAAATCAGTCAGCCAGGTCAAAGTCTGGGCTTTGTGTTGAGGAGGAGGAAGTGACCTTCTGAGGCCAGCAGGTCTAAATCCATCTCTTGTTCATTAATTCAAATCAGCTCCAAAAACACACTGGGGCTTTTTTTTTGCATTTGAATAATTGGCTATTTGACTGGTGGGACATTTTTAAATATATTACATAAAAAAAATCAAAAACAAAGGAGGCATTTGGTCTAAATAGCAAGGCTGCTTATGCGTGATTAAAGGCTGCAATCGAGCCGGTTATTCAGTGCATGCTGTTTAGATCAATGTCTAACTGTTCTATTGTTGATGGGTTGGCTCATAAAACTAGACCACTGTATTTCATTTTCGAGGCACGGACAGACGGAGAACTGTCAAACCACATTCTGAAAAACATCAGACGGATTGAAAGCTATTTTTCTTATAATTACAAGTTATTTGCTATATATATATATATATATATATATATATATATATATATACACACACAAGTTATTTGTTGTTATAAAAGCTAGGGCCTAGGCTAGGGAAAAAGCATGATGCTTTCTCAGAGGCCCTAGCTTTTCACCATCAGTACAGATGTGCTCAAACGTGCAGCACATCCAGCGCCGCCCCACCACGGCCTCATTCGCTGACCTTTCCTCTGGAGGCCAAATTCATAAAGTCATACATTCAAACAGAAACACTTGCTAGAAACCATGACAACATAACACAAGTGGGAAATATAAGGCGGTCCCACTTCTTGCTGCTTGGCCGAGGGTCACTTTAGAGCATTGGGGGTTCACTATAGTGCAATTAACCAGAGAACCACTCGCTTCCTGCACCCCAGCAGTCTTTAACGGTGGACACAGCACTACTACAGTATATATTGGGTAGATTTATCTATTATATTATGTAGGCTTTTTTAAATGGCCACTTGGGATCTTGAGAACAGGAGTCTTCAGGAGTCTTCAGGAGTCTTCTCACACTCCTGGATGGACAGTCTAGCCCTTTGGTGATTTCCCTGCTCAAACAAACTTGATCCAACTGAGCTATTAATTGCCAGGGTGTGTTTGAACAGGGAAAACACCAAACTGTGCTGGACACTGATCCAACAACTCTGGGACCACCAAAACACAAATGTGTCCACTTGTGACTGGACAGTTGTCCAGCAGACAAGCCCCTCTGACACCCCAGTATCCCAATTTACAGGCAGCCCATTCTCGGTCCTTGGCATTTCAGGGTAAAAACAGGGCTTGGACAGAGATGCCCAATGATCTGAAGAGACGAAGAGCTTAAGCAGCCAGTCTGAGACTGTAACCTGATCAGTAACGCTCATTCATCAACGACGAATGGAAAAACACGAAGAGCCAAAACAAGATGAACAGCGGATAACTGCGTTGTTGTGGCTCCTCAGCAGATGGTGGTAAAGAGGAGAACCTGACGAGTGTGGTTAGATACCTGTGTCCGGTCGTTATTGTTGGTTTCCAGGTGGAGAGGGGCTGAGAAGATGATTTTAAGCTTGTCCAGTCGCCTGGTTTCTGTGCGGCTCCGGGTGAAAGCAGCAGCAGCAGCAGCAGCAGCAGCAGCTCTTGGGCAGGACGCAGCCGCGGTCTGCTCGCTTTTCCGGTGTGAAGAAGAAAAACAGCGCTCGCTTCCCAGCAGCCTGACCGACACGCAGCGAGACAATAGCGGGAGGCGTGAACCGAGAACGCCGCTGCCCACAGCCTGCAGGAGCCCTGACTCCAGCTCGGGCTGTAGAGAAGCGGAGCAGGAGTGTGGCGCAGTGACTGGCGGGAGCTTTCTATCTGTTGCTGAATGTCTGCAGGTTAGAAACGGAACCACAGAGCAGCAGAGCTACGGGGGGTTTGCCCTGCTGCTCCAGTTGTCGTTAGCACTGTGTCTCTCTCTCTCTCTCTCTCTCTCTCTCACTCACACACATACACACACACAGGCCACCGAAAGGAAGCGCACACACACTGGTTTGTATTCCTGTCTTTGTGGGGAATTCTGTATGCTGCTTCTGTCCCAACCCAAACCCTGGAGACATTAGGCCCTCCCACCATCAGGCCCTAGATTGGTGGGAGGGCATATGCATATACATACATAATATATATATATATCCATCCAGTGGAATTAGTGAATGGTGCATTACTTTGCATTTGACTTTTTTATTATATATGTATACAGTATATACAGTAATATGTTATATAATATATATATACATCATATATATACATAATATATATATATATATATATACACATAATATATATATATATATATGTATACACATAATATATATATATATATATATATATATATATATATGTATACACATAATATATATATATATATATGTATACACATAATATATATATATATATGTATACACATAATATATATATATATATATGTATACACATAATATATATATATATATATGTATACACATAATATATATATATATATATGTATACACATAATATATATATATATATATGTATACACATAATATATATATACACACATAATATATATATTATATATATATATATATAGAAAGAGAGAGAGCGCTGTATTTGTCAGGACATCTATTGACTCACTATAGCCAATAATAATAATAAGAAGAAGAAGAAGAAGAAGAATAAACATATTCTTAACCTCAATCTCAGTGACTAAAATGCTTTTATTTCACAGTTTTTTTGTGGTAAAAACATCATGTTTTCTTGTAAGAATCAGCAAAAATGATGTTATATCATGAGGACTTTTGGTGTGGTCCTCACAAGGTGTTAAAAACACGCTCACACACAAAGCTATACATACGCCCCAGCGCGCATGCGCGTTTCTAAGGAGACGCGCCACACTGAAAAACACTTGAGCACAACGACACCCTCAGTTCAGCTGAAGAACTGCAGCGGACGGGCGATTCCACCAGTCATCAACCCTACGCCAATACCAGGACACTTAAGAAGTAAAGGGAAAAGCTAAGAAAGGCATTTCTCCAGTATTAGCAAACAGTTTGAGTCGTGTATTGTGTTTTGTATTGACGCACAAAACTCTCAACAAATCTACCGTGACCCAAAGATAGGCTAATATATTCCATACAAGCCAAATCCACCAATCAGACAGAACATTAAAACCTAATTGTAATGCCTAACATTGTGTAGGTCCTCCTTGTGCTGCCAAAACTGCTCTGACCCATCAAGGCATAGACTCCCCAAGCCCTCTGAAGGTCCCCGGCTGGCATCTGTCGGGCAGATCTTTTAATCCTGTCAATTGGGCGGTCGGGCCTCCACAGATTGCATCAGTGAGCCATGGATACCAAGGACTCTTGGCGCCGGTTGTCCTTTCTTGGAGTATTTTCAGTAGATACTGACCACTGCATAGCAGGAACACCCCACCAGCCCTTTAGTTTTGGAGAAACCCCAACAGAGTCATCTAGCCTTCACAGTTTGGGTCTGGTCAAAGTGGCACAGATACTATTACTCACTTCACCTGTCAGTGGTTTAATGTGATGACTGATCTGTGCACATACATTAACAGAAATGGATGTTCCATAAAACCAGAAGAATAAAACCCCACACTCCAGATAGTCTCATTTGTTCTCTTTATTCACTTAGACTCGATTTGGACAGCCTACCGCCAGACAATAAGGGTTTCAATACCTGTGTATTGCCACCCAAACCACTCAGCACAGTGATGTAACACATGATCACTGGATTGCAAATCAAGTTCTCCCCCAAACGAAGTCACATAGTAGTCTGATACTAAACGATAGCTTGTGTTGCTTCTTAAAAGGTGAAGCAATGAATCTTCAATGTGACGTGACGCTTACTGCATGCTTTTGTCAAGAGTGGCTAACCAAAAGGAGGTACCAGCAGAAGAGAAACTGAAGCATATTCAGAAATGTTTCTTTTGATTAATCTGAACAGTGAACACGACTGCACACACAACAAGGCCCCATCAAGTAGAACTGGCTTGTGCTGGCCAGGGCCTGACACCTACAGTCTTTGTTGATGCCCTACACATCGCAGATGAAAAGAAAAGTCAAGCATCCTTCATAATTCCAGACAAATAAGAAACCTCAAAAACAAAAAGGTCACTAGCATCAGTTATGAGAACAGCAAATGACCACTAGAAAACAAATCTGAGAAAATGAAATGTACATCCAAGCTATAGAAGCTATAGCCAAATGCTAGAACAGCGGAGAGGCTCAGAGTCAGTTCTTGGTCTGTTTTCAGAAGTAAATGTAAAATGCCTCTCTGAAAGACTAAACGAGTTAAACCTCACATTCAGGAATGATTAACATACGAGCGCATTTCTCCCTCTGCACTCACGTAAACTCAGTGCTCGGATATCACACACTGCTACTAATGCAAAAAAGACAACAACCAGCAGTTACTTCTGGAGTGGTGATTTGGGATTAACAACAAAAAAGAAAGAGGCTTCATTCTTTAACAGAAAATGACCTCTGCAGTAAGATTGAACTCTGCATACCCAGACTCACTAAACTAAAGCTATTTTAGGAATACTAAGAAAATTCCAATGAATTTCTGGCATATGAAGCACTTGATGGGCAGCACAAACAGAATTTTATGCTATGCAAGCAGCAAATTAGGTCTAGATCCTAGGGGCCAAGTTTCCCAGACAATGATTGAGCTTAGTCTTAGACTAAACGGCAGGGCTTATTGCAAATCACCATTGAGAATTCCAGGTCTGGGGAACTGGTTCTAAAGGCGTTAAATCAAAGGTTAGTTTTTATAATTAAAAAAAAAAAGTGGGGGACCAGCTTTACTAAAGCTTGTCTTGCGTAAGCTATAAGGTATTATCAAACACCAGCAAGTATTTTAAATTTTGAAGTTGCCTCATCACTGCATAGGTTCAAAATCTGTTCTATATGTAATATTGTTTAAGGCCAAGTCATGGCCTACAGTGAATGATAAGGACTTCAAAAGTGCTCACCACGTTGCTCTCAATGTCAAGAATTAGGAGGCCTAGATCTCTGAACAGGTGAAAAACGAGCTGATCAACTGCTTTAATATGTCTAACCGGACCGTGCTGATTCATCACCCTTCAGCGAAACAACAAAAAAAAAAAAACGTAAGCCGGGTTGCTTACACATCAACAGCATCACCATCATCAAACTACTGTAGCCAGTGCAAGGTTAACTGCTGGTATTAATTGGCTGTACATTTGGCACTTTTTTCTCCAGTGGTGTACCAATGACAGCATAATTCACAACTCCCGGCATGCAAGAGGTAAGGACAACCTAACTGACCACAGAAGTTGACAGTAATCCTAAACACCATTCTTGGAAATCTGAATCTGCAACAAAACCAATGATATGCAATACTCCAATACTGCCCTTCATTAAAGAAGTGACATACTGAGCTTTTAATGAGCCATTGTGTTTGTATGTACTGGTATTTAACTATATACACCGACGTGACGTTTTTGCTGGCCCAGCCGAGACTCATAATACAGCTTTTATCATTTGAAGAGGATAAGGAGAAACAAATCCATATGATTTACAAAAGGGAGTTTCCTTAGTGATTCCATTCAGAAGCACTTCATTACAGATCAGAGCTGTTTTTAATTTTTTCTTGTTAGTCAGCTTGCTTGTTTTTTGTTCTCTCAAAATCTAATAGTAAATATCAGCAACAGAACTGTGGCATAACTGTACAATACAGTAGCGGGGGAGCGCTAAACCATGAGATATTGGCACATCTGTGGGCAGCTTTCCCAAATATCACCACTCATTCCCACAGACTGTTTTATATGGAGATTCAACCACCGAAAACTGCAGGCTGTGAAGTCTCCTAATCGACAAACAAGCTTAAGTGCAATTGTCAAATAGACAGAACATCATACAACGAACAGACAACTTGAATAACAGCTGCATAAATCAGGGCAACCTAGACAAAAATATTACAAACCAAAATACGGTACCTAGGGTGATGAAAGTAAGACATCACGCCTTTGAAACTTACAAGACAAGCCTTACCTGTAACCATTTGAAACACAGTTTACAAGTTTCATTCTTATTGTCTAACAATTAAAGCCAATTGTAGAATGAAAAGTATCTTGTTTTAGGTCAACTAAAATGAACCTTATGGTTAGAAACAGCTGTATACATATACAACAATGAAAAGGCCCATGTAGAAGGGTCCAAATATTACAAATGTTACACTAGGTCTGTGCACATAACAGTTCCAAAATAAGATTACTTAATGCTGTACAATACCAGGTCACATGAGACAGACACACTATTCCACAAGTCTTGTAAAAAATAGACCTTTCAATAAACTCTTCGAATAATATCAGATGATACAAATCAATCAATCGATTTCACTGAAAAGAAACTCATTCATAGAAATCAGTCGACCACTCGTGCCTGACAAATAAAACTAGGCAGTCTGGCTTTGAAAACACACTGATCACAATAAGCCAGTGAGCCAGTTACTACGGATCCCATTTTGCTTGGTCAACAGAAAGCCAGACGAGGCTCTATCTTAAAACAAAAAGCCTTGTGCTCAGTTTGCGTTTGAATGCTGACTTTGATCACAATGGCACCAGCTTAGAAACAAAGGAAATCCCCACATGCTACAGATATTCATCATTTCAGAATGAACCTAAAATGAGTATATCTGACTACAAAAGAATTCTTCAGTTTTTAAAATGAAAAGGGTAAAGTCTAGCTAGAGAGATCACAGAAAAAATGAGTCCCAAGCAGTGTTGTTCCAGGCTTGATTTGATGCAAAAGGATGAAACACAGTCTCTGCAACAGATCTGACCCTTGCAGACAGAATGACATCTTTAGTCTAGAAAGACTACGAAGAAATCACCGTTCCAAAAAGACTGTTCCATTCAAAATGAAAAACAGGAGGTTGCAGGAGGCTCAATGCTGGTTCACAGGCTGGTTGATGCACTGGCTGCTGTCCTCTGCTCCTCTTCCCTTTTAATGGAGCCTCAAAATCCTGCTCTTTTCTGTGTTCGTGATTTGCTTCAAATATAGTTTAAAGCAACCACTGGCTTGGAAAAATGGGAGGAAAAAAATTAAGGCAGGTATTGGCTCTGTGACCCCGTACCCTGACATGACAGGTCATGGTAAAGGGCTATAGTTTGCTCACGCCGTGTGTAGCGGAATAACAAACTTGCAGCCGAAGGGGGAATGGTATTTGATGCCCACTTCCTGAAATACTTGCCGAGGAAGACCTATGTCACACAGGTAGACACGGCCTGCTCGCTCAGGCAGCGGGAGCGGAAGTCCCAGGGAGAGGGACCACTTGGCCTCCACAGCCTGCTCCTGCCCGTTTACCGGAGGATCTATACTTAGCACAGGGGCCCGGTTCTGGTTAGCCCAGTCAGCAGCGGCCCGGTACCATGGCTGGTCCCTCAGGAAAGTGTTCTCGTGAGAGTCGAGGCAATTTATGACCAGGTCCACTGGGGTATCAGGCAAGTCTAAGAGAATGCAAAACACAGCAACAAATTACAGTCAAGAAAAAGAGCATCAATACGCTTGATACTATTAGGGATGAGGCAAATGTGTAACATACTGATGACAATATATTTCATAGGATTTTCAATTCTAAGGTCCATTTTTGATTTTCTATTACAAAACAAGCCACACAATTCAAATTACTAGAATTTCTAAGCAGTATCTTTTGGGTGAGTGCACAGCACATTATTACCTTTAACGCTGGACACCTGTTTTCCACTCGTCTTGCCAAAGAGTGTTAGTTCACTGGTAATTGCTTCCAGCATCTTGACAAAGTTTGGAAGGAAGAGGATGACTTCCACTTCATGGTTGGCCAGGTGGCGGCCACAGCTTATTCCCTGAGCTCCTTGGACATGTGGCCCACAAAGCAGCGCCACCGTTGGTCGCTGGTGCACATTCTTAGGGGTGAGCCTAGGAAAGGTGGGGGGAAAGTCTGAGTGTGCACTGTATTTCACAACTTTTCATAAAAGTAGGAATGAGAAAAAGTGGCACAGATTAACATCTCATACGTCTTTCTACTAAGTTAAATTTACACACTCACCTGTTTGGGCCTCCGAGCAGTGTAAGTGCCATCTGACTAGCACATACACCAGTCATCTCCAGCCTGCGCTCCAGAGAGAGGCCGTAACTCTCTGCCACGCTCAGCAAGCGCTTGTGCAACTCATATGAGATACTAGGGACCACCAGTCCCGAGTCTTGGAAAAGAGAAGGGATTAAAGTATCAGTATTATCAAAGAGTACAACAAACTTCGACTTCATGAAAGGCAAACCCTAGGAATGCACTGAAATTGGTACTAAAGCCACCTGGATTAGCCATAGAGAGATATTTATAAATGTAGTGACATTAACAAATGTCAAAGGTTTGGTGTAGTAGTGCAGCACCAACTAAACGGTCTATTCTTCCATAGAACTAAAATTACAACACAACGCAAAATCTAAACATCTAAGGGCCCATATCATGTAAATCTGAATGTTACCAAAACATGCATCATCTATAGCAATCTATATGCAGCAAAACAGCCCAATCCAAATTCATTGTTTCTCTGATATGATGGGGCTCATTTACATAGTTTAGCGCCACCTATTTACACTGTGATTCTTAGGAGCGTTTCAGCCTGCACTGCTTTTTTTTTTTTTTTTTTTTTTTTTTTTTTTAAAATAGGTCCCACCAAGACAGAGCTCATTTTCATCTTTTGTTACTGATATGATTCCCACACCACTGGGCATCCCTCGCAATAATTATTTACATCATTATTTTCCAAGACAACAATTACCAGTGCTGTATTCCTTTGCCCCAGGCTGAGGCACAGTGATCTGTCTGTAAACGACAGGTTTAGCTTCTAGAATGTTCTCGTCATGCCGGTAGCGCGAGGGTGTCTGCTCTGCAGGAGTGCCCCGGGACCGCGCACCATTTCCTCGCCGATCTGATGACTCTATCTGTGAGAACACTTTCGCCTTGTCAAAGAGAGCCAAGTTCCCCTCAAAGTCAAAGTCTTCGTCTAGGACGTCATCCATGCCGTCTCCAAAACATTCGTCATCTTTATTCTTCATCTGACCATTCTTTGACCCATTCTTTTTTGGGGTGGCCTGATTTGCACCCCTACTGCTTGAAGACCCTGAAAGAAAAAGACAGAAACACTCTGGTCATTCCACGGCTGTTTTTCCTTTGATTTTGATTTTCTTCATTGAATAAAAATTAAATTTACACATAATGTCAAACAGCATGAGTTTATGAGAAACTTACATGAGTTGTGTCTTCGTCTGAAGCCTTTATTCTGGCTCACTATGTCCACATGCCGCTCTCCATAACTCTTGGAATAGTGCTGTGATGGAGACATGCCGCCCTCCTGGAGGCGAGGTTCTGCTTTACTCGGTACAGTCACAGGAGCACTGTTGATGTGACCATTACCTCCACACCCTCCACCTTTATCCTTGCGTCCGTTGTAGCCAGTCGAGGAGCTTGAGTCAGGAAGACTCCTCTTTGAGACTCCATTGGAGCCATTACGAATTTCCAGGATTTTGAGTTCTTTGATGTCCATAGCACTGAGACACACCACAGGAGAATTAACATTAGAAAGCCTCCAACACATGCAAATCTAAAAGGCTGCATCAGGCCTTAAAACTCAAATCCGACATTTGTCGGTGCAGTAAAAAAAAAAAAAAAAGGTCAACACCTACCTGAAGGTGACCTCAGGCACTGGACACTTGATTCCATTGTGAAACGGCTGTCTGAGGGAAATGGTTTGACTGGTCTGATCAACTGAGGAGACCTCTCCTTGGTACACTCCTAATGTTGCCCCGCAGTTGATCGAAACAAGACTGCCCAACCAGTCTGCTGCCATTCTGTCAAAGGAAAGCTGAGTAATGTAGACAAGACCAAAACTTAGCCACTTTCAAGTGTGTTCAATGTTGAGCTGGGCAATCTAAATAAAATTCAACATGCACAAACAGACTATTTTACCTTAAAGCAGTTTACAGGGATCACTTCAGTAAAACTGAGGGAGCCCTTTATTAAATGAATGGAACGGTTTAAGCCTCTAAATATTATTTTTCTACCTTGATATTTTGGGGGACCTATAGGACACAATCACCACTATTTTGTGTGTTCTAGATGAAGAATATAATGTTTATTATCTAACAGATGCATTGTTAAATCACCACTATAAACTGCATTCATTCATTCATTCATTTTTGGGGGCATTTTAAGCCACGGTATACTGGTGTTGTGCGCCCTCACATGAGGCCATTTAACTTCTCGGTTACTATGGACACACTTTTCTGTTACATGGAAAAGTCCTTTATTATATATTCATGCCTAAAATATGATTAGCTATATAAGTTAGGTATTATTTGCCTAGGCTTAGATTGAGGCCTGGTGAGTCTTGAGGAGCTAACAGTTAACTTAGCTGGTTAACTAGCTAACATTAGCACGCAGTTAACGTTTGGTCAACCTAGTTTAAACAAGATTATTAACAGAATACAGACAGAAATCTCAATTTTCATTTAAAATATCAAAATATAAAACACATAAAACCCGCCCTACCGTGGAAAAAGCAAGAATTAATTAAATAATGAACTCTAGTTAATGCGTTTCTGCTCATCGGAGCAAAAAGTGAACGGTTAGCCACGTAAGCTAGCTAGCACTAGCTAACTAGCTACTTCGCTACAAACAACCGCGTAGCTCGCGTAAACACGGCATTTTGCCTAATTTAACGGCTTAGTAAACTCACATACATACCTGTGGTGAACCGACAGTCTTATAAATAGATGTAAAGTGTTGTGTTATTTGTTTATATGTAATATTCTGATGATTTAGCGTAGCACGACTTGTCGACTCGCTGAACTTCTTCCCTTGTGCTCGGGCGCGTGCGCTCTCTGCTGCCCCCGCAGTTCAGGAGCCCAACCAAGCTCAGAGCTTCAAACTAGCTAGCTACCATTTTTAGATATTATTACACCGTCACAACTGGGTTATAGATCATCGCATTTCATGTTTAAAACAGGTTACAAAATGTTCTAAACCAAAAATGGCAAATCCAATGCCCAGAAATGTGAGCTTTGATGTACGCAGCGCTTCCGGTTGTGACAATCTCGTCACATGACAGCCTCACACAACAACAAAGATGTCTGCTCGCTTCGTCCCGGTGCATTAACAGTTTAAACCTGTCCAAAAGCAACAGACTGCATTTGACAGCATTAGTGAGATTGCTTTAGTTGTGCTGCGCGATTTATGCGTGAAGGTGGCGCTTGGGTTGAGCTCCAAAGCCAGTCAGGTAACGTAAACAGCGTAGTGGCTATTATTTAGCCAGCAGGTCCAGAATCATCCTCCCAGATTTAGCTGGACCAGTGTAGCCTAACTTGTAGCCTAACTGTAGGTTTGCTCATTTTCTGCATTAATATTTATGTGCTGCTGCTTGATTTGTGGAGGTTTTGCATAGCTAGCTACTTCTTGTCTGATACATGAACCTCGATTAAGATTATACTGGTGTTGTTCTTGTGCAGAGTGCTTAATGACTGTGATGACTACTGAATACTGAATACACTGGTTTAAATGTTGTATATAATGTGTTCCCTTCCGATACATAAGAATTAACTCATCCAGAACACGTTATAATGCATTATGAGTTCATTTGAAAAAGGCAAACGAGGAAAATACATTTTTTTCTGAATTCACACTGATTCTGTAGCTGTGTTTCATAAGAACCTGCTAAGCATTTGCATAAACATCCAGAATGGTCCATTACTGTCCAACTACTGCTCCCAACAGTCCCAGGACTGCTGTTCATCTTTAGAATAGTTAACTAGAATAATTAACAAGCATTGATTTGTGTTTTTCTTGCTTTTCTGAAAAATAAAATATGACTGGACTAGAAATACCTGTACCGAATATGAGTACTTTATTTTTAATGCATTACATTACAATTATATTACAAATGCCTGCATTAGATCATTCAGCCTTTTTTAATGTTTGTGCTAGTCATATCCAATGTTAATATGCGTAATTGACATAAATATCAGTAAAATGTTGGCTAAATCAGCTCTGTATTCCCTTTTAAAGCTGCAATATGGATCCGAGTGCATCTGGGATTTTCTGCAACAGAATGCTGAGCATGGTCAACTCTGAGGATGTGAACGCCATCATTCAAGCCCAGAGACACATGTACAGTCTTTGTCACCTAATAATCAAAACAGTCACAGGGCCGGACGAAGTACACTTCTGTAGAAATGCTTGAGAATACCCTTGAGGAAAATATTCTACTTATATTTCTACAAACATACATCCCTAAAGAAAGTACTTTTGTAATAATACAGACATTGTTTTTACTCAGATGCTGTTTTATCAGTATTTCCACTTTTACTCAAGTACTACTTGGTCCAGCCCTGGTCAAGATCAGTTTCCAGTCTCTTTTGCCAGACCACACTGAACATAGATGGTTTATGATTACAGTAATTGTAATTTAATGGTGTGTATCTCTCTTTCAAGGCTGGACCGCTTTGAGAAGACCAATGAGATGCTCATTAACTTCAATGGCTTGTCCAATGTGCGACTTCAGCAGATGAATGACCGCTTTCTGCTCCACACTCGCACTTTAGTTGAGATGAAGAAGGACTTGGACAGTATTTTCCGGCGAATAAGGTGCAGAGTCTTTTATGTTATTGACTGTTTGGTGAGCCGGTTTCCTAGACAGGGACCAATCCTAGGCATGCAGTGTAGTTTATATTACATGGACAATGTTTATATAGCAATGGACAAATTGCTATATATGCCAGGACTAGGCTTAATACTGGCCTAGGAAACTGCTCCTATATATCCAAAGATATGTAGCCACCTCTTTCTAATTAGGGAATTTAGCTTATAATAAACTCCATAGAAAAACAATGCTAATAGAATGGGACCCTGTGGAACAGCTGCATAGGGGCATAAGGCTTTAATGCCAAGTGCCAAGCCAAGCTACAGCTAGATGGGTAGAAAGTCTCCAGCATTGGGCTGCGGAGCAGTGGAACTGGGTTCCCTGGAGTGATGGGACTACACCTGATACCTTTGGTATGTTCCAGCATTGTTCCAACGTTTAGTGTAAAGCCTTCCTAGACAAGTAGAGGCTGTCACTACAGTTATGGGAGATAAACTCTCTTTAATTTAATTTACCTTGATTTCAGAAGACACTTTGCTGAGCAGGTGTCTACAAACATCTGGAGACACAGTGTACAAATGGAATATTTCAGTATGGCTTGTTGTATTTTTGTGTAGGACGCTGAAAGGCAAGATTGCTAAGCAGTATCCCGAGGCTTTCAGTAGTGAGTATTGCCTTGACTTTCTTACTACTGCTACTAAATTATTACAGAACATCCCACGCTGTCACATAATGCACATTTGTCCAGAACATTGCCTTTTATTAATTATTTCTCAACAGACATCCATGAATCTCCCAGTCTAGAAGATGATGATGATGAGTTTGACCCCATCCCTCCTAGCGTGGCCACCACCGCCACCACAACAGAGCAGAGCACCGAGTCATGCGACACCAGCCCTGACGTTATATCACCGACCATCAGCCGCTGCTCTGAGGAGCTCTCCCAGGAGAATCCCGACACACCTACGTCAAACAGCCCTGAGAGGGCCGTACTGCTGGACGAGGGTCCAGATTCAGCTGAGATCTAGAGTCTTATTGTAGAAGATTCTGCAGATTTTAGTTACTTCAGTACCTTCTGTTAATAGCAGGATTGCGTAACATAGCCTGCATGGGCTGACGATGCTACGCCGTTTGCCAAAACATGCATTTAGGCAGTCATTCATTTTCAGGATTTGAAGTAAATGAGATCTGGGTCACTTTTTTTATTCTGCATATTTTTATGTCTCTGTGGGCGTTATTGTTACATATTATATGTGTTTTACCCTCAGAAAGAGAGCCTATTTATTTTTACCTCACAGTAAAGTAGCCTGCCCCACACTGCTCCAAGTACACTCTTTTAAGCTCTTAGTACATGTTGTTTAGATACTCAGCACATCTTTGACTGAAAATAATGTGTAATGCTGTGTGTATTTTAACATCTTTGTCTGTCTATTAAAACAACCTTTTTACTTGTCTGTTTAGCTTTTACTGCTAACTATGGTGGTGAAGTGTACAGTGATAAAAGAAAAAAGAGTCCTACCAAAACTTTTATTTTGCCCATGCAGAGGACCTGGTCAGCAGCCAAATGTATTGGTTGATAACTCTGGCACAAGCAGTGTTCAGTTTAACATCTAAAAATCCTGTTCTGCAGGACCTGCACGCACACACATCCCACAAACTTCCTTCATCTTTCCTATAAAAATCCAGAGCGTTATTTACCTCTGGGACTCATGAAGCACTTCTGCAGGATTACTGTATAACTCCTGTAGAATGACTTAGGGCCTACTTAAGGTCAACGTTTCTTAGCCATATTATCAAACTCACTGGACTGACTGTAATGTAACAGACTATATTTGAAGTATGGACACAAATGAGCGTACAGTATATGATTTGCCAAAATAAACAATATTATCCCAAACGTTTTGAGTTCATTTATTACAAAACACTGTAGTTTGGTAAGAATTATGAAACTGATGGAATTCCAGTTCAGTGCTGGCTCTTCTACTGCGAATATCTCAGTGGGTACAAGCCAGACAAAAGACACGTTTCCACTTATTAAGTCCATCACAGCTAGTGGATTATAAAATTTAACCCTATAGTTAAAAAATCCTCTGACTTTTTTTTTTTATCTCATTTTATTTGTAACATCAATTATTAAGATAAATAATGTACCATGCTACAGACACTTAACTAGAATCAGAATTGTCCAAAATGGTGATAACCATAATTACAATTCATGTAATGAATAAATGTAAACATACATTATTACCACATCACTGTTATGCGTCCAACAGTGTCACAAAGATGAGAGAGACATGGCTTTGTGGTACATTTGAGACGTTTCTTGTATAAAATGTTCTTTACATCCATTCAATAACATTTTCAGACCTAATAATCGACCCATCTATCCAAATTTCAGTGATTATTCAGTACAGTTTAGTCCCAGACTAAGACTAGTTTTAATCCATGTTCATGATCTTGCAGCACACTACGCTGGGTGGCGACATACACACGTTTAGTAGTCATGCGCACGGACTACAACCCCCATAATGCACCAGTAAGGAATCGTCACAACTCAAAATCCACCAGCGTTATTTCATCCGATAAAACCACTCTTCATTTTTCACTCCATGTAATGATTCCTAACCCGGGATAAGAGCGGCGTTGTTTGGTTGATAAACCAAATAAATGAGTTCAAAACAGTATATTTAAAGGTAGGTATCAGAATTAGAGCTCTGCGATAGAGAGCTGTGGTCGCTTATTGCAGGTGTTGGATATAGAGAGCTAGCTGGCTAGCAGGGTTAGCATCTACAATGATTTTCCGCCCAAGGGTTCGAGTAGAGGATTATAGTAGCAGGGAATTAGTAGTGGATTATCTGCTTTTGTTGTAAGAGTAGCAGATAATTTGGAGACATGCGTTCAAATGTATAAAGAGACTAAAATGAGCCCAGCTAAGTAGTTAGCACTAGCAACTAGGAGCTAATGGAAGGAGGATAACAACAGCGCGAGCTGCTCACAGACAGCATTCAGAGCTGCGTTGTCTGAAATACTAGCTATACACAAAAATGTTGATGTAACCATTAAAACCCTTAGATTAAACCCCGTCTAAGAAATGTAGGTAACTCTAATTAATTATAATTAATTATCTCTAGTAATTAGCCAGACTGTTCTGTACCGTTATCTCCTGATCACAAAGTGATCACTCAGCCAAACAACTCATCTGGAGATCATGAGGAAAAACCAGATGTGACCTCAAGAAAGTGAAAACACTTGTTATCCAGACAAATCAGCTCATCTCCAGATCATGAAAATTTAGCTAGTTGTGATCATGACCTTTCTGGATTTCTGCAAATGATACAACCTGATAACTAACAGCTATGTCTCGCTTTCTGGATGAACACCGAGACCGAACCAAGTCCTCCAGTACCAGTGAAAGCTCTCTCTGAGAAAAGCATGGCTTAATGTCTCTGCTATAAATACTTCATTCTAGGGAAACCCAGATTTACAGATTATCATTATAACTGCACACCTCATTGCAGGTTCATGAGGGAAGTGGCGGTGGTGGTGGCTCGTTCTGAAGATGCGGAGAGTGTCCCGAAAGAAGGCCCTCAATTTTGTGAAGGAGCTGGATGCTTTTCCTAAAGTTCCCGAGAGCTATGTTGAGACCTCTGCTAGCGGTGGAACCGGTGAGTTGGAACTGGTAATGTTGCCGTCAGATTCCCTTTGATTTCCCATTCATTTATGTGCTAAATGTTTCTGCACAGACGTTTCGGTCAGTGAATCTGTTTTTCTGGATCAACAGTGTCTCTGATCGCCTTCACGGCCATGGTGCTTCTGGCCTTCTTTGAATTTTTTGTGTATCGGGACACATGGATGAAGTATGAATATGAAGTGGATAAGGATTTTTCAAGGTAATGGTTTTAAGGTGTGAGCTAAGTACGGATTGGCTGTAAGACGGTTATTGGGGAGATTTATTGGAGCTTGACCTTTTTTCCTTTCTCTTTTTTGCAGTAAATTAAGAATCAACATAGATATTACAGTCGCCATGAGGTGCCAATGTAAGTATTGTTCCTCACTGTAATTCCTTTCAGATTGGGGTTTGTTTTTCTAGACGTACGTTAGGTTAGTTGCTGGATTAGTAAAGATTGTCTGCAGAGACGTCGCCTTTTCAGTTAAAGACCAGTCCTCTTAGACCTCTTAGGTTGTCATTCACATACCTTAATTACACTTTCTGGTAAATTTTGCCTTATGCTTTCCAAAATCATCCTTGTCTCCTCCAGTTGTAGGTGCGGATGTGTTGGACCTGGCTGAGACCATGGTAGCATCAGATGGCCTACTGTATGAACCGGTGAGAAGTTACCTTTGGGGACACTGTCAACTTAATGCTACTTTGTTTAAATGATATACATTATATGTCCAAGTTTTTGTGAACACCCCTTTTAATGAGTGCATTCAGCTACTGTAGAGTCCTATTCTATTGGAAGTATTGCTAATAGAAGTAGAAGACTCACTGGAGCAGATAAACATGAACCTATTGGCACACTGGCTAATGGCAGGTGTGGGCTAGAGGGGTATAAAGCCCTCCAGCATTGGGATGTGGAGCAGTGGAAGAACTGTGTTCTCTGGAATGGTGGTTGGTGCGTTGTCCAATACTTTTGGGATGAGTTGAGGAGTTTGGGATAAGGTGGCGCAGTGATCATGCAACATCCTGACCTTGCGAATGCTCTTGTTGCTGAATGCAACCAAATCTTCAACAATGTTTCAAAATCTAGTAGAGACAGTTACTCCAACAAAAGCAGCATAAACTCTTTCATATCTCTGGTTTTGGAAGAAACCTAAATGAGCGGTTGTCCCAATACTTTTGTCTACATATTGTTTTTGCCTTATATAGGGTTTCTAAGAGGTTTCATTGCTTTTTTGCAGGTTGTATTTGAGCTGTCCCCTCAACAGAGGCTGTGGCACAGGTAACCCAGTTACTCCATCTTTCTTTAATAACGGACGCGTCTCTCCACCCTGTGTCTGGGGGTCTGTATTGGAAGCCTTCATACAGCTATTGATTTAGGACTGGTTTTTCAAAGGCAGAATTAAGACTGGGTGCAAACTCAGCCCAAAGCAATTCTTCATTATTGCACTTGAAAGCAGTGAGGCTTGTAAAACTCTCATGCACTGTAGCAAATGTAATTAACCACCGGCTAACTCTGACACACCATCCCTCCTCTGGTCGTCCACCAGGACGCTTCTGCTGGTTCAGAACCGGCTGCGGGAGGAGCACTCCCTCCAGGACGTTATCTTCAGGAGCATCATGAGAGGAGGGCCCACTGCACTGCCGCCAAGGTCAGTCTTTTACCTCCCTGTTAGCTGTTTACCTAAGGCCTGTTTCACACATACTACCTCAGCATGACGTGAGCAGTGTGGCAGCTTGCACGGCTAAAGCTGACTAATGTAGCTTGCATGCGTCAGCCATTAATGCATACAGCAATTGTGCTGCAGAATGGTGCAGAAGATGTATACCAGTGAACATCACTGCTTGTGAAGAGGTTCTACAGAAAGCCTTTTCCCGAAATGGATTTTGCCATTTCCAGAATTGCTTAATAGTAAAGTAATTCATAAAAGAATCATTTGGTAATAGAGATGAATGAGTGTAAGGAATCTTTTAAAGGTCTAAAAAAATCAAAAATGGTTCTTCTATGGCAAAGGTCTTCAAATCTGGCACTTGAATCCAGTTTCCATTCCTGGACTTTGTAATCTATGGTAGGTGTTCCCTTGAGTTCCAGTGAGAACAAAATCCAGGACTGGAAAAAATGCATTCAAGGTCCAAAATTGGAGATTTGGGTTCTATGGTATCGCTCAAAGAACCGCAAAGAGAAGAAAAATAGGCACAACACGCTGCTGTGAAACGTACACTTGCGAGTACACACTAGTGATTAGAGCCAGTAGAACTCACAACCTGGGCAGACATCTCAGCCATGTATGTCGATCCTGGTAAACAAACCAGCGAACGTCCGGTCCCAAGCCCTCATTTGTAACCTATAGGCCACAGCTGCTCTTAAGCAAGGCCGTGCACTGGCCAGGTACTCCAAGACTGGACCTTCATGTCAGTGTTGTGCTGTCTCTAAACAGCAAGTTGTAATTTTCTCTCCACAGAGAGGAAGATCCCACACAGCCACTCAACGCATGCAGGATACACGGACACCTCTACGTTAATAAAGTGGCAGGAAATTTCCACATCACAGTCGGCAAGTACGCATCCTTTTCACCCTTGGCATTTCCAATTAAGTCCTTCAGTAATTTGGTAATGCGGATTTACTGCCTGTATTGAGCTTTGAATGTGGCATTTTCTTGTCACACTTAATTAAGTCTTATTCAGAACTGATTACATGAGGAATTATGCATGGGTCCCTGGGCTTTCCTCAGTTCCTGTTGTGTATTAGGGTTTGGGGTTCAATTAATGCTAGTCGCTGATGGGAGCAAAAATAAAGATGATACAGAGCAGACTCGCAGGCTTTAAGCTTCAGGCAGCACTATTGATTGCCTTTTTTTTTAACTGTTTAACTGTATTGTCTCTGACTTTTTTTTTTTTATTGCAGGGCCATTCCGCACCCAAGAGGCCACGCTCACCTTGCTGCCCTGGTCAGCCATGAAAGTAAGTTTGCTTCCCTGTGTATAATTGCATTATTGTGCTGTGTTTGTCCCAGGAATGGTAAGCTTATGAGAAGTCTAGGACTTGCAGTGCATTGCTGTTGAAGGTGTGTCCGTTTAATTTAATCACTGAGCCGTGTCTGAAAATCTGTGAAACTGAAATTGATTTATTTCCAATGCAAATTTAGTATGTAAAACATTGTTCTTGTGAGTTTAGAGCGTCTTTGTAGAGACTGTAAAAGCCATGTCTCTCAGGAACTTTTAAATATTACAGTAATAATCTAATAATACAGCATTTTTATGTTTAGACTTGAGCGTAAGGGGAAGGAAGGCAACTTTACAGGAAAAGGGGAAAAAAAAACTTCTTAACTGTCAATAAAAGTCAGTGTAAAAGGATTGTACTCAAGTCATTTTGGAGCATTTCTATTGGTCCATTCATCATGTTATTTTGACACACAACTGCTAGATTCATTGTCATAATTAATCTTAATGCCCTTTTTCACAAGGGTATTCAAAAGAGTTAATCCTTCTTTTGTTGGAGTAACTGTCTCTTGAAAATTACTACTACTGAGGATTTGCTTGCTTTGCTTGCTCCCAAAAGTACTGGATGGTGCACCAACCATCATTCCAGAGAACACCTTTCTTTCACTGCTCCACAGCTCAATGCTGGGGGGCTTTATACCCCTCTAGCCCACACCTGGCATTAGGCACCAATAGTTTCATGATTACCTGCTCCAGAGAGTCCTAGTAATTAGACAAGCTGTGTGTCTGTGTGCGCATTTGCACATCTGTGTCAGCAATGGGTGCAACTAAAAAGGAGCTCAATGCATTCATTAGAAGGGGTGTCCACAAATATTTCGACATATACTGTATCTAAATAGTAAATGTCAGTAACAGGATCATAATCTCTGACTTGGTTGTGTTTCAACTGTCAATCCACAGCATACAACTTCTCCCATCGAATAGACCACCTGTCATTTGGTGAAGAACTCCCAGGCATACTGAACCCGCTGGATGGAACAGAAAAAGTGTGCACAGACCGTAAGTACGGGACGGGGGCATGACCTGAAAATCAGGTTTTTCAGTACGAACAGTGAACAGAAGTCATTGTATCCCATTATTACACACAGTTAGTGGTAACACCTACCTTTTTATAAGGCTTTTGTTTTTTCTCACTGCCAGATAATCAGATGTTCCAGTACTTCATCACCATTGTGCCCACCAAGCTGGAAACCTACAAGGTTACTGCAGATACGCATCAGTACTCCGTTACAGAACGGGTAGGTGTGGTTATAAACCAGGAACCAAAAAAAAAAAAAAAAAAACAGCAACTAGTTTATGTGAAACGTAAATCAAGCTGATGGTTTATGACCTTATTCTTAAAAGTCCTAAACCGCTTGCTTTAGCCAGGAAGCTCATTTTTGCTGTAAAAGCCAGGCTTTTTAGATAACCAGGTCTGCTAAAAGTGATGCTAGCTTGCTGTCTGCTGGTAAACATATTAGGGCAGTTTCTATTTAAGCCTCTAAATTAACATGTATATTAATCTGTGGCTGTTGATTGTTAGTGGTTAGTGTAATTTACTGAATATTGAGATGATTTCAATTTTTTAAAAATGACTTGATTGACAAATAACAAACCATGTATATATGAGTTAGTCATGACTGTTCTGACTGAAACACTAGTGAGCAGCTCTTTTGGCACTGTGTCCGCAGGAGAGAGTAATCAACCATGCAGCGGGCAGTCATGGCGTCTCTGGCATCTTTATGAAGTACGACGTGAGCTCTCTCAGGGTCCGGGTGACTGAGCAGCACATGCCATTCTGGCAGTTCCTGGTACGCCTGTGCGGCATTGTTGGAGGCATCTTCTCCACCACAGGTACAACAAACGGTACATCGGGTTCGTTTTGGAAGCTTACCTGTGCCTCACCGAAAGGTGAAATGACCTACATTTGATTAAGAGCACTCTTGTGGTCTCTTAGGTATGCTACATGGCCTGGTTGGCTTCTGTGTAGATGTTGTCTGCTGTCGCTTCAAACTAGGAGTCTATAAGCCCAAGGGGGTAAGTTATTTATATATGAGCTACTTTTTCACCCCAGTGTCACTATACAATTATAACACTGTGAAGTAAAGCAGGTACATTACCAAGTCTCTTAAGAGATGAGATGAGCTTGGAAAGGTCAGGGTCTACTTTAGGAACACACAGCACCCTGGAAAAGGGGTCTGTGTTCTATTTTAGTCCTTAGCATTATTATTATTATTTTATTTATTTATTTATTTTTGCAGTAATCATCTAACTGCTTCTACAGTAACAAGGCTTTCTATTATGTCCTGTTCTTGTAGATCAATTTTCTGGATGGCCATGTGAACAGTGAAACACCTCTACTCTCAGAGAACAACGACCACTAGCATCTCCGTTCTGGTCCTGAGACTCCATCCAATCTTCCATCCAAGACCCAAGCACACCACAGGACTCCACTGTATCATCCACTTTATTGCCAGTTTGGTATTGAAGGGCTGTCCCACGGAACATATGACTGTACACAAACATGTATTGATCGCTCATCACCAGCAGCATTATTTCAGTCTGTCCCAACAAGATTTGTTATCCCTAAGAACCATGTTTGATGGTTATAGTCTAGTTGCATTTACTCCATAACCACGCTCAGCTTCACAGTGAAGATGAGCTACTTCCTCTCACTTAGTTTGTTTATTATATGCAGTTATAGTTAATATGCTTGTGAGAGGCAGCTCCTTCATCTCAAAGGGAACCCGGGGGGGGGGGGGGTGGTTACAGGCCTTTACAGAATGGTGATTGTAGCGATTGCAGACTTACACTATATGTTCAAATGTTTGTGGACACCCCTTTTAATGAAGGCATTCAGCTACTTTAAGTCGCATCCATTGCTGACATACTCACACACTGCTTATCTAATCCCTGTAGAGAAGTACTGCCAGTAAAATAGGGGAACCGATTAACATCAACCTATTAGCACCATGCCCAATGCCACTTGTGGGCTAGAGGGGTGCTAGGCCACCCAGCATTGAGCTGTGGAGCAGTGGAACAATACTTCTGAAATGAGTTGGAAATGTGATGATACCCTTAATTTCAGAAGACAATGAAGGAGCAGGTGTCCCATACATTTGCCATATAGTGCATCTACTTATGCTACGTGATTATAGCCATTACTAAAAAACAAGGAAATTCATAAAGGCTTAAAAGGGGGGAAACAACAACAAATCAGGTGTAATTAATCAGGAAAACCTGTAAGACACAGTGAATCATGGCAGTATTATAATTTGGTTGGATTGAGACTGTATTCACATTGTCATCGGTTTAGCTGCTTGGGGATGAGGTTTTGTCAGCTGGACCCATATTTTAGGATAACGTGCACATTTATTTTTATCGCAAGCCATCTCGGTGAGATGAAGGCAGTTAAAAATATGCAGAAAAGAACCAGGTTCAAAGGAAATCTTGTTTTATTTGACTGCTTTGTTTGCCCGGAAAACCTGTAGACTGCAGAAGGTGGATGATACTTCAATGACATTAAAATAACAGATGCAACACTAATACAAATGAATTGTATCTGGTGGAACATTGTCCTATGATTTTGGTGTTGAAATACTTTGTTTTTTAGGCACGGTTTGGTTAATTTGACCAATCTGGGTGTACTTAAGAAAAGAGACAGTAAGGTTACAAAATAATTTTAAAAAGGGAAAATCTGCATGCACCAAGAATTACAAATACACTTTACAGCCCAGCAGTACAGCGGATTTAAGCACACAGCGGATGTATGTGCAGTCACTTCAGCACCTTAAGGGCACCTCATTCGTGAATGCTGAGGTGGCCGATGAACTTCCAGTCCTAAGCCTGCTCCCCTTATGTTCAGGCTATGGCTGCCCCCTGTGTCCACACCAGGGGAGTCCAATTGTATCTGCAAAAGTTCCAGTGTGGGTGGAAAAGCTCCACAGAGCCTTCAGGCTCATTTGAAATGAAAGCCTGCAGTCACATCAACCCTATAGAAAACCAGCGACCACTGGTGGACTTTTTAAAGAGCATTTAGTCTATTACACCTAATCTTTCTCAATGTTGATTAGCTGTTAGACTTGACTAAGCTTTAGATTCACATCTAGCAGCATCTTATGCCTATGATTGTGATATACCCTAGGAAGAAGTAAGATCACCACTGTAAGACTAAAAATGCAGTGTTTTAAGAACCTTATTAGTTAGCTGGATAAGCAATGGAAGACCGGCCCCTGGCCGCAGCATTTGTATTATCTGAGGCTGTGTGAGTTGGATGGGCCATTAAGAACTGACAAGGGTATTTAACAGTTCAGTAGTACAGTATTTTCAGTCTCAGTAGTTGTATTTAAACTGAGGCTAAAATGTGCGACAGCTAGAACAAATAGGACATGCAAACAATGCAAGACACGTTCCTCCAGACGTTCCTTCATACTTTGGGTGTAACAATCGCTGCCACTGTGAACAGGATCTCGCTTCTGTTTACCTGTCTCAATCATCCAAGCTAGTGCTCAGCAGTGTAGACAGTACTAAACTGATCTAGAGCAATGCTAGACTTCGTTTTATCCCATGGAGAACTCTGCTTTAAACAGCAGACTGTAATACAGGAGTGACTTCAGATCTGAGGAGCACATCTGCTCAGTTTAGTGATTTCACATGTTTAAAAAAACCTGATTCAATTCATGACCTAATCGTCAGTCCTGACAAAGGGAATCTACCAAACACTGCATTACAAAACATGAGTTTTACTCCCTCTTGCATCATCTGAAAAAGATCTCTCGAACAAGCTGCAGAGCTTCAGGATCAGTCTTAGTCCTGTGAGAGCTCTCCTCAAGCCCCCGAGCCTGTGAATGAGTGGGACGCTGGTCACCAGCACTGTCTGATCTACTTGACCTTTCCTTCTCTATACAAGTGATGTATGGCACTGTCTGCTGCTCAGCAACATCCACATCAGAATCCGATCCACAGGTCCTCTCCTGGACATCCAAGTCCGGCTCCTCTTCCGTATCGGTCTCTGGGATAACGCTGACTTCTGTGGTCGCCACCGGACAAGCTACTTCTGTCTGTCATACAGGGGAAAAAAACAGCACTTCACAATCATGTGCTATTAGATAGATACTAGCAGTAATGGGTCAAGCCAGTTTGTACAGTTTTTACAATTTTCAAAACTGGACCTCTAAAGTCATGTCGCCATTCTACAGTCAGCTATGCCTGAGGAAGAGAGGTTTTCTCCATGTAGAACATGCGTATGTTTTTCTTTCAAGTTTCACTGGATTGTGTGAGGTTGGTAATGAGGCAGACCTGCTTGTCCTGGCAGTAGCAAAGTTCAGTTTTATACATTTCTCTCATCACACTAAAACCTTGCATCACCTAAATGGCAACTTTTCAGGAGAAAGAAAAAAAATCATAACTTTCAATAGAGTGTAAAAAGATTTATTATAGTAATTTTGAAAGTGCCAATGTAAGTGCCGTTAAAAGTGGAGATACAAGGCTTTTAGATTTTGAATAGTTCACCTTTATTTTTCTATCATAGATAAAAGAAGCTACAAACATTATAAA
Organism: Salminus brasiliensis; assembly: GCF_030463535.1. NCBI lineage: Eukaryota > Metazoa > Chordata > Actinopteri > Characiformes > Bryconidae > Salminus > Salminus brasiliensis. The sequence continues at coordinate 7,699,370 of NC_132896.1, read as the reverse complement.
ATATATAAAATTCAGCATGTTATAAAAAGACTGGATATATATAAGAGTTTAGAACAGTTTACCAGTCAATTCACTGTATAGTAAATAGTAAAAAGTCAAGACAACCATTTTCACCACTTGTGTTGGACATGGATGGAATTTAACCCATCCTTGCAGTGAATACACACACACACTAGTGATCAAACACAGTGACAGTGAACACACTTGCCCGGAGCGGTGTGCAGCCATTGCTTAGGCGCCCGGGGAGCAGGAAAGGTTAAAGGCCTTGGTTAAGGGACCAACAGTGGCAGCTTGCCGAGCCTGGGTATCGAACCCACAACCCTGTCATCAAAAACCCAGTGCTCTAACAGCTGAGCCAAAATGACCAGATCAGAGCTGCAGGTTTGGGCACTGTGTGCATTTCCACAAGCTCTCAGTTGGTTGCCATAGTAATAACCTAGCAACCTATTGCAGATAAGGATGTGACGTCAAATGAACGTGGCGTCACCTCCCAAATAAAATAAATATATAGAGAGAGAGATATATAATTTAAAGAAATATCTAACTTTTTAATATCCATATCCATTTACTCGATGGAGTAACACACCACGTCCACGTGCTGCTGAGTAGAAAACCCACCTTTGCGTGATTTCTCTTCAAGGCGCTGAGGGCTGTTTCCGCGAGCTCGCGCTCATTCATCCAGTACAGCATCACCCTGAAAACAGCAGCAACACAACTGACACGTACTGAACTCCCTGTCCTTTCCCTCACAGCTGAACAGTAGTTTATCGCTGCACAGCTTCTTTACCTCTCCGGTCGCTTCTGTCTGCCTCTTTTCTTTGTGTTTGCTTCTGATCTCTGTACCTCCGAGCTTTCAGAAGCGCAAGCAGACATCCAGGACGGCAGATTGCGTTTAGCAGCCATAATAAAGGCAGTTAGCTAATATCATGTCATTAAAATGCTGCAATAGTCATTCTGTATTACTACTGAAAAGCCATGCTTTGGTTTCGTTCAGAGCTCAGGTTCTCTGTGACTCCATGTTTAAATAGTTAATGTGCCGACAGCGCCATCGCGGGGTTTGGAGCTCTGGCCTTTTAGCTCTAGCTTTGGAGCTCTGGCTTTGAAGCTCTAGCTTTGGAGCGCTGGCTTTGAAGCTCTAGCTTTGGAGCTTAGACTTTGAAGCTCAAGCTTTGGAGCACTGGCCTTTGACTTTGAAGCTCTAGCTTTGGAGCTCTGGCTTTGAAGCTCTAGCTTTGGAGCACTGGCCTTTGACTTTGAAGCTCTAGCTTTGGAGCTTTGACTTTGAAGCTCTAGCTTTGGAGCGCTGGCCTTTGCCTTTGAAGCTCTAGCTTTGGAGCTCTGGCTTTGAAGCCTTAGCTTTGGAGCACTGGCCTTTTAGCTCTGGCTTTGGAGCGCTGGCCTTTGCCTTTGAAGCTTTAGCTTTGGAGCTCTGGCTTTGAAGCTTTAGCTTTGGAGCACTGGCCTTTGATTTTAAAGCTCTAGCTTTGGAGCTCTAGCTTTGGAGCTCTGGCCTTTGACTTTGAAGCTCTAGCTTTGGAGCTCTGGCTTTGAAGCTCTAGCTTTGGAGCACTGGCCTTTGACTTTGAAGCTCTAGCTTTGGAGCTTTGACTTTGAAGCTCTAGCTTTGGAGCGCTGGCCTTTGCCTTTGAAGCTCTAGCTTTGGAGCTCTGGCTTTGAAGCCTTAGCTTTGGAGCACTGGCCTTTTAGCTCTGGCTTTGGAGCGCTGGCCTTTGCCTTTGAAGCTTTAGCTTTGGAGCTCTGGCTTTGAAGCTTTAGCTTTGGAGCACTGGCCTTTGATTTTAAAGCTCTAGCTTTGGAGCTCTAGCTTTGGAGCTCTGGCTTTTGCCTTTGAAGCTCTAGCTTTGGAGCTCTGGCTTTGAAGCTTTAGCTCTGGAGCGCTGGCCGTTGATTTTGAAGCTCAAGCTTTGGAGCTTTGACTTTGAAGCTCTAGCTTTGGAGCGCTGGCCTTTGCCTTTGAAGCTCTAGCTTTGGAGCTCTGGCTTTGAAGCCTTAGCTTTGGAGCACTGGCCTTTTAGCTCTGGCTTTGGCGCGCTGGCCTTTGCCTTTGAAGCTTTAGCTTTGGAGCTCTGGCTTTGAAGCTTTAGCTTTGGAGCACTGGCCTTTGATTTTGAAGCTCTAGCTTTGGAGCTCTGGCTTTTGCCTTTGAAGCTCTCGCTTTGGAGCTCTGGCTTTGAAGCTTTAGCTCTGGAGCGCTGGCCTTTGATTTTGAAGCTCAAGCTTTGGAGCTTTGACTTTGAAGCTCTAGCTTTGGAGCTTTGACTTTGAAGCTCTAGCTTTGGAGCGTTGGCTTTGAAGCTTTAGCTTTGGAGCGCTGGCCTTTGATTTTGAAGCTCTAGCTTTGGAGCTTTGACTTTGAAGCTCTAGCTTTGGAGCTCTGGCCTTTTAGCTCTGGCTTTGGAGCGTTGGCTTTGAAGCTTTAGCTTTGGAGCGCTGGCCTTTGATTTTGAAGCTCTAGCTTTGGAGCTTTGACTTTGAAGCTCTAGCTTTGGAGCTCTGGCTTTGGAGCTCTTTTTAACACACACATTCACTGGTTTCAACCGGGCTCAAAACCTGCACACAAAAATTGCACACATTTTAGAAATTAGAATTAAAAGGGGGAAAAAAGTAAACTACAATATCTCTGAGGGGTTTTGAAACTTTGCACGGTTCACCAGAATGTAATATAGTGTTATGCTAGTTTTGGGGACCCCTGGAGAAGTATTTGTGATTTTGTCACCTCTTTACACAGACACACTTCTGAACAGTGATTATGCTTTATGTGTAGAAGTTAATAAATGTGGTGTGTGCAAATTAACGGCACAAGAAATACATTTTTTTAGAATGTAAATTTTGAAAATAGCATTTGCTCTCTGAAATGTGCAGAAATCTGTGGTTAGAATTTATAATAATAAATGATTTATTTCTATAATGTAAAATAAAAAATACAAAAATTACTGTGACTGTTGAAATGGTATTGTTTTGTTGTTTAATTGATAAACAGTAGGAACTGATAAAAGGTTCATGTTTTAGTACAGGTTATAGCATATATATCCAGCTCTCTCCAGCTATGAGCAATATAGTAAATCTTGCTGGTTTATATATAGTACACAGTTAATGCTGGTATTTCACTAAATGCTTGTTTTGGCTTCTGGTGATTAAACTGATTAAATAGATGTCAGGAAATAAGCAGGCTTTGTGGGAATGATCCTGCTATATAAAGTAAACTGCTATATAAAGTAAACAGACTAAATTAAATTTTCTAGCTCAATTTGACAGAAAACAGGATTAATCGGAAGGGAATGTAGAGAGACACACATTTAAGTAAATGTTCTAAACATGCTGAATGAGTTTATGATTGTCATTTTTGTAGTTACAGTGTTAATATAATTCACCCAAATTTATCCAAAAATCTTTGGATTGCCGATTACATCACCACACAAGAGGGGCCAAAATAATGACAACCAATTTTCACTCTTTCTCACATTAAACATAGAGAGAAAACGCTCAGCAAAGTTTCTGAGCAAATCAAAGAGCTCAAAAATACAACTCCCGCTTCTGAGCATTTATTATTATTATTTATTTATTTATTTATTATTTCTTTTAGTTCCTTTAACAACTGCTCACACTCAGATAAACGGACATGAGTTTAATGAGTACTACAAAATGAATGCTTTACACCATGTCAAGAGTTTATTTGACAGTATTTCAGAATATCATACAGGTAAACAAGAGTTTAGCAAAATTTAATATATCCGCACTGTTGCATTTCATAAAAATATTTGATCACTTAAGTCTTTGAAACTATCAATAATACATTAAACCATATTTATAGGAGTACAGCTGTACAAGGTAAATACACATCTAACACTACACAGTAATATCGATCTGAAATGGGCCTCTTGAATGTGCCATCTTTCACAGATTCAATATTTTCCTTAGTAATATAAAATGTTTTTAGGTTTTTTTTTTTTTTGTTTGTTTTTTTTGTTTCCTTTTTCTTCCCCACAGCAGGCAGGATACAGCTTCAACAGTAAAAGCTAGAGCTGTGCAATAGATGCTCTCTCTTTCTCTTCGTACGTCTCGTCATGTAAACAGCAATTAAGTCTAGCACACTGCTCCCACTCGTGTGAATCTATAACCGGTATAAATGTATGTGCTAGGTACAAAACTAGCAGGGCTTTATGAACAGGGAGTCTCTTTTCATGGTGGCACATCATATTATCCTACGTTTTTTTGCCTCCTCCACAAAAATCTGGCGCATTCAGACTGATATGTGGTTTGATTTAAATGCAGCTGCAGATATAAATCTCATTGGGTCACTATACTGCTTTGACCTTACATCTCTATGAGTTACATTCTGTGTACTTCACTACTGAATTGGGTTGGCACAGTTTGTCAGGCTGTGAGGAGAGCAGCAGAGGCCTGTCGTATTTTAAGCGAATCGTACTGCGCGTAAAGGCAAAACGGAGAAATGGTCGTCTTACAGTGTCGTTTCATGGCACAAGGTCCTCTTTCCCACCCAAAAAAAGCACATCATCAACAGGAAACCCCTCACCACCGTCATTCAATGACTAATACACAAGAAACTTGCTCCTTCATGCTTCATGCTCAGCTTGGCGTATCAGCAAGCCTACAGATTGTAAGTAAATCAGCTTAAGTAACACTGGTTTGAGGTTCATTAGGTGAAGGAGAAGCAGCTGTTTGAGTTAGGGTTAAACCAATAACTGAGCCTCATTCTTGACCACCAGTTACAGTAGAACAAAATCGAGAGCCTTTCTTTCTACTGGAATCACTGCGGGATATCGAAATGTCTAATTTCATATTATTGATCAAATTATTTGAGGTTTACAGAGATCTAATATTCCATATTGTTCAAACCTACATTTGAATTGATGATAATATGTTACTATTATCATCAGTACGCCAATAAGACTGAATAAGGCTGATTGAGTGTCCAAGTTACATGGCGTATGCATGTTATTAGCGTCATTGCTTCATGATTAGTCTGTAGTCCAGTGCAATCAGTTAAAACCACACCATTCCAGCATAATTCCACACTCAGTTCTGTATTAAGTGACTCCAATTTTGGGGAAACATCCAGAGAAACTACACTATAGTAATGAGTAATGCATCAAAATCAACCTCTATTAACAGTGGATGTATGGAACCAAAATATGAAAGAAGTTACATATTCAGAAACATATTCAAGTATATAAAAGTAAAAAGTAAAGCGCGTGTGGCAAGTGTGGCAAGTGTAAGAGAGAGAGAGAGGGGTGAACTCAAGGTGAAGTAAAGCTAGCTTTCTAGCTTTCATGAGCAAATGAGAATAATCGTGGGTTTTTCGAAGCTTATTCACCTTGGTTTGGTTTGTTTTTCACACAGTAAAAAAAAATCAAGCATACCAAAATGTGTCACAAAAGACTACATGAGAATGACCTGTCTGAGGCGGGAGCAAAAAAGTAAATACAGGAAGATGGTTCTGTGTTCTGGACTAGTGCAGACTTCTGTGTAATTGAACATGAAGCACCGACACACTCTAAAAAAAATAAATAAAGGTGCTACAAAAGGTTTCTTAAACAATGCCATAGTAGAACCACTTTTGGTCCCTTATAGAACCATTTCTGTAATAGAGATGTGACCTTTAAATTGATAAAGAACCTTTACATCAAGAGAAAGTTGGTTGGGTTTGTTAAAGGTTCTTCAGACTCACACATCTCTACGACAATCATGGTTCTTTATGGAACCAAAAGTGGTTCTTCTATGGCATTGCTCAAAGAAACGAGTGCAGAAATGGCATTTGTTCATAGCTGTAGTAATCACCTGGGCAATGTATCAAGGTTAACACTTGGCTAACTGCACTAAAAAGTACAGGTCTGAAAACTGCTTCATGATTGGTCTACAGTCCAGTGTGGTCGGTAAATAGACCGAATTTCAGCACTTCACACTAACTGTTTCAGGGAAACATCCAGAAAAACTACAGTATAGTAAAAGCAAGAGTATTGTATCAAAATCAAAGTCCAATTACTTGTGGAAGTATGGAACCACAACATGAAAGAGGTGAGTGATATAAAAAAGAAAGAATCAATGTTTTAAGTATTTAAAAGGAGAATGTAAAGCGTATGTGGCGTGAGTGAGTGAGAAAGAAGGGAATGTGAACTCAAGGTGAAGTAAGCGTTAACTATCTAGTGCAAACGGGCAAATAAAAACACACTTAGTCTAAGAAAAAAGGGGTGGAGTGAGCAGATGGATCTGATCTGCTCATCAGAGACTTTTGCACAAACTTAAATTTTTCACTTCAACTGTATGTAATAAATTTGCCCAAAAAGAAAACTCAGCATTTTCACTAGTGGTCTAGAGGGTACTTTTGGAGCCGTATCAGAGTTTGTGTATTCCACACCAATAAAACTCAAAGAAAGGACAACTCATCCAAATCCAGTATTTTCCACCCCTGAAAGAAAGGAAGATACAAATCACTTTTCAGGATTCAGTTTCCAAGTGTAGTTTCAGTAGGTTTTGGTATTTGTATGATAATTAAAAAGTTTGGACCACACCCGGCCCTGCTCATCATCTTAACCCCACTTTACTCATCTTGTCTTAAGTGTTTATTAATGTTCTGTGGCTTAGATGACAGAGGGAGTTTAATATACTCTCTAATTATGACAAGCTTTGTATTATATCTTCAATCTTAATGCTGTTTTCAAGCAGCTCAACTCTAATCTGCTGCAGAAGTCGTCTCTTTGTAGAATAATTCAGACAAAAGCTGAAGGAGCTTGATTTAATAAATCTTGGCCTCTGCCACAGATCTTGTGTGACCACATGATCCTCGTGCACTGTAAAGTAAAAAGACTTGTTTAAACTTAAATTAGCAACCCCACTGAGTTCCTTACACATCTAACAGTAGGTTAAGAGAACAATCTGTGTGATACATTATTACTATGCAAAGTTCTAATAAGACAAGCATGCTAACTTTGGACAGAAACGTGGAAGGAGGGCGTAGTTCACAACTGCAACTGTCTTCTCTGTTTCATACACTCTTAAAAAAAAAGGTGCTCCAAAGGGATCTTTGAGCAATGCCGTAGAACAGAGGTCACTAGTAGGTGGTCCGCAGCCCAGGTCCGGACTTACGCGCTGTCCTATCAATACCTGATATACAAAAGGTTTCCCAAAGAAAAATACGAAGGATTTAGAGATAAACGCTGTTAATTGAATGTTCTTAAATGCAATTCTCCCAAAAAATCTTAAAAGGTTCTCAAATATTATCTTAAAGATTAAAGATTTATTTTAAAGATAATTTTCTTTACACACTCATTGTTTTATTATTTGAGCCATGTGTAACAGACTTTTAATGCTATATTTCACAGCTTATCATTAACAATGCATAATAACATTTAAAATTTTCCAATAATTAGTTAAACATGTGCGCTAGAAAGCAAAATGGAGGCAAAAGAGAATCAAACATTCCCAGTTAATAATAGCCGAATTTTTCTTACGTAGAAACTAAAAGTACTGTAAGAACATTTTCCACTTTCAATTCAGTTAAATTAGACACTAATTCAAGTAACTATTTAAACTGATCATTTTAAAGGCCAGCCTTTGGAACTATGACCGTCTAAGACAACTGTAAGGCTACTGTAAGGTTAAGAAAATATTTCTGGAAGAATAGAAACATATTTTTGGAAGAACACCAGTTGTGAAAAGTGAAGTTAAGAAGAAAAATCTAGAAATTCTTAAGAGGATTTTGGAAGAACATCAATTTATCTTTTATTTTCTTAAGCATGAAATTAAGGGGGAACAAATCAGATTTAGGAAGAATTTCTTTCTTAAGACACTTGTCTTTTTATAGCTTTTCTAAAGACCTACATCAAATGCTCACACATTTCTACAACAAACATGTTTTGTTGATGAAGCCAAAAGTGATTCTATTGGCATCACTCAAAGAACCATTCATAGCAAGCTTATTTTTAAGAGTGTATAGTGGACCACTGAAATTACAAATGACTGGGGATCCTTGCCTGGAGCAGTGTATGTTTTTTAAAAACTCAGTATCTACAAGCGAACTCCCTGTAGGCTTGGAGAAACGTAACTTAACATAGCTCTATTACTCTATAGCTGCATGTTTTAATGCAATACTGAAAAGAAAAGAATAATCCAATTAAAGTTACAACCCTCTCAGTAGACAACTGATTTCATGCTGTACCCAATACTGCCAGTAAGGCACTCTGCCCCATACAACTGGGCCCACTCCATCCGTGCTCAGCTATAAAGACTCAGCTATTGTCCCAAAACCCAGCGGCAAACACAAACACCTTCGCGTCCCCTTTTCTGCAGGTGAGCAAAGATTCCTGACTAGAACTCCCGCCGTCTCTGGTAGCACCGTTCCCACTAAGCAATCATCCATTGCCTTCCCACTGCCTGGACCTAATAATACCAACTGCATGGCTCCCCTCTACCAAGGTCCCTTCAAGTTAGCGCCCTTGAGGGGGAGGAGTCGAGGGAGGGCTGCTCGTAAGGACTGGGACGGGGCCCTGGCCCCACAGTGGTGTGGTTCATGAAGCACAGTACAGGGAGAATGAGGCTGGAATGACACACTGAGGCTTTGAGGAATCCTGCAAGGAGAGTGATAAGCAGGTTTGGTTCGGTCCACAGTCAAGATAATAATACTGAGTTACAAAAAATTCTGCCTTCATAAATGGACTGCATTTCATAAGTAATATAACGTAGTACCACATGTTCCATTAGTTTCGGAGATACTGTATTACAGATGGGTAGAGCTACAAGTCTCTATGATTGGGCTGATATGTTTATATTATACGGTGTTTAGGCCTCCCTTCTTCTTGGTGGTACTTCAAAAATAAGGGAAAGCAAACAAACAAAAACATCCCTAAAGAATCACCATTCCATCTTGACTGCTTTCTACAAAAAATTTTAGAAAAGCACTAGGACTGCTCTCTTTGTCTCCTTTCAGCTTTACCCTCACATCAGTGCACATCAGAAGGTCTATGGTGGCTTCACACTGGCAAATAATGAAACACAATCCTCATGTAATATTCCAGTTCATCGTGGATGCTTGGTGGCCTCGGAGTCCTCTTTCATGCTACACATAGATATTTGAATTTGACGTCCTTTCTTCACTGGATGGCTCCAAGTGCTTCCGGAGCCGTGACAAAAGAAACTCAAAAACAATAGAAAAAATAAACCACCTCTACATGAGAAACCAAGTGAAGAGGACTCAAGTGAAGGTTTCCTCTCAGATGGTGGGAGGAGCAGAATGAGCGAGGATCCAATGGGCAGGAAGACCAGACGTGAAGAGTCCCGGTCTGGTCTTCTTGGACAGCGTCTCTGCTCTGGATCCAGAATCAAACCGTGGCGCGAAGTCTGTGCGAGCCAGGCTACTAGAGCTGCCGTGAAATCTGGCCTGGTAACACAAGCATGCTTTCCTAGTCACAACAAAAGCCTGGATAAGACCGTCCTTCATCCTTGGACGTCATGTCTGTCGCACGCTGTTTGCACTCATGTAACTCCCCCCTCCCCTTCCATCCTCCCCTTGATCTTCTCTTCCCGCCTGGTTGCCACTTTCAAGCACAGCTCTTCTGGATGGACCTGCCACCCCTTCTCCGTGTGCAGCTCCACTAAGCTGGTGGCACCAAGCGAAGCTGGCCTCCAGGGAGCACCTTGTCTGGTCCAGGACCCGTCATGCAGTGCCTATGAGGGGGGCCGGCGGAGCGGAGGCTGGGTGAGATGATGGGCGATGGTGAAGGGCGTTGAGTCGCTCTAGCGGGGCGACACTACTTTCTGCAAGGCAGGGGGGGCTGGAGGGACAGAACTCCAGGGGGCGGCACCGTCTAGTGGAAAACATACCATGACAGTTAATGACCTACATAATCTTAAAGGGGCAGCTGAGGGAACAATGTTAATCCAGTTACATTCACATTTATTCATTCCGCTCAGGGAATATAGCTTTAGTGAGTATATAGTGAGTAGGTTAGCAGCTTTTTAGGTGAGTAATGATACCAAACGATGCTGCAGCGATTAGCTTCTGTTCAGTGAATGCCATGTACGTTTGAAAGACCTTCATAAGAACAATTTAGCATCTGTGTAGACTATAGACAGATTATTGAGCACCTACACTGAAAGACAGAGCTGAGTCATAGATGTACCCATGACTCAGACCTTGTTTTCCACAGTCCTGTCCTTGAAAACACCACACAAACAGAAGTAGTACATCTTTAAAGCAGCTCAATATTGACTAAAAGCAATGCTATCACACAGAAATATATGATTATGATATGATTGATATACAGTACTGTGCAAAAGCCAGAGAAAAGTCAAGCATCACACAGAAGGTTCAACAAGTAATCTAATTTTTGATGTCTAAGGGGTTTAGTGTCTCCACCCATGGTCTTTATTGCAGCCTCCATTCTGTTCATTCAAGGTGCTCCCTGAAGGCCTGGAGACTCACTCTCTGTGACCTCCAAATTTTAGTCTCACCATCCAAGCTATCCCAGACGCCTGGACTCGGAGATGATCAATCAGTTTTTCTGAGATCAGCAGCAGCTTGTTTGTTTGATTTGTCTGTTTGCTTGTCTCAGTAAGAGCTTCTTGATGTGCTCCACATCCTTTCAGAACCACACTGTGGACTCGTCTTCTTACAGTGGAAGGATGGACAAAAACATCCATGGATGTTTTAAGATCTGAAGTGAAAGGGGAGCTGGATTTTCCTCAAGTACTGTTTGTCTGATAAGAGCAGGTTGGGTGGTTTACCAGGTCTTACATGGTTGCTAAGGGTCTTCCAGTTTTGGAATCTTTAGAAACGCTTTTTTCCACTTATTTTTATTTGGCCTTCTTCTGGATTATGTAAATGGATTATCTTATATTTAATCTACTTAGACATCTCCAAAAAAGGGTTACACTCACACTAAAAAATAAATATGTAACTTTTTTGGTTTCATGAAGAACCATGATTGTAACAGAGAGGTATGAAGTAAAGGTTCTTTAGATCTTTAAAAGGTCCTTCACTATTCTCTAATACCCACTAAAGTGATGTGGGGCGAGAGAGAGGCCCACCCACCCACACGGAGAGAGCAAGGCCTGTTGTCCTCTTGCCGACTCCGGCTGCTGATAGCAGGCAGTATGGCCAGTAATGTGAACCAGTGATCCTAGGGTCAGAGTCCCTGAAGTGAACTGTAAGTGTACACTTAATGGCTGTACTGACAGGAAAAGGGCAGTCTCTGACTTGTGCACAGTACTGTAGAAGAAGAAACAAGTAGATTTGAATCAGAGGAACATGCAGTTTGCTACAAACCGTGTCTTTAGAGTGTCCCATTATGAAGAAATAGGGAGAGGCAAGAGTGTCGCTTTTCATGCACATGGAAAGATTGGAAGGTACCATTCCTACAAGAGAGGGAGTAAATATCTACACTATCACTGGCATCAGAGTAGAAAAGCACAGCAAAAGAAGAGAGAAAAGACCAGAAACTACTATAAGCAGTTAAGAAGAGAGTGGTACAAACTAATGCCTTATCTCTACTGGCCAGGTTTCAGACAGACCACAGCATGGCTGCTGATTTTCGGACGTCCCCATTGTCATCAAGCCTTGCCACAGCAGCACAAGCCGCTTCAAAACACAGCACAGTCAGCAAGCTTTTACTTCATGACCCAAATCTCAAAGTGTGCAAATGAAGCTGATTGGCTGCAGGCCGGCAGATACGTGTGTTCGCCACCTCACACACATTCTTCATGTTCACAGAAGAGATGTAAACAAAGGTGGGCAAACACACAGACCACAAAACATACATTTAAAAACTAACCAGCTGGCTTTGAGCACTGCTTTCTCCCCAGAGGAAAGGACTGTTATCTTTAATTTGCCCTAATTAAAGCTATTACTAACTTTTGGAGCCGTCAGTCACACTGTAATGCATTTTTTTTCATTCACAACAGATACGCAGCCAAGACAGACGCAACAGACGTGTCTGATTTAATAGACATGCCAAGTCTGTGGGCTGAGCGAACACAGCCAGTAGCATAAGAGCATAGGATTAGAGTTCATTTAGGAGAAAAATCCATCATGAAAAGCATTAAATGAGAGCTTCCTAGTTTCCCTTTCATACAGATCAGAAATACAGATATACAGTACTTAAGCAAGTTCACCTCCCAATAATTTCATAGACATTTGCTGTCAGTATCCACAGCAGAGAATTTAATTATCATTTTCCCTTTTTCCTGAGTGTTGATGAGAAGATGTGCTCCAGAAAAGAAGGAATAAGCAAACTGTGCTTATTTAGTTTGAACTTGGAGCTGTGAGGCTATCATTGCTAATAAACACAACAGTCACCCAATTCTTTCCATAGATGTCTCTCAACCTGCTCAAAACAGCACTCAGGTGTTTGTAAAAGCTGTAAAGACGTGTTTAGGTTTAGGACAGTGATTGACTGTAGAGCAGTACTGCCAATAGAACAGGACTCTCTGGAGCAGATAAACATGAACCTTTTGGCACCATGTCCAATGCCAGGTGTGGGTGGGAGGGGAATAAAGCCCACAGCACTAAATCTTGGAGCACTGCTGCATTCAGCGGCAAGAGTGTTACTGAGGCCAAGATGGTGATGTTCACCACACCAACTCTTCCCCAACTCTTGCCAAAAGTATTGGATGGAGCCCCAGAGAACAGAGCTCCACTGCTCCACAGCTCAATAATTTATACCCCTCTAGCCCACGTCTGGCATTAGGCAGCATGCCATGCCACTATTCACTATGACACTATGCTGGACTGACACTATTCATCTGCTCCAGAGAGTCATATTCTATTGGCAGTACTTTGCTACAGGGACTAGACAAGGTGTGCATCCCACTGTATACTGTAAAACCGGTTCCTGCAACCCTGGTACCACAATTTGGACACCAAGCCTGTCTACACCTGAGGTGGGTTTTGGTGTTTTTATGACTGTAATTAGATTTTTTCTTTATTACTTTAACATACAGATGACAGTCTTTAAGCTCCATCTTCATCAGAGTACAACGTCTAATGAAGAGTTTAGATTCTTGCCCAATCTGGAAATTACTGGAATAGAAGTGTCTGCTGACATTAAACCTAAATAAAATGTTGCTATATTATTTAAACATATTTATATATTTTTACATAGCCTGCTACTTATTCAATTTGAGTGTCTCCACCTAACTTTTTTTCTCTTTGTTCAAACATCAAAACATGACAACCCTACTAATCTACGGCAACAATGTTTCGTTAAATGAAAATCTAATAAAATATCTCCTCTTCCAAGGACAAACACTATTCCAAGTTTTGGACAGGGCTTTCAAAGAAGAGCCCAGTATATTTTATGCTATATACAGCCAAGCATATTTGCATTCCATATATAACTAAGAAAATGTATCCTTTTATATAACTCAGATGTCTAAGCGTTAAACTGAATATGTTTAGTGTGCAGAAAATGTATGGTTAGGCTGAGCAGGATGATACCTACCATATTCAGGCACCTGTCCTGTGCCCCGTTTCAGCAGCAGACGCACTCGCCGCCCGCCCGCCTTGATCAGCTCGATGGCACGAGCGTGACTCATGTCCCTTGTGCTCTCCCCATTTATCTCTATGATCTGATCGCCCACCTATACACACACAAACACACACACCACTTCTGACAAATGCTTAGAAGAAAATTCTCCCTTTGATAACATTTTCTGTCTCTCCATGGCTGAGCTCTAATGCCTCCGTGCTGTCTGCAAATAAATTACGACGTCTAAATTCAGTTAGGGAGAGCATCCATGGGACGCTCTATATTCCAGAACACAACCTGAGGTCAGACTGGTACAGTCAGCTCCAGCCATAACCAAGTCTGGCACACAGGTTGCTGGAACACAAACACACTCCATCATGTTGCAGCGGTGAGTGGAAGAGCATTCTGGACTGACCCTCATCCGGCCGTTACGGATAGCCGGGCCGTCCTCGGCCAGCCGCAGTACGAACAGATCCATCTTGTACTCCCTGCCTCCTCTGATGCTGAAGCCGAAGCCCTTCACACTCTTCTCCAGCTCCACAGTGAAGTAGTCGTAGTCCTACACACACAGAAAATTGGTCTTCACACGGTGTTTTTTTTTTTGTGACACAATTAGACCACAGCATTAACAGCATTAGCTAACGAAAGGCTGATCCGCCACAACCTCCTCACCTAGCTAATGGCACACAGTGCTAAGAGGACACTGATAGGGCCCAGAGAGGACAGTGGTACTATCCGGTAAGAAAGATAATTACATATGTCATTAGAGTATGTTTTAATATATTTGTTCTAGTTACAGTTTTAAGTCATGCTAAGCTATGCTAAGCTCTCTGGTGACCAATAATGTCCACCAATATTGAGATCCTGTGGATTTATTGTATGGTTTACAGCACACATTTCACTGGGACTCACAGTCCTACCTGTGGCCTGTAATCTGGGATCGAATGCTGTCTGTAGTCGATGAGAGGAGGTGGATGTCTGTAGTCCATAGTGGGAGGCTGTCTGTAATCTGCTACTGGTGGATGTCTGTAGTCCACAGGAGGCTGTCTGTAGTCTGTGTAAGGAGGCTGGCAGATGTCTGGTTTAACATCCTGTCTGGCTTTTACCTCCGACCTGTAACACCACCATGTTCCAGTTAGCAGAAAGCCAGAGCAAATCAAATTTCATGACTGTGAAGCAGTGATGTAATATAAATATATACATCTGCAGTTTAATGTATTTATTACATCATGCAAATATTTACTGAACTGCCGGCCATTAACACAGAATTTAGGTATGGCTGGACCATCTAATACATCAAAATGCAGCCAATATGGATCTTTTTTTTTTTTTTTTTTTTTTTTTTTTTACAGGCATTTCCTTAACATAAACACTAGGAGACCTCACTTTTTCTCTCTCTGAGCAGGAGCCAAGTTTGTCAAGTCTCAGTTCTCATCTTTCAGATTGCATAAATCAGAGCAGACCTGAGTTGAGCTACAGTGCACAACTGGTGAAGGTCTCCCTGAACGGAGAGCCATGTTTTATTGAGAAGATATCTGCAGGTAAATAATTCACAATGAAGAGTTAAGCGGTGTTACACAACTGAGTGAGAGCGAGAGGTGGTGCTTGCTTCAGGCACACGTTTTCACCACCTCAGGCCTCATGGCTCAACCCCAAGATTGGTGTGAAGAGCTGTGTGCACACCAGTGGACAAGCCACACACTAACATCTTCTGGACTTGACCTAAATGTTTGCCAGCCCAAAAACAACAGGAGCTGTCCAAACCTAACCCCTTCCAGTTCTGTGGACCGTTTATGTAGAGGTATGCGGCCAGTATTAAAGAAACAACCTCTATTACACATTTTTGGCATTAAATGTTTTGGCATTATATGCAGAACTAAAAAATGCCCCCCTCAAATTTCTCTAATGCCTACAGATTGAGGCTGCACTGAATTATGGATAAAGAACACAGATAGATCTTTAGGTGATTAGAACACTGAGACGGGACAAAGTGGCAAAAACCAAGAAGAGTAAATGATAGGTTGTAATCCTTGGAGGCAGACCTATTACAAATGATAACAGAGACATATTTTGCCCCCAGTGAGACTGCAGTACACTCTACCTGCTGTCATGGAGGTAGAGCTGAGGTGGAACTGTGACCGGTACCCCACCAATGGAGCTAATCTGGACACCCGGAACAACTGGAACGCCCGAAACAACAGGAACGACAGGAACACCCTGAACAACCGGAACGCCCGAAACAACTTGAACTTGAACGCCAGGAATGCCCTGATCCACCACAGGGCCTGCCTGACTCACCACCGGGCCGCCTGACTGCACCGCCTCCAGGCTGGGCTGACTCACAGGCTGGCTGATCTGAGTCACGGACGGGCTGCTCTGAGGACCTCCGGGGCTTGGCTCCCCCAGCTGTGGGCTGGGCTGGGTGGTAGCAGGGCTGGGGTGGGGGGCCGGTGGGCTGGGGTGGACCACAGTGGGACTCTGCTGGGCCGCTGGGCTAGACTGGGTCTGAGGGCTGTGCTTCTGAGCCACCAGGGGGCTCTGCTTCTCTGAGGTGGGGGCAGAGTGTGGGCCGCTCACATCTGTGAAGGAGGAGAAGAACGAGTGTTCAAGTGGAACACTGCTAGCTTCAAACCTGTAGGGCTGAGTGCGCCATTCACAACACGCCGTCTTTGAACTCAAATAACTTTACAGCCATCTGAGATGTTAAATTCCTTGTTATGCTACAGAGGCTTAGCTGTCTGATGCAATGTGTTATTGTGCGTCATACTTCTGAGTGAAAAAGCCCCCTGGTGGCTTATTCACAGAGCCACCAGTGGCCTTTTATGCTACTCTACACTACGGTACATCTGCAAAGCCCTGTGTATTATCTGCCCACTAGATCACAGCAGACACGGAGGGCTGTTGTTTTGTTTCTGTATTTTTTGGGGGGTTGTCAACACTTGGCATCCGATCAGAGGATTAATTACACCATTCAGCTGATCCAGATTTGTGTTCAATAACTGGCATAATGGAAAAAAGCTGAGTCTGTCAGGAATTATTGGACTTATTATCAGTGTAATATATCACACTTGTGCTGCTTTACAATATGATGGAAGACGGATCCTGGCAAACCAGACCTGCCATGGCGTGGACCACAGAAGGAAACTTCTACCAACACCAGAAGCAGCATTTTGTCAACAGTTCAGTTTTCCCATCATGACCCTGAAGCTTATAATCCAGGTGTATCCGACCATCAGAATGATACATGCATTGTTATTCCACTAATGTTATCACACACTCAACTTTCTCTCATTTTGGCACAGAACCTTTTTGTCCACTGATATAAAGATATTCCAAGGCAGCCACATTTATGCTTAAGTGAACTAACAATATAATATATAAATGTAACATATAATAATATATAAATACAGTATAAGTAACAATAAACAGAGAACTATGGTGGGGCAGTGATAGCCTAAAGTTTTGTGCTTGGGACCAGAACATCCCTCAGCTTTCATGGCTGAGGTGCCTGCCCACAACTCTGAGTGTGTGCTCTCACTGCCCATATTCACTAGTGTGTGCATGTCCAATGCCACAGATGGGTTGAATGCGGAGGCAGAATTCCACTGTACTGCTGTGCAGTGTGTCTCTAATTCTAATTCTAAATAAAGGACGATAGAGGAAGCAGACTATTGACATGCTAATTTTATATTACATAACAGGGAAGCAGCAACAGCAGCACTGCAAACTCCTAAAGCATCGTTCTCTCTGACCTTCCTCAGGGATGATGTGCAGGGTAACGGTGAGGCCGGCGTCTTTGATCAGCTTCACAATGTCAGCGTGCGGCATGTTGATAATAGACTGACTGTTGACGGCCATGATGCGGTCGCCAACCTTCAGTTTCCCACAGCGGTCAGCCGGACTGCCCTCGATGATGCGGCCAATCTTGTGCGGCACAGCTTAAACAAAGAATTGGATAAAGATTCAGATCACAATTCAGCGTCCTGCTTCAGAAAATAACACTTACAAGGAGATACAGGCAATGAAATGGGAAGATATGACCAACGCTACTTTAAGTCTATTGTGAAAGCATGTATACACCATATGGACAAAAGTATTGGGAAGTCAGGATGCTGGATAATCACCACCCCACCTCATTCCGAACTCCCCAACTCGTCCTATTCTATTGGCATTAGTATTTCTGTACATGGACTAGACAAGCTATGTGCATTTGCTGTGCCATCTGTGTCAGCAATGGGTGCAATTTAAAGTAGCTGAATGCCCTCATTAGAAGGGGTGTCCACAAACATATGGACATATAGTGTATCAGACACTAACTAGTGACTCTCACTACCTTTCAGTTCACTTTGGAAGTTGATGAACTAATTATTCACAATTAAAATCCTTTAAATGAGTCTGGAAAAGCAAAGTGGGTGATGAGAGGTGGATGGGGGGGGGTACTGACATATTGTGGTGGTGTTCTCAGGCCGGTTCAGGGAGCTGATGATGACAAAGCCGAAGCCTTCGGTCTCTTTCCGGTGGATGACTACATCAGTGGTGGGCGGCAGGTTGACTGGACACACTGCGTGGCCTCGGGGGGAGCTGCTTTGATTGGTCGCTGCACCATTCTCACCACACGGCTGACCTGCAGGGGGCAGCAGACACAGTTCTCAGTAATTGCTTTAGGCTTCGGCTTACCAAAGAGGAAAAAGGGGGGTTAATTGATGTTTTTTGACCAGGGCGGTCTGGTTGGCCCAAATTGTGGAGCTTCTCCAAGCTTCGCCACTGTAGTGAATATGCTCAAATGTTTGGTTTTGAATGCGAGACCTGCTTATTGCTCGGCTACTGCCAGTTTGGAAAGGCAAACAGATACTTTGCTACAAAATTTCCCTTTACACATTCAGCACAGAGCCAGATCGAGCTGGCAGCCAGACTCAGGATGGTCAGTCTGGTGCACAGCCTGACCAAAAAACAAGCTGCTAATTAACTGCACAATAACATCTTAACACACCAAGCCTGCAGAACCACTCAGAATAGACTAGTACTGAAAATACATGGATAATGTAGAAACAGCTGGGCTTGTGTTTTGTTATAAATGAGCCCTCCCATCAAGTAGGTCAGTGCTTTGGCCCATTTATCTGGTTAGATGTGGTGCCGGTTCCCACTCCCTATGCTTTTGGAGTACTCTGTGGTTAACAGAAGCCACCTGTGCCCACTTTGTCTCTTCAAGCTTCTGCTTTCTAGGAACAGAGCATTAGCTATTTGCAGAACATTAGCTATTTAAAAGCTTTCCAAGTGGAACTGCTTTGCTCCAAAGCAGCAGCTATCCAGAGGGTGTCAGGTATCTCAAGTTTGCCTCGGGCGAGGGAAACACTGGGCTGCTGCTCTTTTACAGCCACATGTAATAAGGAAAGTAATGGCCCGTCAAGCGATTTTTTATTGGCTTATTTTTCTTATCTACTATAAAACTTTGCTGAATTGATAAAACAACATAAAACAAACCTTTCAATCAATTTCACTAATCAATAAAAAGTGTATTGAGTAGGTGTCAAATTCAGTTCGTCATCGTCTGATACTCACTGGGCTGAGGAGGCAGGACCCTCCGTCTCACTGTAAGGGTAACCTGGCCATTGCGTGCAGCTGCATGCATAAGGTCAATGACGTAGCGGTGTGGCCGGCCCGCCACGGGCATCCTGTCCACGGACACCAGCTCATCACCTGGACGCAGCCTCCCGTCCCGCTCCGCAGGGCTGTTCTCAATTATCGCGCCAATCACGATCTGTGACAGTGAAAAACCTTCATATTACACTCTCAAACTCCCTAATTATCCAGTTAATTATCGGAAGGCTCATTATCTAGTCAGTAACTATTTAGGACACCATGAAAAGCTTTGACAAAAAAATGTATCTTCATTTAAACAATATTGCGAGATGGAGGTAATATGACTAAACACTTAATGAATTAAGAAATGTCTTTAAAATCATTTGTAAAATAGTACTAACAGAAATGCTTAAAGTGCTTAGAATTAGAATCAGGTGCAGATGATCAGAATATGGTTCGAGAGGATTCTGGAGGAGCCTGTCCTATTTAAACCTCAGATGTTTGGTCTGATTTGCTCATGATTTTAGAAGTTTGTGGTAAAGATCACCATGGCCAGATTTAAAGAGCTCTCTGAGGCCTTCAGAAAGACGGTTTCAGATGCTTAGGAGTCTGAGAAGGCATTTAAAAAGATCTCAGAACAATTAGAAATCAGCTGCTCCCCTGCCCACAAAATAATTTACAAGTGAAACAACTGCCAACAAGACCAGGTCATTTTCAAGTCAAATTCAGCCCGAGAGCGGAGCAGAAGATAAAGAGGTCTCCAAAGATCCTTAAATGTCGCTCTTGCCACAGTTGATGTCGATGTACAACATCTACCATCAGAAAGAGTCCACACAAGTGTGACTGTCATGTGAGGAGAAGAAGGAGGAAACCCATGCCCATGCCTGGCGTTAGACATGGCGTTAGACTTGTTTATCATAGAAATCATATTATAGGCTACACTTCTCTACAGAGACTAGACAAGATGTGTGTGTGTGTGTGTGCATTTGCACATTTGTGTCAGTAATGGGTGCAACTTAAAGGAGCTGAATGCATTCATTAGAAGGGGTGTCTACAAACATTTGGACATAGAGTGTATATTACCTCCTTCTCTTGATATTGTTCAAATGAAGATCAAATGGCCAGATGTTCAAGACAAAGGGTTTTCATGGGGTGTTCTAATGACTGTGTAAGACTGTGGAAAGGAAATCTGGACTTGCCGGCACATCCGTAGAGTGCACACAGCTCGGAGAAGCAGCAGTTTGTTTGTATACTCTAGACAGCGTCTTAACACTAAACTGTTTGAGATTGAGTAGGCTTTATCTGGAGTGCTAGCCACGGCTAGCTTAAAAGGTGCAATGGAGTGGGTAGCTCTACCCACAGTAAAAAGCCTGTATTATGCAAGGCAAAGCTAAGCTAATGTCTTGCCAAGAGAATCCAATAAAAAGCATCGTAGCTTCCAACATTCATCTATTGTTCTCCTACTGTTAGGAGTGCTCAGTAAAGGCTCTAATTCCAGTCTGTCTGTCTATTGCCCTCTCTCTCCCTCTCTCTCTCTCTCTCTCTATGTGTTTTCCTGAGCTGGAATGAGGTGAAGCGGTCACTGGGTTCTCCTCAGTTGCCCCATACGAGCCTTGTCACGGGCCTCCGGACTCACAGCCTGCACCGCCTCGTCCCCTCCCAGGATCCTGAAGCCGAAGCCTGTCTTCTCCCGCAGCAGGTGCACCTCCACCTCCTGGTACTCCACACCTGAGGAGCAGCAGCAGATCTTAGTACAGCAGGTTCAGTTAATGCTCTTTTTTGCACGATTCTATAATTGTGCACTCACTTACAGTACCAGACACACACCTGACTCAATGCCTTTGACTGTGCATAGCACTTTTGACTGTGCATAGCACTGTGCAAAAGTGACCAGAGACCAGCCTTCTTTAATTTCATTTTCACTCAAAACAATCCTTTAGGAAATGTTTATAAAACGTTCTAGATGTTAGATAATGTACCTGCATAAGAAAGGAGAAAGTCAAAGAAACATATGTTATATGACTTCATAACATATGACTTCCAAAAATTAGATTTACAGCAGTTTTGAGTCGACTTCAGATCTGAAAACATCTACAGATGCATCCGTCCATCCTGCCACTGTGGGAAGACGACTTTTTGCTGTGGGTCTGAAAGGATGTGGATCTGATCAAGAAGCTCTTATTGTAAAAAGAAAACAGGCCAAACTGTGAAGGTGCTGGAGCGCTCAGAACAACGGACAGACCAACCCCAGAGTCCTGACCTCAGCATCACTGAACATGTTTGCGATGGCTTGAACTGTGAGAAGCAGAAAATATTCCTTCGAAACGTCTAACTATGAACTTTGGTGGTATAGAAAAGGTTTCTGGGTACATTTCTGTTAAAGATATTTTTCTCTGTTTTGTTTTCGTCCTGATAAATCAATAACCTGTCCTTGATAGCAGTGTTGACTAGAAATGATTTTTAAAAAGGTGGAGTCGGACTTCTGCACAGCCCTGTACGTGAAACTTCTTTAGGCCTGTTGGAAAAGCACCCCTGGTGGCTTCTCCTGAAGCTGCTTGTAAAAATATTGTGTTTTTTTTTTAGTACATTTTAATGAATGTTGGTGTTTATCTTAAAATCTGTCATAACTTGTTTCTTGGGAAGCTTTTGTGAATCCAGCCCCAGAACTGTAAAATAACACGTAAGTTCTCAAATATTATCTTAAAAAAGTCTTAATTATTTTCTTAAGATCTTCTTTAGACACTTGGCATTGTTTTCTTATTTAGGCTATTTGTAAAATAGTCGTATATGCTGTATATCACAGCTCATCATAAACATCAATCCCTTCATTCTAATTTCTAAAGTAAAAATAATAAATAAATAATTCACTCATCATATCCACACTGAGCTGCACTGCCTCAGAGACTGTATGCACCTGCATAGAAATGGGTGTTTAAAAAAAAAAAAAAAAAAAAAAAAAAAATATATATATAAATATATATATATATATATATATATATATATATATATATATATATATATATATATATATATATATATATATATATTATTCTTTAAAGATACCTTACTCCTCTAGTTTCAACTCTCAAAAAACTCAAAACGAAAACCATGGGCTCACAGGAAGAGAATAATGTGGCAGTTCAGTGAGAATATACCAGCCCTTGCGCTTGCTGTGAGGCCATTCAGACTTGTGGCTAAGAAAACATCTGCTCAACCTGTCCAATAAACAACAATCACCCTTATGCTGCACTCAGAATATTGCCCATAAAAAAATCAAACAAACATTTTTCACTCAGGAATAAGGAAATGGCCATCTCCCGAGGAGGCCTGAGCCATTCTCCAAAACACAATCCCATCTGCTCAGCTCATGGACATGGACCTTCATCATTTTGTCACTGACATGCAAAACCTTATATCTCCATTTTTGCTGCTTTTACTTTTTGACATATTGTGGATCTGGCAGTTGTTCTTCACATTGTGTCCAAATTTCACGATAAATGGACCAACAGAAATGCCCCAAATTACTTGGAACAAAATATTTTTACACAGACTTTCATTGACAGTTAGGAATATTTGTCCTTCTCCTGTAAATTTGCCCTTTTTGGAGAGACAAGTTTTTGCGTGACCGTGGTGGTTTGTCAAATAACCTCTTCTCTGTGCACACCTAGGTCACCTAGCATCTTATACACTGCACTGCTGAACACTATGGTGTAGTCCTAAGCAGAGCCATGCTGGTACATAAGGAGTTAAATATAGACCCACTATCCTCTGGGAATTAACTACAGACAGATGCATTAACTCTTCGATATGGAATATCAGGGTATGAGCAGCACAATATGGAAAACAAACTGCAGAATAATCTACTTGCCTGTAGAGTCAGTCAGTGTTCGCGGTGGCCCAGGCTCTGCATGGGAAATAATGAGGAGATGGTAATCAGTGAGGCTTTTTACCACTAAATGGTGATTTTATGAGAATGAATGGCCTAGATTGGTATTCATTCACACGGAATTACAGTAAGACATGCATGCCGACTCCTCTCTCTTGCATAATGCGAACGGAATTACTCCCGTCCGGGCGAGATGAATGTGTGCCGTAATGACCTCTGCCTATCGCAGCTGAAATCCGGACATATGGGAGGCCAGGCTTCTGTCAGTGAAGCAACCGGTTCGAGTTAATGAAATCAGCTAAAGGCCTGTTGGGCATTGGTTATTATTACCGCTGCCGCTCAAACCAAGAAAACAAACAGAGCTCACGCTTTTTTAGTTGTGTAACTCGACGAGGCGAGCGGGTAAAGAGCACGGCGCTCTTACGCAGAGCGTCCTTGGGTAAAAACACACAGCAATGTGCTCACACTTGCGTTCCATTCAGAGGGGAGAGTGCAGAGAGGTCAGCGCACAGTCACACTGACCGCAGAGAACCTGAGTCCTCAGAGGTGCACGGAGTTGGACAGGCTCCCCCGCACATCTTACATCCTTCACAGCTGCTCTCAATGTGTTGTTGTATTTAAAGATAACCAACACTGAATTCATACACATAGTTAGCATCCATCCCTCCATATTTACATCCTGTGCCCTCACTTTCAACCTTTTCAGTTGTGTGTCAGATTCAGTGCCTTTCTTATTGGTTTACATT
Organism: Salminus brasiliensis; assembly: GCF_030463535.1. Classification (NCBI taxonomy): domain Eukaryota; kingdom Metazoa; phylum Chordata; class Actinopteri; order Characiformes; family Bryconidae; genus Salminus; species Salminus brasiliensis. The sequence continues at coordinate 7,675,656 of NC_132896.1, read as the reverse complement.
TATGACATGTACTATTCTAATAGCCTCATCAACCATATGGATGTCTACCATCTGCCACCTCCCAGCTTCTTTTCTACAGACAATCAACATTCACTGTCAAATCATCGAAACTGTCTGGGGATTCTTGGCTTCATATCTAACCGCAATGCTTTTGTTAGAACAGAGTAACACACCAGGGTCAGCAGAGGACATTCTGAGCGGTAAGCTTTGTCAGATGCCGTCTGTTCTCTCCAGTGGCTGCTGATTTCTGTTTCAGTTTGACAAAATTGACTAAAATGTGGCAATGGTTTGTTTTTGGTCCGCCTGCTGAACAATACTATATTCACAACGGCAGCTTTCCAACACACTGAAACTCAATAGGTACATGATCTTATTTGAAAATGTTTCTTGCTCTGCTTGTTTAGTCCATTAATATTGCAAATAAAGGGCTAATATCTGACATTTATTCTGTTTGCCTCTGTTGAAATTGATTGGTTTGATATATAAACCCTATCCATATAATAAATAAACAGATGTGATTTTGTTTTGCGCTGAAAATATTACCAAAATGTGCTTGGTGTTACTAAATATGGCAGAACACATATGCCAGATTTAAATAACTTAAAAGGGGATAAAGACAGTGGGTCAGGTTCATGAAATACACTGCCAGATTTACCATGACATTAGAAGCAAATATCATCATAGTCACATGTTTAATCTTTCATAAATGAATACATTAATCAATCACATGATGAAATAATAGAAATGCTCCAAAATGTTTCAAATAAAATCTTTTCACACTGAAAGCTGTCATCAAGTAAAGTTGCCATTTTGGAGATACAAGGTTTTTGCTGCGACAGCAACTAAATGAGGGTTGATCCGTGGCACAACCCTGCTCTTCTTCGTTTGCATGTGTCATTAGCGATTCATGAAAGAACACCGGGTACACCAAAACAAATACCACCTGGATAAATCTGAAGGTAAATAATCAGGTTAGAAGCTGGCAGTTGACTCCTATCTCTACAACGATTTCAAACATGTTTGGTCGCACAGGCAAGCCATCAACAAATTCTGCAAAAATACCCTCTCAGCTAATATGCAGGTTAAACCTGCCTGAGAAACATTAAAACATCAGTACGGAATCTAACCTTTAATATTTAAGACAGATTTGAACACGGCTCAGCCTGCAGATAAAAAAGCACATATAGATTAAGGAGAGATATGGTCCTGATTCTAAATAAGAAATTAATCAATCAAATCAGAGCAAACATGCAGTTTCCGCTAAGTGCCAGGACTCTTCCCGTTCTTTCACTTTTTTGTTCCTCTTGCCATTGTTTTTGTTAAGTACTGTTTTTACCTGATTTTTTTTTATTTTATCTAAAAGTTTAATTATTTTGTTATTTTTATTTCTTGCTGTTTGTTAGCAAATATCACTTCTGCTTCTTGTATTACAATCTGTATTTTGATTTTTTTGACAGTACATTATCATGTCCATTTGTGCACAAAACAGGTGCTGAGCACTGGTCATTAATATGCATTAGCTCATTAATAGGTCAATTTAGACTGGCTTTTAACGAAAACATGTAAAAACACCACAGTAGTAAGGACTTTATTATTAGTGCTTATTTACTGTGCCATAAATACCCTGTTTCACAAGGGCCGAATGAGGTTCTGAATGTACGGCTGTTCAGATGTTCGTTCTAATCAAGTTAAAAAGCCTTTTGACTTACGTCTGCTTTCATAAATAGCACGGGACTTCTCGTACAGGTCGTAAGGGTCAGGCTTGCTGAGGTGGACTCCTTCTGCATCGGGGGCTGAGGTGCAGTGGAGTGGCTGGCCAGGGTGTGGAGCGCTGTGTGATAGGCCAGGGGCCGTGAGGCTGGTCTGGGGACTTCCCTGGGGGTCCCACTGCAAACACACACACACATACAAACTGGTTAGTACCAGTTATGCAGTTATGTAGGTCGTGGGATGAATCAAAAGCGGTTCTTCTATGGCAGCGTTCAACGAACCATTAGAAGGATCTTGGTTTTAAAAGGACTTTCATGATATTTTCATGATGTTTTATATACAAAAACATACAAAAATACAAATACACTATAGGTCCAAATGTTTGTGGACACCCCTTCTAATAGATGCATTAATCTACTTTAGGTTGGACCCATTACTGACACAGCAACTGCTCGCTCTCTCTCTTCGTCTCTCTCTCTCACACACAGCTTGTCTAGTCCCTGTAGAGAAGTATTTCCAATAGTATAGAACTCAGTATTACCCCCCCAGTATTAAGCTGTGGAGCAGTAGATCTATGTTCTCTGGAATGATGGTTGGTGCTTCAATCAATACTTTTGGGATGAGTTAGAGAGTTGGGGATGAGGTGAGGGTAACCAATCATCACAGCAATGCATTAAAATCTAGTAGAAAGCCTTCTTGAATCATTAAATCATTTTAATACCCCTGATTTCAGAAGAAACAATGAACGAGCTGGTGTCCCAATACTTTTGCCCATATATGGTATGTTAAAAACTCTAGGTGAAAGCAACCCTTTATCTAGCTGAAATAGGAGCACAAAGTGAGAGTATGAAAAGCACAGCTATTCAGCAGGGGTTACCATATACACTATGTATGTTATTACAGCTTTAAGAAGCAATACTTATATGCAGGGCACAGTGCGCAGCTCTGAGCTACAGGTGAAGGGTAAAGGCCTAACAAGTTATTGCATCAGACGTGAACTCACAGCAGGGGGATGTGCTTGAGACTGCTTTTCTGTTCTTGATGCTGGTACAATTGCCATGAATGAGCAGTGAGAGAGTGTGAGTGATTGTGCATTTGAGTGGGTAAGTACAATGAGGAGCACGCTGGTAAAGTTCATGGTAAAAGTGAGCCTATTCATTATTCCCTCGGTCTCCATTACAGATGGTAGTGGAGCGAAGAGCCCTGGCTCTCCCTGTGGGAGATGAATTGAGTGTGTGTGTATGTGTGTGTGTGTGTGAAGTGTGGCAGAAGATCACCAGTGCTACAGTTAGACGCCTGAGGCATCACGAAACCCACTACCTGTTAGCCCTTCATTCCAGTTCTGTTGCTCTGCAAATGCTGCTCTCACTCACATCCCTCTTTACCAGGGCCTCTTAATGTTAAACAGCAGCTAAACATCTACATAACGTTTAGCTTGACTTTTGTTAAGATTTGACATTTGGCTAATTGTACGAATCAGATTCCTTTCTAAAAATAATCCTCTAAAATAAACAAAATAAACATTATTTTTCATATTCAACATGTACTTTTCAGAATTATTTGTGTCACTGTTTATTTTAAATAAGATCTCCATCTCCCCACTAACTTCACAAATAATTATTTTTGTCTGTCTATTTTACTGTTCCTTTAAATGGCATCACAAACAGGAAGTTACATCATAAGAGTTGTTGGAGCAGTCAACCCCCAAAAGTTTCTGACTTTCTTTTAAATTGTTTATTTGTTGTATTTTTATGTTAGACAGGTTCCGTCTAGCTCAACCCTTCCATCCTGTCACACATAAAGGCATTTTATATACAGTTTTTTAACGTTTTACACTATTAATACCAAGAAAATAATATTTCATATTAATAGCATTGATGAAGGTGCTAGGAACACATTAAGAACTGTGGCCATTTCAGGATCAAATTTACCACCCAGTCACATATCACCCCATCATGTTTCACTGTGAATATGGCTCCATGTCTGAATAAAAATAATAATATTCATATTTTAATTTGAAATTTGTGTTCTATATTATTCTCTTTATTTTATTTTTTATTTTTTGCAAAGCACTTTGACAAATGACACAATATGTTATAAGAATAAAATATATAAATAATATATTATAAATAATACTATATAATATAAATAAACTATAACATGTATAATATTGTAGTAATATTTATTAATAATATGATAAATATTATTACATAATACAAGTATTAGTATATGTATAATTGCATAATAAAATGGTACTCTTTTCTTCTTATTATTTAAATTTCTTTTTTTATTTGTCTTCTTTCATCTTCTGTTTCTTCTTCCTATTATTATAATTGTTATTATATAACAGGGAGCTGGCCGCAGTTTGCTGCAGTAACAGCCTTTGCTCTTCTGGAAAGACTTTCCACTAGACGTTAGAATGTTGCTTCTGGGATTTGACTTCATTCAGCCATGAGAGCATCCTGAAGGTGTTCAATGATGCTCCATCAGTTCAAAGAATGCAATTTCCCTGCTCCACAGTCCAACGGCGGGGAGTTTTACACCCCTCTAGTCGACACTTCTGCTCCAAAGTGTCCCATTCTACTGCAATTTGATGGAGATTTCATGGTTGTGTGTGCAGATTTTGACACCTGTGTGTGGGCAGTGGGCGTGCTATAAGGCCATCCTCCACTCTTAAAGGAGTTCGAAGGGTTCTTTGAGCGATGGCAATTTAAAGGTACCACATAATAAGTATATTGAGTATTTTAAGTTGTTGTTTGATCTATAAATAGTACATTTATTATATTTATATATTTTATATAGTGGTTTATACTGTGGTTGGAACAAAAAAAATGCCCATATGCAGTTTTACAGGCCTATTTACCACCCTGTTATTTTGCATTAGAATAAAACACAATGTGTTTCCTTTTATAGTAGAGCATAGCATAGATCAGCCTAGTCTAGCCTAGCATAGCTCTCTGAATCTTAACAGTGTCCAGTCAGCACAGTGCGTGGGTAAGCTAGCTGAAGACATTGTAGCAGGATCTGATAGGGTTAGCTTTTAGTCTAGCACTTGGCTACCACCGCCATGCTTTACTGGCTCATGGCATTCCTCTGGCCATTGCACGAATACTTGCAGCACCTCTTCCTTTGGAAAGCACTTCTCGGAGCAGTGCCTCACCCAGTTGTATACCATTAGATTTTAGCCTTTTTAGCCCTGCTTTCAAATTCGCCCAAGTAACTGTTGTGTTTATCCTCGAAAGGTTTTCGCTAGTGGGTAGGGTGAATGTAAATCTTAGTGGTGTAAATACGGTATAATGAGCTAAGAGCTAGGTGGGTGAAGTAGGGGACAAAACGGTGTTTGAGGTTCATGGTGTGTACTCTCATTATTCAACTATGCCAATACAGTTTTTTGCTCTGGAGACCCTTTAATGGTTGGTTCATCCATCACATCCATCACGCTCTAAGAACCCTATGAAACACCTTTATTTTTAGGAGCATGAGCCTTATTTTATCTACAAATGACAAAATAAGGACATGGTGGTGCTCAGAAATGAACGTGTTCTGCAAGATGCAATACCAACATATCACAATGTGACATGATGTCGGGAGCAGCCTGAACAAACTAGAACAACCTCTTCTGCTGTCTGTTCTCATAATCTTCTCGAGATAAACAATGAGATTTGAATGTTCACTGTTGCTTAATAATGTTCAACAAAACCTGAAGAAGTGGGCCAGGCATGCTTCAGCATTGACCTGCCCCCTAATGGATATTAATCCTCCAGCTACTCTAAAGGTTACGCAGACCAGTATCTGAGCCCAGGCAAAGCCTTTAAAGCTGCTGAATCCACTAGAGCACTAGTGTCTCTGGATGCTTTCGGACATTGGTGGGGGTTCACCTCATTACTCTAATTGAAGCCTCCTCAGCTTGTATTGTGTTACCCCAGACCCTGGAGATGCAACACAAGAGACGCATCTCTTGACATCAAAATGAATTAAATGTATTTTTAAAATAAATCTAGCTCATGTGTTTGAAATCCAAAGCACCTACGAAATCAGGATTCAGGGTTTTACCGTATTTGGATCTAGTGGAACAGGTAATTAGGAACTACCACGGTGTTACAGAATTTCCTACCATCCTGTCACATCTCAAACTCACTGCTGTCACTAATCCTTCAGCGGATTAAGCCAATGGCTCCAATTGGTGAGGCAAGTCAAGTAGCCCTGACTGATGAGACAACTTCCCCCGATGAAGCTGGTTCATTTGACCTCTCAGTTGCAAAAGTGTCAATTGATTCTCCAGCACTGTCCATGTTCTTCGGGAAGCTAGCGGTGGTTATACAATGCACATAGCAGCCGAACCGAAAAATTAGTTTTGCGTAGCGTTACAACCCTATCTAATAACGTTTTATCTAAAAAGATTAAGACTTTATTAATGTAACCTTTCAGGGCGATTTCCACAGAACTTTCTTACAACGTTCTCTGTTAACTGGGTAGCCACACCTCTTAAAAATCCCTGCCCATTTTTGAGCCTTTGTCATAACTGAGGGAGTGGTGTTACTCTTTAAAGATCTGCGATGAGCCCATAGTGCACAGTGTACCTCACATTACAGTGATCTGGAAAACTAATCCTCCTTGAAAATGCTTTGAAGGCTTTCAGAAGATGTTTCCAGGAATAAAGTGCTGAAGGTTCAGGGTCACATTTCAGTTTGATAAAACACTAGAATATGCTACACCATAAAGGAGCCTGGAGGGCTGAAAATCACAAGAAGACAGCTGTGGCGTTTTAGATTCAGCCGAGAGGAGAGGCCGGGAAAAGCTTGTTCATGGTCTGGCAGAGCAATTCACTTCCCATGACAGCATGATGAAAAAGGGAGATCTCGGGGACAGAGGTAGAGGAATATCAATTGAGAATGATCTGCATAATCGTTGGACTAGGAATAATTTCTCTTCATGACAAACACATTCAGTCTCTACAAACAAACACGCACACACACACACACCTCGCCATCAGTTACAGGGCTTTGTTTGCTAATTCAACAACATGGGAAGCATACTGATTTGGCAGGCCCCCCCGTGGCGCCTGCATTAATGCGTCTGTCACCCCTGTTCATTTTCTTTTCAGATTTCTTGACACCCAATAAAGCAGTGGAATACGGGATAGAAGTAACCAGTTGTGCCAGTGGTGTAGGTAGCAATAACCCGCTTAACACAGAGCCCAGCTCAGAACAGTACTGTCATTTAGAACGGCTAAGATCAGGCTGCAGGAAGGGAGAGCTGGTCCCAGATCAGTGTTAAAGGGCAACCTCCACTGGCAGCCAAATCCTATTATTTTACACAAAGACATGATTTGATCCTGTACCTCATGAGGCTGTCAGATCTTTCAGCACTGTCAGTGCAGATAGGGGAAGAAATACGTAATATCTGTATTCAAACTCTGTAGCCATTATGAGACTGGCGACGCCATCCTTTCACCAGTAACCATGACTGGAATACGAACCCTTGACTTCTGGAATAGAGTACATGCTTTCCTATACTGTGGAAAAGGAAGATTAGCCCAACTTAAAATGATGCAGTAACTGATTACTGAGCGTTCTCTCCATCAGCTTAACTCAACATTCTTCTGACTCACATGTTTTAGTTCTGCATCTCTGTTTGGTTCTGCAGTTGAGCCTCAGAAGAACTTGTTAAATGAGCTGCAGCTGAAACTGATTTAATATTGTGTAAGTTGTTTAGTCTATAGCTCCTCCCCCTTAGTTTGTTTACTGTTTATTACCATCTACAGGTTACAACTGCCCCATCGTGTAGAGGGCGGCCTTCCTATTCTCAGACTCCTGATCATGGAGTGTGATCAAGACTGTGGTCTTATGATCTCCTGGCTTTTGACAAGCAGGCAGTTAGACAGCGGCCCCACTCTAAAGGTTAATGTACATCCCTGAGTCTAAGAAAGAACAGAAAGGTAAATTTACTCTAGAGTGGCCCTACAGTCTAACTGCCTGCTCATCAAGTATAAGGCGCTCATAAGTTCAAGTCCAAGCAAGGGTTCAGATCTCCGTTGTCAAAAGCCTTTCAGTCTGGCGATGTCATATAATAGGGGGAGTTCTAACCTGCAGATGGAAATAAAAAAGTTAACTGAGCCACAGACTCTGTTTTAGCTGCAGTTTATATACTAATGCTTTTTGAGGTTCAGCTTGACTAGACTGAGATGCGAGTTAAAATGTGAGTTAGAAGAATTTCTGACTAAACTAAGTTCAGTTAACTCCAAAAACAGTACTAGACATCTGTTACAGTGCTCATGTCCCCCAAATGTTCCACACAACGCACCAGACTTTACAGCGAGACAGCGAGCGAGTAAATATTTACCTGTTTGGCGCCATCCCAGGGAGAGAAGTGTCCTAACAAAGAGAAAAAGAGAAAAGGCGTTAAATCACAATCCAATACTGAACCGTCAGCCCCTTCCTGAGCAGACCCGAGCCTCGTTTCCCCACAAAGGAGGACGATAATACACTTTCATAACAGCCACACAATATATTCACTGTCTCCCTCTTCTTTACACGCACTCAAATGAGCCGAGTTTTGTTGCTTTTATTTGCAAGATAATTACATCATTAGCTTCAGGCAGGGCTCAGGATTATAATTAATACAGAGATTTACAGAGTCTCAAATGCTGTACTGAGCGCTGAGTTCAGGACTCTTCAGATTACTGTAGACACACAGCAAAGCACGGCAAATTGATGCAACACAATCAAACAAATAAGGCAAACCCAGAGCAATGCTTCACAAGTCTGTGCTGTGGATCTCATGTAAAAGTATTTGGACATCTGCTCATATACTGCTGCTTCTGAAATGCAAGGAAATAAATAAAAAATTTTCCTTTTTTGCATTCAGCAACAAGAGCAGTAGTGAGGTCAGCATGCTGGATGATCACCAACCCACCTCATCGTCTCCAACTCTAACTCGTCCAACTCGCACTATTTCTCTACAGGAACTAGACAAGCTGTGTGTGTGTGCACAGCTGTGTCAGCAACAGGTGCAACTATAAGTCTCTGAATGCATTAATTATTAAGGGTGTCCACAAACATTTGGACATAGCGTACAACAATTTCTGTAAGGTGACAAAATGCAGTACAATTAATGAAAAATGCAGGTTGACTGTATGGCTAAAAGTTTGTAGACACCTGCCGGTACAATGTTTCTTTCAAAATCAAGTAGTTCAGTGAGGTCAGGTGCTGATGTGGGATGATTTCTTCTGGGTCACACACACCTCTCCAACTCCTCAACATCCTAAATGTACTGGATATAACTTAATCATAGACAACACAGTTCAATGCTTTAACACCCTTTAGGCTCTGTTCTGCTCCAGAGTGCAATTCACTGTGCGTGTGTGTGTGTGTGTGCAGCTGAACACACCTTTGTCAGTAAAGGGTGTACCTAAAGCATGCAATATTTGTTTTTCTTTTTGCTTTTGGGTTCCCTCTACAGTTGGGCAGTGTAATTCACTACAAATACAAGTCATGCATTTAGCTCCCCCTCATGGACAGCTATAAAAACAGCATTTGTTGACAAGATGAGAAATATAGAAGCGGCATCTGAAGATAAGGAAGCACATGGACTGAGGTGGTAGAGTAATACTACAGGATTTTACACTAATACAACTCGGGTTGCACAGCGTTACATAGCGTTCTCCCAAGAGGTCTCTTGCAGCTCCACCAAAGTTCCATAGTGCAGAAGCAGCGTTCCAGGCTGGAGTGGGAATGATAGAGACGCTATTCTCCCTGTTACAGTCAATGGAGCATCAACATGATTCTGAAGCTGCTATTTTAGGGTAGAATAAAAAGAATTGTGCGACTAATAACTAATTAGAGTTGATTAAATGTCCACAAACCTTTGGACATAGTGTGGTTTAGTGTAATAGTCCAGCATCACTAATCATTCTGCTCTCCTCGAGATCCATATATCAAACACCTGTCCAGTGCCATCAAATGCTTGTGTTAAAGCAATTGTCACTCATCATACATCCCTAATTAAAAGTTTAGAATCTGCACTTCTGACAGAATTTCGCTGCTTGTTTTACGCTGGAACAAACAGGGATGTTGAGAATCAGTCGGGCTTTGTGCACCTGAGGTGAGCGGATGCCTCTGACAAGTTGGGGCAGTTAGGTGTGATGCAGGAAAACGAACTGAAAACTCTTGTGGTTGAAATGTCCTCTCTCTCTCTCTCCCCCAAGGAGAGGGCATCTGCCAGTTCAGTCTGTTTTTTTATTTAGAGCAGACTGGAGTTCATGTGAGGACAATTAGAGCTAACACACAAGCGTGTGGACATTTCTGTCCTGAATTCAGATGCATGTGACCCTATAGAGCATACATAGAGCGTACGTGTATAGAGCGTGCTGTATGTTTGTCTTGGGTTGTGCGCAGGGCTGGAATATGCAGACAGCAAAAACACTGATAAGAAAACTAGAATGCAGAAAGGCTGAAAGTGCTCTAAACCTAGCTCGTCTAATTATGCCGGATGTGTACAGACTTTTGGGGATGCTTCTGAAGATTACAAATTAGAGAACAAACAGAGAAACGCAGAGGCTGGTAAGGGTTCATGTGTGAGCTGGTTGAGTTTCAGGTTTTTTGTCTCAAATTGCTGCAAAGTGCCGCAAGCCATCTAAACGGCTCCAACACGCCTTGGCATTGACTCTACAAGTCTCAGGAACCATACTGAAGAGATGGAACCCCATTCTTCAAAAAGAACTGGTGTTGGAGGTGGTGGTGGAGGACAGCACTTTCTCACACGCTGGTCCATAAACTTAGATAGGTGTTACATTGGGTTGAGATCCGGTGCATTTCTTCTTAAGACAGTTAAATAAGGCATCATGTCTGTAAAAGAGACATGCTACATGGACAAACGTATTGGGAAACCTGCTCATCCATAGTTTCTTCCGAAATCAAGAGTATTAAAAAATAAATAAATCAATAAAAAAAGTTTCTCCTGCTTTTGTTGGAGTAACTGTCTCTACTGTCCAGGAAAGGCCATCATCACCCAAACAACCCTTGTGTAGCACCTTTATTTATAAAAGTGAAGGATGAATATGATCAGAATAACTGTTTATTAAGCTGCAGCCAGCCCAGACAAATGCCCATGCTAACAGTCTGATCACGCCCAGCACTTACATTCTCAGTCACCTGAGGAACAGCCCACTAAATGTGCATTTTCCACCACAGTTCCCTGTTTACTCATGCCTTGCCCACAGATCTAAATGCAGAGGTCACTAAAATCTTAAGTGTTGCTCACTGTGGCCAGCTGAGTAGTCCTTTAGACATCTTGATCTGAAATTGAGGTCAGCTGGGCTCAGCATCATTATACACACCACGGAGCATGATGGGATGTTCACTGCTTAATTGTATCAAGCGTTACATCTGTCTGGTGCTTGTGTTTCTTATGTAGTATTATGTCTCTTAACATTCAATTTGACACCTGTTTATATATCAACTACGAATAGGCAGTATGGCGAAACACTATATGTCCAAATGTTTGTAGACACCCCTTCTAATGAATGCATTCAGCTACTTTAAGTTGTACCCATTGCTGACTCAGGTGTGCAGATATACACAGTTACACACAGCTTGTCTAGCCCCAGTTGAGAAGTACTGCCAATAGAATAGGACTCTGTGGAGCAGATAAACAAGAACCTATTGGCATCATGCTGCCTAATGGCAGGTGTGGGCTAGAGGGGTATAAAGCCCCCCAGCATTGAGCTGTGAAGCAGTGGAAGAACTGTGTTCTCTGGAATGATGGTTGGTGCTACATGCAATACTTTTGGGATGAGCTGGGGAGTTGGGGGTGAGGTGTGTTACTTTTGTAAGTCGCTCTGGATAAAAGCGTCTGCTAAATGCCTTAAATGTAAATGTAAATGTGTTGGATCATCATCCAACATCCCGATCTCACGAATGCTCCTGTCGCTGAATACAATCAAATCCTCACAACAATGCTCCAGAATCTAGTAGAAAGCCTTCCCTGGACACTAACTCCAACAAAAGCAGGATGGACTCTTTAATACTGTTGATTTCAGAAGATATAACGAATGAGCAGGTGTCCCAATATTTATGCTGTTACAGCTTTTCCTGTTACAGCTACTGAGATACACTTCAAAACTGAAGCTGATACACATGTGTAATCTGTTAAGCTACTACTGTACTACTGTAATGCATCTGTAACAGTGAGCACATTGGTACTGCATGGAGTATTAATGTGCAGGAATGGGCTGCATGGTTTTAAAGGGGGAGGGAGATAAAGTGACACAAATAACATCCTTTTGTTAAGCTCATGCTCAAATTAGACATCAGACAATGAGCTTTGTCTGTGTGTGTGTGTGTGTGTGTGTGTGTGTGTGCGTGCATGCATGTGCGTATTTCTGTGTGTCTGCACACGCACGTGTGTGAGGAGGAGGCGAAAGCGAGACATTTATATGCCTGCTTAAACTAACAGGATTACATCAGAGGCTATCTGACCGGGACGGAGCTTGGCACTGCTGCGAGTCGAACGTGAAGCCCTTAGCAAATGTGCGCTCCTGCCAAGCCACCAAGCCTCCCTCCGTCCTCACTCAACACAAGCTCGGTCCTGAGACAAACCAACAGAGATCTGAGGACAGATAGCAGAATGTACTTGATTGAGTGAAAACAATCTGCAGCAGTCTTAGCCTGCATAGTTGAAGCAAGAGCCGTGTACAGTCCATGTATTATTCAGCGTCTGGAATGCATTCCAGCAACTCCACTCCCCGACACACGAGTCATTCATTGAAAGAAGGAGATGGCAAGTGTGATAATAAAATGACACGCAGATGATGCTTAGCTGTCTCGGGTCTTAGACTTCATTCATAAAGCTAACGGTAAGGCGCTCTTCCCTGCCTTCTCTCTGGTGTATAGCAGGAATGGAGCTCCAGACTGTCGCTGGCTGAATCATCAGGGATGTGGAGGACGTCGCCTCTTCACAGACGGCTCAGAGTGGCGAGCTGTTTAGATGAGATCAGAGACTGGAGGACTGTGGGAGCGGGGGAGCTGTCCAAGGTACTGAAATGCCGCGGGACTGAACGGAGCTGTCCGCTGTGCTGAAATGCCACGGCCCCAGCGATACTGTGCTTAGACGGCAGGAGTCGGGAGAGCGGACCTATCAGCTGAGACCTACCTCCAGTATCATAACAGCAACGTCAATAGCCTTGACAAAGGATCTACCTTTACAGAAAGGTTAGAGTAGTGGACAGGGCAGTGTATCAGAAGAGGCTTTTCTTTAACCCCTCAAACTCCATGGGCCAGCTTTCCAGACATGGATTACGTCTAGTCGTGGACTATATTATCTTATGGCATCCAGTAGTGGGGGTTAATCCAACTGGGACACCAACCTTAAATATTTTCATGAGTCTCCACACATCAGTTCTTCGCTCTTATAACTATACAATTAAGAACTAGGGGGTGTAACCTAGTGGCGTAAGAGTACAGTTTGGTGCACACAGTCGCACAAAGAACACATTGTATGATGAATGTAGCATCAAACCAAATTTTAAAATGCAAGTTCCACCTGGAAACCTTAACCTGTAAACCGTTACCAAATAAAGATTGGATTTGCATGGCATTATGGGAATTGTAGTAGATTCAGGAGTATTGCTATGGTAACAGTAGTCCTGTCTCTCCCTCTCCCCTGTCTCCTCTCTCGTTCCCTCTGGCCTGACACTGATGGAAGACTTCTCCTCCTCCTCTACCCCCTTTAAACCAGCTGCCCAACCTCCAGCTACTGCTACCTGCCTCAGAAGAGTTGCCCACCCTCCATTACAGACTACATTGGAGTTTACATGGACTCTAATTGATACCATTATTATTACAATTATTAATACTATTAACCATCATTATTACTTACTTTTATTGACTTTGAATTTTGAATCTTTTTCATTTCACTTTCTTACCATCAGTACTTTGACTATATCAGCACACCTGGACATACAGGCTTATGTGGTGGTACTGGGACATAGTTCTGGTGGTACTGTGACTGGTGGCTGCCATTTTTTAATATGTCGGCATCGGCCAATATCCGTGTTTAGTGGCGCCGATTTAAAGTCAGGCACATCTGTGCTGTCACTGGTGCGGTGGAACGTGCTGCTGCAGCATGTGAAGGACCCCAGCAACAAGGAAAACAGCAGCAACAACAGTCCTGATAGATAAAGATAAAGTCCTATGACCATGTATTTTACTTAGTTAAAGAAAAAAACGAGCATAGAAGCGTGGGCAGAACTGGCATAATGCTACAGCTGGTGAAAGGTAACTTTAGGGACTGTAGAAGTGTGAAGTGAGGCACTCACAAACATGTCGGCTGTGTGGAAGTGTTTTTTCAATGCACCAAAATTTATACTAAAAGAGATGTAGTGCACTAAAACGTTTACGTTTACGGTTACTTGAGGACTGTTTCATATATAAAAGCAGAAAGTTGTGTTTCCAGCACTACTATTATTTGTTTTTAATATATTTTATTTTTTAAATATATTTTTCAGTTGAATTGATTTTTATTTAGAAAGATTAGTGTTAGTGTAAGTTAGTGTTCAATAAATTATAATGTTATATATTGTTAAATATAAGTATAATGTTAAATTATAATGTTAGTGTGACATTTTAGCATCGGCCGATATGGGTTGAGTCCCCCTTGTGAGGTTTCTTCTTCCAGCTGAGGATTTTTGCCACTGTGGCCTTTGGTTTGCTCACTGGGGGTCTTAACTGCAGGATATATCGCTCTCTTACAGATACTGACGCTAATATTATTAGTCGGAATGCACAGCCTCTATCAGGATTATTTATTTAAATTAGATTTCTCAAACAAAATATTAAATTGAAGTAAATAACAATTCATCAATGAATCAGCAAGTATTACAGTTGCTTGAATACAGTAAATATTTTGAATTATTCTTTTGTCCTATTCTCAAAGAAAGAAATGGACGCTGGTGGATTGCTCTGCATTTTATGCCACACAGTGCTTTTTACATTATTCTTTTTAAAGCTTTCTGAAGTACTATCGAATCTTTCAAAGGCTGCATTTCTATTGTTCACTAAAGACGATTATTATTAATAAACTGTTCAAATCAATAGCTCACTAGATAATATGACCAGCTCTACCCTTATAATAAGTCATCCAACTAATCATTAAATAATATCCTGGACGCTCATGAATCAACGCCCACTTCCACATTATAAAGGTGTCAAACATGGGCTGCATTAATTAAGCTTAACCGCCACAGCATTAAGCAAATCAAATCTCACAGAGCATTACTGAACCGCTCTTATTAAAGAAAAACTCCAGCTGTCATGTGTCAGCCCTGGATTGGCTCGTTCAGTGAATGCCCCGCCTTTCTAATAAACATCTGCAGCCTAACTGGCTCAGAGTGCTGTCAGTGTTTGGTGTGTGGCTCAGTGTGAGAGCTGTGTGCTAATCGCAGAGATGAGGGGAGAGAGCTGTGAACATGGCCGGCGCTGGCTGGGACCTTGGCAACGTGCCGGCTCTGGAATTGAATGGTCTCACACTCAGCCTGTGAGTCACTCAGGCTGTCTCTCGCTTGCTTACTTCAAACCTCACTCTGTGTGTGTGTGTGTGTGTGTGTGTGTGTGTGTGTGTGTGAGAAAGAGGTCTTCCAGGGCCACAGCCAAACAGTAGAGTGGACAGAGCAAGACAGAGAGAGAGAAAGAGACAGACAGGGAGGGGATGGAGAGGGGAAAGCAGAATACAGATTGGAGTGAATCTCTGAATACAGCTTTATTCAGACTGCCTTGACTGAGGCACACGCGAGGTAGGTGCGTTGGAAGGTGAGAGCAGGGCATAATGTAACACAGTAAAATATAACATGGACGACACCATATCACTGAAAAGACTAGGTATATATAATTCACTCATATGTTGACGTTACACTACAGGGTTTTAAAAGTCGTGGCAGATTACTGAACATCTGGGTCTCTCTCACTTCCTGACGGAGCTGATTTGAACCCACCCCAGGAGGAGGAGTTTAAGTATCTCTGGGCCTTGCTCACAAGTGATAGGAAGAGGGATTGTGAGAATGATCGTAGGTTAGGTGCAGTGGCAGCTGGTAAACATAGCTGAGCCTTAAGGCAAAGCCCTTAATTTATCAGTCAATCTACGTTCCCACCCTCATCAATGGTCAGGACAATGGTCAGGACTTGTGGCTACTGACTAAAAGAATGAGACTGCGTCCGAAATGAGTTTTCTCTGTTGGGTAGCTGGTCTCACTTTTTGTGATAGAGTGAGGAGCTTAGTTATCCAGAGGAGGCTCGGAGTATAGACACCGCTGCTTCGCACTGAGAGGAGGCAGCCAAGGTGGTCAGGCATCTGATAAGGATGCCCCCTGTCACCTCCCGTTGGGGGCGTACCAGGCATGACCAACTAGGAGGAGAACCAGAGGAATACCCAGGATCTGCAGGATGGATTATATCTCCTGGCTGGCCTGGGTGTGCTTGTGGGTGCCCCAGCAGGAGTAGGTAGAACTTGCTGAAGACAGGGACGCCTGGGCTTCTGTGCTTGCCTTATTGACACAGAACACTGGACTGGATTAGGCAGATTAGAAGATGAAGGACAATGAATACACAAAAATGTGCAAAATAAAATCAGAGACATGTTTTCTGGTGGATTTTCAGAGCCTATTTACTAAGACACATGCCCTAGTAAAATGTAGATGTGCCCCACTAAAATCAAGGCAAAATGTAAAATTTCATAAATTTTATCCTGAATTGCTGAGCAGAACTACAGGACCGGACACCCAAAGTCACTACAGCCCCTACATTTTCTACAATGCCCCAGCATCTTTCCATAAGCTTGAGCAGCTAATGCTCTCAGTATGGAGTGATGGACATTCAAAAATCTTTAAAAGACAAGTCAGCCACGCTACAGAAGGTAATGGTAGCCCATAGTTGTAGCCAATCATAACAGTATAAGCAAACAAAAATAATAAGTATTAAACCACTGAAGTAAAGGCATTAATTAAACTAGCATCAGTTATGTATTTATTGTATGTATTTATCGTATGTTTTAGCTAATAACAGGAACACTGACAACACAAGATTGTAAATTAAGCATTGTTATATAGCCAATATAATTATGGGTTCTAGCTATAGTTCAAATATAGTTTTATCCTGCAAAAGGAAATATTGCATTCCTGTGTGTGACAGTAAAATTACTAATACTAATAATACTATTAATAAAAATAATAATCCACACTTTATTATTTTTAGTATTATTATTACTGTTATATAGTATTATTATTATTATTGATATACATTACCCTTCTGTAAAAATCAATATGTATGAAATATGAAAATAAAATAAAAAATAAAAGTCATACATGAAAAGTGCTATTTAATATATATCATTTTAAATAATTGGTCACAAGGTCAAATGAACACTCCAGTTTTACAGAAATAGAATTTTCTGGCAATGATTTGATGGTTCCAAAGGTCTAAAAGGGTTAAAACAAGGTTAATTTTGAGATTAAGTTGTAATGTTTTCATCTACTGAGGCGTGTGTGTAGGTCAGTTGTATTAAAATATATTAATCTTGCTCAAATAATAAAAAAATGTGCTGAAAAAAAACCCAAATGTGTCAGACTGTGCTGTGCTCTGCCCTGCATCACAGTGCAGGCCAGAGTGCAAATAAAAACACAGAGCCTCATACGCCTGCCTTGGCTTCGATCTGGTCCACTGTGATTGTTTGTTCTGACTTCAAGGAAAAGGTCAGACATGTATCGCTTAGAGAAACTTGATCCCTTGTCTGAACACCAAGCATTCCCTTTGGACATGGCCCCAATCCCAAACTCCACTTCGGATCTGGGTCGATATCAGTTGAAAATGTCGGATCATATATTATAGGAAATAAAGAGCAGATCCACTCCAGTAACACAGGTAATGATCTAATGTCAACAGCATTAATAGCCAGCTATTCAGTAAAGCACATGGGAGTAATTACACTATATGGACAAAAGTATTGGGACACAATGCATTGTTTCTTCTAAAAACCAAAAGTGTTAAAAAAGAGTATATCCTGCTTTTGTTGGAGTAACTGTCTCTACTGTGCAGGGAAGGAGCATTGCTATGAGGGTTTGATTGTATTCAGTGACAAGAGCATTAGTGAGGTCAAGATGATGGATGACCACCACCAAACCTCATCTCCAACTCCCCAACTCAACCCAAAAGTATTGGGTGAAGCACCAACCATCATTCCAAAGAGCACAGTTCCACTGCTCAGTGCTAGGGGCTTTATACCCCTCTAGCCCACTTATGGCTTTAGACATGGTGCCATTAGGCTCATGTTTATCTGCTTCAGAGAGTCCTATTCTATTGGCAATACATCTGCACAGGGACTAGACAAGCTCTGTGTGTGTGTGTGTGTGTGTGCATTTGCACATCTTTGTCAGCAATGAGTGCAAGATTTAGCAGCTGAATGCATTCATTAGAAGTGCTGTCCACAAACTTTTGAACACATGGTGGACTCCTATTAGTCGTTAGTTGGGTATTTCTTCCTGTAGGGTAGTTGAGTGTTCTGAGGTCTTACTAAAGTTTTCAATTCCACCTTAAATGGTGCAGACGTTATATGGCCCCAGAATGTAACCATGGAAGTATTTTAAGGAGGAATTTCAGACTCCTGCTTCAAGGTACGTACAAAAAAGCTTTGCTGGTTGATGCCACAAATTGTGCTAAGATAACAGAGCAGACGACATATGACGAAGACATTTTACCTCGGCCTTCTGAATATTTATGTGTGAGAGTCCTGTGCCGCCCCCTGCAAGATGGCGCCCTGGGCGGCTGGCCATGTCGCCCATACCTACATCCCCCACTGGAAGTGTATTAATAGCAGAGAGGATGTTCCAAAAATCATATTGTAAATACATGCAGGAGTGTATTATAAAAAAAAGGTAAATGGACACTTCAATAAAGCTAAGCAGAAAAAATCAATTCAGCCATCCGAAATTAAGAGATTATTCTGGCTTTGGCTCAGAATACACTAGGAATGCCTGCCAGGATGTGTTCTGCAGTCCAACAACAGTAGAGTACAGTTGGGCAGTCTGAGCAGGGTATGATATTTTAACCCCATCATACCTAATGCCTTTTGCTTTGGTTTATACCTCAGTAATCTGTGTTAAGAGCTAGTGGGCCTTCTGTCTGTGCTGATTACAGCATCATAATGGAGCAGTGCATGGAATCTGAGGTTGTTGTACACCATCATGTTTTCTCTCACTGCATAAAAGAAGCTCCATGCTGCCTTTATAGTTGTATACACTGCCATACGTTATTAGAATTGACCTTAGTCCCCATTTAAAGCTGCCCTCAGAGGAGCTGGTCAATGCAAACCATAGTGAGAATGGATTAGTATGTGGAGCTGGAGGCTGTTGAACGCCATCATGGCGTCATTCTATTACTGTATAAAAGAAACTTTATGCTGCCCTTATTGTTGTATACACTGCCACACTTGTGTATGAGCCAAGGGTACAACAAAAGTATTAAAAAGTTATATGGACATTTTAACAAAGCTAAAGCTGGGTGAAGAGATCAGAATACAGTAAGAATCACCACTAATGTGTTTGAGCAGTCTGAGCATGGTATGGTATTCTAACCCCATTACACCTCATAACTAATGCATTGTTTGCAATACATGCAGACAATTTACGTGCCCTATAATATTGGCCTTAGAGGAGCTTAGTATGTGGAGCTGGAGGTTGTTGTTGGTTTCTATCACTGTATAAAAGAAACTCCCCTGCTGCCTTTATTGGTGTATGCACTGTGATATGTTATGAGCAAAAGGGGATACATTCAAAGTTTAGTATAAAAAGTATGGTATGGTAAAGGTATGTGTATATTTCATTCAAGCTTTTGTCTTGGATCAGAATGCACTAGGAATCACTGCCAGCACCTGCCAAGCTGGTGCGTTCTATCGTCTTACAAATGGCTTAAGTAAAAGTCACTTTGAAATGACGCCATGGCGTTTTTTACACAGAGACACTTGCACGCATGCACACACACAAATACACACACACACAAAACCTAAACCTGCCTGGTCAGTCCATGTTCAGAAGGGTATCGTAGCCTGTTAGTCCAGTGGGCTGTGTTGTATGCTCTGTCCTCGGGCATCTTCCTCACTTCAAAAGGGTATCACATGCCAAAGAATGTTTACAATAGGCTTGGCTGAAACCCAGATAATCCCCGGGCCGGACAGGAAGCTGACCAGTGCGACACAATGTGACACCGTGCGCACAAGCAACCGAAAATAGGGCATTCGATTTCAAAAGCCCCTGAACAGAGAAGATAAGAGAATGATAAAAAGTCTTCGGAAAAGAAAATGTACTTTTTTGGGGGATGTCTTCACTTGCGGGGAAGATGAGCCGCTGCTCTTCTTTCTTTGAGCGGGTTTCGTGCAGATAAAGCTCTTTTTAATCTAAATCTCAAAGCGTCTCCTTGAGATTCAAGTCAAGGACGGCAGATCCAATATCTGGATTTCTGCTGCTTGTTAGACATTCTAAACTGTGAAACGGAAGTATAAGGACACAGAGGACCGAATGGGAGATACCTCATACCTGTGCCTGTGCTTCTCTGGACGATGAGGGTGGCGTCTGTTCCCACGGCGCAGTCCTTCAGGATCTGGACCACCTGCGAGTGGTTGAGTCCCTGCATCCCCTGCTGGTTAATCTCCACTATCAGATCTCCCTCACACAGCCCCGGACACCCCTGCGGCTCCAGCACCTACAGAACAGTTATCTCATCAGGGACAGAATCGATAATGCACTCTCGCTGGTTCATAAACATCAAAGTGTTCCAGGTACAATGTGTTAATCTGTGCAGCAGGATGATAACGCTTGTATAGCGTGTAATCAAACAATAACTAGGAATCCTGATTTCCTCATTTTCCTATTACTTAGCATCTGCTGAGAGTGAGTACAACCTGTTAAATCTGTTACATTTTTAGAGTTTTTAAAGATTGTACCATTGAGGAAATTGTTGGCCAATGCTGATATATGATACATTATATGGACAAAAGTATTGGGACACATTGTTTCTTCCGAAATCAACACTATTAAAAAGAGTTTATTCTGCTTTTGTTGGAGCAGGGAAGGCTTTTTACTAGATTTTGGAGCACTGCTGCAAGGGTTTAATGGTATTCAGCAACAAGAGTGTTAGGGAGGTCAGGATGACCTCATCCCCAACTCCCCAAATCATCCTACTTGCAATTATTACAAGGGGTATCCACAAACATTTGGACATATAGTGTACATATGCTCTTAAACTGATTTTGCAAATTCAGGACATATAGCATTTAGCATAGCATATGGTTATATGGGAAAAGACTGTAAAAGAGGGACAAGAATTCAGAAAGCTCTGGTCTATAGAGAAGGGTGGCTTCTGTGCTGGAAGGCCAGACCCCTCTCTAAAAAGTGGAGATTGACTAAGAGATGTGTCAGAGTTACAGGGAGGTGACAGGGTGGTGGTGGGTTGTGAAAACTTCATCATGAACATGGAAGGTAGAAATGGAATTTAAAGGGTGTTAGACTGAGGAGGAGGAGGAGGGGCTTCAGACATGTTCCTCCTCCAATAATTCGGTTATTTCATAACTCTACATTGATTCATAAGATTCAATTGTGACTAAATTCACTTGGATCAACAATGTAGAGAAATATAACATTTATTTCTGTAGAGATTTATAAATACATTAATGTGAATATATTGCAGTAGTCCAGCTTCACCTAAACATTCTTCTGAAGTTCATAATTTAATCTCTGTCATATCTAAACATATAGGTGGGCAATATGATGATATTGTATGGTTACAGTATCTATCTATATATATGTCTGTCTATCTATCAATCATATCTACCTATCTGCATCTCTCTCTGTATGTGTGTATATATATATATATATATATATATACACACACACACACATACACACACATCTGTCTGTCTAGCTGTCTGTTTATCTACAGTGCCTACAAAACCTATTCACACCCTTGCAGTTATACATGTCTTGTACATGTCAAAGCCCTCACTAGTCTCCTTCTTGGATGGTCACTCAGATTAATGGTCACTCGTCTGCTCTAGGCAGATTTACACAAGAGCCATATTTCTTCCATTAAGTGCATTATATGATATCAGATTTTTACTAATTATGGCCATTTTATGTGGTCTTGAACATTGTTGCTGTCACACAAAAACCTTGTATCTCCCAAATGGCAACTTTACAGAAGAAGAAAAAAACTTAAATTTTCATTGAAAGTCAATGTAAAAAATTTCATTACAAATACTTTTGGAGCATTTTAATTGGTTTATCATGAAATTTGGATACAATGTAATGATTCACATTATGTCAAACTGAAAACAGCAAAACTAGAGATTATTTTTAGAGGTTTTGGCATGACAGCGATGATATGCTAAATGTATAATGTAATTTCATGTTACTCAGAGCCTTCTTTTTCAAACGTGTACCTGTTTCACTCGCTGGCCTGTAGGACTGTCCGCTATGGTGAAGCCAAAGCCCTCTGCTCCTTTGGTCATTGTGAGGCTTAGGAGCTCAGGAGCTGCTTGGGCCCCTGCTGTCACCCCTGATGACGATGCCATGGAGACACTGTCATCGGGCTGGGCCCCAGGCGTGGTGAGGGACGGCGGCTGTGAGCCGTCCAGGTGGGTGTCTCCAGGGTGAGATGCCTGAGGCAGACCCTCGCCATGCTCAGGAACTAGCCGGCCGGTCAGGGACATGTATTCCATGTAGTTATCGTAGGTGTTTCTTCCATTGAGCAGGAGCGGATGATCCACTAGACCCAGGGGGGCCATGCTGGAGCTAGCTGAGGGGTCCTCGGGGTCATAGGGCAGGGGGTAGCCCCGGCACAGTACGAGGGTCACGCTCTGACCAATGGGGACCGACTGGAAGAGCTTGACTACATCCGCATGCGTGGTGCCCAAAACGCAGATATCGTTGATGTAGACAATGACGTCACCTACATGGAAAACAAATGAAGAGGCTGAATTATAGCTGTCATCAATAAGTGCTTTCGGTGATCGAATCACATTCTGATTTCTCTTGACCCATTACAATGGGATAACGATCGGGTCATTCAAAGCACGGTCGGAGGAGGTTGGAGAAGAGTCTTGACCATATTCAACTCAAGTGTAAACAGAATGTGTTTTGTGCATCTGCTTCTGATTATGTAAGCTCTGCAATTTCCCATCGATTAAGCTGAACGTCCATCACTGTACGTGAAAGAATGACAGCTCAGTACCAGTGAATCCAGCCACAGTTCTTTCCTTCCCATCTTGACTTGTCTCTTGTGTCCAGAAACTCTTCTGGACAGCTGTGGTGATGACCACAGCAGAAATCCCAGCAGCTGCAAGACAAAGCCTTCTCTTTTGCCGACTGTTGGCCTTTAAAAGAGTTTCTTGCAATATCTGGACATGTTTAGTAATACATGATGAACTTGTTGACGTGGTTTTTATGGTCATATGGTCACACTGGGGATGCACTTTAGTAAAATGTGGAAGTGGAATCTGACCAAGGTACACACACAAAATCTGGACATTATGTAACAATTGTACCGTAAAATAGCAGCTTTAGAGTTATGTTGAGAGCTCCACTGACTGTAAAAGGGAGAATAGCGCCTCTGTCATTGCCAGTCAGTTGGTGGAGCTTCAGAAGAGCTCTCGCATGAACTGTGTAATGCTGCGTAACCAGAGTCATATTTGTGTAAAATACTGTAATATGCTTTACCCCCTCTACTGACGCCAGGTTTACATCTCTCAGCTTGTCAACAAATGCATGTGTACACCTGTCCATGAGGGGGTGCTCATAGTGCTATTTGTATCAACGGCAGTGGAAAGAAAGTGAATTACAACTCCACCAACTATAGGGTGAGCCCAAGAGCAAAAATACCAATTCTTGCATAATACAGCTATAAAGCATCCAAACCATGGTAATTTTTCTTAGACTTTAAGTTTAATAAAAAAAATTATTAATATGTAAATTAAAAGTATGCCACTCACTCCCACAGTCCATATATGGAACCAAAGCTGCAAAAAAAGCACTTTGAACAGTTTTTGTGATATAACAGAAACCAACTCATTTACATATATCACCCTATTCAGCCTAGATGTGTGCATAAAACCACACAAATGTCAAAATACAAGATAAAAATAGTGGATATGGGTCCTTAAACTTAAGAATTCAAATTGTGTGGAGGAGGTTCAGATCCTAATTCAAGGTGAGTCTAGAGAAACATCAGCCTGATTGAGAAATGATGATGCTATGGGAGAACAAGAAGACGGTCAAAAGCACATCCAATTTGAAACCACTGAACTGCAGAAGTCGTCCATGTTACATTTTGCCCCACATTAGTTTGCGGCCTGCTCTCCCCTGCAACTTCAGAGGTCTACGTCAATCATTTGATTCAGCGTGAAACATCCCCAGAATTCCTCCTCCCCACCAAGCCCTTCTCAAACACACACACACACACACACACACACAGAGCAGGGTCAGTGTAAGGGCATTAAGGGGTGTGTATAAAGGACGAGTCAGCCATCTGGGCCATAATGAGAGAACTCAGTGTTACAGACAACCTGAGGCTGAACTATACTGAAGCAGCAGAGCCTGAGAAAGAGAGAGAGAGAGAGAGAGAGCGAGAGAGAGAGAGAGATCTAAGGTAGCCTTTATTCCCCCCCATCAAAAGTGGAGAAATTATACACAGTTAAAGCTGAACCTCGGTCATGGAGCATTATGCTGAAGTAAGTCCATAGCAAGTACGTATAATTATGCATGAGACCTCAGGAGCCTATAGACACAGCCCACTTACTGAGCACCATGTGAGAGCTCAGGGTGAAATCAGAGCTGAATTAAAGCACTTCTACGGTGACTGGATGAAAAAATTTAACATTTTTTAACAAAAATAAAAAAAACATCTCTGTGCCTCCTAGATATGGGTATATAAGCTCAGCAGACAGTAAAAGGTAAAGCACTGTGGAATCAACCTGTGATGCCTCACTAAAGCACTTTCCTGTCAGAGAACAGAGAACAGTGTCCCAGAACAAATGCAACCAAAAAGGCGCGTACAAAGAAGAGTGGTTACTACACCCCTGCAACCGAAACAACAACCCCTCACATTTATATTGTATACATGCATATGGCTCTCTCTCACAGGATTTATTGTTACACTGCCTGACCTAAAGCGAGAGCATGAGCGCCCGAGGAGAGTGCGAAACCCCGGCCTCTGTAAACATCTTCAAACTTTCATGAGGCCAGTGGAATATGGACAGCAGATTAGATCAAACGCCTTTTCTTGCAGCCGACAAGCCTGTTTCGGGCCTTCTGGACCACTGAGGGATGAATTTTCCTTGAAACTTCAGCACTCCTACAAAAACTCAACTTTGGTCTCAATTTCGGCCTGATTAGCCCATTAAACTCGAAGTACTTTTGTATTTTGTTGGCGAACGGCAACAGCGTGCAACAGTGGAAAAGCTATCTACAATACTCACACAATAGGAAAACAATACACTGCCATAGGACACAGCAACATTCATCATCCAGGCTTGAAAACATTGTGTTTAACAGCCAAATATCTAGAAACTCTAAAGCAACATTATGTAGCATTTTACCCTAAAAAAGCAGCTTCAGAATCATGTTGATGCTTAACTGACCTGTAACAGGGAGAATGGCATCTCTGTCATTGCTACACCAGGCTTGACACGCTGCAAACTGCACTATGTAGCATTGGTAAAGCAGGCAGGACAATGCTTGTGAAAATTGCATAACACGGCAAGTTATATTTGTGTAATATCATGTAATAATACTCTATCGCCTCAGTCCACATGTTTCTTAGATTTTCAGTGATGGTTCTGTATCTCTCAGCTTGTCCAGAAATGCATGTGTAAAGCGTGTCCTTTAGGAGCAGCTAAAAGCACAAATTACTGTTCCCAACTGTAGGGGGAGGCCTGGAGCAAGAAATACCAATTTTTGCACATAGCTGCTTTAAGCTATACGGCACCAGGTTAACAAGTAACTTGAACTAGAATCTGTTCAAAATAAAGAAATTTATTTATTAGCTTGAAGCCTTTCGGTGCCATACTGAACTCCACTACTGAACAGTAAACCTAACAACTGAACAATGAGCATAGAGATTAAGGGTTTAAAAGCCAAGCAAAGGTCTGACTGAAATCACATGAAGACAAGCACACAGAAAGTGTCAGCACTCACCAGTAGCCATCTTGCTATCCTGCGCGGCTGGTCCTTCCGGTATGACGCTCTTGACCTGCAGAAACTCGTCGGGTTCGTCTCCGCCGATGATGGTAAAGCCAAAGCCCATGCTGCTCTTCTGCAGTGCCGTGGACAGAAATGTCCCCTTCAGCTGGGTGGCGTCCCGCGTGAACGGAGGCTTCTCTGTGAGGACCACAAACCAAACCCACACACATGCCGCCATACACAAACACATACACATACGCATTATCAACTAGTGAGGCCCCAGTTCCACACACTGGATCGGTACTCGCACGAATATTAACCCAGCCAAGCTACTCGAACCGAGCAATCACCTTACCGGCAATCCATTCTCCGAATTTGCAGACGGTCCCTTTAACTTGTTGACCAATTGTGACCGCACAGTTCTGTAAACCAACTACAGCAATTTAAGAAGAACGCACAGCGTCACTGACGTGATGAACCTCCCATATAAAGCACCATTAACGGTGCTAACAGCGACCCCTTAGAGAATATTAATCAGTCTGCTACACACGAGTGAGGGAGTGAGTGAGAGAGTAAGTGTGCGAGTGAGTAAGTGAGCGAGTCAGGTCCATGAGGTGCTTTAGATGTACAAATGTGCACATCTTAAACAGAACACTGGTGGATGATCCTCTCCACTATGGTACATTAGCCTCTGGAGAATATTTATGTTTAGAAATATGTAATAAACATTCATACTCATGTATGAAACGTACATAAAACAGTACCCTGGGAGAACACTGGTACTGGATCGGTACTTGGTTAAGTGGTCGATATTTGCAGAGTTCAGGGATCAGAGAACATGAAACCCAGATATGGCGCTTTCCTATTACAAACCCACATTATTTAAAGGGCCCATAACACACGTCACTGAATGCCCTTCATTTCTAAACAAATAAATAAATCAATAAATAAATCAGATGCAGCAAATATACAATGTTAAAACGTTGTCAAAACATGCCATTCACTCCGCAGTCCACTCAGTCCACATATGGAAATGAAATTGCAAAACAACAGTACAGGTATTTACATACATCTGCCTATTCAGCCTACAGCAGTTTACACTGGCCACGGCCATTTATGCTAAAATTATTATAAAGAGGATACGAGGAAGTCAATCAGAACAGAGGTCCTTTATCAGTCTTAAAGGCACAGTAGTAAAAACAGATGAACAGAGGTTAGAAAATGGTCACATAAAAAGCCAATATGACAAATAAATGGTGCTCAGAGAGAGAGGAAAAAAAATTATATATATATATATATATATATATATATATATATATATATAAAATATGGATATGGGCCCTTTAAATCCTTTGCATCCATAGTGAATGGATTCTTCCAGATTAAGCTTCTACATACTTAATGTTAGACAGTTACAGTGATTTCCAGTGAGCAGTAGAACAGTATCATGCATAATTGATCGTAAAAGGGTTGTCTTACTGTCCAAACACCCCGAGTCACATGCTGTGGTAAATC
The DNA here is from genome assembly GCF_030463535.1 of Salminus brasiliensis. Classification (NCBI taxonomy): domain Eukaryota; kingdom Metazoa; phylum Chordata; class Actinopteri; order Characiformes; family Bryconidae; genus Salminus; species Salminus brasiliensis. The sequence continues at coordinate 7,648,220 of NC_132896.1, read as the reverse complement.
ACAGGCTTCACAATGACATCAGGATATTTGAAGTCCCTTGTGAGCAGTTTTGAGTAATATTCTGAGAGCAGTGCTTTTAGTTGAAACCATCGGTTTAAAATAACTTTTTAAAGCCCTTCAGAGGAACAGATGAAGGATGGATTTAGAAAAAGTTCGGAAAACCTTATCTCTTTCAACAGTTATTAAGAAGTGAAGGGTGAAAGGGACACACTAGCAGCCTCTCCCTGCCTGGAACTGGGCAATCCTCCAAAATGGACCCCAGGGACAGAAGGAGGCCATCAGGAAAAGCTATCAGGAGGTCAGTATCAGCTCTAAAGGAGATCCAGACACTGGAAAACACCTCATCTGATCCATAGCTGGTGTGGTGCTGCTCAGTTATGACTTGACAAAAGCAGTCATGGCTCAAAACCATCCACTACCGACCATATTTTTCATAATTTCAATGAGAAAATCTCTGAGAAATCTCTTCACATTTCCCACTGGTTAATTAAGCAGGAACATGAATGAGGAATGAACATACATGAGAATTTTGGGCTGATGTCAATATATGCTAGTTTTCGAAGTGACAGCAATACATACATTTATTAAATGTAGAAACTGGGAGTAAATCTACCAAGCTTACGCTGGAACTGGGGATTTTTTGAACTGCCACCGCTTGGAGCAAAGCATGGTGTACCCGGCTCTGATGCATCGGCCAGCAGACGCCAGTGCAGCACCAGCATTGCCCTGGAGTGATGTGGAGGGGAAATGCCATCTACCCACCCTGGAGAAAGCAAGGCCAACTGTGCACTTTTGGCTCTCTGGCTGCCGTTAGCTTGCAGCATTACTGGGATTCAAGCGATCCTCGGGTCATTATTCCACTGGACCACTTAAGGGCCAGAGAACCCATTCTTAGGGGGATACCTGTGTAAGGGTTATCTAAATCTGATTAAGATTTGTAGTCAACAACCACTGTGAAAAGTGGAACAGGGCAGGTTGAGTTAAAGCATTTTGGTGGTTTGAATGGTCTCAAAAACTGCTTTTGTTCATTTAAACTAAACTGCTGCTCTGCTTTGCACGGTTTCATTCAAAGTGTTTATTTAAGTTGAATAAAAGCAGTTGAATTGCTTTGTGCCTGAACGCTTTGAGGTGGGAGGCAGAAGGTTCTGGGCTGGAAAATTACAATTAGCAGTTGTCAGGAACGCAGAATTCTGACAACGATGAAATGCACACATAACCTCAGACGGCTCTGCTGTCGTGTAAGAAACGTATGACTAAACTGTAGCCAATTGTTACTCCGAAATGTAAATGTACATCTGTTGCAAAGATGCAACAGAGAGTGTCTGAGAGCACATTTTATCCTCCACACTTAGGTAGGCAGCTGCTGTCAGGATGAAGGCTCAAATACATACAGCGAGTTGCAGAACATAACAGATGAAGCCCGGAACCTGTCTGCTAGAAATCTGCAGCACTAACCTCAAATGAGTAGCTGTGGAATACTAAGGTAAAAGACCTCGAGGGCCTAGTTAGCTTTTGGCCTAAATTCAAAAAACAAGCAAAAAACTAAAATCACTTCCTGCAAGTCAAGGTAGGGGTGATCAATTCATTCCCAAATTCAATGTTTTGTACTTTTAATTAACTACTTTTGTCACAACATCATGTTGAATCCTCATGTGGGATTTAATGATGGAAATGAATCCCCATTTATGAATTACAACACAGAAACAGAACCCAACAAACAAATGCACTGTGAAAACCGCTGGGAATTCAAACGGCTTCTAAATGTTTGAGCACACCTGAGCAAAGCCAGCAGAAACAGAGCCACAGTTCAGCAGCTGGTAAAGTATACAGGGTTAAAAGTGAGCAGAATCAGGATGAAGCCATACTATTTTACTTGCAGGTGAACAGTAATTATCAGATGCTGTAATGATCAAACGGCAGGACTTCCTATTACGATCACTCAGATGATATGGTATGTCTAAAACTCTGCAGCAAATGTTTAAATAAAAAGACATAAACGCCCTTATGCTACTGCTGATTTATCATTTTTACACTGACATATGATTACACCGTAATCCATTTCTATTTCCACTTCTTGAGCATAAGTATATGACAGCTGTAGCTCTGGGTTATCTGCAGGATCTTCTCGCACCTCAAACACACATTACATGCTCTCTTAAATCCACTTTCTGCTATCTGATGGCTGGCTCGTCTGTAGTCGCATTTACAAAGCTCTATAAGATGAGCAATTGTGCTTTTAGTTAAACGGATCCCCTTTGTCATTTTTAACCACCTGCCGCCTGTCTCAGTGCTCTTTTTAGCATGCCCTCCTCAACTTGGTCTCGCCATTACCCATCAGGGGTCGTTTCATGGCTCTGTTAGCTCTAGTTAGCTCTAGATGAGAGACGAGGGACTGAATTAACATAAATGCCAATTTTAGCAAGAGAACCCATCTGGAATTCATGGCTATCTGACACCTTTATGTTTTCAAAACCAGAAATATTATAGACTGTAAGCCATTAGGTAATTCGCTAATATTAGCTAGACCAGTTGGTAATTATGGGGTAATTATGGGGTAAGGCTCACATGTAAAGCTCACAAGTGGTACTTTGTAACTGAATTTACGATCACAATGACCTTGTTAATCATGGTAATCCTGCAGACAATAATCATCCACGGCTGTTACTTTTTTTAAGTTATACTTTATTGACTTGTTTGGCATATTTACTTATTTTCTTATTTTGTAAGTATTTTGAGATGGCACTGCTATGGAGGGTGTTGTTATTATTATCATTATCATTCTAATCATTATTATACTTATTTTTATGATTTTTAGGGATAAAATTATATGCCATATCCATGTACATATCACCTGATGGCGATACATAAACTATTAAATTGCAGAAATGAAAACTACATTGACTTAGTATTATAGAGTATTATATTTTGTGTAGACTGGGATTTTGCTGCTGCTGTGGGCATTAAAAGATGGCAATAATTCTGTTCATCACATTTTATCCTAAAAATAATATCAAATATCAGCATGGAATACTGGCTAGTACTGTCCAATATATTTTACCCAATTTTTATCATTTTCATTTACCCACCCAGTAATCTGTACTCCCCCTATGACACAATGCCACCAGTGCTGGGAGAATGAAGGCTAGCAATCCCCAGAAACCAACCATCATACTTACAAACTATAGCTAACATAACAGCTGAACACGCTTGGAGGAGCACACTGTAGCTGGTGTAATAGAACTGGCAATTAGACACACTGGAACGATGAGATGAGAGGAAGGTCCTTCCTATCCACTCAGCGAGGTCAATTGTGCTGTCTGGGACTCCAGGCCACGGGCCAGTGTTTAGACTGCCGCACCACTTAATTAAGCAAATTACCTCCAATACTGATATGATTCTAACATCACTATACATACTTCTTTATTATTATTATTATCATTATCATTGTTGCTAAGCTATTTTAATCTACTCTACTGGTTTGATTTGAAAAAAGTCTTATCTGATGATCCTTATGTGTAGCGTACCTCTGTAGATGGTGGGCAGTGGCAGGGCCGAGAGGCCTTGGCTTTGCATTTGCTGCTGCTGTTGGATTCTTCTCTTGGCCTCAAGTACAGGGTTCTCGAACTGCGTCCTTCTGTTTATGTGGCTGCGGGGAGGAAAGGCAGAGCTCTCATTCGAACACTCGTTCTCTCTCTCTCTCTCTCTCTCTCTCTCTCTCTCTCTCTGCCCGTACTCACGCTCTCAGTTCATACAAGACGATACGCTTGAAAGAAAATGAGGAGTGACAACACTTACTCAACATAGTAACTGCCATATATAGGGTCATCTATTTTCTCCCAGCCATACGGTAGCTCTGGAAACATAAAAGACACAAAGATTCAAAAAGACATAGCACTGCTTCACTGGAGCTCTGTGCTTCATCACAACACTGGTGCGCTGTTAAGGCAGGGTTTCATGTTCTTTGTTCTTTCGGCCTACGTGAAAAGGCCCAGAAGCATTAGGCTGAGCTGAGGTGTGTTTACAGTGTAAACACAGCAAAACGGAGGCAGAACTGCATCGACACTTCAAAGTTCCAATTTGCTTTTCCCACATGGATCTGACTTTAATGTCGGCATTAATGTCGGGCAGTGTTTTGTGTATTTTGTGCATTTTCCTTTCTTTTCGGAACAGCAGAAAACAATCACGAGAGGCAGCCGAGTTACCATGACAACCAGAGAGGCATACCAGGCAGCGAGATGGCATCAGCATCCGACAGAGGCATTGGGAGATATCTGCTCCTGTTTTATGTTTTTCAATTCATTCAAAACTGACGTTCACGCAGCAGGATGAACAAAACGACTGGGGCAATCACGTTATTTATGCACTCAGCACTCATCCGGGCAAACTCACACAGACACACACACACACACTCACACACACACTGGCTTTCAAGCTATGCCCTTATCATCAAATCATCAAAAAAACAGTACAATAGAACAAGGCCTCCAACAGAGTGGCCACCCAATTGTGGTAAGCTATGCATGTGTTCTACGCTGGACATGGAGTTCATTTTGCGCCAAAAGCTTTAAATAAAATGGAAAGATTTTACATTCCAATACAAAAAGAGCATAATTAACCCCGCAAAAAGCCTACGGTCCACCGGCAGCTGAAAGTGTTCTTACAAACTTCTATTACTAGAGAATAGCAGCACCAGTTTCTACAGTCACGTCCCTGAGTTACTGAATAATACACCTTAGTGTGTAATAAGCCTTGGAGTGTTAAGGGGTTAAATAAAACATCAAGAGACTTTTGAGAGATTTTTTTTACAGATTATCCAGTAAGTTCTGTGAGATGGGTCTTGGTTTAGCGTAGTGGGCAATAACACTGCCTTCCCCATAGCAGACTAGGGTTTGATTCCCTTGCCAGGCAAGTCAATAAGATTAATGTGCGAGACTCCTAGCGCTACATTCTCCTACCTGTGTGAACGTGATTCAAATGTGAGTACCTCTGGATCAGAGAATCAGCCAAAATGCCTTAACTGTATATACTGTATATGAGCTCCCCAGGCAAAAAAAATTGTCACCTTGAAAGTTTAAGGTGGTAGTAGATGGCGCTGCACAGGGATGATCGGGCTATTAATGCCTGTAGGGTGTGCAACGGAGTTCATAGACTGAGAAGAGGTGTTGCTGTGCAGTGAATGTCTATTTGAATGTGGGAAAAAAAGGGGAGGCAAAGCAGATGTTAATAATTGGCTAAAAGGAGTGATCGCATTTGGGTATGCCAAAGACCACAGTGTGCAGGAAGTAGCAGAATCTGCAGGTGTATAGAAGCATACGGTCATAAGGGTCTACCAGCAGTGGCAGAAATCTCAGTCCATACTAAATTCTTGTCAGAATTGTGTTCGAAAGACAAAACTGAAGGCTTGTGAATAAAAAAGATTGCTTCTCTTCCAGGCAAGAATTTGTATGATATGGTGAGAACTGTAGCGCTTTAGGAGTATTGCTATGGTAACTGTAGCCTCATTGAAAACTCAGCACTGGTTTTTATCTTTTTATTTTTTTATTTCTCACTGTTCATTTGTGTGTGTGTGTGTGTGTGTGTGGAAACACACTGAACATGCTACATTTACAATTTACTGATTTAATTAACACTCTACAGGCTCTATTTACTACCTTAGGGGGGCGCTATACAGCACTAGATAGAAGATAAGTCTACTAACCCCCTAGTCACACCCACTATCTGAACTGTGGAGTCCCCCCAGCATGACAACAGCAAACGAACGGTGGGACTGAGTGTATTTTAAAAATCTATGACTGTATTCTCATCTTCTGAATTGTCATAATCCTTCATGTTTTCCTCTGTGAGCTGTATTATTCTGATTAGAACTTTGGGCACAAAATGAACTCCACAGACATGCTTCAGCATTTACTGCAGGTGGAAACATTAGCGCTGGCTGTGAGGGGCTCCGGTTATGTAGATCAGTCTCGGCTGAAGCCTCGAGAATCTGAAATTGAACAGCTCTGACAGGGCTTAGTGATGAGGGTGGAGGAGTCGTCACACTTCTCCTGAAGGGTTATAGAAATCAATTCCCCCCAACACACACACACACACACACACACACACACACACACACACACACACACACACAAGTACAGAGATCTGACCCTTTTTATAGTTCCTCAAAGCCGGGCTCTTTCAGGCTTTACATTAAGAGCAGACGCGTTACTGCTGAAGTACTCGCCCGGCACGGAAAGTTCAACTGCGCTCTGGAAGAGGGAGAGAAATGAGTCACTTTAGGCAACGACACTTTCTTAATGGAAAAGAGAGAGGGCTCTCATAAGCTAGCCTGACTGCTGTCTGCACTGTGAATTAAAACCCTTTACAGAAAAATGAGAGGGAGTTCAGACACAGATCAGAGCCATTTTCCTCAACCTTGAGCACTTTGATTAAAACTGTCCTCCACAAAGTAGTTCTGAAGCTAGTGTCTTTATAATATCTCATAAACAATACACACACACACACACACACAAACACACACAAACACACAAAGACAGTAGCTGGTAGAAATGCTGTACCTCAGCTGTGCTTTTCTGCCCGTTGAACACTACATACCATCAGTGGTCAGAACATGCTGTGGGTCAGTACACTAGCTTGGTTGCTGATCTTCTCTGTGAACTGCAGACACGCAGACACTGTATGGATTTGTTCAGTTCCACCAGCAGCTCACCTGCTTTACTTTAATGAAGGACTGATTAGATAAGCTAGTTACTGGATGGCCACTATATATATATATATATATATATATATATATATATATATATATATATATATATATATACATACACACACACACACACACACACACAGTATATATCTATACATACACACTATATAATCACAGAAGAATCCACTTAAAGGTTCCATAAAGCACCATGTCTGTAACAGAGATATGGGAGTGTAAAGCACCCTTTATGGGTCTAAAGAACCCTTAGTTGTTGTAAAGGTTCTTTACCAATTTAGGTTTTTCACATTCATCTTCACACATCTCTAATACAAACAGGTCATTATGGAACCAAAATAGTTCTTCTATGGCATCGCTGGCGTCACTCAAAGAACCACTGGAACCAATTAGGCAGACATTAGGCATGGCAGAGTTAGAATATAATGCCGTGCTCAGTTACACTCCGCTTATCTTACAGGAAGAAATATCCAACTAACAACTAACAGAAATCCACTATATGTCCAAATGTTTGTGGACAGCCATTCTAATGACTTCATTCAGCTACTTCAGGTTGCATCCATTGCTGACACAGGTGGGCAAATGCATTCCCACACAACTATTGTCTAGTCCCTGTTGGGAAGTACTGCCAATAGAATAGGACTCTGGAGGACTTCTGGAGCAGATAAACATGAACCTGTTGGCACCATGCTGCCTAATGCCAGGCTGGGCTATTGGGGAGGCTATTGGTATAAAATCCCTCAACATTGAGCTGTTGAATGATGGTTGTTGTTCCATCCAGCTGTGGAGTTGGGGATGAGGTGAGGTGGTTATTATCCAACCTCCTGACCTCACTTATCCTGAACTGTTGTGGCTGAATGCACTCAAATCCGCACAGCAATGCTCCAAAATTTAGTAGAAAGCCTTCGTCCCTGGACCGTAGAGAAAGAAACTCAAAGAAAAAAAAGCACAGATTTCAGAAGAAACAATGATTGAACAGGAGTCTCAATACTTTTGTCTGAGCAAAGCCAGCAAAAACCAGCTTTTATTCAGTGTTTATAAAATCAATCACAGTTCACAAATTCACACAGACAAACTGGTTTTTCGTAAAATTATTGATTTGTATGATTGGTTGTATAAGAACACTCAGTGAACTCGATACATGATGCAGACAAGTCTAGTGGTGGTTCATTCTGGGCTGTATAATTCCAAAAAGCTCTGAAATCTGCAGAAACTTCAGACGTTTCCATTAATGTAAAATCTCACTAACGACTTACTGGTTAATTTAGAAATGAACTGAAAAACCCCGATCTCGCCATATATCTGACACACTTGGATTAACACAAATTGGTATTAAAAATCCATTAATGGAGAGAGAGATGGGAAATAGACTACCTTAAATATCCATCTCACGCAAACCTCCTTAAATCAATGGACCTCCATCGCTAGTTGCCATGGCAACTACAGAAGAAGTCTCTTTTTCAGGCTCTTTCATTCACTGAGTGCCTTATGTATATTTGAGAGCGTGCACAAGTGTAAATATGAGTGTGTGTGTTTGAATGTGACTGCGGGTGCATGTGAGGGTAAGGGAGAACATGAACAATAGTGTGTGTGTGTGTGTGTGTGTGTTTGTAGTCTGTCTATGAAGATTTATACATTCATAAACATAAATAAAACAATCGGTTCATATAAATTCTTTTATAGCTTGACAGATTCTTAAAAATGAATAATTCATACACTAAGGGACAGAATTATTGGGACACCTGCTCATTCATTGTTCCTTATTATTAAACAAAAGTGAGGATCTGACGGCATTCAGAGACACCTCATCCCCAAAGTCATTCCAAAAGTACTGGATGAAGCACCAACCATCATTCCAGAGAACACAGTTCTTCTACTGCTCCACAGCTCAATACTGGGGGACTTTATACCCCTCTAGCCATGCCTGACATTAGGCATGGTGGCAATGGGTTTGTGGTTATCTGCTCCAGAGAGTCCTATTCTATTGGCAGCACTTCTCTATAGAGACTAGACAATCTGTGTCAGCAATGGGTTCAACCTAACGTAGCTGAATGCATTTGTTACAAGGGGCATCCACATTTGGACACAGTGTATGTTTTATACATCTATAAAATAAAAAAACACAGGTGTGTATTTTTCACACCTGGCAACCAGCTGGTAAAAACAGCTACATTTTCCTAGATCAATATCAGCAGCGTCCCGCCCCGGGCAGCTGAACGCGCCGGTCATTTGTCCAGCAGAATTAGATTAGTATGTAGATCATTCCTCAAGCGGGAGCTGTGACGGTAACGAGCGACATGGTAGATCTCACTCAGGTCAGACAGCTCTGGGGGGCTCGCAGGGCTGTTATTACAGCGTAAGTGGAAAAGCCTCACCGTTGATATTAGTAATGTGGAAGTACATACAGTACACAGGAAACAACGTGCTCAAAACAACACAGTAAAGCAGGCTGCGCTGACTAATAAGTGCACGGAGAACGTACACAGCCACACACAGCAGCAGAAAATAGATCCGGGTTCCGATGGTGGTGGTGGTGGTGGGGAGGGGGGGGGGGGTTTGGGGGGTATTAGTAGTCATGTCACACAGAAGCACTTAACAGGCCAGTAGAAAGAGATATCGATTTTTCTGGCACTGTTAAATTGCATCCCGACTCAACAGAGGGGTTTTAAACACGGCAGATTTGGGTGATTTGGGTACAGAACACAACCATGCATAAGAAACAGAGCGGGAGGTACAAGCAAATGCACGTTCAGTCTTTACTGCCGTGTGAAAACGTCTGTCTGTAGACAGCGATCCGCTGTGGACGGCAGACACCCACACTAAAACAAGCACTCACACCTATTTGTCGCTCCCATTTGTTTTGTGTTTTCGGATAATTCGGCTTGGGCCTGCAGATCGAACACACTGCCAGCGTGATGCTAAATGCTTTCAAGGTGCTCTCATCTCTTAAGCACATAAGGCTGCTGTATTTAGGGTGCCTTAAAGGGTGTACTATTGCACTCAACACGAGGACAATGATGGCAATATGTGAAAACAAACTGGTTCTTTAAGAAGCTGAGGCCTCGTCCACGTGTATCCGGATATTATTTTATACACTTTTTGTCAGTATAACTCTTGTCCACACAACGATGCCCTCCAAGGTGGAGATTTTTGGGCATTCCATTTTTTTGAAGTGTTGTCATGTGGACGAGAAACCTGGGGTTTTAGAAAATGCTAACATTGCAACGTATGCATGTTCCTGGCTGAATGTCAAATACCTCCTTACTCCCTATATAGTGAACTACTATACAAGTCTACACAACTACAGCGTCTACAAGCAGACTAGAGCCTGAACTAGAGAGTTCAGATTTCCACATTCACATAAATGTAAATACGGTTCTATTACTAACCCACTTACTAGCTCTGTTTAGATTTAGACTTGTATAGCACACTACATAGGGAGTAGAGTGTAATATTGGATTAAACCCAAAGTCTTTTGATGTCTCTCTTTATAAGGTACTGTCGCCCCATACAGAGCGTTTTCATCTAATCTTATATTTTAAAAATATCTGGACACGTGAGAACGGGGCCTAACTGTTGTAAGGCTTGCCAGTTTACCACTAATACGATACCACAACAGTACAGTGTTCAGAAAACAAAAATGAAATTTTGAAATTCATATATGTTATAAATGCTGATGATGGTAAAATAGTAGTAAATCAAAAACATACACGTTTCTCTTTTATGAATATATCTTAACCTCTTAGAACTCTTGAAACCACCAGCTCCTGCTTACTGGCTTTTTTCCCCCTATAGTAATAACTGAGCCTGTTTGTCTTGCCGTGCATTTAGTAACTGATTAGTAATCCGTATGGTGTAATAACAGTCACAGAGCCTAAGAGGTTAAAAAGAATGATCTATAAATGATCAGACAGTAAATTCATAAACATTTTCTCCTGGTTAAAGCAGCTTTCAGAGTCAGTAAATGCTTAAGATTGATCTGGTTTCATTCGCCACCACTTTGAACATCAAAACATTCTGGCAACCAAATTCACAATTTTCCTCATAGTTCAAGTGCAGCAGCTTCTTTCCTTGGGCAGCTTAAAGCTTCAGTCATGTGTCCAGTGGAATTAGATTAGTAGGATTAGTAGCAGGGCAATGTTTAAAAGACTGCGGCGCCTAAAGTAAAAATGTGTTTATAAAATATAATATAATACAATGTATTATAAAATAATACAAATGTAATGTTGAGAATGGTATATAAATATTTGATTATAATTCTATAATTCTATATTATATTTGATGGTGTGTACATGTATGTATATATACACCCTATTAAAAAAACACCCTATATTATCAGTTTCTCTGGTTTACAGGCAGTGTGTTTAGGGAAATTAACATTTGCGCTGTATTTCATAAACCACGGACATTTCCCCTAAATTTCAAATAAAAATATTACTATTTAGAGTATTTATTTGCAGAAATGATCTGCTCAAAAACAACTGCTCAAATAATGTAAAGAAGTCTTTATTCAGATTTAAACAACACAGTACTAATATTTGAACTGAGAGCATTTAGAAATCACCATGGTGAAATAACCTTGACTGTCAATCACAGCTCTTATGTCTTGTCAGGCTCTCCACTAGTCTTTCACTTTGCTGTTGGGACTTTATGCCATTCATAGTCTGTAAATTCAGGTCACTCAGCTTTGTTTGATTAAATGCCTGGGAGATATATATATATATATATATATATATATATATATATATATATATATACATATATATATATATATATATATATATATATATATATATATACACAAAGTACAAGTACGGTACAAAGTGGTCTTCCATTTGTAGTCATTCCTGACTGGGACAGACTTTAACACTTTGATAAATTTTTAATATTTTCCTGAAGGAATGTGAGGTAACTAACCCAGAAAGCAGCTCTGTGAAAGTAGACGAATATCTGGGGTCTAAAGGGGAACACTGTATAAATGCAGTGCACGACAGAACAGACAACAAGACAAAGCTGCAGCATTCCTGGAAGCTTCTTCAAAAGGTTCTTCAAAAGATAAACACTCCTCCTTACTGATGCACCATCTGGTATTTCTCTTATTACGCGCCCTGCCTGTGTGTCCGCACTATGGAGGCATCAGGAGACGTCAGAGTGAAGCTTCATTATCCGTAAGCCTCTTCTTAACTGAGTTGATGATTAATAGTCGTAACCACTCAACGACACTCATAGGAGAGCCTTCGAAATAATTACAGCTCATTTTTTGTGAAGTTGATGTGCTGTGACATGACAGAATGACAGACTGGCAAAACTTTGTGGTTTGTGTTTTGAACTCAGTGGAGGAACCAGCAGCGAACATCTGAACAGCAGTTAAGGGAGACGCTACGTTTGGAAAGTCAGCGAATAAACCTCCTGTCCAGCGAAGCAGTGTGTCAGTGTGCTCTAATCGTGTGTTACATAAGACCTCAAAAGCAAGCTCTCCCCCAGTACCCATATCACTCTCCTTACAGCTCTCTCAACATAGAAACCCCACTCAGCAGACCCCTAAGGGAAAGTCAGGTTATGACACAACAGTAGAACCATCACAAAATAAGACAAACACACATACACACACACAGAGGTTTGTTATGAGAGGCTGTCTGAACTAGAGATGTGCATTTTAATTTTGATATTTGAGTTATGGTAAGGAACGGATAATCAGGAAAGCAACATTTAGCTTCACTATGGTTAAAAACATGGTAATTAATACAACACTACCGCTAACCAGCACAATGATAGACGCTGGTGGGAACTCATCGTCTTCTGTTTTCTCCTCAGTGGACGATGTGCCACCAGGTTAGTTTGTCAAAACATGTTTCTCTGTTTTTGTTGTTGTTAAGTTGTAAAGTTATTCACATCTAGCTAGTTAACAGCTAGCTAACAAAGAGTTATCAACTTCAACTAGTAGTAACACGTAGCCAAACATCAGTTTGAGTAATTAACATCCATCTAACATCAGGTATAGTAACATTTAACATCATCTAGAGTAGTTAACATCAGTAGTTAACAGAGAGTTAACATCCGTTAGTGTAGTAAGCATCAAGCTAACATGCGTTAGAGAAGGTGACATCTAGCTAACATGCGTTAGAGTAGGTGACATCTAGCTAACTTCAGAACATCATCTAGAGTAGTTAACATCTAGCTAACATCTGTTATTGTTGTGAGCATCTAGCTAACATCCATTAGAGTAGTTAACATCCAGCCAACATCATCTAGAGTAGTTAACATCCAGCCACCATCATCTAGAGTAGTAAACATCCAGCCACCATCAGCTAGAGTAGTTAACATCCAGCCAACAGCAGTTGGAGTAGTTATCATTTAGCTAACTTCAGGACATCATCTAGAGTAGTTAACATCTAGTTAACATCTAGCTAACTTCAGAACATCATCTAGAGTAGTTAACATCTAGCTAACATCTAGAGTAGTTAACATCTAGCTAACTTCAGAACATCATCTAGAGTAGTTAACATCTAGCTAACATCTAGAGTAGTTAACATCTATCTAATGAAAATGAAAAGACACTACTACAAACTAGCAGAACCTTAAGGTAGAGCCCTATATTGTGAGCAGGGCACAGTATTTCAGACACAGCTACAGTTTCCTGACACCCGTGGTCAGAGCTGCAATTGGCAGAAGTGTAGTTATAGGGGGAATTCATAGATTTGTAAATATTGCGGCACATTTCTGTTACAAAGATGGAAACAAAGTCATTCAGCATGGTTTGATGTGGAATGATTCATTATAGAGAAACTTACCGACTAGGTTTTCTTTACAGTGGTGGTGATAGGAACCAGGGGTCACAATGTCTACAACACAAATATAGCCATTTTTATTTCCTACTACATGCGTCTTCTGATTTTATATGGAATTTTGATGATGAAAAAATGAAGAAAAAAATCTTTTCAGAGACTATTTGTCCTTACAACATCTTGCTTCTTGCATGTACCAACATCTTGCATGTATAGGTATATATAGATATATTTTTTCTGAAAGCTATTGTAAAACTTAGTCATCGTCTCAGGCACTGGGCAGCATATTCATAACCATTTCCTGTAATAACTCTGTAAAGGCATCAAACTCTTCAGACGTCTGGTTCCTATCACCACCACTGTGAACAATTCCAGCTTCTCTAGAACAGAGCATTTCACACCAAACCACTCCCAATGACTTTGTTTAATTTAATTCTGCAGAAATGTGGAAAATCTGTGGAATTCCCCTGTAAATAGCCTTTACCCCTCCTGTTGCCCGTTGTAGTCGTAGCATCATTAACATAACTGTAGTTTGTTTCTCTCTGATTACGGAAGCTACAGTGAAGTAGGCTAGTGGGCTAACTGCTATTTGTCAACCTGAAATAAAGCGTCCTAGCCGGCCTCCTCCTAAAACCAAACTCTGGCTATGCCACTCCATTATTTCAGTGTAATTTGCTGAGTGCTGTGTGCAGTAAGTGAAAAAACCAGGCTTGATGCCAAAACTCTAGATGCTGTGTTGCTTCTGGGATGTGCTGGCGGGCTGCTCGCTCTGCCTGTGTGAAAGCTCTAACCTGTTAACGTGAGCGCTGAAATGAAAAGCAAGCTGTTCCATTGTGCAGAGGTAGTGTGTTTGAAACAGGCCTAAAGCTTTCTAAATCTAACCTCTAAAATCACCCAGCACACGACCCGTTTACCATACTGCGGCAGTACCGCAGCATCCGGTCTAGAACCAGCAGGCTGAAGAACAGTTTCTACCCACAGGCTATCAGGCTCCTGAACAAGCTGTGAAGCTGTGAATTCATCTCCAGTCCATCTATCCTTATCCCTCAGTCATGATGTGATTATATTATATTACTGCTATAGACATGGTCACCTAGCCACCTTAATGCTAGGGTAAGAGTTTTCTTTAACACCTATACTCAGCACACAAGACACAACACAACAGTTTATGCACATTTTAAGCTGGTGTTGTTTACAGTCTACAGCTATAGACATGAGTCTTTGTATACTTTACATATTTATTATTAAACCATATTCTGTCTTGTAATAGCACTACCATGGTAACACCAACTACTGTCTTTTTGTCTAGGATATTTTGTATTTATATTTATGTGTACTTTCTTTTGTGTTGTGTTGTTATATTAAGCCAAAGCAGTCCTCAGTAGCTATGTTTCCATCAGCTTTCTGCGCAATTTACAAGCGGAAAAATAAACCTAAACTTAAAAGAAGAGAGAGATTTAAGTTGTGTTTCACATGTTTCAACCCGTTAGCATCCCTGAGCTTCTTCAACTTTTTATTTAGAGCTCTCTCTATTCTCTGTTCTCTCTTTCACATGCTCTTTAAAGTCCTATTCGGATGGGATTCGTTTTACATGGGGAGGTGGAGTAATGTAACTTTACTACAGGACGCCTGTATAATTTATGACGATAAGAGAAATCGTGGCATAAATGACTCCAATAAAATGTGATGATGGCCGATCTTATAGCCCACTTATAGTAAAAATTAAACGTTAGTTTATAAATGTTCATAACACACAGCGCAACACTGGTGTCACATCTTTGGCTCATCTTCTGGTTTTGACTGAGGTTTGCCACTGAAGGTTGCTTAAGCGCCTCTGTACTTAAGGAAAACTACAAAACTCCTTTTCCACAGGATATGATGCAATATTTACCCACATGTCGATTTGCACTGGATTAATATAACCTGAAGTCATTATTAAAGGTTGTTTTACAGAATAAATGGCGCATTCTGACCATTTGATTAATAATAAACGAATACATTTAAAGTAATAATTACAAAACCCCACCTCCTCATGTAACACTAATCCCGCCCAAATAGGGCTTAAGAAAGCTGAAAAAGGGCACCGCTCCTCTCATTTCCATCTCGGTCCAAAATCCTCCTCTTTCAGCTCCTGTCCGCTGTGCTGGCTGTCTTTGTTTGTATTCATCCCAAACTGTACACTTCTACACTTCACTAACTGCACTAGACCACTAGTTTTGTGCACTATTCAGAATGCTTGTGTTTGGTTTGATACGCAGCCGCTGTGCTTGCTGAAAATTGATCACATGCCGCTACTTATACACCGATCAGCCATAACAATAGCATCAGTGCCAGGTGAAGTGATGCTAATGTTACATCTACAGTGGCTTCATCTGTCAATGGGTGGATATATTAGGCAGCAAGTGAACAGTCAGTTCTTAAATGTGCTGTGTTAAAAGCAGGAAAAATGGGCAAGCATAAGAATGTAAGGATGTGAGCATCTTTGACAACTGGGTCAGTGGTCAGTATCTCCCAAAAGTGCTTCAAGAAAAGACTACCAGTGAATCAGCGAAAAGGTCATGGGCACCTAAGGCTCATTGATGCGTTCTATGGAGGTCCCACCTCACAACTTACAGGACCTAAAGGATCTGCTGCTAACGTCTTGGTGCCAGATACCAAAGAACGCCCCTTAGAGGTCTTGTGGTATTCATGGGGGGGGCTTCTCAGTATTAGCCAGGTGGTACTAATGATGTGGCTGATTGGTGTATGAGCAAAAAAAATCTTTGGATGGAAACGTAGCTACTGTAAGCCTCACCAAACCACACTGCATGGCGAATCCTAAACCTACCCGCTGTATAATCATAATACAATAGTTTTTTTATTTTAAAAGTAACAGCTAAAAGTTCTGCTTTCCAGTAATTGAACATATTTGACTTCAAACACACTATAAAACTCCAGTGCGCTTACCGTCGTCGTCACATTCCTCCGGAGGTTTGGCCTTCTTCGCTAATCGCGGATCAAGCCACGATGTGGTTTTGGTGTTGTGACTGAAGAGGCAAAGAGAGAAACACAGCTTCAGTATATTTATCACTGAGTGTTTGCTAATGTACCTGTATTTACTGCTAACTGCTCCTACTGCCCTCTCAGAGCCCAAACGAGCTCACTTCCACTGAAGATTTACACTTCTACACCAGCATGAACCTCTAGTCTGCTCATGTAATACAGCCTCCTGTACCCGACCCCGGCAGACAGCAGGTTATAAAGAGCTATTAAGGAAGTGCAGTTAGATAAAGTGTTGCTGTAGTGGGTTTTAGGATGAGATGAGGAAGATTCACGACTGGAAATCCAACATGCCTGCGCGACGGTGGGCGGCACAGTTCCAGTTAGCAGAATGGCAATCAATAATTTTAATGAGCCCCCTGCCTCCCATTACACACAGAAAGAGGGGGAGCACAGAACAGCTAGCTCTCGCTCGCCCTCTCTCTCTGCTTCTGCCACTGCATCTCTCCCATTTTGCCTCTCTCTCTCTCCATCTCCTTTTGCATCTCTCTCTCCCATTTTCCCTATCTATCTCTTTCTTGCTCTCTCTGCTTCTGCCACTGCATCTCTCACTCCCATTTTTTCCATCTCTCTCTCTCTCTCTCTCTCACCTTCTGCCACTGCATTTCTCTCTTACATTTTCCGTATCTATCTATCTGTCTGTCTGTCTGTCTGTCTATCTATCTTTCTCACTTTAACTCGCTTTCTCTCTCCCTCTCCTTCTGTATCTCTCTTTCCCATTTTCCCTCTCTCTCTTTTTCTGCCACTGCATCTCTCTCTTTCCTGTTTTCGCTATCTATCCCCTGCTCTCTTTTTCTCTCTCAGACTCTCTCTCTCTCTTACTTTCTCTCTCTGTGTCTGCACGTCTCTCCCTCCCTGTCTGTCTCTCTGTATTTCTCTCTCTGTCTTTCAGCCTCTCTCTCTCTGTCTGCAAGTCTCTCCCTGCACGTCTGTCTCTCTCTGTTGCTCAGCCTCTCTCCCTCAGTCTCTCTCTCTCTCTCTCTCTCTCTCTCTCTCTCTCTCTCTCTCTCTCTCTCTCTCTCTCTCTCTCTCTCGGCAAATTTCTCCCTGCACGTCTGTCTCTCTCTGTTGCTCAGCCTCTCTCCCTCAGCCTCTCTCTCTCTCTCTCTATCTCTCTCTCTATCTCTCTCTCTGCAAGTGTCTACCTGCACGTCTGTCTCTCTCTGTTGCTCAGCCTCTCTCCCTCAGCCTCTCTCTCTCTGTCTGCAAGTCTCTCCCTGCACGTCTGTCTCTCTCTGTCGCTCATCCTCTCTCTCTCTCTCTCTTTTTCTCTGTCTGCAAGTCTCTCCCTGCCCGTCTGTCTGTCTCTGTGTTTTTATCTCTCTCTTTCTCTCTCTCTCTCTCTCTCTCTCTCTCGCTCTCTCTCTCTCTCTCTCTCTCTGTCTGTCTGCAGGTTTTCCCTGCCCGTCTGTCTCTCTCTTTCGCTCAGCCTCTCTCTCAGCATCTCTCTCTCTCTCTCTCTCTCTCTCTCTGTCTTCAAGTCTCTCCCTGTCTCTGTGTTTTTCTCTCTCTCTTTTTCTCTCTCTGTTAATGCTGATGTTTATGATATTATGTCTGTGGGATGAATTTGCTGTAATTTGTGGGTGATTTATTCAGCAGTGCTCCGCCGCCGCGCCTCAACACCATCTATTGTGTCGATTCCTGTTCAAACACTGGATCCGCTGAAGATAAAAGAGCTGCAGTTTCATTTATAAAGATATATAGAACGCTTCGTCAGTTTGTTCACATGTTCCCATAAATAATTCCTGTATCCGTGACGCCATGCCAAAGAGGACAGCCCCATTTATCCACACATTCCTCAGCAGTGCTGAAGGCTGAGGCGGGATTAGAGGGAAATTCACTCACTCTATGAAGTAGACTTCGCCTTTCTCAGTGTACGCCATCTCCCAGTTGTCGGGTAGCGGACCCAGCTCGTCATTGCCCTGCGAGTCTGGGGGGGATTTGGGGGCCTCTCCTTCCTCTTCAGGAGCGTCTGTGGCCGTAAGGGTGGGGGTCTCAGGTGGGCACGACTGGGGGGGCACATCACCTGAGGCATCGGTGCTTTTGTCTTCATGCTCGCTCGACTCTGTGGGAAGGACAGCGTGTGAGTGTGTGTGTATTATTTACAGTGTCTGTCAAAAGTTTAGGGACACTGCGCTGTTTTAAAATGTTAACGGCTGGGTAACGGGGTCCGGAGTCCAGTACAGTTTGCTGATTTCCCTGTTCTGACAGACACACTAAACCTGACTATTAACAGGCGAGTTGATTCACATGTGCTTGACCAGGAAAAGCACAAAACTGCTGGACTCTGGCTCTCCAGGACCAGAATTGCCCACCCCTAACACAGGTGGGCTTTTGAGTTCTTTAGAGTTCTTCAGTTCCAGTACAGGAGGGTCACTGGCCTTACTGCACTAAAAGATATGAACCAGCCAATCACACGATTACACAGAAATGCTTAATATAGAATAATTGAAAGAAACTATATGGACAGTATTGGGGTTTCATAGTTTTTTTGGAAATCAAGGGTCAAAATCTATTTTGTTGGAGTAACTGTCTCTACTGCCCAGGGAAGGCAGTCTACTAGCATTGCTGTGAAGATTTGAAGTGCACTAGTTAGCCCACCCCCCTCATCCCCAACTCCCAAACTCATCCCAGCATTGGATGGCGCACCGACCATCATTCCAGAGAACACTGATACACTGCTCCACAGCTCAGTGCTGGGGGGCTTTATACCCCTCTAGCCCACTCCTGCCATTAGGCATGATGCCCATAGGTTTATGTTTTCTGCTCCAGAGAGTCCTGTACAGTACTTCTCTACTGGGACTAAACAAGCTGTGTGTGTGTTTGTATTTGCACATCAGCAACTGCTGCTTTCATTACAAGGGGTGTCCACAAATATTTGGACTTATAGTGTATCTTTATGTCACATGTCAACCTCGCTAAGATGATGCTAATTTCTACCAGCCTGATTTGATATGTTGGTATTCCGAACCGAAGGCCACAATTTAGCCATTTGTTTACCTGAAAAACAGAAAGCACTTCATTTGAAAGAATAATAAGCACTTACTGATCCAAACAGCACTCTAACACTCGCTAAATACAATAACAGCAGAGTTTTGTCCATGTTTACAGATCAGTGTGTCACAGTGTCACAGAGTCCTCATTAGAGGTTTATTAGAGATTACTGAACAACTCTGCATGATGAGAGTTCTCTCTAACCTGGCGTAATGGCAATGCCATTGCCGTTGACGACAGGGCTCTCCTCTTGCTCCTCCTCGGGTGGCTCGATGCTGTCCTTCTCCATGTTGCTGACCGACTTGTTCCTCTTCCTCTTGCCCTCGGCACTGGGGCGGGCACCCGGCAGCAGCTGGTCAGTCACATTAAACAGCATGGGCGTGGGTTCGGCCGGGGGTTTGGGCGTGCCATAGAAGTTATCTGGAACCGAGGAAGGACCAACATTATTACCACACCACTGACACATGACCATTAGAACTCTCTAGAACATTTACAACATGAGCTACGCTTTTAAAAAAGCATTTAAACGGTTCTTTGAGCAACGCCATTAAAAAAAAACATCTTTGGTTTCATAAAGAGCCATGTTTGTAATTAAGGTTGCAACAAAAGACAAATGTTTTTAAAAAGAGTCGAATAATGTACTGATTATTAAAATGAATAATCAATTATTTTGATTATGAATCGCTAAATTACCCAAATAACTCTTATGTTACTTTCAGCTTTTAAACATTCCTGCTCATATAAAAAAAAAATCTATAAACCAAAATTTTAAATCAAGGATTTGCGAAGTGGCAGTAATAAAAAAAACAACAAAAAAGCAAAAAAGACCAAAACATGAGACGCACTAATTCTAGCTGTCAGTGTGAAAGCATTCTGTGTTAATGCTACATTTGTATTAGTGACTTTTATTTTTTTATAATAATATATATTGTCTTTCATTCCACACTGTTATGGTTAAACTGTGGCTATAAAACCACGGTTCACCTGCGTCCTAAACAGTTCATAGGTAGCACAAGGAACATGTGTGATGCCGTCACCTACTAATCAACTATTAAATTAGTTGCCAACTGATTCTGTCGCCGATTTCAGTCGACTAAGCTGACTAGTAATTGCACCCCTATTTATAATGAAGACCTTTAACCTTGACATAAAGGTTCTTCACACACACATCTCTATTACAAACACGGGGCCCAATTCACCAACCATTCCTAAAAAGATATTACTTCTTCAGACCCACTTGCCCAGTTTTCATGGAGATTCCGACATTCACCAGTGTTCTCTTATAAAGGACTGGTTCTGATTACGAGACGAGCACAGCTGTGAACAATTCTGCGGCCTAAAACAACTACAAAAATGAGACCCATGGTTCTTTATGGTTCTTTTAAAGCACCTTCATTTGTATTATTTATTTAAGAGTGTCCTTTATTATAACGGTCAACACAATGGAGTTTGCAAACAGTGGCAGTGAGCTGCTTAGTATGCACACATGAAGGTTGCAGTGACTCTTACAGCAACTTTTCAAACGCGTTTCCACAACTTTGCTGAACTCCTTTTTTCTCCCTGCGAGCGTGTGATGTTTCTTATTAAAAGTGTGTGTGTGTGATGTTTCTTATTAAAAGCGACCTCACTCACAAGGTCCTCAAACCTTTCATTCAAGATTGAAAAGAAATCATGTGTATCGAGGGGAATCTGTTTAATGATTAAAAATTGAGTATGCGTGTGTGTGTGTGTGTGTGTGTGTCAGGCAGAGCCTTTTGAATTCATCGGCAGGTCTGTGGGGAGTCAGCAGAAGGGTTGGTGAAGTCCAGAGATGTGAGGAAAAGCCTGATTTCAATTACGCACTGGGGTTCTCCACTGCCCTCACAAACACACTGTAAGCCCATCTGCTAAAGAGCAGCCAGATCAAAGTTCTTCGACTCGGCCTGAATGGGATTCTTGTAAAAATTGGCAAAAGTATAGAGCATAATCAGCCGCTGACAGTTCTCTGATTAAGCTGAAGGGTAGAAGTGGATTTTGCAGTGAATCTGGTAATACTGCGCACCATAACTTACCCTAATGAAGTGCAATTTAGGAAAAAGAAAATGCTAAATTTTTTAAATCCTTCCAAAGTTCTCAGAAAATGAGCACATATCATGGAAAGCTGGTAAGTGATATGAGCAGTCTTTTGCCCTCTCTGAGTACAGTAAATGTTCAAATTGAGAATCATAAAAAAAATAAAATAAAAAAAAAAAACGTGTGTCATCAAAATGAAAGAAATGGATTTCTAAAAGAGCGGGCATGGCTGAGGGCCCAGTCGACCCCCCCCCCACCCCCCATTTCCCACACACACACACTGCCTCTCAAACTGCTTGGCACACACACAGCTTTAAGTGTCTGCCAGCTCCACGAGAAAAGAGAATCAGGGTAAAGTCTTTCCTCCCTCCTCCCCTCCCCTAATGGCCCAGAAGAAACCTGCATCTGCTTCTGAAACTAGTCCACACACCTGACAGTTAGCTCCCCCGGGCCCAGGCTGCACCCGCTCCGAATACGCTTCCTCAATGTCAAAGAGAAATGCGTACCTGCGGTTACGGGCGGCCGTGTCTGAGCACATTAATGGTGCGAGTGTGTGTTTCCAGTGGCTCTAACAGGTGAACAGATGTTGTTTACACCATGAGACGTGAAGAACACACTGGAAGCACTAATAATTACCAGGGATGGCAATTTCATATTGCACAGCTTTGTGAAATGGAAAATATCTTCAACAGGGTAACGAGGCTGCGCAGTGTAGATGTCAAGGGTAACACAAAACACTACACACTATTGTACAGTTTTCTAGTGATTAGAGCAGAGAAAAGCTTCCGGTGGTGTTCAAATTACTCACAAGGGGCCCCATGATATGATATTAGGGCTGGCCATCGAAATTCAATATGATTTCAATGGCTGGATTTCTTTAGTACTACTGAGTATCAAATCAGATTGGATTCAGTACTACTGAAGATGCTACAGACTTGGTAACTTTAGTACTACCAAGTAACAAAAAAGATTGGTATGGTATCTTCTCAATATCTTCATTACTACAGTAATGTACTGTGAGCTATTGACTAGATTACTTCAGTATTACAGAACAACAAAAAATAAGTTGGTACTACCAAGTATGATATCAACTGGATTACTTCAGTACCACAGAGTATTAAAAAAGATCGGATTAGGTACTAAATAGATATGATATAGCCTGGATTATTTCAGTACTACCAAGTATGATATCGAATAGATTACTTCAGTGCTACTGCGTATCAAAAAAGATTGGATTTGGTACTACCAAGTATGATATCAACTGGATTACTTAATACTACATGTATGGAGTATGGCATCGACTGGATAACTTCAGTACTACTGAGTATCAGAACAGATTGATTCAATACTACAAAGTTTGGAATCATCTAGATTACTACCTCATTACTGAATATAAAAATAAGAATTGATTTAGTGCAGTGTGTATGGTATCTTCTCAATAACTTCATCACTACAGAGTACGGTACTCACTGGATTACTTCAGCATTACAGAATATTAAAAAGGTTGGATTCAGTACTACCAAGTATGATATCAACTGGATTGCTTAAATATTACAGAGTATGCTTTGGACTGGATTACTTCAATGTATTACCAAGTATGGTATCGACTGGATTACTTCAGTATTGCTGAGTATTAAAACATTCAGTATGTCTGTGTATGGTTTCATCTTGATGACTTCATTACTACAAAGTATGGTATCGACTAGATTACTTCAGTATTACAGAATAATACAAAATATTGGATTCAGTACAACAAAGTACAGCATCGACTGGATTGCTTAAATAATACAGAGACTGGATACTACAAAATACTACAAAAGATTGGATTTGGTATTAAAGAAGCACAATATAAACTGGGTTATTTCAGTAAAACCAAGTACGGTATCGACTGGATTACTTCAGTACTGCTGAGTGTAAAAAAAGAATAGATTCAGTACTACCAAGTTTGGTGTGGACTGAATTTCTGCAGTACTACAGAGTATGAAAAAAACCCAAGCCATTCAGAAACTAATTTGAAGGAAGGAGTCCTTGACTTTAGCATTTTATCAGCATCAGTAAATCAACACGCACTCTTTCACAATCTTCTGTCTGATAAACTGAGAATAACACAGCTAGTTCACATTGATTTCCAAGTAGTTATTGATTATGTAGTTAATGATATGCCTTGGGAGTGTAAAAATGACCTTGTGAAGGACAAAAGGTTAATACACATAAAAACATCAGCATTGAAATAAGAAAATCTTGGTATTTGGGCCACTGTGCATTTCTGAATTAGGAAATGCTTTGAAAAAATGTGTCCTCAACTGTAAGGTGTAGGACACAGCAGGTTCTTAACTGTAATACTGACATACTCTGAGAGGTAGCCCAGAAAAAGCACTCACTACTCACCTTCATATGTTCCACTTTCTAGTAAGGCCCCACTTTTCTCTAATTCCATAAACCGGTCAACGCTCACAAAGTTGTAGTCCACACCCGGGACCTCACCCTCCTTAGGCTGTCGTGTGGTACCTGATGACAAAGAAAACACACATTTCAGAAACGCACCAAAATATCAAATAAAAAACAAACAACCAAGAGTGTCAATCAACATTTCGTAGCTTCTTTCTGGTCTTGAATCATCGAGTGCAAGACACGAATACCCTCTGGACACGCTCCACGCGCCAGTCCATCTCAGAATACCACACACACCCATTCGCTCAGACACTCACACCCAGCAACAACAGCTCAACACAGCCAATCCACCTACCATGCGTGGGTTTATTTGGAAGGGGGCAGGAAACCGGAGTACCCAGAGGTAACACACACAGACACGGCGACATCAAAGACTGGAGCGAGGATCGAACCCATAACCCCAGGCCCCTGGAGCTGTTCGGCAGATACACTACCTTCCTGCTATGTTTAAACACTGAGGTACGTCGAGGGTGGCCCTAACTTTCAATGTAGCTGAGCATCCATACAAAAACAACAGGAAATGAAAAAAGAAATAAAAGATAAAAATTAGAGGAATAAAATTAATAGAAATCAATCAAATAAAAATAAATAATGCAAAAACAATAACAGCTAAATCAAATAAATTAAATGAATTAATTAAATTCGAGTTTTCCCGCTTTGCCATCAGTGTCTGGAATATGAGACAACACAACTGGCCATGCTTCCGGTGGATAGATGGCGCTCCTCACTATGCACTCTTAAAGTGATATTGGCCAGCACAGGTGTCCATTAGCTGGTGTGCTGGACAGATATTAATCTAATTAAAACGAATAAATTAAATGGCATAAATAATAAAACAATAAAACAAGCAATAACAGTTAAGTTAAATAAAATAAATTAAAATAAATAAAGTAACTAAAAATTAAGAAAAAAGGCACTGTTTGCATGTAGGTTTCCTCCAGATAGTTCAAAAAGAGGAGGTGGCTGGCTTTGCATGTATGAAGGAGACATGTGTTAAGTCCTTACCCTCCTAGTGGTGGCATCATTGCTAGTGCTACCAAAAAAAAGGTGAGAAAAGGGGAAAACAAATTGACAAACAAAAAAATATATATATATATATTTATTTATTTATTTATTTATTTTTTAATTCACACATCGTAGGTGAATCGGTCATGTAAAACTGAATCATAGGTGTGTGGTACCCTGTCCAGGGAATATATCTGCCTTGTGCCCAATGATTCCAGGCAGCCTCCGTAGCCACCACCACCCCAACCAGGAAGAAGCAGATAAGAAGATTAATAAATAAATAAATAAATGTATATATATATATATAAATATGAAATATTTATAATGCATTTTTAATGTTTTAATGTATTATTTTTTATTAAATAATACATAGAAAATAGCTCAAACATACAAGGATTAGATGAAACTATCCAGATTAGTTAAAACAGGCCCAGGCTAAGTGGAGGTGGTTTGAGATCAAAAGTTGGTCGAAGAATACCTCACTCCTCAACCCACTCCTTCACTTGATGACTGGTGTGGCAGTTTGTATTGCCTGGTTGGGACAGCCGCCAACAAAATAAGGGACAAATCCTTCACACACATCCAGCACAGCTGTTAAACATCAGCGTATGACATCTGAGCAATTCTATCTGACTGCCAGTGTAGAATCTGTGGCTCCTGTTATTGGAGGTCGGCACTGAATACGGGTGTGGGGGGTCTAAGTGCTGGCTTAAGATCTGGCTCTAATTTAAGAGGCTGTGAGACAATAGGCAGCTCTAAGCCACATATCTTGCAATGCTGATTTCATTTAATCCTTAAAACTCTCTCACTCCGCACCTCTTCCCTGAGCCCCCAAAATGCAGGCAATCTGCTGCCGAAGCTGGACTGACTTATCAGCCTGAAATGAGTTCTGAAATAAAGTGTATAGAAGAGCCGAACTGCTCTGGATGAGACAGAGCTTCGTAGTCGGGGCCGTCTCGTCTCGTCTCGTCTCATCTCGGCTGCCAGCGAGCTTTACAGAGTCCCCCTTGAGGAGTCACTCTCGCGCAGTGACAAGGCAGTGACAAACGACCTGATCAGAGGGACAGGCAAGAGGCCAGCCACTGCGCTCAACTCTCGACAGTATTCCTACCAAACACCAGCGCTAACTATTCCAACCCAGACAACCCAGCCAACAGATAAACGATATCCCTCCCTCGGCTTTAGGAACCTCAAGTAAGGTGAGCAAATTAAGGGAGAGATTTTTATCGGCGCTCCCAGCACGACAACAGATATGCTATTACGGGTCTTCAGTGAAGCTTAATGATCATAATCAATAACAACAGGCATCCTGTAATCAGGGAAACATGATTACACGAAACCCTGCAGCTTCTGACCGAGACGAAAGATTGAATCATGAACTAGGACTGAGATTTGCATCACAGTTCTGAGAAGTGGAGTGCAGTTGAGGAGTGAACAAGCAACTCCTGCGCAGACGGAAGCAGATAAACACCAAAAGTTCCAAATGTTTGTAGACACCCCTTCTAATGAATGCGTTCAGCCACCTGAGGTCGCACCAATTGCCGCACAGATGTGCAAATACACACAGACAGCTTGTCTAGTCCCCGTAGAGAAGTACAGCCAATAGAATAGGAATCTCGGGAGCAGGTAAACATGATCCTATTGGCACCATGCTGCCTAATGCCAGGCGTGGGCTTGAGGGGTGTAAAGTCCCCCAGCATTGAGCGGTGGAGCAGTGGAAGAACTGTGTTCTCTGGAATGATTGGTGGTTGGTGCTGCATTCAATACTTCTGTGAGGAGTTGGGGATAAGGTGTGGTGGAGAACATCCAACACTGGTCTAACGCGCTGCCACTATGGGAGTCGCGAGTTTGAATCTCGAGCCATGCTGCTTCGCCATCAGCGGCCGGAATCCCAGAGAGCACAATTAAAGTGTCGCTGACTTGCACAGGTGTCAGGTGTTCGCTGGTGTGGGGAAGCTGGGGACCTGGCGCTTTCCTCCAAGCGCGTCGACTGCCCCGTGATGCCGCATTGGTGGTGGTTCGTGAAGAGGCAGTGGCTGGCTTTGCATGTATTTGATGAGACATGTGTTAAGTCCTTACCCTCCTAGTGTCAGGAGTATTGCTAGTGCTAGGGGGAGCTACGAACAGGTGGGTTCATTTGGCAATATCAAAAGATACAGGGGTAAAATTTGACAATAATGAGTGTGAAAAACCTTTAAATTGGGGAAGAACCTTTCCATCCACTTCTTCAACCTGTAAATGGCTCTCCACACTCGCATCTGTTTTACAACAATGGTTCTTCTATGGCATCAAAGAACCTCCTGTAGCACCTTCATTTTTAAAGTGTACGTATGCTTGGATTTGGATTAAATGTACAACATGGGGGTTGCAGTGCCCCTCACTGCTGTGTATTTTCTCCTGCACTGTTGACCATGTGTGCTAGGGTTTGTACACACACACACACACACACACACACACACAGGTCACACCCAAAAATATCAAGCCAAGAGCGACTCTGTAGTCCGAAAGGGATGAAAAACCAGTGATGCAGGTCTGGTGCATTGGTCACTCCTGACGATCTGCTCTCCTGCAGACTTAAGCTCTAAGCCCAATCCTCACCACCTGATCCTTCTAATTACTGCCTTCTTGATTAGCTGATGGGTAGATCTCCAGGAGGAGATGATGACAATTGGGCTACAGGATGGTGCATCAACAAGCTGTGCATGAACAGATGGGCTACAGTCTTCCTGTACACCATCAAGGAGGAACAGCATTATTGGGATTTCTACCTTTTTTACATATTAATGTCCAGTGGAGAACCATGACTATTAGAGCTAGGATTCAAAACAAGGAAAAACAGCTCTGTGGTGATGCAGATTTCTGCTGGCTTCCCTAAGGGATTCTAGTTGTATGCAAGTGCTAGGCTAATGGCAATCCAAATGAATTTGAATTTTCTGGCTGTTCTACATGACATTATAAGCATTTGAAACTTGTAAAAACATTTAGGGTCAGATTCTCAGACAAGGTTTAAGCCTAGGATTAGGCTTAATCCCTGTCTGGGAAACCAACAAGGCCCTGAGTGTTATTTCCTTATTAAAATTGGACCCACCCACTGGAAACGAAATGTGCTTGGCTGATTCCTCTACAAATTCCTAATTATGTTTTTGGATAATCCAGTTCAGTCCAGCTTCTGAAGGTCTAACCAATGGTCCAGAATTCACTGAAGGCACAGAAGGCCCTGGGTGCGTCCAGAAACCTTTGCTACTGCTCCGGTCCTCCCCTCCTTTCCTACTGCTCCACTAATACCCGGTAAGAATGCTGAGAAATCGAGGAGAGGAAAGGAGCAGGAGGACCGGGGAGTAATTGGGGAACTGGGACAGCAATGATGAATACTGATGAACTGAGCCTATCACAGCGCTTGCTTTTTAGCACAGCCCTAACACTCCAGAGCCAATCACAGTTGCTGCTCAGAGCCAGCACATATACAGCAATTCTGTAAATTTCATTGTGCTAATTGTGCTAAATGTTTAAACACCTGCTCATTGCAAAGATGCAGTGACCAGTAGAATCTGACCATCCTTCTTCTATGCTTTGATTCCAGTTAATGCCACTGCGTACTCTCTGAGCATGCATGTAGTGAGGTCACTCCGAAATCTTTAAAAGTGCTCTATCAGCACTTCATTGGCTCCCAGTTAAATTCCGTATTGAATACAAAATTCTTTTATTAACATATAAAGCCCTACATGGCCTCGCTCCTGAGTACCTGCAGGATCTTATAGTATATTACGAACCATCAAGACTACTTAGATCTCAGGGTGCTGGCCTCTTACGCGTTCCCAAAATTCTGAAAACCTCAGCAGGGGGAAGAGCCTTTTCCTATAAAGCCCCCCAGCTCTGGAATAACCTTCCAGATAATGTTCGGGACTCAGACACAGTCTCAATCTTTAAATCTAAACTGAAAACTTATATGTTTAGTTTAGCTTTTGGTAATTAATGTTTCTTAGATAAGGGCTGCAGGTCCAGGGGTTCGCGGACCCAGGGAATTGTAGTACTCTGAGATGCTGGAGCTGTCGTCTCGCTGCTTACACGCGATCACTCAGGTTTGTTGACGGTGGAGCAGATAGATGCTGGTGTTCTCAGGGTACGCCCGTGTCCGTGTTACCTTCTGGCTCTCTCCTTTTAATTATGCTGTGATAATCAGACCTGCCGGAGTCATCAGACATACCCAGATGCTGATGATCAACATTCTCTGCACTCCATAAAATTCCTCTTAGAACTAACTTCTCTCTCTTTACCTTCCCCGAGTAAATGGCCACCCAGCCCGATCTGCAGGAAGATTGCCCGCTGAGGTCCCCTCTACCTGCATCTAACCAGCTGCCACCTACCAGTCCAGCCAGCGGGTCCCCCCCAACCCGCCACCACCCATGGCTCACCCGCCAGCCGCTGCTGCCTGTTTGGTGGCCATGCTGAAACCTAGATGGACTCGTGCCTGTCTGACACTATTAATATCACAACTATTAACTTTCTGTTGTACCTGGTTTGGTAATTTTTATCATTAATGTTTAAAACAGTCTGGCCAGAGGAGGATGGGTCCCCCTTGTGAGTCTTGGTTCCTCCCAAGGTTTCTTCCTCCAGCTCTGAGGGAGTTTTTCCTTGCCACTGTCGCCGTTGGCTTGCTCACGGGGGTCTTTGACGCTTCATGTTATTTCTTCTTTCTTCTCTGTCTCTGTTCTTTATTAAGTAATAATTATGTAAAGCTGCTTTGTGACGACAACAGTTGTAAAAAGCGCTATACAAATAAATTTGACTTGACTTGACTTGACTTTAAAAGACCTTTAAAAGGATCCTGGATAGCATACCCTCATGTATCCTGTGTTCTTGTGAAGCGTCATCAGTTGCAGTCCAAGTACTGCTCCATTCAGAAGTTCACATCTAGCCCAGTACGGTCCGAACGCCAGGACAAGACTCGTGTGGACTTGGCACAGCCAGGTGAATGCATTATGCACCACACTGCTGTTCCAATTGCTAAATTACCGTACAGCGCCCTCACATCCTCGGTAGATTGTACTCACAGGTCGAACCTGCCTTTTACTTTTAGGGTTTTTGGATGCACCCCCTGAGAGTTCCCCTCTGCTACTCTCTAAAACGGTGGTCTCCAACCCTGCTCCTGGATCCAACAGTGACCCAACAGTAATCCACCCCATCTGACCCAACATGATCCAACTCCTTGACTCTCCAGTAGGAGGAAGGTTGGACACCACTGCTCTAAAATCTGTGCTACAGTTTTCTCCCAAGGGAGACATTCAAAGTGCATTACGTCCAATGCATCCACTCTTGCCTGCCTGAAGTTCTCGCAACTACTGCACCTAGTTTGCTGCTTGCTCTTATAAGCACAGTGCTCCACCTGCCATGCTTTTGACTTCCAAAATCCTAGCCTGGACAATCACTCAGATAGAAGCTTCTAATCACTTTTTATCAGAGACAATGCTCTGTCACACAGCCCTCGTAATTGCATCATAAATACGCTGCGACACCTGTCACAACTGTTTATGAGAAATTAGATCACTGTGCAACAGATGACAAACATTTGCCTTTAAACTGCCTCCAGGACTGTTAGGATTTCTGAACGCTTCCCAAGAGAGATTCGCTGTACAAATGCAAGGACTATCACCACCACCATTCAACAGGGTAGAGAGAACTGCAGCTGCCACCCAGACAGCCAGTGGCTGCTCACCCATAGAGTCCCATAGCAACCATGATAAAAAAGAGCATTTAAGGAAGACATGGATGTTCAAAAGCAGTGACAACAGCCTGGTCAGACCCCAGATACAGTATTAATGCTGCCCAATTCAAAGGCATTAGGTTTCGTACACAGACAGACTTCGAGATTATTACTCATTAACTGAATAAACCATCCTTTAGCAACACTCAGCAGCCAGTGGGTGACATCACTACGCATGACAAGTGTGCGGCAATTGACAGCATGGGCTTGCCTGCTTTAGGACTACAGACACTGTTTAAAGGAGCATTAGTTGATTAGTTGAGCATCTAGGACCAGCTTCTTGTCTGCGTTTACACGGATCTCCTGTCACTCTGTATGAGGCACTCTTCAGTGGCCCATTGCTACGGTCTCTGTCTCTTTGACTAAACAACACAGCCCAAGCTGGTCAGCTCCTTGTATCGCTGTGGGCAGAAAACCAGACTGTGCTGCCCTTAAACTACAGGACAAGAAAACAAGCAGGAGTTAACGTCAAAAGTGCTTTTCCAAAATGGAGATAATTATTAAACATAAAGAGGATGAAACTGGATGCAGATTTAGCAACGCTCAGAGTATGTAAAGCGCTGAAACTGGTATAATGCACTGAACTGTTCGAGTGACAGACTCCACATAATGAATAGAGTAGATACATCTTTATTACTTAAGAAAGCTGAGTAAAGTAAAGATTCTGGGTCACCGGCCGCTAACAGTGCTTACCAGCTTTCACAGGAAGTGACTGATAAACTCATGGGAGCTCATTACAAAGAGCTACTGAATAGTGAATACACTTGACTATTCTCACAGCAGCTAAGAGTACGAGGCGACTTTTGAGCATTTATAGGCTCATGATTTCAGGATCAAAAAGCTACATGTTTTAGTGGGCAACAACACATGTCAGGGTAAAATGCTAACACCATCACTCCCCTCAGACATGGGAGTTTGATGCCGCTTTGGCAAAACAGCACTGCTATACCTAGAAGAGTTTGTGGAGTAGCATGATTAGACAATTAATCTTTTTAAAAACTATATTCAGAGACGTGCTTTGTGATAAAAGTTGGGAACGAAAGGTGGATCAAAAGGGAAAACAGGGTTCCAGTGGTCATGTTTCTTGAATCTTAACGAATGCCTTTTTAAATACGACATTCCTTCATCATGCAAAATGAGGCAAATCACCAAAAGCAAGTTAATTTTGCAACAAAGCAAAGCGTCTTACATGCATTTGTAGCAGCTATGCACTGTATGTGCCCTTAAACCCTTCAAACTCTGTATGTAGGCCCATTCTTCAAATTCATTGCTATTAGAATTGACATCACTTTAATAGGCCCTAAATTAGAACCCTGTGGCACTTCAAAAATGCTGGTACACTATGTGACTATGGCTATACATTAATGTTCACTTTAGGATTAAGACCTTTAGGGTTAAAAGAGTTAATGTATGACACCCAGCATAGGTTACATAAAAAAAAACATGACCAGCCTAAAAGGGGTGCGGGTACATAAGGCTCCGTCCCACCTCAGCTCGCCTATCTCAGGTGCCGCTTCTTTTTTTACGGCATCCATCAGTACACTCACTTGTGAATCAGAGGTGAAGTGCGTGTTACATCACTAAAAGAAATCACGGCTCGTCCGGGTGTCTTTTTTTATCATTATGTGCAATCTGAACAAGAAAAGTCCATTTTGACCAAAGGAAGAAAAAACCCACAACACAGCGATCATCTATGTGGCTCTGAAAGGCAGAGATGTGGCTGAATAATAAAAGCAAGTCACCAAGCTCAAATAAGCTCATTTTTACTACACAGAGAAAGAGGAAGAGAGAGAGAGAGAGAGTGAGAGAGTGGGAGTGAGAGGTGAAGAGTGAGTGAGAGAGAGATGGGGATAGAGAGAGCGCGAGATGCATCATGCCCTGCTTATGTAATATGCAACACAGGAGAACATACTGCGGTCCTGAATATTCAAGAAGCACCTCAGTCTATGTCACTCCTCTATGATATTCTAAATGAGCCTAAATATGGAAAGTGTTGTATCCTTCTGAATATTCAATGGATGCTCTGGAAGAGGATGAGGCCCAGTGGCGAGATATTAAGCCACGCTCATGTGTTCAAACATTGAAAGGCATCCCGCGTTCGTCCTGTCATCCAGTGGTCATTAAAGAGCCAGGGTCATGGGAAACCTAGTTTTCTTTGCTCATTTGACACTAAAGAGTTCAATAGCTAAGTTTGGACATGTGCCAGTCCATAAAATCCACATTTCAAAGCTAATTTTAAAACGGCCTATAAAAGGCACTGCATGTTTACATATAACCACCTACAGGGGTTAAGCTCTAGGGGCTTAACCCCTGCTGGAAAGCTGTCAAAACCCCTGTTTGACTGCAGAAGACCTACAGGAAGTTTTCGCAGACTTAGTGGTGGTGCACTGTTCTACTGTGCAGCAACACCTGCACAAATAATTACCTTAGTGGAAGAGTCATCAGAAGACACTTTTTCCTGCTTCTTCGACACAACATCTAAAGATCTAAACAAGCCTGACACATTTCAGGAACAGTCCTGTGGACTGCTGAAGCTGAAATAGAACTTTTTGACCACAATGAGCAAAGGTATGTTTGGAGAAAAAAGGCAGCAGAAATTCATGGAAAGAACAATGAAGGGTTGATCATGCTTGGGGATTGTGTTGCAGCCAGTGGCACAGGAAGACTGAAGAAACTGTAAAAGCTGGAACAACAGCACATTTTGGAAGCAAACATCATAACATCCGTGATGAGAAAAAAAAGCTGAAGATGAAAAAGGAATATCTTCTGCAAGCAATGGGACTTGTAGCCAAAGGGGATGCTATTAAACACTGACCATGCAGTATTGACCATACTGGCCCGTTACCTTTTGTGTTGTTTTGAAACTGTAATAGAAGGTAATGAAAAGTAATCCTGCTAAATATTGAAGATATTTATTTGAAAATATTGAATATATATATCTTTTGGGAATCATTTTTGGCCATCTTTTACTCACATATTCTGATGAGGGGTGTCAAAACATTTCAATGCCACTGTAAAAATGAACGAATACACACAATCATTGAGTAAATAACAAAACATTGGAAAAAGGTAGGGTACGGGCCCTTTAATGCACAGACACACCCAAACGAGGCTAATCTGAAATCACTCATCGCGCAAGACGACATTCTTAGAGGATATTTCACTGGAAGGCTGATTTGGGCCTACGTCTCCAGTCAAAATAAGAGATGAAGCGGGGCACGAACACAATGGGTTGCTAAAACAATCCATACGATTGTTAAGCAGCTGAGAGTGTTTTGCATATGTAGTGACTCATCCGATCACTTCCCCAGTCCTTTTGTCTTGGGCGACACTTCCACTCCCCGCTCGCTGCTGCTGCCTCATTACGGAACCCTTTCGAGAAAAAGCAAATGCAGTGACAAAGCCATCTGCCTGCTGAGTCTGAACTACAGCAGCGGTGTCCGGCTGCTCCGCTCTTCAGCCCAACAGCTGTTGCTATACGTTCACTCATCCTTATTCATGCATGACATGACGAATCTGAATCGCGGCTAAAGATGAAAGGGCCTGCGGTTGCTGGAGTTTATCTCTCGTGCCTCTGACGATGCTCTTTTCATAGTGTCCAGAGAGAGAGAGAGAGAGAGAGTGAGCGGGTGCGCAAGAGTGGCTATTGAGGGAATGATCGCATGCCGCTTCCCGCAGCACACGTGCAGCCCCTCCGCTCGCGGCCTCACAAAAGGCCTGAAAATGACACGCAGGAAACGCAGCAAAGGGAGAGCTGATTTGCATGTGGGCCATGAATATTGATGAGCCTCATCGGCCGGATTAATATGAAGTGCCCTCCATTCAGCTTTCTGGACAGGAGAAGGGAGAAATGGTTTTCGAACCAAAAAACTATAATCAGAGATAGAAATAGCCCTTTGTTTTTTGTTTTTTGCACAAGTAGAAGCCCTGCCAGGCTATGTTTCTGGATGAGAAAGGCCAATATTAAGACCTAAATATTATAAAAAACAAGCGATTTTGACATGTGTGTCCACTCTTTCCTTTTCTCTGCTCCCTGTCTGCTTCGGCTCTCTTCAACTTCCCTCCTCCATCTGACTGCTCATTAGGGAGAGAAGCTAGGGCTTGCGTTTCTGTGTGGACATAAAACACACAACGTGTAGAGGCGTTCCACCTGAAATCCCAGTTTAAATGGAATGCAGGTGAAGCTCCACTATTTCTCTGAACTTTATTCTGGGGGATAAAGATACAAATGTAAGTGAAATAGAAGGAACATTAAAAACCCCTTGACCACTTCCTACTTGCCGCCCCTTGACGCCTGACCACTTCCTACCCCATTCCCATTACACAACAAAATGATTGAAAATGAAATTCACAAAGAACTGTGGTAAACAGCTAAAAACAGCTAACACAAAAACCTAAACATGGTCTAACCATTCATGCAGTGACTTCTGCTATCTGCTTACAATAAAACAATAAGCATGTTAGTATCTTAGTATTAGCTTCTCTACAGTTAAAACAGTAGCATGCTAGCATTAAAATTGGCCCCCTTATTACAGCCACCCCAATCTCACATGGGTCCCATCTTGGCCCTGTATTAAGTGTACACCCTATATGGGGCTCATGCTTAACCCCTCCTGGTCCCATGTGACCCTGGTGGGCAAAAATCAAAACTTACTGGTTCCCAGTTGGGCTACCCAGACAGGCCTCACATTTCCATGTTAGTTGGGAAGTCCTATATATGTACACAAAAGATTATTAAGCGCTGGTCTAATGCTTTTGCTGGTCTAATGCTGTTAGTAAGGTTATAGTATATAATGGTTATAGCAGTATAAAATATGGTTATAGCAGTGGCTAATTTGCTATTGTGATATTTTGTCCCTTGGACAGCTAAATCAGCTACAAAGTTAGTATCAGCTATTCAGGACGTAGCTTTCTTTTTCCAATGGTGGTACAACTGTGAATGTGTATATGACTATTTACTTATTTATGCCTGTATAATCCTGCTTTCTGATTTTATTAGAATTATAATTCAGATTTTAATTAAAATCAATAAAAATGTGTTCTACGAATGTCTAAATGTTTGTGAACACCTCTTCTGATGTGCAAATGCACACACACACACATCGCTTGTCTAGATAAACATGAACCTGTTGACGCCATGCCTAATAATACCCAGAGTGGGCTAGAGGGGTGTAAAGCCCCCAGCATTGAGCTGTGGAGCAGTGGAATCGTGTTCTCTAGAGTGATAGTTGGTGCTCCATCCAATTCTCTTGGGATGAGTTGGGGGATGAGGTGGGGTGGTGATCATCCAACATCCTTACCTTGCTAAGGCTCTTGTTGCTGAAAGCAATCAAATACTTACAGCAATGTACCAAAATCCAGAACAAAGCCTTTTCCCCTGGACTGCAGAGACAGCAACTTCAACAAAAACAGGACCAACTTATTTTTTCATACCCTTGATTTCGGATGAAACAATGAATGAGCAGGTGTCCCAATACTTTTGTCCAAACAGTAAATCAGTGCATGTGTTCTTGCAAATGTGTGACCTTCTGTGTTGCTTTGGAGTTTAAATGATTGGGGTTTTTCTCTTCTTTAAAGGAGGAGACAATGAACAGAAGCTCAAGGCTTGTGCCGAGGCCCAGTGAAAAACATCTGTAGCTGTACCACCTCTGGCACAATGATTAAACAGATCCACAGAATAAATCTGATTACAATGGGCACAGAGGGTGGTTTAGTGCCCCATCACAAATACACAGACATGTGTGTCTATGTGTGTGTGTTTGTCTGTGTACGCACGCATACACACACACACACACACACACACACACACACACACACACACATATACACATGATTACAGTTGATCTGATTATGAGGAATGATGACAGATCTGAAGCAGCATGCAGATTCGCCTATTCTCATTCTTGCACACACCATCACGGCCACAATGCGAGACTCTCAAAAGAGACGCAAGCTTTTCAATGCAAAATTATTTCGCTCTTCAAGGCGTTTGATCTTGGATGAACAAGGCTTTCATCTGAGCCCAGGGTGATAAATACAAACGCTACACTTCCAGAAGAAAAAGCTCTCCTGCAGGACCCCTGTATCTACGTCCTGCACAGGGCCGGACAGTAATGGTTCTACCTGGTAAGTGAAGAGTCCTCTAAATGCTAACCCAGAAGTGTCACGCCATCTTCCCATCACGACTCGGGGACACGCCTTACTCAGTGGTGCGTTACCCTGCAGCGGATGCAGGAGCGGTTGGCCTTAGTGCGCTGGTGCAGCATAAAGAAGAGCTTCCAACCTCAGACTGGAGGACTCTACGCGTGAGCCTGAAGAGAAAAACACCACGCGAACACCTCCTCTACAGCTGAAGACGTGCACCAACACGTACGGTACAACTGCTAAGCTGATACCCATACCGGTACTACAGCAGTGTTGTGCGAGAACTGCTATTTCTTGCTCCTGTGCTCCCCCTACAGGCTATAAGTGTAACTCGCACTTTAAGCCACCACTAAAGGACGCCCTTTACACACGCATTTCTGGACAAGCTGAGAGGAACAGAAAAATCGTCACTGAAAGTTAGTGAAGCATGCAGACTTAGGCGGTAGAGGAATATTGCAGGATTAAACCAATATAACTTGATATGGTGTTGTTCTGCCCACAGCGTTGTGGCTCACAGTGGCGATTTAAGAGATGCTATTCCCCCCATTACAGGTAGGTGGAGCATCAACATGATTCTGAAGCTGTTATGATGTGTAGCGTAGTGTAACGTGATCCATACATAATTCACAAAATTGTAAATTGGAAATGTTTAGATGTTAGATTTGACTGCAGTCATTTTAGTAGTTCATTAGAAGGCTAACACAGAGAGAATGAGGAGGAGCTTTTTTCCACAAGCCATCCGTGCCCTGAATGGGGACAGGGACTAGAACACTAAATTAAAATATCTACATACACAAACTGGACCCTCACTCACTACAATACACAACTATGGCTCACGGACAACTCACTACGGACAATAACGCAAATATTTCTTTTTAACTCACACATACACTCACATACAGATAAATATGTACATATGTATACATACATACACATATATATATATATATACACAGGCACGCACTATTCAATCTGTCTATTTTCTTGCTTCTTTTATTTCTATATTTTCATATTTTTATATTTTATTTTTAATTTAAATTTAACTTAAATGTAACTTTTTTAAATGTAAATTTTTTTGCACTTTTGCACTTTATTTCATTAAGTTAAGGTTTCGTTTAAGTTTACTTTTAGATCTTTATTGAATAGCTTTGATGTGGGCAGACTGTCAAAAAAGCATTTCACTGCAAGTTATACTGTGTATTACTATGTATGTGACAAATAAAATTAGTGTTTTACTGGAAGACTAAACTGTGTCCAGCTTGATCTCTCTGTAGATGATCTACAAATATTCCAATGGCAGAAAACTACCTGATAAAACTCTCAACAGTGTTAGAATCAAGATTAGCATTAGCAGGGTGACCTGGGGGAGGGTTAGATTTACTGTAGGTTGTGTTTGAGATGCTAGGTTAGGTATTAGGATCAGGTAGAGGATTAGATTTACTGTAGTTTTGGAGTTGAGGTTAAGGTTAGGATTACAGTTAGTACTAAGGTTCCAGTAAGACAAAATAAAGATGGATTTATTAGATTATATAGTTTAATATAGGTTAAATGTAGGTTGCAAATGTAATTATTATAGCTGGCCATACCTGTAATTTTACTGTTTATGTCAATTCTAGCACTACTACTCTTTTTTCTCATTTGCATATCCATATATCACCTGATAAAATGATGCAAATAATCCAGTAAGAGCTAATTAGCAGGTCTATTTTGATTGCTGCAGTTTTTACCTGCCCAATGTAGTGTTGTTACTGCTGGAGTTTAAGAATCTGGCCCAATATCTCTCCCTTTTAATGTATATCAGTAATGTTTTCCTCACCAGTCCATTCCTGGCTTCAATCTCAGCTCACCACACAGTTCTACATCCCTCAACTACAAAGCTCAGGTAAACCGAAAGCTGGAATACAAATAAAAAACATGAGCTGGCCTGAGGAGTCCTCAAGTGATAAGCTACAAAACTGCCTAAAACTGTCTGTCTACTGAATCCTCACGCCTCCTGCTTCTACAGTGAACGTGACTTCTTTCAGAAGCTGAGCCATGGTAGGTTTCCTGCAGGTGGAGGTCAGGTGAAGGCTGATGCTGAAGTGCGGCCCTTGCCGAGCAGCAGTGGAACTTTTGCAGGGCTTGAGAAGTCTGTGGGGCCTGAAGGCCTGGAATTTACTCGTAATCGTCTGCAGCTCCGGCGCCGACACCCCCAATCTGCGGTCACTCCAACCTTGAAGCCACGCACCGCTCTGCATGCTGAATCACTAACACCTCAATAAGGTAAACAGGCTGCAGGGTGAGCTGAAGGTTTAGGATAAACGCTCAGAGACTCTGAATAGACAAAGCTCTTATGCACTGAGGCTCTCCCTATGACCAGCACTTGACCAGCAGAGCAACAGGTAGGCAAAGGGTCATTTTTACGCTTAACACAAATATAGTCAATCAGTCAAGAAATACATCCCTCCAATTACCATCACGCCAACTGTTCCTGTAAATCATCACATTCATTTTTAAGTAACGTTACAATACTAATGCTAAGTGTTGAAAATGCTCAATGCTGATAGATATTGAAGAAATAAATTAAAAATAAATAAATAAAATACTCATCCCTGCCTGAACACGGTTTACTGAATTGAACCCAGAAAAGTACATATATTTTAAACCTAATTCATCAAAGCAAAACTCAAATAAAAATCAAACTTATTTAAAATATATTTCATTATATTCAAATTATAATAAAAATAACAATTACATTTAAAATGCATAAGCAAATAAATGAGCACAGTTTAATTAGCTATTAATTTCTGATAATTTCTTGAATTTAAGCTTCAAAAAAAAAAAACCTTAGACCATGAGGAAGTTCTTAATCTATAAAAAGATCACACTCATGAATCTCATATACTAAAATGATTTTTATTTACTGAATTTTTTAACCATTTATTGAAAGGTTCTTTAAGGGGAACCTCCTTTTTCAGTCATCGCTTCTTTCATGAATTTCCGGCCACAACACACTATCAAAATGGTAAGAGCTTATTACTAGGAATGCACCGAATATTCATCAACCCGGGTTATTTCAGCATTTGAACGAATAATTAATCTAGAACAATGATGACATGATCAAATCCCTCAAAGTGCTCCTCGTAAACGCAGCAAACATGTCGGCTGTCTGAAAGCATTTTTAAAGTCCGAGAACCCAAGAACGACCGTTTGCAGACACGGCTGTGCTGAATTGTAAAGAGGGGGGTAGATCTGCTGAGTTACAGCACCTCAAGTTCAATTTATCACTTGAAATCAAAACACCCTGAACAGTGTGCCGAGGACGAGAACGACACGGCGGCGGCAGCAGTGAAAAGTCCCAGCACATCCATCCACTCCAGCTGTGGCTGACTTACTTTCACTCATACTGCGCTCTGCTGGTTTGTCTGCTGGGAGGTTAAAAAAGCTTGGTGTTCAATAAATATTTGACTCTATTCTATTATTTATATTTTATTCTTTTTTAGTACGTGTCATTTCTTTAGGCTATTTCATTAAGGAAATTGTAAATGAAAGTGGCCAAATTCATGAAAATCTGTGAAATACTGAGTTCAGTATTCAGTCTTCAGGCGAGTATTTCATTTTGTTCATTTTTGGTTTTGGCCAGAAATGTTCATTTTGGTGCGTCAGACTTATTAGCAATAGGAACACAGGGCAGATGTGGATATTGAGGGGCAGCAACACAAACTCACCAAAGGAAAATGTTACGCATTACTAAGATGTTATAAAAGGAGAAGACTAAGAACATCTTACATCAATATGGTAAGTGGTGGCTCAGCGAATAGAGCGTCGGGCTATCGATAACCGGGTTGTGGGTTCGATTCCCGGGCTCAGCAAGCTTCCACTGTTGGGCCCTTGGGCAAGGCCCTTCACTCTCTCTGCTCCCCGGGCGCTGGAGTTGGCTGCCCACCGCTCTGGGTGTGTGTGTACACTCACTGCCCCTAGTTCAATAGTGTGTGTGTGTTCACTACCACAGATGGGTTAAATGCGGAGGACACATTTCGCTGTACACTGTAGCTACTTGGCTAACTATCTTAAAAGGCTAACTGCTTGCTGCTAATGCCATCCTTTTGAAAATATGACTAAGGTCATGCTATGCTACCAAGACAAGATCAGCCTCAGTTGTTAGGAATACTGAAAAATACTGGGTGGGACTGGTCCCCCCACCTACCACTCTCCCCAGTTCCTTGTTTACCCCCATTGCAAATATATATTTATGACTTTGAAGATCTAGTGCAACAGTAAAATAATGTTAAATAATACATAACAGATTTGCTAATGAGGTTTCTGACACTGTATACAGATATATACACACAACACAGTTATCTATAAATAAAATGGACAGAAGTATGTCATATAGCCAGAAGCAGCAGCAGTATTCAGAAGAAGCCTTAATGTTTATATGCTGAACTTTTGTGCATTTCCAAGCCACTGATCTGCTGCATTTGGGGTGAGGAGGAAACTGTGTGGAGGGGATTTTCACTTCTCACTGAACTATCACTTTAAGAGAGCGCCTGTGAGCACAGTGCTGTATAATGGGCAGCTAAGAGGCAAGAGGTGAAGCTTCACCCCATGTTGAGTGTTACATGAGTCATTCTGTCATTCACTGACTCGCAAGTCCAAACACATAAATGTGTGAGAAGCCTCAGTTCAGTGCAGGGTGAGCCAGGTGGCTTTGCCTCTGCTTAAGCATGCCGTTAAACACGTCTGCCGGCTCGGGCAGGGTGGGGGAGTGGGGTTGGGGGGGTTGAGGGTGGTTGTCAGTAAACTAATTAGGAAAATGAGGAATATGAAAACTGATTATTAAGGAATAATAAAATGCTTGAACAAGTATTTAGACAGGAACTGTGTGAGATATTAGTCACCATCATGCAGATAACATCGTGCTAATTGCTGACTGAACTTTTATTAGCAGCGTTTGCATTTTCAATTAATGCTTTAGCCCCGGTCACGGGCTGTGCGGACTAATTTGGAAACGCTTGGCACGTCACAGGAACATCTTTTCCAGAGTATGGGATACACAAAGCCTGATGCTAATCACGTTTGTGGGGGTGCAGGATGGAAACTCCAGCAGATAGCCCAATATCGGCTGGGTTTCCTCAAACAAATCCCTTTGCATTGAGCATCCAGCGTCCAGAAATCCTACATTTAGCTAAGTTGTCCCACCGAGGAGGTTTGATCTGTGTGCAAATAACTAAAACGTGGGGGTGGTAGCATTAGATGAAAAAGCTGGAGTCATTCCATTGGCTGGTTGAATGAATGAATAAATAAATACGAACTTGTTTGGCGTGATTT
Organism: Salminus brasiliensis; assembly: GCF_030463535.1. Lineage (NCBI taxonomy): Eukaryota > Metazoa > Chordata > Actinopteri > Characiformes > Bryconidae > Salminus > Salminus brasiliensis. The sequence continues at coordinate 7,605,961 of NC_132896.1, read as the reverse complement.
ATAACGGGGTTTTTACAAATTGCTCCTTCATAGCATAAAAATCATCGCCCATGTTAGCCCTGCAGAGACAGGACATAAACGAATATAGAAAAAGCAGATGCTCAGTGACAAACAACAACAACAACAATAACAACAACATCCCTTCAATCTCCACTCGACAGACACGGCCCCTTCACGCTGCCTTTTATCAATATTTCATACCACAGCTATTTATAGCCCCACCTTACATATGGAGATAGTTCAGCAAAGCAAAATACTCCATCTCTTCTATTAGATGTATGCCGAAGTTCTCGCTCTCGCTCCCTGCCTCACCTTGCCTCTCGTCTCGCCTCGTGCTCAGTCCGCTGCCCGGCTGCCATGAAGGATGAGGCGACTCATATATCAGGGTGGAGTTGGGAGAGGCAGCGGCTGAGGGAGAGAGGACCCTGGCGGATTGAAAAGCTATTAAAGAGTTTCATTCTGTCATCCAGCGAAGCCGTAAGACGGCTAAGCCCTGCCAAGCACACTCCAGCTGAGGAGCAGAGAGAGAGAGAGAGAGAGAGAGAGAGAGAGAGAGAGAGACAAAGAGGGAAACACAGAAGCAGATACAAGCCGGCACGCTTAAACCTTACTGATTCTCTGCACCTTCACGTAAGTCTTCGTTGCTTGTGTGTTTAGAGACGCTGGGAGTGCAGCGGCGGTCCTCTCGGGGGATTCTAGGAGACCAGTTCTGGGGTTTTTTTCCAGCATTACATCTGACGTCTGCATTTTCTTCTGTCACTTCATTTTTTCTGCTGAGCTCTGACATGACTTTCAGGGGCAGATCAGATAAAAACAAAATAAATAAAATCACACACACACACACACACACACACACACACACACACGCACACGCACACACACATGGATATAAAGCTATTCTAGCCGGTAATGCTGTTTACAGTGGACACAGCCTGGACTGCTTTTTGAGGAAGCCAGTCAGAACAGAGGTCATGCACATACATCAGTCTTAGGGCACTTTCACAGCTCATTAATATATAAATATATATAATTTTAAAAACTTTTCCTTTCAGTTTGGTTCGCTCTGACAGGTGGGAAAACCGGTACTTGTACACGCACTGTAGAAAATAAGGGGTCTCAGAGCCCTGGTTCTGGTGGGAACACGTTTTTGGGACGGTTCACAGCAGACGAGTGAAATCAACATCAAGCAGGAGCAAGCTTGTCTCAGTGCAGAGTAGCACCGCACTGACCACAACATCTGCCTGCAGCACAGACCGCTGCTAATAACAGCATAGGCGCACATGGACTGCAGAACGTGTTTCCTGACCGGTTACTGGAATTAAAACCAACTGATCATCACTCTGATTGGGAAACAGAAGTTACGCTTCTCTATTTTTGATGAAACATGAAAAAAAATATATATATGTTTTTATTAGGAAGGTAATGTGTGTGTGAGTGTCAGATCTGGACTCAAAAGAACTCAAAGAACATCCTTGTGTGTTATCTGGTGCAGTTGAGCCATTGCAGTGTGAAACCAAGCAAAGCAAAAGAAAAAGACAAGGTCACCAAAACCTAAAGTGTGGTGTAATCTTCCGTAAAGGAACTAGGTGTGAAACCAGCCTTAAAGGTGCAGTAACAAAGACAGCCTGTTTATTTCTGAGAAAATTATGTCATTTGTGAGAAACAATAATTAGGTGTATAAGACTCTGGTAAGTCACTGTCCTAAGTCATAAGAGAAAAAATAAAACCTTTAACCCCCTAACACTCCGAGGCTTAGTGTTTTACTCAGTCTCTACAAGGACCTTCGGCCCATCGGCAGTCTATCGGCCATCATCAAGAGGTTAAAGCAACATTATGTAGCAACTGTACTTTTAAAATAGCAGCTTCAGAATCTCGTTGATTCTCCACTGACTGTAACAGGGACAACAGCATCTCTGTCATTCCCACTCTGGGCCAGAGCACTGCTGGGGAACCATGTAATGCTGTGTAACCTGAGTCTGGCCTTAGCAGAACATACCAAATTCACCATAAAGCTGCTTTAACAACCACAAGAAATGAGTGACAAGCATCACCTGGCATGAGAATGCACTTTTGGTGATCGGGTCACATTCGGATTTCAATGGTATGCATGAAAACGCAAGGTAAAACACCCACAAGACCCCCAAGATCAGATCTCAGTCTTATTTCCGCTTGTGATTGTCGGGTCTCTCAAACTACATCCCGTCCACATTTTTTACAAGCGGAAATACGTCTGTTTAGGAAAAGGTTACGAGTAATGATTACGGGTTGCTGTGTTTTTTTTTACACAGGAAAGTAAACTCAGATCTCATGTGTTCACACTGGTGAGTGTAACCAGGATCAGGTCAAAGTAGATCCAGATACTATCCGGGCAGAAAACGCCGGACTGTTAATGCCGAGTGTAAACAGGCCCACAGTGTACAGTACACAGAAAACGTCCGCTGGCACTCCTTTTAAACACAGAAAGAAGCTCACGAACAAACGATGCTGCAACACTGTTCCGATATCCAGACACACACGGCATTCTTTTGAGGGAATTAGCAATTCTACCCTTATCGTCAATCAAACCACAGGAGCTCACGAACACATCAAAGCCGAGCGCAGGAGAGCGGCCTTTCTAACAAGCAGAGGCAGCGGAGACGGCTTATGACACACACATCATCCATATTTCAGCGCGCCACATTAAATGAGGCCTGGGCACAAACAGAATAATCAATACGACACGGCTAACACACGAGCCGTGTTCACATCAGGGCAACCTCTGTCTGCTGGATGGCCGGCAAGCGCTGCCTGGACAGATGCAGCTGTATGAAGGAGTCCCCAAAATATATGAATGCTGCTTACAGTTAACACCACCACGGCTAACCTACCAGTGTTATGTGAATGGTGTTAGCCATGTTAGCATACTGGCTAAAATATTCCATTTAAAACTCTCACACTCAGACATTACACTCAGAGTTGCAAAAGTACACTATATGTCCAAATGTTTGTGGACACTCCTTCTAATCAATGCATTCAGCTACGCATTGATGACGGAGATGTACAAATGCACACGTACAGCTTGTCTAGTCCCTGTAGAGAAGTACTGCCAATAGAATAGGACTCTCTGGAGCAGCTAAACATCATGACCCTATTGACACCATGCTGCCTAATGCCAGGTGTGGGCTAGAGGGGTATAAAGCCCCCCAGCATTGAGATGTGGAGCAGTGGACGAGCTGTGTTCTCTGGAATTATGGTTAGTGCTTCATCCAATATTTTTGGGACGAGTTGGGGATGAGGTGGGTGGTGATCATCCAACATTCTGACCTCACTAATGCCCTTGAGGTAGGCCTAAGTTGTATGACTGTGGCAGTGTGTGTGTGTGAGAGAGAGAGAGTGGGGAAATACCTTATAATAAATAAATAGCTTCAACAGCGTATATCAGGTCAACGTACAACCTACCTGACCCCCCCCCCCCCCCAAGCCATGACACCCTAAGTACAGTGGATACCCGCATGTCCCCGAAAACATGGTCACCCCCTAGAATTGGGATCAGATGGTTTTAAGATCGACCAGAGGTGTCCAAACTATTGACTGATACTGTGCGTGCTTTTGAATTAAACTGACACATAAACTGACTGACTGGGGAGCAGAATCTCGAGAGTGTGTGCGTGTGTGTGTGTGTGTGTGTGTGTGTGTGTGTGTGTGTGTGTGTGTGTGTGTGTGTGTGTGTGAGTGAGAGTGAGACGGCAGAAGGAGAAGTAGCTCATCATGTTGACATCAGGCTCCAGTATGAAAGACTCGCTCAGCTTCACATTGGCTGATTCACGTGTGAACAAAGTCTACAGTATCAGTCTCGGGAGATGAGCCTTAGTATTACACAAAAAAAGAGCTTCTTTAAGGGTTGTTTATAACCATGGCAACCTAAGGATCCACTTGAAAGCTTAAGTGGTTCTTCAAATCCAATAAAAAAAGGTTCTATATAGCAATGTTTCTCAACCCTGGTCCTGGAGGCACCCTGCCCTGCACATTGTAGTGCTTTCCCTGCTAATCAGCTCATTTACAAGTGCGTTCAGAGAGATGCAGGGGGGGTGTCGGGGTAGGGAGTGCACTCAAATGTGCAGGGCAAGGTGCCATTTTAAAGGGGTAAAAACTATTAACATGATCGATCACTGACCAAACATGCCGTTGATCAGCCAAGACATGTCTGATGTCCGAACTTGGCTTCTTTTGTTCAGAACAGGAGATGCTAGGCTAATGTTGCTAACAAACACTGGACTTAAACTGTCACCAATCACACCCTGGTTAATACATGCTCAAAAAAGTCTCTCAACCCGCTCAAAACACACCCAGATCTTCAACTGGTTTGTGCAGAGAACTCAATTAAATTGCGACTGTGGGTGTGTACCAGTACCAGTCAAAAGTTTGGACACACCTGGTTAAATGTGTGCTGATCATCATCTTAAAAGCACAAGACGTTTACTGGCTATTTCTTGGTTTTGTTAAATGAGTGAATGTGTATGTATTAATCTACACTATGCTAATACTGCAGCTGAATGATTTGAGAGGTATTTCTACCCTCACACACATACACACACACACACAATGCCAGGGTCCTACAACAGGCCTACCTCAAGCCACGTCATCCTAACTACGGTGTATACCAAAGAAGAAGAAGATACTTATGGTGGAACTTTTTACACCGCTTACAGCTGTTTACACCACTGTCTTCACCGCTTACAGCTGTTTACACCACTGTCTTCACCGCTTACAGCTGTTTACACCACTGTCTTCACCGCTTACAGCTGTTTACACCACTGTATTCACCAATTACAGCTGTTTACACCACTGTATTCACCAATTACAGCTGTTTACACCACTGCCTTTTTGCAGGCAGTACCTTATCACGACCTCCTCCACCGTTGCCATGCCTGTTGTTCATGGTGTTGGGAGAATCAGAAAGGTGAAGTGTGAGTGTTGGGACTCGTAGCCAGCTATCTAGGCTTCGACAAGTTAGCTAGCAGCCTAAACACCACAGCACAGACCCTATTCCAGCTAACTGAGGCTCAAATCACACCTTTATAGAGGATAAGGCCTCAAACCTTAGAGCACAAAGGCGAGGTAAAGGTCTCAGGGGTGTTTTTTCCACTGTTTTCAGGGACTTTTAGCAGACTGGTTCATCCTTACTCGTCTTTCAGTCAAACTCAGAGTTGCTAAACTTGCAACTTTGATGGGCTTGTTTTTCCCCCACCTGTTTTCAGAGCAACATCACTAATCTAAGTGGGCTCCCAGAACGCCCCCACCCTGTGGCTCTATTAAATACACATGGGGAATGAGCTTATTTGGCCACGAACTAGAAAACTGACACAGAACGGAAATTCGAAACAAACAGGTCATCATTTGGAAATACTGTCTTCATTTTGTGATAGCATGAACGTTTTTAAATACCACGTTGTTTTCAGATAGTTCAGCGGACACTGAACTGCCGTTTAGCAGATGTGCTGCTTAACATCCACGCCAACATACAAGTATGAACGTTTGAAGTGTAGGTATTTCTTTTTGTAAGTAAAGGGAGTGTTAATGAGTCTTAAATACAGTGTTAGCAATCTCCAATTCTGAACTAAAGAAGCGATGAGCAGATACCAAACCTAATCTGCACCTCAACATCTGTGGTAAGGGACGAATCATTAATCATCAATAATTAAAAGATTTTGCCAAGCTCTAAAACATCTCCTAATTTGTTGTGCTGCACTTCATATACTACACTAAAGACTGCAGTACTAATGGCGGGGTCTCATTTTTGACAGTCGTATCGAGGTGATATACACATGTGGACTTGGCCTCAGCGTAGATGTGAGGATTGATCCTTCAAAAGAAAATTCAAGATTAAATGTATTGACAATTGAGTATTGATCAGCCCATCCCTAGTGCATGTCTCTTCTCTGTCAATAGCTGGTCAGAATCAATGATTTCAGAGCTGTTTTTACTCAGGATCTGTGTGTGTGTGTGTGTGTGTGTGTGGACATTTGTGCCATAGAACCCAGCATTCTATCAATGTATGAGTGTTTAAGAGAGCAGTACAGATCATCTGTTATGGCAAGTGGTCTGTAAAAACAGATTCTGAGCATTATCCATCAACAGTGCAGACAAAAAAAAAAACAAGAACAGCCAACAGAGGATGGGTGTGGCCACGTTTTATTAGCCACCTAGTCGGCCATAACCTTTAGAGCTGACTGGGAAGTTTTTTTCCCCATGAACGGCACAATGCTTTTATTTAATTATTTCTTTTTTGACTCAACATTTTTAGTCAGGACCGCCCCATAACACGAACACACCAGTCCTTGTTACGAGCCACATGAGGTCAGGTCTTTGGACACCTGCACACACACATGGGGCGTTGGGTGATGCCAACTGAGCTTTTTGAGAATTTCTGCTACGGATGGCTGTGGCATCACTGGGATTGAACCAGCGATCTCCATACATCAGGGACTAACCTGAAAATGCAGTCAAACCAGATGCAATAGCACATCTCCCATGACTGAACGTTTGCTTTTAAGTTTATTAGAGAACATGGACCTTACCGCACTAAAATCTATAAAAAGTGGAAGGGTGTAAACATCAGAAGGCGTGTGCAACTATTGTGTAGTTGGAATGAGCTTATTTGGTCATGGACTAGATATGAGACACTGAACAGAAATTGGACACATCAGAAAGGTCCTCAGTTTGTGATACCGGCAACCTTTTTAAATGCCACTGTATACGGTAATACCGGTATGCCGCCCAAGCCTAATTTCAATAGTAATTTTTTAGGAATCTGTCACTACTGATGCATTTCGTCTACGATCACATGTATCACAATAAATATCACGCATCATTAAATCTCTTTAAATATGGCAATATAGGATTTTTCCCATATCGCCCACCTCCAGTTGAAAAGTCCAGTACAGTACATCACTACATCCACGAGGATCAGCAGCATTCAGACCAAGAAGAGGGCAAAAACTGCAGCTAGTGTGGATATGGAGACTTGCATAAGAGGCCCAAGTGGCTCTGAGAGTTGTTGGGGACGTTGGTGGGTGACGCAGAGGCTGCAGCATTCCCGCTGTTCCTCTTCACATTACGGCAAACTCACCTACAGCTGCTCTCAGCGAAACATCCGACCAAATGCCGAGCGCTCGCTGAGGGGGAGGTAAGAATATAAATTGTTCATTAAGCAAAATGATCTCGCCCTGGAGCGAAGCAGGTTAGTAATCGCAATGACTCTGTTCTTTAATGGTGAAAGCTTTTGGTGCAAAAAGCGCATTTCCAAGAAAGCAACCATCGGCCACGAGATCCGCAACTCCTGTGACGACTGCAGGGGATGTACAATCATGAACGCACAACGTATAGCTGCACAGCGGGGTATTTTTAATATTCAGAGGCTAAGGCTATTTATAGAAGGATGCAGTTCAGCTTGCAGCTACCAGCGTAAATGGTTTTCTTGGGTCTAAAATGCAACTCTTGTTCCTTACGGTGCAGTTCATTAGCCCTGGAGTGTCGGTTTACTCGAGTAGATTAGTGCGAATGGCTTCTTGTGTCTAAACCGCACAATAACCCTTCATCCTTATGGTACAGTTCATTATCCCCAGAGAACCTTTCAACCCGAGCAGATTTGTTCCAGCGATGAGTCGGGTTCCCCTACAAAGACAAATATTTACCTGCTCATCTGAGAACGCACAAACAGTCTGGTACCCACACTAATTATCTTCTACACAGCAGACGCCTGTTTAGGAAAAAGAGAGGGGGAAAAAAGAAAGAAATCGAACCAATGATCCACCACACTGGCTGCTAAAGAGTATTGTTGCTTTGTGCGGCTCGCCTCATTAGGAAGAGAACCGACTCGAACTGGGCCATAAGCCCTCAAGGAATTCAAAGCCCTCACAAATCCACTCTCCTTCCATTCGGTCTCATCTGCACGTATCGATTCGGCCATATTCCCTCCACTCTCTTATCCGCGAGCCCTTAAATCCGCCGCCGACGTCCAGGAGGGCCTCGCGTGGCCGGCGGCTCTGGATCCGCCTTAATGAGGGCACTCTCCGGGACTCTAATGGGTGACTTCAGCCTGTTCGGAGATTAAGTGAGCGACTGATCTGGGAACAGATGACTGGAAACCTCAGCGCTGGAGCTTTACGTCACTTTACAGACTGTTTGTCTTCAGCTTGTTTGGAAAAGCGCTCAGACCCTTTTGGAACGTCTGTCACGGCTTAGTGGGGGCTGCTACAGTCCAACTCGCTATGCGGACAGAGCTGAATGGTGGGGAGCATGCAGCATTTGAAGGCACCAATGCAAATACAGTATGCATCCATACACCGCCCATCAAACGTCTGGAAGCCCTTAGGTTCTTTACTTTACCACCAGTTGGATCCAGGAGTAGGCTTATTCCACATACAGAAAACAACCTTATTTGGTCATTGCCATTTTTATTTGCAGTAACTGATGAAAACGCCACACAACACGCTGTACCCGTAAGGCCATCAGCATTGAGAAGGACCCCACTCGTCCAAGCTGGACAATTGAAAGTGGGATCAGGAGAAATACAAATGCCTTGGAACATGGATGGGCATCTTGGATGGCAAAGAAAACAAGCAAACTGATCCTTTATTGGCAGCCTGAGTACCTAAACAGAACAACATGGTGTTCTGGAGAAACACTGTCTATATGGTCACCAAGAGTTGAACAGCAATAAATATTAATGATCACTTCCATAAATCAACCACAACATTAAAATCACCGGTCCAATATTGTGTAGGTTGCCCTTGTGGTGGCAAAACAACTCGTAAAGTAATGGATTCCACGAGACCTCTGAAAGTGTCCTGTGACCGAGACTGTCGCCGGTTCACCGGTTGTCCTACCATGGAGCACTTTTGGTAGGTATTACAATATGTCCAAATGTTTGTGGACACGCCTTTTTATGAATGCATGGAGCTACTTCAACTTACATCCATTGCTGACACACAGAGCTTGTCTAGTGCATGTGAAGAAGTATTGCCAATAGAATAGGACTGTCTGGAACACCTAACATGAAGCTATTGGCACCATGCCTAATGCAAGGCATGGTCTAGAGGGGTATAACTTCGGGGGGAAAAAACAATGAATGAGCAGATGTCCCAATATTTTTGTCCATATAGTGTATATTTTATAGATTTTGCCTAGATTTTAAATATGCCGATATATAACTGGGAGCATTTACTGTGTAAGATACAGCCAGTATTCTTCACCAGCATGAAGCAGGCCATTAGAAATCTGAACTGCACAGTGTACATGTTCCAGTTTCAGAGATCTTTCCTTTCCAGGCTCTGCAGCTGAGTGACTCTGTCTGCACATTGGTCCGAGTCTCAGGGGTGCTGGTTCCACTGTAAGTGTCTTTCTCAAGACAAGCTATGGCTCTATATTTCACCCATCTGACAGAGTGGCAGGGCAAACCCACAGCATGCATAATGCACATGCCCTGTGGCCACCGCTCTCCCTGCACCACCATCACTCCACTACTGCAGCACTGCTCTCCTACATCAGGGTAAAACACACTGACACCTGAGCACGGTCAGACCCTGCTGTCCAAACACTCATCTGATGTAACATGCCTTCTGAGGGACTGGAAAGACACCTGGACTGAAACCATCCACACTGTATTACTATTCTATAAAGATTTACTTGAAGGTGCCAGCTCAGGCACAGTTTTACAACCCTGTTATTTTGCCCATAATATACACTGCTCAAAAAAATAAAAGGAACACTCAAATAACACATCCTAGATCTGAATGAATGAAATATTCTCATTCAGTACTTTGATCTGTACAAAGTTGAATGTGCTGACAACAAAATTATTATGGAATTATAATTAATGGAAATTAAATGTAATAACCAATGGAGGCCTGGATTTGGAGTCACACACAAAAAAGTCCGTGGTGCAACGTGACGTTGGTGGATAGAGTGAGACATGATGTCCCAGATGTGCTCAATCAGATTCAGGTCTGGGGAACGGGCGGGCCAGTCCATAGCTTCAATGCCTTCATCTTGCAGGAACTGCTGACACACTCCAGCCACATGAGGTCTAGCATTGTCCTGCATTAGGAGGAACCCAGGGCCAACCGCACCAGCATATGGTCTCACAAGGGGTCTGAGGATCTCATCTCGGTACCTAGTGGCAGTCAGGCTGCCTCTGGCGAGCACATGGAGGGCTGTGTGGCCCTCCAAAGAAATGCCACCCCACACAATTACTGACCCACTGCCAAACCGGTCATGCTGAAGGATGTTGCAGGCAGCAGATCGCTCTCCACGGCGTCTCCAGACTCGGTCACTTCTGTCACATGTACTCAGTGTAAACCTGCTCTGTGAAGGGCGCCAATGGCGAATTTGCCCATCCTGGTGTTCTCTGGCAAACGCCAAGCGTCCTGCACGGTGTTGGGCTGTGAGCACAACCCCCATCTGTGGACGTTGGGCCCTCATACCATCCTCATGGAGTCGGTTTCTAACCGTTTGTGCAGACACATGCACATTTGTGGCCTGCTGGAGGTCATTTTGCAGGGCTCTGGCAGTGCTCCTCCTGTTCCTCCTTGCACAAAGGCAGAGGTAGCGATCCTGCTGCTGGGTTGTTGCCCTCCTACGGCCTCCGCCACGTCTCCTGGTGTACTGGCCTGGTAGCGCCTCCATCCTCTGGACACTACGCTGACAGACACAGCAAACCTTCTTGCCATAGCACGCATTGATGTGCCATCCTGGATGAGCTGCACTACCTGAGCCACTTGTGTGGGTTGTAGAGTCCGTCTTATGCTACCACGAGTGTAAGAGCACCACTAACATTCAAAAGTGATCAAAACATCAGCCAGAAAGCATAGGTACTGAGAAGTGGTCTGTGGTCCCCACCTATAGTACCACTCCTTTACGGAGTGTGTCTTGCTAATTGCCAATAATTTCCACCTGTTGTCTATTCCATTTGCATAACATCATGTGAAATTGATTGTCAATCAGTGTTGCTTCCTAGGTGGACAGTTTTATTTTACAGAAGTTTGGTTTACTTGGAGTTATATTGTGTTGTTTAAGTGTTCCCTTTATTTTTTTGAGCAGTTATAACCATAGGCTTTTCTTGCTTTTATTGGCTGGTAATTATTCCAGAGCCTTACCGAACAGTGCTGCTGTCCTCTCGTTGTGTCCGCTCAGCACCACATACTGTTGGCAGGCTGAGGAGATTGTAGCCAGTTAACTTCTGGCCTTGCCCTCTCTCTCTTCCCCTGTTTTACTTTCCTACGTCTTACCAGTAAAAAACCTAGCCGGCTCAGGGAGTCCAGTTTGTTTTCAAGGGAGCAGACGTTGGCGAGAAGAGATGGTAAAAGCCACTTACTTAGCATTAGCTTCTAGCCTATCCCAGAGGTTTCGAGTTGGAGGTCCCCTTTTAAGACAGGCACAGTAAAAGCTGCAGCCACAAGGCCTTTTTCTTGTAGCAACCCATATTCCCATAACTAGCAGAGTCTGGAGGTGATGAGCTGCCCTCCAGTATCAACACTACCATATTCTCCTGTGTTTTGCCGTTTTGGGTTTCGGAATTGGCCTTGTTTTACAGCTCTGTTTTGGTTTTGCTGGATTTTCTTTTGTACAAACGACAGTGTTTGAGGGTCACGGTTCATCACTAGGGTCCCTTTAAAATAGAATTCTAGAAGATCTAATGAAATAAAATGTAAACACTTAAAGCTAGTATTTATGTCTGTTTATGACATTTACATTTATGCTAATTGTCTGATGCTCTTAATCAGAGAGACTTGCATGTGAATCATGTTACTGAGGTGAATGTAGGAGAATAAAGGTGCGGGGTCTTTCCCAATGACTCTTATGGGTGTAGCGTGGCCATGAGATCAAACTCTAGTCTGTCATTGAAAGGGTGTGTGTTGTTATGCAATACACAACACCAACCATAGAGTACATTAAATAAAAAAAAAATCCCCAAACAGCCTCAGTAGTGTTTACCATATATAAAAATAGACCATACATGTATTATTGTTAAATAATTACATTATCAACATGAATTATAATGATAATATCAATATTACATCAATATCATAGCGAGTTTTGGTTAAACTGAACATATTTAATGAAATGTAATTCAGCTAAATTCATAATTTTATTAGTCATTACATTACAGTTCACTTCTCTTATTCCAGTTTCCCAAATTCCCCAAATAACACAGATCCAAAAAGAACCACATTGACATCCATGTTATTCCAATATTACCAATTCAAATTCCAATCTTTCTGTCTACTCTTATGCCATTCATTCCAGCGGTCACTAGCGTCAACAGTGGCGGCAGGAACATCTGGAGGGATCTCAAGAGCACAGGAATAGAACAGCATGGAAGGAGAAGGAGAAAACTGACAGGACTAAAGGGGCAAGCACTCTCTCTCCTCCTCCAAAGGGGAGGGGCCTATGGCAGTTTGGCGGCGCTATACGTCGAGGCAACTCTGAAAGTCAAGACCACTCAGCGCTGAAGAACACGTCACCTCACCAACAAGCAAACTGAGAGCTTCAAACCGCCTGACACAAGATGACTCCAAAATATACTGGTCTCCTCTCCTGCATCACGCTCAGCCCCACAGCTGTCGCTCCTACTGTCTTCATCTCACCCTCTTCCGCAGCACCCGGCGGCCCAAGACGGCTGCAGGGTAATACATCATCGTGCGACAGCTGATGGCTGCTTATGGGGGCTTTTGCTATGTGGCTGGAAGGGGGTAAAAACCGAATCAATGGAATGTTACAATCAATTCTAATCAATTCTAATGATATTTGATAAGCTAAGCCAGCTAATCCAAATCAATAACATTCCATTTATTTTCAATTCTAAAAATGGTATGTGTATTTCATGCCTGTAGGCATGTGCTGATCATTTAATATTGTAAAGAAAAAGAAACAATAAATGTATATTATAATGATATAATTATAATATTATAATAGTACTATAACAACAGACTCTGTTCAGCTCTCAAATCCTGATTTTTTGACAGTCTAATGAGACCTTGTGTGTCTAGTTTGCCCTGGATACTTTAGATAGCGAACAGTGTATAAAAGCTGTGAACTGTAAAGGCGCTCAGACCAGTGGCGCACTACAACAGCTGTACCAACATCGAAATAAGCAAGCAATTCCCAGGACTAGGTGCCCTAGGACAATATGGTTGTTATTAATAATTTGGAAAATCACTGCAATGTAACGCCATCACACTGCAACACAGATTAACATGTCTTTAGACCCCATGCTGAATAAAATAAACATTTGAAGCTTGTGTTTTCTGACAGATTTTGGCATTTCACTTTTGCCATTTGACTGACATCACATTTGTGAGCAATTTATTTGACAGTTTTTAAACATTAGAATTTACTTTCTTTACTAAATTACATAATTACAATATTTATATTTTTAAATTTATTTCATTTTTCTAAATTCCCAAAATATGTATTTAAACAGACCTCGTTTGGAGGAAGTGACATCATTATTTGAACATGCATGGTTCAAACAGAGGTAAGATTACCTTCATATAATAAAACATCTTACATTCAGACCAATCTTGTCAGTCTCAATACTTCAACTGTTCCTGTTCCATCCAATTCAATATTCCTATTAAAATATTTTTAATGTGAACAAGTACAGAAATATCTGATGTGAAAACCTTCAAAACCTTCAACCCTGTCCCACTCAACCCCGTAACATTTCTGAATGTGACAGGGTTAAATGGTTGGTCTGGAGTTTAATGGTTGTGATGGTATTTCAAAGTGATAATAAAACCATACCGACGGTCTAACTGACGGTATGGGATTTTGTGGGGGGGGGGGGGGGGGGGGGGTCCCATTTGTCCCTTGTGGCCAACCACACCAAAATCCTTGCTGTGACTGCAAAAAAAAAAATCCAACCAATCAATCATCTGATCCAACATCTTGTTGACCTTTCCGGGGAGCCCGATTCCCACCCTGCCCCTCCAGTCACGCATTACAAATTCATTGGTTAACACACTAATAGGCTATATTACATTACCATTTAGCAGGCGCTTCTTTAAAGCTCTAATAAAATGAGGTTAATTCGATATTTGTCCACGGAAAAGAAAAACAGGCCATGAAGGTAAATAGAGGAATTTAGTTAAGTGGGATCGGAGCTATTTTACGTTCAAGCTGGGTTATCCTGCCTGCTCTTCCCTTTCAGTAACTTCTACACTGCATCCTGGGCTTATTTACGCACTTTATGGCTGTCTAAATATATGTGACTACGGCTAATGGCATATACTTTTCTGTGGCCGCGGCAGCATGCTGGTGCTTTTCTCGCACACCGGGAGAGACTCACTTCCCACAACAAACCCGCTCAGTTAGACTGAGTCACGCACACAGGTGCAGTTAAGCTGTTGTTACGCTGTTGGGTTTTGAGTGACGCACTGAAGGTGGGAGAACTGGTGAGGACTTAATGTAGCAACCGCTACTAAAACACAGCTCTAACTTTCACTGGAAAATAACCAACTTACTGAAATCCAAATGATTATTAAGGGTTTGTTAGGTTTACTTCAGGGCTCCCCCCTACAGGTGTGGGGTGGAATTTATTTTTACCCACTATCATTATATATATTATATATACATTATACTGTATATATACACTATATATATATATATATATATATATATATATATATATATATATATATATATATATATATATATATAAATTAGAAAAGTTTCATTCATTTCAAAAGAATCATTTCAGTAATTCCATTTAAAAAAGTGAAAATTGTATATTATATTAATTCATTACACACAGACTGATATATTTCATGTGTTTATTTCTTTTCATTTTGATGGTTATAACTGACTAATGAAACTACTGAAAACCTCAAATTCAGTATCTCAGAAAATTTGAATATTATGAAAAGGTTCAATATTGAAGACATCTGGTGCCACACTCTAATCAGCTAATTAACTCAAAACACCTGCAGAGGCCTTTAAATGGTCTCTCAGTCTAGTTCTGTTGGCTACACAATCACGGGGGTTTTCATTAGTTGTCAGTAAATCAACTTTTCCATGATATTCTAATTTTATGACCAGCACCTGTATAACGTCTTATGGACAGCTGACCGGCTTTGTCAACAAAGTCTATCGGTCTGTCTGTCTGTCTATCTGCAACACAAATATAGCCACATTATCCCCTATCCAACACTCCCAGTGAACCCACACGTGTCTTCTCAGTGGTGTATGTCATGTTGATGAGGATAAATAGTGACAAATCTGATAAAATAAGTTTTATTTAGGGACCATCTTGCCTCATAATGCCCCCCACAAATCTCTCAACCAAGGGATTTTAAAACATTATAAACCAGGACTGCAGAGTAAATGTGCACCTGCGCAATAGTCACATCACAGGACGTGCAAAGTCATGTAAGGCAAATTAAATATGTGACTATTGCGCAGGTGCACATTTACTCTGCAGTCCTGGTTTATAATGTTTTAAAATCCCTTGGTTGAGAGATTTGTGGGGGGCATTATGAGGCAAGATGGTCCCTAAATAAAACTTATTTTATCAGATTTGTCACTATTTATCCTCATCAACATGACATACACCACTGAGAAGACACGTGTGGGTTCACTGGGAGTGTTGGATAGGGGATAATGTGGCTATATTTGTGTTGCAGATAGACAGACAGACAGACCGATAGACTTTGTTGACAAAGCCGGTCAGCTGTCCATAAGACGTTATACAGGTGCTGGTCATAAAATTAGAATATCATGGAAAAGTTGATTTACTGACAACTAATGAAAACCCCGTGATAGCAAGCCAGAGACAGAGGGGTAAACAGGCAGGCCTAATTGAAGTGTGTGCTGTGTGCTCATCATGGCCCCCGCTGCCCTGCGGAAGAACAGGCCCTTCGTGATGCATCCTGACGTCCGCCCGTCAAAGTGACTGACAGAAAGAGACAGCGTGGCGGCCTGCGGCGGGGGGGTGGTGGTTGAGAGGAGAGGAGAGTCGAGTCGGACTCTGCGCTGTGACCGCTCGGGTGTTGGGGCTGGAGCCAGTGGGACGATGCTGTAACACTGCAGCAATGTAGCGGCCCGACAGACCAGCCTCACTACTCTAGCGCAGGAGTTCTGAGTGGTTATCGCACGGAAACGCGCCTTCGGAATTGTCGGCACTGCATCCGAAGGGCAACACACGGACTATGCTTTAGGTTTTGCACGCTAATAAGTTCTCTACTGAAACGGTCACATTCAAAACGCTGAGGCCTTTACACTGCAGCCTTTACTGATCAGAGCTTGTACACTATATGTCCAAATGTTTGTGGACATATTCATTATTTCATCCAAAATTAGATATTAAAAAAGTGTTTATCCTGCTCTCGTTGGAATAAATGTCTCTACTGTCCGAGAAAGCCTTATACTACATTTTAAGGGGAGCAATACTGTGAGGATTTGATTGCATTCAGCAAAAAAAGCATTAGTGAGGTCAGGATGTTTGATGAACACCACTCCACCTCATTCCCAGCTCCCCAACTCATCCCAAAAGTACTGGATGGAGCACCAACCATCATTCCAGAGAACACAGCTATTCCACTGCTCCACAGCTCAATGCTGGGGGGGTTTAAACCCCTCTAGCCCACACCTGGCACTAGGCAGCATGGTGCCAACAGGATCATGTTTATCTGCTTCAGAGAATCCTAATCTATTCTATCTACTTCTCTACAGGGACTAGATGTGTGTGTGTGTGTGTGTGTTTGTGTGTGAGCAGAATGCATTCGTTAGAAGGGGTGTCCACAAACATTTGGACACAGTGTATAAGGAAACCCTTTTCTAGATGGTTTCTAAAGACCCCATTTCAAAAAGAACAATAGCTTCTGTGTCACTGGACCCGGACACACACACTGCCATAGGCAGGAGCTTTAAGATAGGCGCTGGTAAGCAATGCTGACAAGGACAGGATTTCTAAAATTAAACAGGCCACCCCACAATGACCTTCGAACCAGGAGGGAGATGACCTGGTGTATTTATGGCTGCTTGGGCCTCGTTGGGTTCAAAAAGCATGCAGCCGACCACAAGGGGCAGGACACTGGCAGAGAGAATGCCCACACAAAGGGGCACTGAAAGTAGCCCTGCCAGCGCTGAACTACACCAATGTAGCAGCATCATGGGAAGGCACCATGTGAACAGAAAGCACCGATACGAATCCACACAGGATTCACACTGCTTTAATTACCAGTGACATAGAAACACAGTCAATTTCCCGTCCTTTCCTTTTTCCACAGGGATCGTGAGGCAAGCGCAAGCAAACCTTAATCCACAAGGTTTCTTTAATCACCCGGCAGGATCAGCCACCCAAGTCGCCTTCTTGTTCCTCCCTTGGCAAGTAGGCACAGACACATACACACAGTTAGTGTTACCCTGTCCTGTCTCTTCCAATCCCTCCTTCCTCTACGTTTCCTAGCATGGGCTGTTCGCTTACATTAAGCTCTCGCCGTACGGGAGGAATGCTTCCAGAACCGCTCGCTCATGACTGCGCAGCACGAGCATAAATCAAAGGCATCATTTTAGCCAGCCGCTCGGTAATTGTGATGTGTTTTTCGCTGTGCTGTGGAGGGGGAGGGGGAACCGTCGGCAGGCAGGCCTGGAGAAGAGATGGTGGTTGCCTTGGAAACCCCGGGCTGAGACACCGAGCGAGGAAGGGAGAGGACGAGAGAGAGAGAGAGTGAACAGGCGAACGAGTGAGGAAACTATAGATGTAGAGCGGAAGACAATATCGAGGTGCCGGAGTGCACAGTGGAGAAGGATGGAGGGAAGGGATGAAGAACGAAGGGACAACACTGCACACTTAACAAAGAGGGTTCTTCAAAAGCTTGTTGGTAAAGGCAATGGTTCTGTGTAGAATCACGACAACCCAATGAACCGTTTGGACGCTGAAATGGTCGTTTGCTCTGGTGAAATGGCTCTTCACACACCAGGAAAACCTCTTGTAGTTGGTTCTTTAAAGAACCCATTAAAAAAGGACAAATGGGTTCCATATAGCACAAAAGAGGGTCGGGTTAAGTCAAAGACCACTTTTTCAGTACACTTAAAAAATAAAGGTTCTACTAAGGGTTCTTAGAGCAATGCAATCGGGCAATGGGTTATCTAGATAGTGTGTTTATAGATAAAGAGTGTATACAGATTCCTTTTTATTTCAAAATAGGAAAACAAAGAGAACAAGTGAACAAAAAAATCCCCCTGGAATCCACCTGGCGGTAATATCTACAACTGAACGATTCCACTTGATCTGGTTTAACGTTGGGGAAGGAGCCAGTTAAACATCTTTAGAACATCACCTCTCCTTTTCAGCCCCACATGAATACAGAGCTTTAGATATTATCCGGGTCACGGCACCAATTTCAAGAGGAATTTACAAGGCTTGAGTGTTTGAATCACGGTCTCACTGGTTCAGCATCTCCTGCATTCAAATAGCACTCAAACATCATCATTAGCACTGTGGCGGAAACCCAACAAGTAGGTTAAAGGACACCCTGTAAAAGGTGGAACAGGACAGAGGCGATTTCAGTGGTTTAAAACGACTGAGGGTTCCTTTTGTTCATCGAACAGATTTATTTTTCTTTGCATTATTAAAATTTGACAATCCAGAAACTGTGAATCAGTATTGAGTGGGTCCTCCTGTGGTCTTGAGGTCCACTTCACATTGCTTTTTGTCAAGCACATTTTCAGATTTTCTTAAAATGACCTAAACAAACCGATAGTGTTTTGTCCCACTAATTTCCCAAAACAGTCCGACCCAAATTCTCAACAGTGTTTACAGCCGGTGATTTTGTTGCCAGGACATCACCTGACCTTCCTCACTCCTCACTTACTTAATCACTCCTTACGAACTTAATCACCTGAGTGTGCTGGATTTATTTTATGTATATATACATTTTATTTACCATTACCCCCCTTTTTCTAACAATTTGGCACTGTCAATTAACCCACCCAATCACAGCTCCCGCCATGCGTCCTCCAATCCTTTTTAAACTAACATAGATGCGGCACTGCAGGGCAGCGACACGCTCGGTGGAAAGCACCAGGTCCCCCGCACCAGCACACCTGCTAATGGGTGCTTATGCTGGCCCACATCGCTTAAGAGTGATGAGGGGAGAGAGCAGCATCTAACCAACCATGAGAAATCACGGCCAATTGTGCTCTCTCCGACTCCGGTCACTGATAGCAAAGCAACATGGCTCGAAGCGACATGGCTTGGGATTCTGCCGCTGAGCCACTCGGACCCCTCAGTAGAGTGGAATCTTGCATTGTCCTGTAAGGTGTTTTTAGCATGGTATTTTTGTTTGGTTCACTTTAATCACTAAAAACAGCGGCTAAACATCAGTGTAGGACATCTGTACATCTGAGCAATTCTCTCAGACTGCCAGTGTTTTTATTTCAGCTGAATAAAACCTGTTAAATTGCCACATCAAATATATTTTTTTAGGTTGAACTGACAAATCATGAAAACTTGCTACAGTGCACTAATAGAGTCTTACTGAAGTCAACCAGGAGGAGAAAAACACAAACCGAGGCAGTAAAAGACACAGCAGGTGGAAACAAGCAGGGCTTTAATATCACTGCTACAAAATGTATTCGCCCAGAGAAAATAGGTGAAGCACAAGGCCAGCAAGTGAATTCCTGCATTTAATTGCCATATAACTGGAGCATCTGCTCAACATTTATTTTACCCATCTGTAAGTGCCTGTACAAGACCAAGATCCATCCCAAAACTCATTACACACAAGAGCTCTTGTTTATCTGTGTAAAAAAATTTGGCTTGCAGCACCAAAACCGTCTAAGAAACACGTCTCACTCTTTTCCTCCAGTCCGAACCACCACACCAATACAGTGACGTCCTAATCATCAGCGGCACAGACGCTGAGATCCAACTGAAACCCGAACGGCGCTGCTGCCGCCTTTGATTTGCGGAATTGATTCTCACTCGTCAAAATTCAAAAGGAGTCTTCAGAAGACCCACGAAACACCAAAAGGTCACGTCGTCCATATTCAGCCATGCATAATCAGCAGATGAAATTAAGCCCCTCGTCCCAACTGATCCCCTTCCCAAACTACGCCAATCATGTTTAAAGGCCCATTAAAACAAGCCAACCTCGTTCTGTTAACCACTAGCAGACGAGGAGGTAAGATCAGTGGATCAGATCAGGGGTACTCACAGGGCACAGTGCGGAGGTAGAGGTTGTCCCGTATGATCTGCTGGAGCTCGTGGTCCACCGATCCCTTCTGGAAGCGGAGGTTAAGGTAGTGGCGGAGGTCTTTATCCACAACTCCTCCTGCAAAAAAGAGAAACACGCCTCAGTCAATGCCAGTGCCCTTCAGGAAGGTCTCCTTCAGTTCAGCTTTAAAAGATCACAGATAGTGGAAATTCTCAACCGCCCATCACTTCACGAGTCTTCATTCATTCATGGAAAACGTGCAGAGGAATAACCTCTTAAACTGTCGGAACCGGCCACCACTCATACTTCCATCATTGGTTCCATGGGAATTCCACCGAAAAGAATTCAGTGGTTCACTTGTAAATAAAGTCATTCCGAGTGGGTTAGGTGTGAAATGTGATAGGAACCAGTGGTTGTGATGTTTACTAGCCATTTTATGAACTTTCTTCAAAGCCACCACTGAACCTACCTCCACCACATGTCTTCTTTGTTTACATCTGAAGCACCAAGCAGTTCATTAATAATCCCTACTCATATCATCTTTCTGCAAGGGGCCCGTTAGAGCAGAGGTGGGCAACGGCGGCCGGATTTCCCTGCTGTGACAGACCTACTAAACCTAGCAATTAACAGGTGAGTTGAATTAGGTGTGCTTCACAAGGAAAAGCACAACACTATGCAGGAACCTGCAAGTGGAATTGCCCATACCAGACTGATCTGATTCCATTCACCTCCACTGTCAACAATTCTCTCTCTGTAAGTTTCTCGTGGAACTCCCCTTGATGAATACCTCAGATCACTTGCATTGCTTTTTGGGGGTTTTATTACCGAGAAGTTACTAGATAATGAACCTTAGGAATTAGCCTGGGACTAGAAGGGGTTAATGAGGGTCTTTACTCTACTGGCAGCGTAGACTGACTGAAGAGAGTGAAAGGCGGTCGTCTGGTCTGGAGCGCTCATCTCGGTCGGCGCGGATGCCATAACAAAATGATATCTGTGCTGCAGCACCTACAGAATTCCTAATAGCCACCTACTACAGCAACCACTGCTTGTTGCTTTGCAACAATAGCTTCAGCAAGACAGAGAGAGGGAGAGAGAGAGATACAGAGGGAGCGAGAGAGACGGAGAGATCGTACATGGAGCCGTTTTGAGCGGAAAACACCGGCTACGTCTGGCTCCTCAGTCCTCTGTCCGTCTACCGGTCATAACCTTGACCGTTCACCACAGCTGAGCAGCATGGACCCCTGATGGATGCACAGCAGCCTGTCTCCTGGCAGCGCTCGCTGTAACAGCGTCTGGTGTTAACCAGCGCATAATTATCCCGCTGGCAGACGTAACCCACGCTCAGGTGAACAAAAGCAGAAGCCGGCATCTCTGACATCATCAACGAACCGAGCCTCAGCCATCAGACGGCTTTGTCTTGAAAGCACCGCAGCGGTGTCACGGTGGCCCCTCCAGCGGACGCACAATACCATTTCGTGACTGCCTGGGCTATCAATCAAACAGAGCGTTGACATTGTCAATGTAATGCAGTGATGGTGAAGGGGGGGTGGTATTGGTGGTGATGATGATGATGATGATGATGGTGATGGTGGTGGTGGGGGGAGGCCAGGACAAGCAGGCTTGCACAGCTGTTGCAGCAGAAAGGAGGCACTTCCAACATGCCATCACACCAATCCGGCACAAGGAAAAAGACAATGGAGCATGGAGAATCACCTAGAGCAGATTTCCTTGAATGGAAATTACACGTCCATCCTCCGCTGATCCTTATCCGTAATTAGAATTCCACCCCCCTAGCATCCTCTTCGCCCACCCCATCCACCCGCCTCAACCCAGAAACTATTGTGCCTCAACGGAAATCCAGCAGCTTGTCGCGCTTGTGGAGATGATGCTCTACTCACCAGTCCCCGTGGCCAAAATCCGTCCCCCTCTTTCCCTGGAAGACTCTGCTCCGTTTTCAAACAACCTAATCCTTCATGTGTCAATGGAAGCAGCCGCGACGGAGTCCCCCCTCTCTGCATCTAATTTAGCCACGAGCGGAGAGGGGGAGAGAGAGAGAGAGAGAGGGAGGGAGAGAGAGAGAGAGAGAGAGAGAGAGGGAGAAGGGACAACAGAGCCAGCGAGTGAGGCTCGAGCAAGTGAGAGAGACAGACAGACACAGAAGCAGGGAGAGAGAGAGTGAGAGAGAGAGAGAGAGAGAGAGAGAGAGAGAGAGATGGAGAGAGAGATGGAGAGTGAGGGGGGATGAGGGAGATGGAGAGTCATCGACAGTCAGGAGACAACAGTGTAGGGAAAGCTTTGCCAGTGAGGAGCCTATCACAATGATGCCTGTATTCTGATTGGCCTGAAAGATAGCAAGGTCCTACACTTCCCCCTGTCTGCTGGCTGCGGAACTGCACTGGGTCTGTGTGTTAGAGTGTGTGATACAGATGCTTTTGGACACACCACCAAAAAGGCCAGCCTGTTCACACCAGATGCTGTCTGTTAGCTGGCACTGGGTGAACTTGTTGACCTTGTAAAGACATCGCTGTCAAGTGTGACGACAGGAAATAGCAGTGATCTTCAGACTCTGAACGGTCGCACAGATCGGCTGAGTTTCAGGGAAGCATATCGACTCACTGGGGCTCTCAATTCTCATCAAACTACAGCTTAGAGGTACAACATGAACGAATGAAGGAACTCCAGGAGACGAATCCAGGAACCAGCATCTTCACAGAGGAACGTGAACCTGAACAAAGCAGGATGAAGGATGATATCAGTATAATACTGCTAACTCCAGATGTTTGTGGACACCCCTTCTAATGAATGCATTCAGCTTGTCTAGGCACTGTAGAGAAGTACTACCAATACAATAGGATTCTCTGGAGCAGATAAACATGCCACCATGCCTAAAGCCAGGCGTAGGCTAGAGGGGTATAAAGCCCCCCAGCATGTGAAGCTGTGGAGCAGTGGAACTACAGTGTTCTCTGGAATAATGATAGTGCTCCATCCAATACATTTGGGATGAGTTGGGGAGTTGGAGATAAGGTGAGGTGGTCACTTATCCTCACAGCAATGTCCCTCTAAAATCTAGTAGAAAGCCTTTTTCTCTGGACAGTAGAGACAATTACTCCAGCAGAAGCAGGATATGCTCTTTTTTTAATGCCCTTGATTTCAGAATGAATGATGTCCCAAAACTATTGTCAATATAGTGTACGTTTTGTGTCTCTATAATAATGTAAAAAAAAAAAAAAAAAAAAAACAATCCAACAATCTTCTGTAAAAAAAAACATTCAAATGCCTTAAATTCCCTTAAAAAATGGGAGCAGTCTGTTTCCATCAAACCTCTTTTAAAATGCATTACATAATAATTTCATTTTCCAAAAAATTTGGCTTCAACGTTTGCATTTATCTATAAAATTTTACTTGTGCAGTTGTGTACTTTTGGCTTTCCTGACCACAACCCCCCACCCCCACCCCACCCCACCAGTCCACAACGACCAAACATTTTGAAGGTTTAATGCACTTTACATTAAAATATCCATCGGATGATGGAGATAATTTTGCAGATAAGAGGCTTGTGCTTGTCCTCACCCTCCTACTGTGGGGAGAATTGCAAGCAATATGAGAAATCCTAGAGAGTGGCTCAGGGGTGAAAAATAAAATGAAAAAAGAAACTGAGCAGGTGTCCCAATATTTTTGTCCATGTAGTCAGTTTGTATCTATATCAACTTTCAGAACCTTGATTGTATTCATTCACTACTAAAACAGACATCCTCATATCTTCCTATACTGTAACTACCCTTAATACACACAGTGTAATGGTACCACTAGATAACAGAGAGTGTTCTATGATGACACACATAGTTAATAAGCATTTGTCCCAAAAAGTCAGAGAGCCCCGATCTCCGCAGTGACCTCACTATTTGGTACAATTTCAACGTGGAATTGAGGACAGCCAGTCCCACTGGTTGCACACTCCTAGCACAAGGGAGGAAGCAATAAATCCTGCCTCATTACATTTCGGGATTTTAGATGTACTAGTTGAAAATGACAAGTTGCTGTCGGAGCGAACGGGATGGTTGACTGCGGCCTTGTTCGAGGCCATAAATACTGTAAACAAAGCACAGGGACGCTTGTAGCGGTCAGACGGCCGTCGCCGTGCTGGATGCATTTAATGCCCTACAGGCTTCTATTCGGGGAGGCTCAGGCGCTTTGACAGCACGAATGTAAGACGCTCAGGAAACTTTCTTGCTGCTCTCCACATTTTCAGAATGACAAATGTGTAGGCCAGCAGATTACTCAGCACCCCAAAACAATGGACTGAAGATCAACCCACAGTGACCTTGCCACATGAAGGAAAAGGCCTGGATCTGAATGTGCCTGAAATAGGGAGGAAAAAAAACCCTCCCTTACCAAAACAGACAGGGACCTGTTTCCTCAAAGCTTCAGAGCGCGAAGATCAGTGTAAGATGGCAGAGCGAGCTTCTGCTTTGAACCTCTAAGATTAGCGCAGCAGCACCGCGCTTTCTGGGGAAGAGGGGCCAGATTAGTTAGCCTCTGATCGCTCACGCGTGTCTGCTGGTTGATGGAAGGTTCGAGCTGGTATGCCTGCAAATCTTTCTGCAGCATTTTTAAACTTAAAAGATTCAGCGCAGTCGGGGCTGACGTGTGGAGCACAGGGTGGAGCAGATCCAATTCAGTGCATCACATTTTTCAAGTAGCTTTATGGTAATACAACTAATGGGCCCATGCCTCCTGAGTACTGCTACTCTACACTCGGGGTGTAATGCAATGCTATTATCTGTATCTGTAATTTATCTGAATTTGACCTGATGAGGGTTTGACCTGGCTTAAACCTGAAGTCTATGTTTGCAGTGTGATGTGCCTTCAAATGTCATTTAATTACACCTGTGACACTTAAAAGGGCCCTAGAATCGTACTGGACAACGGCTTTAACAAGCTAAACTTAACTCAAATCTAGATGTTCTCTGTGACTGTTGCTCTCAAGTCCCAGCTACCCCCTCACTCACATGTTTCGGTCTTGTCCAGCTTTAAAATCTTGTTGGCAATCAGTTTTTGACAGCTTTTCTTTCATTCTTAATTGTAAAACTGAACCTTGTCCCTTGACAGCCTTATTTGGCCTAATCCCCCAAAATTCGACTTTCTCAGATGTGTACTCTGGTGCTTTTGCATTTTGCACCCTTCTAGCTAAGAGAAAAGTTCCACACCACCTTCATTCGAACACTGGCTTAAAGATGCTGCATTATTCTTGTATCCTGTATAAATGAGAACCAACACACAGCAGTATCTTCATATATGGATGCCCTTTTTTGCTTTCTTCCTAGAGACTCTCTTAGAGTCTGATCTGCTAAGTGTACCACAATAAAGCTACATTTCCTTTTTTAATGTATATATTAGTATGTAGTATGTGTGTAAAGTATGTTTTGGAGAGTTTGTAAGTTAATTTAAGGTCATACCAAGTGACAGGGTGGGTGAGGGTGAGTGGAAGGGGTGTAACTGTACTGGGTGAATCTCTACAAAAAAATATATTTGTTGGTCATCTCTGTTTCAACTGTGTAACCCTTTATATCTGCCTACCTAATTAACAGTTGTCAAAAAAAACACAAGAGGGAAGCAGCACTCTCTGGTAAGACTGGTACAGCGTTTTTGTTCCAGTGTTAAAACCATGCTAGAATATGTGGGTTCTGTCGCCGGTGCAGTAAACCAGCCAATAGAAGCAGGGATTATTGTGTACCACGAACCCTCCCTTGGAAAAAAGTGTTTTTTATTCTGAGGCAAAATAATAACAGGGTGGTAAATAGGTTTGTGAGCATACTTACTATTTATTCATTAATAAATAAAAAATGCTCAATAAATTAATTCTATAGCATCTTTAAAAATGGAAAACAAATAAACACAGAATATTAGAGGTGTAATAATAGTATTACTGCAATATCATAAGAAATATTATATAGGGCTGGTATCCCTGCTTTTTATATACTGTAATCTGTAGTCTAGTGCTAGGCCTACATTTCTAATGTATTTCCTATCTAAAAAACCTGTCCATACTGTCTACATATAAGACGTTTTCCCCAGCCGATACGTCATATTTGGCTACTAGTGTGGCAACAGCAATCACCATCCTTTTAAAAAATAAAGAAACCGTGGATACCACAGAAACACAATGAGAAACCAGTATCAACAAGCAACTGAAGGACTAAGCAGCTGAGAGCGCCTCTCCAAGCTCCAGCTCATCATGTGTCAACACTGACTGACAGCAGAAACAACAGCGCGAAGAACAGCACAAGCAGTCGGTAAAATGACCAGCATTTAGTAATGCTGCCTCTTTCTGATCTTCAGCACTGTCACATCACAGCTGACCGCTCCCAGCACTGATGACAAACGCTCGCTGATTAAATGATCGATAAATAGACTCACAGGACCTGGAAAAAACACACGCACACACACACACACATACATGCGCGCAAGAGAGGCAGTACAGAGTAGAATCTGGCACATTATATCACGCACACACATTTTTGATCCTTTAAGTACAGATACAGCACAAGGCCACTCTAATTCAAAAGGAGGAGGCAGTCAAATCTATATTGTGATTATAGTGCTACACACTGTAACACTCAGCAGCTCAGAGTGCTTCACAGAGAGCCTCCGTAATAAACAGTAATGGATGAAATCGGAGGCTGAATAAATGAAAGCAGAGTATGGATTCAGTTAAAACTTGTTTATTTGATAAAAAATGAACTAATCCCCCTTAAATACAGTATCTTTTACAATTCCTATTTACAGTATTTTCTGTTTCTAATTCAACAGATTGAAAATAAATATAAAATACACCATATAAATACCATTTAAAAAATATAAGTCCCATGTACCTTTGTTTTTAGTATATTGCATTAAGCAAAAAGAGTAACGGTGTGTTAAAATGTGCAGACGTACACTGTATATATATATTTAGTATATATTTAGTGTGTGTGTATGTGTGTTCATATACATACATACGAATACATATACATATACACACACACACACATACACACATTATATATATATATATATATATATATATATTACACACCCACACTAAACATATATACATATATATATATATATATATATATATATATATATACACACATATACACACACACACACACACACACACATATACACACACACACAGAGCTTGTCTAGTCCTTATAAAGAAGCACTGGCTAAAGAATACGACTCTCTGGGGCAGATGAACATGCTGCCTAATGCCAGGCGTGGGCTAGAGGGGTATAAAGTCCCCCAGCATTGAGCTGTGGAGCAGTGGAAGAACTGTGTTCTCTGGAATGATGGTTGGTGCTCCATCCAATACTTTTGGGACGATGAGGTGTTGGTGATCGTCCAACATCCAGACCTCATGAACGCTCTTGTAGATGAATGCAATCATTTTCTCACAGCAATGCTTCTCCAAAATCTAATAGGAAGCCTATTCCCCTGGACGGTAGAGACAGTTACTCTGTTTGTATATGTTTCTTTAAAGCAGTTGGTATAGCATAGTGGCTTTACTGCATTCCCTGTGTCAGACTGGTGTTTCATTCCACTACACCAATTAGAGTCCTTGGGCAAGACTTTTTCTTAACACTACATTCACCTACCTCTAACATGATTCATCCGTAAGACGCTCTGGATAAGAGCTTCAGACAAATGGCAGTTATGTAAGCATGTGCTGAGTTTGGATGTCTAATAAAAGACTTCCTCAATTCAGAAGCAGAACAAACATAGTCTCCACAGTTTCTGTAATTTACAGACTGGGATCTGCAGATCTATGAGGAGTGTAACAGTACATAAAAGTCACGGTTTGGGATCGCACCACAGTCTGCACCATCGCACCAGGGCCAAAAAAAAACATAAGACTAACGAGGTTCTCTTCATTTAGATTAAACAGACAGTTCAGTTCAGTCGTTTCAGATCCAAACGTTGAGAACAGTGAGAGAAGAAGATAAAGAGACATGAGAGAGAGAGAAAAGTAGGAGGAGGGAGGAGGGGGCAAACAAGACTACAGATACAATTGCAGTACTCCTAAACCTCTCCTGTTCCCAAAATACCACGCAACTTGCAGCTTAAGGTTTCAGTGTGGCATATTTACCCTAATAGCGTCCACCAAACCGTGTCCCCCTTACCGGGATGGTTCGGTACCAATGCATGTACCGTTTAGACCCCTAGAAGCTAACTTAAGATGTGCAGCTCATCACTCTCTTTTTGTTTAAACTGGGTTTGGTGCTGCTGTGTTTAATAAGTTGTAGAGCTTGTGTTGTTCTCTTAGGGAGTCCAGTAACAACCGCATTACCATAATCGACTGAAGCTTCTCTGCATCGCTGCTCTGTGATAAAAAGGCCTAACTTAGCAGCGTTCCCCAGATGATAAAAGACACTCTACTGACAGTGAACCTACATGAGGAATAAGAGACTTACACTCAGGGTCTGGACTTCAGATCACAACCACATGGGCTTGTTTTTTTTTTTTTCATTTGTTTCACCAATCAGTGAGCTCCCACAGCGCCCCCATCCTGTGGCTCTTTTAAATGTACATGGGGGAATAAGCCTATTTGGCCGTGAACTAGATAGACACGTCATTTCGAAATATACATCTCATTCTGAGATACATGTACAGCATTATCGCATTAACTAAGTTGAGTCTGTTGCCACAGGCAACTGGATATTGGATATTGGATATTGGACTGGATATTTCTGGTTGGTGGACCATTCTCAGTCCAGCAGTGACACCGAGGGGTTTAAACACTCCAGCAGCACTGCTATTTCTGATCCACTCGGACCACCAGTGCAACACACACTACTAACACACCACCACCAGTCAGTCAGTGTCACTGCAGTGCTGAGAATGACCCACCACCCAAATAATACCTGCTCTGTGGTTTACTGTAGGGCCGTGTTAATGAAGTGGCCGGTCGGTGTGAAATACCTTTACTCATCAGATGACGGGGCACAATAGATCCAATTCGACTGGTTAGAGGTTGCAGCTATATGCAACAGTGCAGCCCTAGGCCAGCCCCTTAAAGTAAAACAATGGTCTCTGGCAATACGCTGGAATACAGCTCCATATCGATTTAGGTAAACAGCAGCGAGGTTAATAAAACATTCCACAGTGTTTTCAGTGTGTCTTTTCGACAGCATAATCATGGCTGACACCCCTGCCCTCGCGAAGAGGCGACCGAACAGGAAAGCACGTTATTGATCTGGGGAAAGTTTTTTTTTCCCCTGCTGTCGGACAGCAAAGCAAGCGCAGCTGGAAGCGACTCTAGGGAAGGCTCTGCAGTGGGCCGCGGACACGGAGAGGGAAAAAAAAAAAGCATGTGATGCCGTCTAATCAATAACTCCTTCTCTGCCATTCACTCCTACAACAGGTCAAACCATGCATCTGATTAAGAGCATACACACACATATATACACACACACACACACACACACACACACACACACACAGACAAAAAAAAAAATACACACATGCATGCACATTTATGCGCATACACACACAAATGCATACAGGCTCACAAGTGTATGCACAGCTCAAAAGCAAAGCTGCGCAGAGCAGGGGTGTAAAAACGCATTAACCTCAACGTGTTGATTCAACTGGATCAATTCTGGAATTTTATGATCACTTATCTTCTATTTTAATAACGTCCAATTAAGTACGCACTCAAAGCGTGGCCAAAATCCAGAGATGGCACCAACCCGATACAAGGAACTCCCATCCCGATCCCAATCCGCAACAGCACACACTCACACTGTGTGAGGTCATGTGGTCTGATGTGTATTTGTTCCTGTGGGGTAGTCAGGGCTCAGTTTGAAGGTAGGGGGCGCAAGGGTATGCCATACCCCAGTGGAAAAGTATATGGACAAAAGTATTGGGACACCTGCTCAATTGGTGCTGCTGTTCCTGTGGGGTAGTCAGGGCTCAGTTTGAAGGTAGGAGGCGCAAGGGTATGCCATACCCCAGTGGAAAAGTATATGGACAAAAGTATTGGGACACCTGCTCAATCAATGTTTCTCACGAATTTAAGGGTACTAAAAAAGAGTTTCTCTACTGCCCAGGGAAGGCTTTCTACCAAACTACCAAACTGGAGCATTGCTGTGAGGATTTCATTGCATTCAGCAACAAGAGTGTCAGTGAGGTCAAGATGTTGTACAATCACCAACCTCACCTCTTCCTCAACTCACAAAATCAAACCAAAAGTATTGAACAGAGCACCGACCATCATTCCTGAGAACACAGTTCCACTGTTCCACAGCTCAATGCTCGGCTTTTTACCTGTCTGGCCAAAAGGTTTGTGTTTATCTGCTCCATATAGTCTATTCTGTTCTATTGGCAATACGTCTCTAAACACATCTGGGTCAGCAAAGGGTGCACTTTAGCTGCAACTGAAGGCATTCCTTGGAGAGGGTGTCCACAAACAATTGGACATATAGTGTACAGCATCTGGGTGCAGGTTTACCGTTTCCTCTGTGTGGTTGTGGAAAGTCCGGTTCCCAGGTGTTTGGAAATGTCCAGAAATTCCACCTTTTGACCCCTCATGCCACTTTCTGTAAGTGGGTGCTGTGTTCCTCTGAGGTCAATGGTCACATCCTTGATTTAGCTACAGGAAATTATTACTCATCCATATATGAAATCAGAATGACAGTGACTGAATCATCTGTGGATTTGTGATAGGTCTGTCCTTCTGGTGGCTGTTGGTGCATAAAATAACCAATAGGGGAGACAAAACACACCTCTGTGGTGACCCAGCGGAGGATAAACACTGCTCAGACCTGTGCACCACTGACCCTGACCTTTTGGGGCCTACGCGCTCAAAATGTTGAAAATCCTCAATGGTCTCATTGGTAACTTCTAGGTTTAAAAAAGACAAAAGCCAGTCAGGCAGAAAGTGTATTCAAAGCAGAGGATGATCAATAAATAGAAGCCTCACATGAGCTGCTGTGCCTCCAGGTGTTTGAAAACATAATTATGCAGTAATTCTTAAGTAGCTGTTGCATCCTCAACCTCTCAGATTTCTCTATAAGGAAACTGCAAAGGGTCAAGTGGCTGCTCCACCTCATTACCAACTTTCCACAGCCCAGGAACCTGTTGCTGCCTCAGGGACACAGTACAAATATAACAGAGAAGGCTGCATTCCCCCACACTGTTCTGAGATTATTACGGTTAACTGTCTTTTTAATCTTTCCTAACTGCTTTTTGCCTGTGATATTTATATGATAGCAGTTTTACAGTATCACAGCACACATTCCTGCACAGCTCTTCCTCTTGTAGTTGCTCTTCTTCTTCCTTTTTATATTATTATTATGAATATTATTATGAATATTATTATGATTATTTTTATGATACACTGACCTACTGAATCCTTTTTTTACATTTACATTTTAGGCCTTTAGCAGATGCTCTTCTCCAGAGCGGCTTACAAAAGTGCTTTGCTGTTTAATGAGAAAATACCCTTAGCTAGTTTGTATAGACTAGGATCCAAATGATACCTCTAAGCTTAGATGCTACTGAACACATAATACTCCACATACGCCCAGGCTCTCTTGGAAGAGATGGGTCTTCAGTCGGCGTTTGAAGACAGCGAGCAACTCGGACAACCATGGGAAGTTGTGTTATAAAACAATAGGGGTGGGAGTTGCTCCCTGTCTGGGAAAGCCATGATTATATTTTTCTGTAATGTGAGTTGTGATCTCAACAAAACATCTAACAAGTTATTCTGAGAAAACAGCATTTGTTATCCCAAATAATCAGCTTGTTATCTAGAGATCGCATGAAAAATAATTTTACCCGCGAACAGACGTTGTGCTAAGAATTACAAGAACTCCCATTCATATTTCAACCAGTGGCCGGGATAAACATTTATAACGTCTCTGGGTTGTCTAAATTAGCCCGGGTCTATATGAGACCCCCATTCCTCCCACTAATAGCAGAAGTTATAACTGTGTTCCACCCTGTTATGGTTAAAAATTGGCTTTTAATCCTGAATTGTTCCTAATTAGAGTAAGAAACATGCATAATGTCACGACTAATTGACTATTAAATTAAACTTGGTTGTGGATTTTGGTTAAATAAGTTGTTGCACCCCTAATTTCCATATATATATATAATTTTAAAATATTTTATTTCAACAATCGTTAAGTACTAGCAAGCTCCAGGCTAACTTTCATACGTTCTTTCTTTTGATGTCAGGCAATAAGAAAAAACGCCAGCAAAAACAGGTGTACCCCTCTAAAAAGGGGTATTTCTTGCTCCTGGACTCAATCAGCCCTAAAGGGCACGATTTCTGGACAAGCTGAGAGATACAGAGGCTTCATCTGAAGGCAAAGAAGCATGTGGACTGAGGCGGTAGAGTGATATTGTAGGATTGTCCACTAATATGACTGGGTTTAACTGGACGAAACCAGTGGGAATGTCTGAATCCTATCGGTGGAAGTGTATTGACGTTCTCTGACAGGATGCAGTAAGATAGTCCGTCTTTCTTTAAATATCAAACTCATCACTCCCACCTAAACCAAGTGAACACAATAGTCCTAATCAAAGCGTGCAGCAGCAGGGGAGGAAACAGCCCCTGGCTCTGACTCACTCTATTTATCCTGAGACTGTGTGAATAACACTATATAAGCACTTGCCATTCTCATTACGACAGGCTAAATAAAGACCATTTCAATCAGGACGTCTCATGTCAGGGGTGTCTAACTCACAGCTCTGAACCAACACACTCGATTCGGCACATGAACGTTGCTGTAATTAGCTGGCAGGTTGGGTCAGGTGTGTTAAAGCTGAGTGGCGGATCCCTCTGATCTGAATATTAGAGGCAGGTGTGTTGGAACAGGGATGGGAGTAAGCTGGGTGTGGCAGTAAAGTGCAGGGTGTGGCTCTTGAGGCCTGCTGCAGTGAATATCAACTATCTACAACAGTCTTTCATACACTATGCAATACTTGGGTATTGCATAGTGTAATAAAATGATTCGACTACAGCTAAAGTTTATTTAACAATGTCCAATTTCCATGCCCTGACACTTTTTCTAGAATACACAGTGTCACTGATGCAAAGCATCACTCTTTTTACTTGTGGTCATAATTTCCATGAACATCTGCAAATTGTGCTGAAGTCTGGCCCTTTAGTTCCCCATCCTGACCTAAACCTGCACTTTAAGTCCATAAGCTTTACCATTCACTTATTAACACCTGTGTAAGTGAACAAATGTCGTGGATATCGTCAGTGCTTAAAAAAAACACTGCCCACCTGCACATTTCATTACAGAGAGTGAATGAAGAAGTGCAGCAGTCATTTTTGAATAGAAACCCCTGTACTCAGTACGACGCATCGCTAACAACGACGAAGGCCTACTGTTACCACTAACCCTTGTCTCTCAGCAGCCCTACAATCAGAGTGAATAAAGGCAATTGTGAACAAGAGAACATCTTCTTCCCGTATTTAAAGGCAAACCTTTTCATTTCTCTGCTGCTCTGCGGGTTTAACTCGATCAGCGAGAAGCGTGAGCACGCAAGTACAGAGATTAGGAGTTCATTCAGGTCTTCTCCGGCCGAGGACAGTTTTAGGAGCCGCTGATAAGGCTAAAGTGTCTTCACTTACACAACCTCTGAAAGCTATCAGTGAAAATGTGCTCGACGGTGCTTTGACGGGTCGCAATCAAATAGCCTCACTTTTTGGAAATGAATGACGGAGGAGACTAATTCTCCTCCGATTAAACCAAATGCACTAATGTATTCAGGTTGGTGCCTATTAAGAAGAAGGAGATCATTTCATCAGTATGCATCAGTTCAGGGCTTCTGTTCATTAATCCAGTGGAGTGAGCGAGGCTGGACTGAAACCTCAGTGGAGTAACGGCCGAGGCTGGCTTGCTTATAAATGTGAATCAAATCCAATTAATGTGACCGAGAACCTTCTGTCCCGACGCCAGTCCCGCAGTGTGTGCTGAACTCTTCTGCTGAAAACCTGTAAACACCTTTAAAAGTATCCATATCATGCATTTTTGGAATTTCTGTCCAAATGTTTGTGGACACCCATTCTAATAAAAATGCATTCAGCTACTTTTTACACACACACACACACACAGACACACACACACAGTTTGCCGAACCTGAATATTTACAGAAAGAGAACATCTGTACAGGTGTGCAAATAGTCATAGTGCAAATAGGCAGAGTGCAAAATGGCTGTTCAGTCCTGTTTGGTACAGTTCAGTTGTATGTTTTGAGGTTTACAGTGGCACACCTGTACAGATGTTCTCTCTCTTTCTGTAAATATTAAGGTCATCTGTAACTTCTTCAGCTCTTTATTACCTTTAGTACTTTTTACTTTTTTAATTTATCCCCTATCCTATTTATTGTTTAGTGTAATTTTCCTTTAGTTTAATACTGTAAATAATCTGTGTTCTGTGTTTTTGTTACTTGTCATACGCGTTGCTCACACCAAGACAAATTCCTTGTATGTGTAACATACTTGGTGAAATAAAGAGTTCTGATTCTGATTCTGATTCTGAAAAGGAAAAATGTGGAGCAGATAAACATAAGCCTTTTGGCACTATGTCCAATGCCAGCCATGGGTTAGAGGGGTATAAAGCCCCCCAGCATTGAGCTGTGGAGCAGTGGAAGAACTGTGTTCTCTGGAATGATGATTAGATTTTTGTAGGATGAGTCGGGGAGTTAAGGATGAGGTGGGTTGGTGATCATACAGTTCTGTTACCTCACACATGCTTTTGTCCCTAAATGCAATCGAATCCTCACACACAGTAATGCTCCTTCAAAATCCAGTAGAAAGTCTTCCCTGGACAGTAGAGACAGTTACTCCAACAACAGCAGGATAAACTCTTTTTACTATCCTTGATTTCAGAAGACCAATGAATGGGCAGGTGTCCCAAAACTTTTGTCCATACAGTTTACTGTGGTTTCAGAAACAAAAGAGCTGATAAAACAGCTACAATTCTAATAGACTTATATGCATGAATTATTCATTACTCATTTGCCTTGATCACTCGAGTAGAGCAAGACCTACCTGGAGTCACTGGGCGCAGGGCAGGAATACCCACCTTGACAGGGTGAAAGTCCATCGCAGTGTACCACACACATTCACTCACACACTCACACCTAGTGGCAGTTTAGCATAGCCAATGTACCCACCAGGTGTTTTTGGGAGGTAGAGGAAACCGGAATACTTGGAGGAAACCAAGGAGGAAATGGGGAGAACACACCAAACCCCTCATAGACAGAGACTGGAGCAAGGGAGCTGTGCGGTACACACACTACCTGCTGCGCCACGTGCTGTCCTCATTTATTATGCAACAATAAGTAAAATATACTATAAATAATAGATTAATTATTTATTAATATGCAATAAATTATACAATATTTTTATTATACATTCTTAAAAATAAAAGGTGCTATAAAGAGTTCTTTGAGTAATGCCACAGAAGAACCATTTTTGGTTCCATAAAGAACCTTGTTTGTAACAGAGACATGTGAGAGTGAAGAACCTTTAGATTGGTGAAGGTCTTTAAAAGGTTCTTCACACTCACACATCTCTTCCAAACTTTGTTTACGGAACCAAAAGTGGGTCATCTGTGGCATTGTTCATAGAAGCATTTGTAGCACCTTTACTTTTAGGAAGGCTTTACCCTTTTCCACCTCGCTTTATCCTCTAGAAGTAAACTGACCATTTTCGTTACTATACCTTTATGACCTTCATTGGCTGCCATGCTTCTTAATAGATGTTCAGTGTGAATGGGTGGGACTGTATGTCATTTTTCATAGTGTTTACATATTGTATTATGTGGTTTTCCAAGACTCTAAGACTTCTAAGACCTTTTTCTATCATAAAAAAGAAACTACACCATACTGACAAAAGTATTGGGACACCTGCTCATTCATTATTAAAAAAAGGAGGGAATATAAAAAAAGAAAAAGAAATTTATCCTGCTTTTGTTGGAGTGACAGTCTCTTGTGTCCAGGGAAGAAGGCTTTCTACTAGATTCCAGGGCATTGCTGTGAGGATCTGACTGATTTCATTCAGTGACAAGAGTATTAGTGAGGTCAGGATGTTGAATGATCACCATCTCACCTTATACCCAACTTATCCCAAAAGTACTGGATGGAGCACCAACCATCATTCTAGAGAACACAGTTCTTCCACTGCTTCACAGCTCAAACTGGGGGGGCTTTATACCCCTCTAGTCCACATCTGCCATTAGGCATGGTGCCAATAGGCTCATGTTTCTGTATCTGCTCCAGAGAGTCCTATTCTATTGGCAGTACTTCTCTACAGGCAAGCTGTGTGTGTGTGTGTGTATTTTTGCACATGTGTCAGCTTTGGGTGCCACTTAAAGTAGCTGAATGCATTCATTAGAAAGGGGCGTCCACAAATATTTGGACGCAGTGTACTTCTGATGTCAGTTGGAGGAGGAAAATAATTCTGATTTCTTTCTAGAAAAAGTGTTCACAAGTTCACAAGCGTTCATGGCTTCGTCAGGAAAGGCCACAGGCGTCTCTTGTTTCATGAAACCCAATGTCCTGAGGCACATTCAGACTCGCAGTGTTTGATAACAGCAGCTCAGATGACTGGCCCTGACCACACAGATTAGGAATGGTGATGTTGATGTCATGTCAAATATGTCCCCTCCTCATGGCAGATCATTTGGGAGGCAGACCCACCCACAGGCCAGCGTCCAGCCCGTGGTGCAATCTCCCTCCTTCTGCTGGAGAAAACTCACAGTTCTTTTTTTTTATTATCAGAAAACATCTTGGATTTGGGATGATTACAGTATGAAATGGTCTGCTCTGTGACTAACACTTGACCTAATTTCACGCCAGTGACATAATTCCCTCCTCTCCCTTTCCATGTATCAGTCAGAGTCTCATCTGCAATGCTCTGCAATGTTCATTCTGTTTTGGGAGGGCTGAGCATTTGACCAAATGGCCAAATAAGGCAGATTTTACTTGATGGCGTACGGCACAATACAATTCACTGCATATTTTTTATTACACTATTTATGAATATTCCATAAAATCTGTTAACTTATTCCTCGTCTTATGCACTTCTTCCTGTTCACGATTGCAGTAAAACCTATCCGGAATCATTGGGCGCTAGTGATGCAACGGATCACAAAACTCACGCTTCTTATTGGATCACGAGTTTGAAGCACAGATTGGATTATTTGTCGGGACAAAGGGAGACCAGATGTGAGACAGTAATTTTACCTTCAAGTTTGAAGCATTATGTGTTACTGCTGTGTTTATATCAGTGACTTATTTTGACACAAACTGTTAGTTTGTATTAGTGACTCTTATTTTGACATGGTCTGTTTGTTCGCTTGTATTAGTGACTTATTCTGACGCTGTCTGTCTGTTCGTATTTGTGACTGTGATTTTGACTTAGTATTTGATTCTATTAGTGATTAATTTTGTTCCTTTGTATTAGTGACTTTTATTTTGACACAGTCTGTTTCTTTGTATCAGTGATTATTTTGACACTGTTCATATTAGTGACTTTTTTGTTTGTTTGTGTGTATTAACTTATTTTCACACAGTCTGTTGTACAGTCTGTATTAGTGAGTTGACATGGTCAGTTACTTTGTAGCAGTGACCTTTATTTTGACATTGTGTGTTTGTATTAGTGACTTTTATTTTGACACAGTCTGTTTCTTTGTATCAGTGATTATTTTGACACTGTTCATATTAGTGACTTTTTTGTTTGTTTGTGTGTATTAACTTATTTTCACACAGTCTGTTGTACAGTCTGTATTAGTGAGTTGACATGGTCAGTTACTTTGTAGCAGTGACCTTTATTTTGACATTGTGTGTTTGTATTAGTGACTTTTATTTTGACACAGTCTGTTTCTTTGTATCAGTGATTATTTTGACACTGTTCTTATTAGTGACTTTTTTGTTTGTTTGTGTGTATTAACTTATTTTCACACAGTCTGTTGTACAGTCTGTATTAGTGAGTTGACATGGTCAGTTACTTTGTAGCAGTGACCTTTATTTTGACATTGTGTGTTTGTATTAGTGACTTTTATTTTGACACAGTCTGTTTCTTTGTATCAGTGATTATTTTGACACTGTTCATATTAGTGACTTTTTTGTTTGTTTGTGTGTATTAACTTATTTTCACACAGTCTGTTGTACAGTCTGTATTAGTGAGTTGACATGGTCAGTTACTTTGTAGCAGTGACCTTTATTTTGACATTGTGTGTTTGTATTAGTGACTTTTATTTTGACAATATCTGTTTCTTCGTTTTAATTAGAGACCTATTTTGACACGGTGTCTGTTAGTATTAGTGACTTTTATTTTGACACGGCATTTGTATTAGTGACTTATTTTGACACGTTTTTCTTGTTTTTGTGACTTTTAGACATTGTCTATTTCTTTGTATCAGTGACTTATTTTGACACGCTCTGTCTCCTCGCATTAGTGACTTTTATTTTGATAAATAAAATCCGTCATTTGTGTTAGTGGCTCTGACACTGTCTGTCTGGTGTTAGTGACTTGTATTTTGACAGTCTGTATGTGATGCAGTGGTTCAGTGGAGCGACTGCCTCTCTCTCGCTCTCGGTTGGTTAAAAGTTAATAGTGGGCTCCCCGTCCTGAGGGAGACTTACTGGAGGAGTTCTTCTTTTTACGGCATGTTGGAGGTGAAATGAATTATTTTGATGTCCTTCAGAGTTCAGAGTTTTCAGAATCTGGAGGAATATCTGTTGGATTCCTGTAAAAACTGAGGCTGCCACAAGAAACTGAGGTCCCCTCCCATTAGGTCTTCCCCACCACAGCCATCGTTTCAGCTCCCTTTACGTTACATCAGCAGTAGAGCTGGGCACTTTTCTAATATATGGAGGGTACTGTTAGTGCTTAATAAACACTGATCAGCTGCAGGTTTCATTACTATCAGTGTAATTAGACTGGTTTAATTAGATGAAGAGCAGCAGATGTTGAATCTGTTGATGTTGAATATCTCATGTTAAATATCATGTATCAAGAAAAATGTCTTTAAATATCGTGATATAGTATTTTCATCATATCGCCCAGCCCTAATCAGCAGGACCAGTCACAGTCAGCAAGAACCGCTTCGACAAAAAAAAAAAAAAAACAGTCTCAACTGTCTGACTGTTAAAGTAAACACGCTTCAGGGATCAATTTTGGATGGCACTGATGAAGCACTTGCTTTGGGGTATTGAACCAGGCAGCAGAGCCTGAAGCGACGGAAAGCTTTAGCGCCACGGAAAGGCCCCTCCATGCCAGCCTAACCACTGCCTTTATGCATTTCTCCCTGTTGCTGAGCAATTCTCAAACAAGCTAGACATCCTTAATTGAGGCGTGAGTCACTATCCCCAATATAAACATTAGCTTCTGTTACAGCACATTCAAAAGGAGGGAAAAATCATGGCTCATGAAAGTGTTGCATAATTGGATGACGTTAAGAAATCTGTGCTCATATGGTTTCATCACAGACTGTAAAACTGAATATGAGTTTGGTGATATCGGTCCACACTGACCACCTGCAGTTTTGATGAAAATATCCTCAGTGCAGCTGTAATTAGCTATTTTTCTGATTGCAGCGTCACCAGGATTCAAACATGCAATTACTTCAGGATAGGGCGACACCTCAGACAGCTGTGAGACAGCTGTTCCACTGAGGAACTCGGCTGAATCTCTCCTGTTCAGTGATGAAACTGAACCGCAGAAATGGAAAACAAAACCTCATTATGGTTAAAATATCAAAAACATGTAGAAGAGCATGAGAATAATTATGACGATAATGTTACGAATAATGAAATGTATGTAATGAATAATAATGACATAATAACAAAAAGGTTTTTGATGAATGAAATGTAAAGACATAGGTAATCTCCTACTGCTATAATATTTCAAGCATTAATAATATTAAGCATTAAGGTTTTACAATAGACTACATTCCCCTATTTCACCAAATTTTTGATTAAAATCATAATGATTTCATCTGCATGTAAAAAAAATACAGCGTATCGTAAAATTGTCCTCAAACATCAGTGATTTTTTTTTATATTTAGGGATGTAAGAAAATATCAACAAATATAGAACTATCGCAATATTATGTTTTGTGATACTGTATCGACAATAAACCCCAACCACTAGATGGCAGTGTTGTACTCTGTCTTCAGATCCCACTGTTCTGATAGCACCATGCTGCCTAATGCCAGGTGTGGGCTAGAGGGGTATAAAGCCCCCCAGCAGCATTGAGCTGTGGAGCAGTAGAAGAACTGTGTTTTCTGGAATGATGGTTGGTGCTCCATCCAGTACTTCTGGGTTTTGAGTTGAGGTGTTTGGGTTGGTAAACATCTACCATCCTGACCTCAGTAATGCAATCAAATCCTCACAGCAATGCTCCTCCAAAATCTACTAGAAAGCCTTCCTCCCTGGACAGCAGAGATAGTTCAGGCTTTAAAAAATCTATATGTCTGTTGTGTGTTTGGGGTCTGAACTGTACTGAGAGAAGGCCAAACGTCTTCTGAATTAATCGGTCAGCTCCCACAGCAGCGTCCCTTTCCCAGTTTCAAAGAAGTTCAAAGATGCAGAGGCTCTGCAGTAGAAGCTACTGAAATGTGGAATCTATTCCCGTAGCATCAAGAACAGAGTATTAATAGTGATAAATAAATAAATAAATAAATAAATAAATAAAGGCAAAGCCATGTGTATGAAAATCTCTGGCACATGCCCACTCCCCTCCTTGGCCTGCGTTTACTAGGATTACTGTCCGGCTGAGTGACAAGGCAGCGGCGGGGCGCGGTGGGGCGCGTGTGCGTGCCTCTCCACTAAAGTCTGCATTAAAGTAAATGAATCAAGCTCTTTCTGCATGACAATCTCGACTCCTAGCACTGAAGCAAATGAAGCAGCCTCTTATTGCATGACAAACGTTCAAAGCCAGATCCCAGAGGTCCGAGCGCAAAGACCGA
This sequence comes from Salminus brasiliensis, assembly GCF_030463535.1. Lineage (NCBI taxonomy): Eukaryota > Metazoa > Chordata > Actinopteri > Characiformes > Bryconidae > Salminus > Salminus brasiliensis. The sequence goes on along the minus strand of NC_132896.1, from coordinate 7,564,781 downwards.
GCGATCAAAGCCGACAGCCGGAGCTGCAGAAACGCACCAACGCCATTAACTTAAAGGTGACCTTCGCAGCAGATGACGAGCCGTGTTTTCCTACATAGCCTCAGAACACACAAACACAACTTACTGAATAATTAATCCCTCAACTGGCCTGCTTCTGCTGCTCGTGCTGGGGAAACTACTCAGGGGAGTGTCGACACAGTGAATACGTCCCAAACCCAAACCAGAGCTCTCACCAGCAATAACAAAATGCTGTTGTAATTTTGCATCAATTATTTCTCCCTCGCAGCTTACTGAAGATTAGGACTCTAAACTTCCAATCTGCTCGAAACTGGTGTTGGATCAACCACTCAGAATGTGATGATGCAGGAGAAGATTGCGAGAGGGAGGAAACGGTGAAACACTCAAACGGTGTTCTCTGGAATGATGGTGCTCCATCCAGTACTTTGGTATGGATTTCATTTCAATTAATGCAATCAAAGCCTCACAGCAATGCTCCAAAATTCCAAAATCCGAAAGCCTTCTTCCCTGGACAGCAGAGACAGTTACTCCAACAAAAACAGGATCAACTCTAATACCCTTGATTTCAGAAGAAATCATGAATGAGCAGGTGTCCCAATACTTTTGTCCAATTAGTGTGTCACTTGCAAACGTCGTCTGAGCCTTTTTAAGTTTAAGGGCGGTTACAGGGTGGGTTAGGCTGTGACTAAAATCGATACTGATCCCTATTCACATGCTGGGGCACTACTGAGCACGCCGGCCATCATTAAGTGTCCGAATCATTAAGAGGTATGCGATTGTGATTTTGAGGTCACTACAACCTCCCATAATGCACTGGTCATTTCTAATGAACAGTGTAGCGGACTACAGAGGATGAACATGGGCCAAAATGCTTTGTGTGAGAGACAGTGGAATGATAAGGATCTGATGACATTTGTAAGGGATGCACTATATGGACAGAAGTATTGGGACGTCTGCTTATTCATTGTGTTTTCCGAAGTCGAGGGAATTAAAAGAGTTGATCCCGCTCTTGTTGGAGTAGCTGTCTCTACAGTCCAGAGAAGAAGACTTTCTAGCAGATTTTTGAGCAAAATTGAAAGGAACCAAAGACGCAAACACAAGAAGGGACCTTGGCTGCATTCTCTGTGAGAGGCCCAGCCGTAAGCCATTGGGACTCCTTGAAGGCTCCTGTGATGTTGGCGAAACTTCACGAGAAGCACTGTACTTTTGTGCATGTGCGTCAGTTCAAGAGTAGGAATCCTACTTTGATCCAATACCATTGTGTGCTCGTGTGTGAGAGATCCCCCGCTCGGCCCTCCACCCTGCGCTGCTCTTGAGTAAACAGAGCAAGCTGCTGAAGGTGATGTGGGTGGATTTCAGCTGTTTTTCTGAGCTGGGTTACTCGCTGATGACAGGTCGAGGGCACCATGCTGGTTAGACAGGGTCTAGTCTTGCTGTGTGCTGTGATATGTGTATCATGTCTGTAGGTTACTCTGATTCTGAGTGAATGGCCCCTGGGAGTTGCCCCAATTATCCGTAACCACCGATTTTGTTAGTATCAGGACCGATATCTGACCCTAGTATCAGATCGGAGCATCCCTATTTAAGAGCGTGAACATTTATGTTGGACATAAGTTACAGATAAAAAAGGAAGTATTAACAGCCTAAAATAATATACAGGCCACTTTACCTGCTGTGTAAAAGTAGATTTAGTCTACTAGAGAGAATGTGGAGAACATAGGATGTTAGACTGAAAGGAGGAGAGGGCCTTCGGGCATGTTCCTCCTCCCAAAACTCAAAAAACTCAAAACAAAAAATGAATATCTCCACTTTGTCAGCAGAAGAGCTGTTTTATTCTCCTGATGTTGAAATGAGTTATTGTGTGTCCAGGCTTGATGGAAATTAAAAACATCCATTAAATTTTTTGCCGTGTTTTTGTCATGTCTGACAGAATTTTGACAAAGAACACATTGTCAGCTGAACTTAATTGTCCTAAATTACGCAACTATTTAAAGAGGCTGCTGTCAACTTCACTGTAAATATTAAATCTCTGTAATAATGCCCAGGGCTGTGCTGACTGACAGCGGTACACAGCGTTCACAACCCCGCAGCAGCAAGTTTCCCCCTGTTTTATTAACCTGCTTTCTGTCAGAGGTCAAACTTAGAATCTGTGAGAGATCAGATTACAGAGGTACAGTTACATTTAACTGGAAGTGACCACGCTAACCTGTGGTGGTGGGGATTGTGTTGCTGGTCAACTGAAGTAGGAATCAGGTTAGTCGTGCAAACACTGCTGTGACTTCTTGTTTTTATACTTTCAGGACTCACCTGGCATCACAGCTTCCAATACTGCTCCACCCCATTTCCATGCAGTGGAAACACAAAAGGGCCAAAAAAAGGGCTTAACTGAGGTGACCCTTTATATATATTTATATACATACATACATACATACACACACACACACACACACACACACACACACACACACACACACACACTGCTACACACTGTTACATCGACTAACACACTGCTAACTACACTGACCACATTCTGCTTAGTGATGGGGGGGGGGGGGGTCAGTTATGCCATGGATGGTTGTAGCATGACTGGGACTTAAACCAGCGATGTCCCAGTGGATAAGAAGCACTGCAGCACATTTGAAAAATGCATGTTATAGTTACAGATGCAGCAGTACTGAATCTTCAACCACTTGGGGGCGCACTAGCCAGGTTTGGAGGAACAAGCGTGTCATTTATCACACTCTTGCTGCTTTTTCTGCTGGGATGAATGAGCCCAACCCAGCAGTCTCAGCCCTGAGAAGTGTCTTACGCCTGATTGGCTAAGTATATTAACATTTGAGTCACATGACTAACATTAGTTCCAGCTTTACATTCTTGGCTGAATTGCCCTTCGCAAACTTATCCTGTTGATTGCAATCAGTCTCTCCTCTTACTCATGTAGGCAACTTATACTCATCACACCAACGGAAAGCAACGCCTGTCAGACTGATAGCCCCTTTAGAGATTGGGCCAGTGCTTGCAGCCAAGGTCCAGTTGTCCTGAACCAAATTGCTGCTTATGAAATCCTGCCATGGACCTATTCTGCTGATTAGGTCTGCACTTGGTGAGATCCCTCACAGGCCTGGCTGGATGTTGGACAACCTTTCAAGGAACCTGGTCAATTATTAAAATAGTGCTTTCCAGACATATTAGGTGCTCTATATATATATATATATATATATATATATATATATATATATATATATATATATATATATATATATATATATACATACTCATCCGAACCATGAGAAATAGAGCTGAATTGAGCCACTAGGCCTAGGTGATGTAATTGGATATTGATTGACGAGTAACTCCATGACAGTGCTTCAAAGGCAGTAATCATTGTGCACAGGCTTGCAAAATAATATCGAGTAATGTGTGCCTAGAATGCAGGTTTAAGCTGCAGTGAGCCATGTGTGTTTGTGGGGCTTATGAGAGTCATTTTACCCTCTTTTACAGATTTTTTATTAAATTATATATATATATATATATATATATATATATATATATATATATATATATATATATATATATATAGGTCCCTAACAAAGCAAAAGATGCCCAAATGACTGTCCTCTTAACTCAAAACAGATGCCTCAATATGCCTTCAATACATAAATGGGTGGTGAGACTGCAACTTAAATGGTACTGGAGAAACCAGAGAAAAGGCAGAACATTTTGAAAAAGTGTGGAAACCACAGTTAGTTCCTATTTTGACATTTTCTAAAGAAAAAATATATATAATATATATATATATATATAATATATATACAGTGAGTCCAAGAAGTATTTGATCCCTTGCTGATTTTCTTTGTTTGCCCACTAATAAAGACACTATCCTTCTGCACTTTTAATGGTAGATATATTCTAACATGGAGAGACAGAATATCAAGACAAAAATCCAGAATATAATTTTAAAGAATATATTTTAATTAATTTGTATTTCAATGAGGAAAATAAGTATTTGATCCCTCTTGCCAAACACACTCAATACTTAGTGGCAAAGCCTTTGTTTGCAAGCACAGCGGTGAGACGTTTGTTGTAGTTAACCACAAGTTTAGCACACACACCAGGGGGAATTTTGGCCCACTCTTCTTTGCAGATCCTCTCTAAATCATGAAGGTTGGTGGGCTGTCGCTTGGCAACTCTGACCTTCAGCTCCCTCCATAGATTTTCGATCGGATTGAGGTCTGGCGACTGGCTGGGCCACTCCATGACCTTAATGTGATTTTTCTTGAGCCAATCCTTTGTTGCCTTTGCTGTATGTTTAGGGTCGTTATCATGTTGGAAGACCCAACCACGGCCCATTTTCAGATCCCTGGCAGAGGGGAGGAGGTTGTCCCTCAGGATTGTGCGGTACATGGCTCCATCCATCTTCCCAGTGATGCGGTGAAGTAGCCCTGTACCCTTGGCAGAGAAACACCCCCAAAACATTATGCTTCCACCTCCATGCTTGACGGTGGGCACAGTGTTCTTGGGGTCATAGGCAGCATTTTTCTTCCTCCACACATGGCGGGTGGAGTTGAGGCCAAAAAGTTCAATTTTGGTCTCGTCTGACCACAAAACCTTCTCCCAATAACTTGGTTCATCTTTCAAATGATCATTGGCATACTTGAGGCGCGCCTCCACATGTGCTCTCTTCAGCAGGGGTACCTTTCGGGCACTGCAGGATGTGAATCCATTGTTGCGCAAAGTGTTGCCAATTGTTTCCTTGCAAACTGTGGTCCCAGCTGCCTTCAGGTCATTTGCTAACTCCTGCCGAGTGGTTGCAGGACGATTTCTGACTGTTCTCAGCATCATTGCCACCCCACGAGGCGAAATCTTCTTTGGAGCACCGGGCCGAGGTCTGTTGATTGTCATGTTATACTCTTTAAACTTTCTGATAATTGCACCAATAGTTGTTACTTTCACATCCAACACCTTACTAATCTTTTTGTAGCCCATTCCAGCTTTGTGAAGGTCAACAATTCTGACTCTGAGGTCCTGTGACAGCTCTTTGGTTTTACCCATGTTGGAGACTTGAAATCTGTGTGATCTGTCTGATTCTGTGGACAGGTGTTTTTCACACAAGTGATTAGTGAGAACAGGTGGCTTCAGGTCAGGTAACAAGTTGATTGGGAGTGTCTAACTGGTCTGTAAAAGCCAGAACTGCTAATGAATACTAAGGGATCAAATACTTATTTCACTCCATGAAATACAAATCAATTAATATATATTCCTTAGATTTATTTTCTGGATTTTCTTTTTAATATTCTGTCTCTCCATGTAAGAATACATCTACCATTAAAAGTATAGAATGATCATGTCTTTATTAGTGGGCCAACGAAGAAAATCAGCAAGGGATCAAATACTTCTTGGACTCACTGTATATATATATATATATATATATATATATATATATATATATATAGACACAATTAAAATCATGGCTAACACAATCGTTACATGTCTTACTAGATATTGTTATTGTGAATGTTTGTCTGTGTGAAATATGGCTTGGTCTCATAGATCATTTAAACTTTTGTTAAATTAAGGTCCCTAAAGCTGTAGGGATGTAAGAAAATATTGATATATCGAAGTATCATGATATGTTTTGCAATACTGTATTGATTCTCAAAAACACAGTACTGAATTTTAATAAATAATTACATGTAGAGATTGGTGTCAGACAGTGGTTCTTTTAGTGTTGTGTTTTAACCACGCTAGATAGCAGTGTTGGACTGTGTGTTCAGATCCCACTGTTCTGATTGGATAAAAAGCTGCCTTTTCTTTATTTATACAATGAGTTTTCCTAAAATTTAATTGATAAAATATATTGAATCATAATTCCTGTATCGCATGGTTCTGGCCAATCACTCCTAGTCAGTTCAGTCTATGCAGCACCAACATAGCATCCCCCAACATCCCTCCCAAACAATCCACAGTATACCTCCCAATATTCAAAGTTGAACTAGGGGAGTTATGATCTAGTAGTTTCAGATATTTTATAATAATATCATACTACATACTTTTAGATATCAACCAGGCTGTTATTTACGTTATTTTTCATAACCCCTGTATATTGTCTCAACAGGTTCTTGCCAATACACCGCCCTAGAACAATACGAGGCTTTAAAAGTAGTGAGGACATGGCCTTAGCATCCCCGCTCTAATTCACAACCGTCCACAACTGTTTAAACCCACTGATCTGGGGCTCCAACGGTGGTCAAGTGGGCTAAGGCACTGCCACCATGATCCGAGGATTGCTGGTTTGAATCTTGGGTCATGCTGCTCGCCTTCCGCAGCCAGAGTCAGAGAAAGCACAATTGGCCTTGCTCTTTCAGGAGTGGGTTGGGTTTCCTCCAAGAGCATTTCCTGTCTGCCTAGTGATAATGCATCAGCGGCAGTTTGATCAGATCGCATGTATCAGAGAAGACGTGCTAGTATTCCCTCTCCTAGTGTTGGGATCAGAGGGGAAAAATAAAAACACTGAACGTCAGAGGTTTTCTCCCTCCCCTGATTTGCGCTGTGTGGAGACCACGTATGGATTTCAGGAGGATCATTGCTTGAACGCAGCCAGTGTCGGTACGCTTCTCGCTCACAAATATGTCAGCATGGTCCTCCTCGCTTTTCTCTGTCTGTATCAAATCAGCTCAAATCAGCTCCTACTGTCTCTAACACAGCGTCCGCATTCACACACCAGAGGCAAGCGATGAGCGCAGGGTTTGGAGGAGGGGGGTCAAATTTCATACAGAGGAGGTTAACAGCATAGATAAAGAAATAACTACAACAGAACCACTGCTATGGACTACAAGGAGTTCTCCGGCGCACGTTTTGATATTAATACATTCTCAATTGTCCAAGCTGGACCTGAATGAGGCCTTTTAGAGTCATCGCTGCCATTTGGCAGACTTACCATGCCTATCAAACGGGGTTACAATTGCAAGAAGATTGCTGTGATTGGAACTGTCCATGTGTTCTGCTGGAGCAGTGTGAGCAGCAAGCGATTCAGTTCAAACCGAACTGAGCGTTAAAAGATGAAGATACTGCAAAATATATGGCAATAAAGCTCTAATTAAAAGATTAGAAAATGAAAAATGAAAACGTCAAACATCTCTGAGGACGATTTGTCATAGCGGAGCATAACAATCTCAGATATCATGGGACAAATACATTTCAAAGCAAGACATTTTTCGACCCTCCAGCTGTGAGGATCTGATAAGTGACACTCAATTTACTAATCTGTTCATACAAACGAAATGTATTACATAACCAAATGACAATTACAATTAGATGAGAAAGCGCAGTGGGAAAGAAGGAGAACCTACACGGAGAACGATGCTCTAAATTAGGGAGAGCATCACAGTGACCAAAACAAACGCCCACTGCTGTGAAGACCTGTGGATTGTTAGAAAACAAGGAAAGGGTCTTACCAGCTGTTTACCATCTGATTCCTAATCCCCTCCCAGACTCATGGATCTACAGCCTTTATTCTGAAGGCCTCAGAGAGCTCTTTGGACCTGGCCATGGTGATACCGCTCACCAATCTACATGTCCATGACAGCATGGACACCGCAGTTCCATTCCCTTTGCTTTATATAAAGAACAGTCCACCATGTGGTCATATTTCGCCTATTCATTTGGTAGGCCCACCCCCTTCTCTTAGACTTAGCGTATCTCAGACCATCTTCATTGAGCTTCCAGCGCAGAAGCAGAGCAGAGCAGAGAGATTTCCAGTTTGTCCAGTAAGTGGAATGCTTTAACAGTAAAAGTGCAGCTCATATAAGGTCCACTACAACTCAGCACCTCCATGTAATGAACAGGAAGGGGGTCATTTTCCTCACTGCTTTTAGACTTAATCCTTAGGACCCTCCTCATTCACATATAAGGCTTCCAACACTAGGAGAACTGACACATGCCCCCTCCGACAAATGCACAACCAACTACCATCTCTTATCGCTCTTCTGGCAATGTAATCTCCAGGCACCTAACAACGTCGAAGGAAAGCATTGGATACCTAGCTTTTCCCAGATGTGGGAAAGGAGAGGGCCATCTACCTCCCCCCCCCCCCCCCCCCCCGGAAAGAAAAAGGTCAATTGTGCTCTCTCAGGCTCTTGCTGAAAATGGCAGACCTGGAATTGGACCCAGCGTTCCTCATTGTGGCAGTGCTTTAGTCCGCTGGACCACTTTAAGCCCTACAGTCATTGGATTTAAAAAAGACAGGCTGCTCCAATATCCTCTCTAGTGACACTCTAATCATCTGCAGCTGATGTGCTGCACCTGCTTCTAATTTTAGACACTTTAAGTAGTAATAAAGAGAACTGTTTTTTCTATTAATTACATTTTACAAATGATTTCTCTTTAGTTGGGTGTGTTTAGTTATATTACCTCTGTCTCTCAAATGTTGTTTAAATGTAGATCAAATGTCCAGATGTTTGAATATGGTAAAAAAAAAAAATGGGGTGTGCTAATTTTTTCACATGACTGTATATTTGGGACAATAAAGACATGTCACAATCAATATGGAAATACGTCAATTATAAACTGAGAACATTTACATTTATCAGAACTGGGTCATTATGACAAGTGTGGCATCTAGCTGTCTGTAAGCACCAAGCCACAAGAGTGAGTCCTGGTCAGGTGTCAACAACCCATGCACACCAACGACACAGCAGTCTGCCCCCATTACATCAATGCCTGATCACTTACAGTACCGTGCGGGAACGGACTAGTTTGACGTGTAAGAATGTCTATATTAGGCCCACAGAACAGCGCTCTAACAAGTCCTGATTTTCACACTGCCAGCCAACAGCTTTTTCAGTTGCCACCCCAGATTCCTTTCTGTGCATAGCAAGGGGTTTACACCCAGACAAGACTTTATTTATTTAAATAAACCAACTAGTTCACATATCAGAGCTGTCATACCCCAGTCAGAGTTAACTGCTTCCATTTATTAGTGGTCATTGCACATTATTAATGTTTTGTACCATTTTTAAGTGACACAATAGGAGCATCATGCAAACATTTCAGACCTTCTATTAGCTTGTCAGGGCTGCGGCTTATTCATGGTCAATGGTAGGAAAGGCCAGGTGACGCCAATTTTAAACCTTTATAAAAAACGTGTGGCTGTGTCCTGAATGCCAACTAACAAAGTTCTTATCGGCGAGTCAGTTTACCCAGCAGCCATCTTTGCAACGCCGCCAGGCAGTTATTTCCAGTCATACGAGACCAGCCTTTTATCTCTAAGAATGGAAAGAGACCAAAATACTGGAAACTGAAGGTCAGATTTCACAGTTTTAAACTCATTCTTTAAATCACTGATTAAAAAGCTTCATGTAGCGTTCTGCTCAATATTGCATCCACATCACATCCTTCTGGCTAGACCACTGAGGGGGGGGGGGGGGGGGGTCGCTGCATAACCAGGAAGCTGATTGACTCATGGCTCAACATGGCGTTTGTAAACAGTCGCCATGTTAAGAGGTATGAGAACAAGAACTAGTGGCCGGTCTCCTCGTATATACAGTTTCTGGTACTACACGCTAATACTATAAGCTACGGACTATGTACTAAGCTTAACAGTTAGTATTAGTAATTAGTACACAATCCCAACATTTAACAGCCACAGGTTTCTTGAGGCACTTTTTAGCACTCAGACACTTAGTTTATTAATAGTTGATGCCCACAAAGCAGGAGGAGGTTATAAGACAGCAGGTGGCTTTCGGGTAGACGGTTCCTTGGTTCATAATGTAATTAAGAAACAGCAGTTAACAGGTCTGGAGAACTAAGCAATTTCCTGCAGGACTGCAAAAGACTCTGGAGTGGTGGTGCACTATTCCACTGCGCAGCAACACCTGCACAAATATGACCGTCATGGAAGAAAACCTGCCCTGTGTCCTCGCCACAAACTCCAGCATCAGAAGTCTTTAAAGGAACACCTAAACAAGCCCTGCTGTACTTTGGAGACACGTCCTGTGAACTGATTTAAAATCAGAGCTTTTTGACCTCAATGACCAAAGAGGGGAAAAAGGCTGCAGAAACTCTTGAAAAGCAAACCTCTCCAACTGTTAGGTATGGAGGTGGATGTATCGTGCTTTGGGCTTGTGCTGCAGCCTCACTTTTTGTAGGCCTATATCGACAAAGACAACCACGTTCACCGTTTGTGTTGAACACAGGTGGATGCCCTTTTCCCCATCCGTGCCCAGATAGCAGTGAGGGTTAAGGGCCTTGCTCAGTGGCCCAACACAGGCAGCTTGGCAAATCTGGGTATCAAACCCACAACCCTACAACAATAACCCAGTGCTCTAAGCACAGAGCCACCAGTACCCTAATAAATAAATGAATTAATAAAATAATAATAATAATAATAATAATAATAATAATCAGAGGAGAGCACAAACGCAGTCCCCCGCTTTCAGAAAAGATGCGGTCCAGATTCCCACATATGGAATTTGCAGGGGTCAGCACAACTGAAGGGAACCCAGTGCGAACCAACGTTGTGATCATGGCATCACCTCAGGTAAGTAAAGTGCAGTGTCTAGAGGTGTAGCGTTGCCCAAGGACTCGTAGCGTGGTGCGTTTCCCAGCAGGGGATTCGAACCCTAGTGTGTGATAGAGAGGGCAGTGGTGTTACCCACTACACTACACAAAAAAATTACTCATACCATCTTTTTACGTCCATGCCATGTCTGTGTCTGCGCGTGTGTGTGTGTGTGTGAGTGTGTGTGTTGTGGACTGTGTATTGTGCAGGCATCTGAAATGCATTTACTTACACAAACAGCAGGGAATGCTCTCTGCCTCGGTGCTCTCAAAGAACTTGGCCTGGAGCTCGAGTGCGCTTCAAAACAAGGTGAAATATTGCTCAGCATCACACACACACACACACAGCCGCCCCCCTCTGCGAGGCTCCAGGTGTGTATGTGTGTGTTTGAGTGCTGATGAAGCCACTCCTCTCCCATCCTTACATCCCTACTGTCCTCACACACACTCACAGAGCTTTGTGTTCTTCACAGACTGCCAGAGGCATGCAGTTTCAGCAGCTCAGTGCCAACCAGCCCACAACACAGCCTGGATAACACACACACACACACACACAGAGCACAGACGGAACGTGTGTGTGTGTGTGTGTGTGTGTGTGTGTGTGTGTGTAGGGGGAAACCTGGGCTGCAAAATTCATTAAGGCTGTTAGATAAGCGCGAGCTGGACTGGTGCTGACACAAACGAAAATGCGCGAGACTGACACCAGCAGCTCCACCTACTGTACCAGTGACACACTGGAACCCACTGGAACCCACAGCAGAACGGGTTCTGTGCGTAAACACATCCCATAATAATAGCCTATTCGCACAGCAGCTATGGCCGAGCCAGCCGTGCACACGGAGCACGGGAATGTGCACACACACACACACACTCACACACACACACACACAGACACAGACCGGGGCGGGCGCGGGCGCGCGCGCGCAGCCCCTGATGTTTACGCCGTATACCCGTTAGCCTAGAGCTGCTCGCAGCAGAGACTGCCAGGCTGCCTCACCTTGTTTCACACACTTGAGCCTGAACGGGTCCTTGCAGTGCTTGATGACGGCCAGCACGTCCCTCGTGGTGAGCCCCGCCACCGGCGTGTCGTTGACCTCCAGCAGCAGCTCGTCCTGGGCCAGCTTACCGCTCTGGAGGGCCACCTTGCCCTGCCTCACCTCCCCGAAATAGGGGAAGTTGCCGTTCTCGGCGCCGCCTTTCAGCTCGAACCCCAGCTCGCCCTCCTTGTTCCTGGTGAGCACAGCTTCGTGGACTTTGTTCGTCCAGTGGTTCTTCTTCTTCAGGCTCTTGGACATCGCTGACTGAGGGCGCTTAGCCTACCAACGTGTGTGTGCCGGCTGGCCCTTCATCCCTGCCTGCCTGCCTGCCTGCCTGCCTGCGTGGTGCTGCTCGCCGCTCACGCCAGCGCTGGCCGCTCTGAACGCCAGGATAGCAGCGCATGCAGCTGCAGCAGCAGCACGGTTCACTGGGAGCTGCAGCGCTGCGCAGCCCGTTTGGGGTTTTTTTTTCCTCACCCGTTTTCCGACAAGTCCCGCCCCCTGCGTCTGGACTGGCTGGTGGTATATCATTTCCTACGCCGGGATTGGTTAGCACGGTCCCGAATCCTGCGCTGTGGTTGGGCCAGAATTCTGCATTTTGGCCGGGGATTGGCTGTAGCGCTGTAGACGCTAGGATTGGTTAATCGTGTCTCATATCCTGCTCTCCTATTGGTTGGATTGGGTGATGGAATTGTTAGTGTAGTTATGAACTGTAGATGTATTGAATTATTATTATTATTATTATTATTATTTATATTAATGTACTATAATGTTAGTGTTCGTTTTAGTTTTTATCTGATCTTGTTTTTGCTATTTCACTGCTTTTGTGCTGCTGTAATATGTGGCTTTCCAGCTGGGATCCATTAATAAAGTGTAAACTCAGATGTTTTGATCTAGAGTTGTGTTTTTGTTGTTTGTTTGTTTGTTTGTTTGTTTTCCAAGCACCTGGTAACAAGGTGAGCAAACCTCCAATATGGTGGAAATAAGTGACAGATTTTGCATACTCATACACCTAAGTCTAATTAATACCATAGACTTCCGACGAAGCTGGAATTGGACAAGCAGGTCTCTACATACTTGTGGACATGCCAGATTAAAAGGCAGTTATCATAAAAGCATTGTTAACATGAATGATTTATAACTGTGTAATAATCCTCCCTTCACATATCAATGCATGAAAGTGACAAAGATGACTGCTAAACAGTAGACCCAGGCAATGATGAGGATTCATGGCCATAACAACATCCATATAATTGTTCTTAGGTCTTCCTTAACTGCGACTCTAGCTGCAGGACCTGGTGCACAGTCCAGGCCCCTTAATCCCAACCCAGCAGACTTCACTTTAGTAGAGCACATTACCCTCAGATCTGCATATTATCCTCCAAATCTAATCATGTTTAATCGTGCATCATCCCAATGGGATCTGTGTGATCTTTTTGTTTTTTTAATAGTAATGGTATTCAATGGTAGTGACATCATATTAGTCAACAAATATTACGTTAGGAGCATTAATAATGATGTAATGATGTAATGATGTGCTCAGACGAGCACTAAATCCTCCTCCACACGTTTGGAAAGTCAGACATGGCTAATCTGGCTCACTGATTTTGAGCATGAACTACGAGCCAATCAGGGCGCGCAGTGGGCGGGGCTGGACGGAAAACGGGTGCGGGGGGGAAACAAACGCAGGCAGGGGAGAACCAGACAGACACACGCGCACGCGCGCACACGCACACGCACACATATATATACACACACACACACACACACACACACACAAAAATGACTGGCTAGTGACCCGGATGTGATGTGTGCAAGAGGAGGAGTGAACTGAAGCGAGAGTGAAAACGTGGTGCAGACGGTTCGGCTCAGACTGGCTTCATCAACGCAGAGACTGGAATACTGTCCAGGCTTTTAAAGGACTCTCCAGCTGGCCAGCTCCCAGGATGAGAGGATGTGGGTGGGAGGGAGAGAGGGAGAGAGGGAGAGGGGGCACAAACGCCCACCGTAGTCTCAGGAGAGTCGCTCAAACTTGACGTTTATCTGAACTGAACATAACAAGTGATTTCTTTGTTGTCATTACTTTTTAATATCCACACAACAGTGACAAGTGATAGTGTGGACGTCTCATTCAACATTAAAGAGGCTGCTAAGAGCTTGGAAACACTGTGCTGTGAGTGAGACAGCGCACTCTCTCCAGGCCTCCCCAGTCATAATCCTGAGAGCTGATGTCCCACTTCTATTTCCAAAGGCCCTTTTTTTTAATAAAGCTTTACTTTAATCCAGTGTAGCATTGTATGCTTATAATCCTCAGAGGACTTTTATTTTGTAAACACATATTGTTTCGCTCTGTTTAGAGCACAAACCGTACCCATGTTGGCACTGTTGGCAAATATGACACTATAACCCTGGACGGTGTAAGATTAAACATAATTAGATTTGAAAGATAATGTGCAGATTAGAGGGTAATGTGCCTTGCTAGAGTGGATACTGCTATAATCTGGAATTGTCTGGATTAGGATTACTGGCATCGTGCACCAGGTCCTGCGGTTACAGTTAAAGAAGGCCTAAACACAATTACATGGGCAGCGTTGTAGCCGTAGATCCTCATCATCGCCAGAGTCTGCTGTTCAGCCTACAGTCTGCTGGCATCTTCATAATGTTTATAGATAGGGAGGGTTATAACAGCGTTAGAAATCCTTCAGTTTAACTATGATTTTATAAAGATATGATTTTATAATATCTGTAAATCTGGGGGGATTCGCTACACGTCCACAAATATGTAGATACCTAATTCTCACTTCTTCTAAAAACTATTATTCATATATATATATATATATATATATATATATATATATATATATATATATATATATATATATATAAATCATTTATAAAAAAAAAAAGTATTAATTGAAAGTCTTGGGAGATAAATTTACACAAACAGTGTGTTAAACAGTTGTTCAGTGTTGTGACTGTAAGTGAGATGTGAGCGTGAGAAACCTGAATGCAACCAAATCCTCACAGCAATGCTCCTCCAAAATCTAGTAAGAAGCCCTCTTCCCTGGACAGTAGAAACAGTTCTCAATAAACACTTTTCAATTGATTTCAGAAGACACAATGAATAGGCAGGTGTCCCAATACTTTTGTCTATGTAGATTACATGTTCAGTAGATGGGTAATAGTGGTCCTATCTTCACTATGAGACTGAAGAGTGTGGCTTTAGTAAATGGTTAAAACTGGATTAGCGTATCTGTGCTTTTCTCATCTGCACCTTCAAGGCCTCTCTTGCCTCTCGACTCTTTGAGGGGCTGTTGAAAAGAAGCAGCTCACCCCAGGACAGCTCACAAGCGGTCAGTCAGCTGCATCTTTTTAAAAATGCAGGCACTGGAAGAAGTCACTGGACAGCTCACTATCACATTTGGAGGAGAACGCTAACCTGTTACTTCAGCTGAGAGATGGGCAAGTAGGGAAGGCATTGAGAGATTGGGAGGACTGTCCTATGCAGTTTATGGGAGTAACTGTTTCTACTGTCTAGGGAAGAGGGCTTCCTACTAGATTTTGGAGAGCACTGCTGTGAGGATTTGGTTGCATTCAGAAATGTAGACTCTGTCTCAGAAGTTGTGTGTTTTGTGTCTGCTTTTCAGTCTCCACGTCCTTTCAGACCCACAACATTGAGCCGCCATCTCACAGAGGAAGGATGGACACCCCCACCCCCCGAAGCGAATCCTTGCTTTTTGCTTCTCTCTCAGAGTCTGATGGGTGGTAAACCAGATCTTGCACGGTTGTTATGAGTCCCTTGTTCTCTGTATCTTTTAAACATTTTGAAACTCCTGTTTTTCCTGTTGTCTCATATCTACTATCCTCAGAAATATCTCCTTTAGCCGTGTTATACTGGTCTTATACCAAAAGACTTTTCGGACGATTTCACTGTCACCGACAAAGTTTCAGTATCTGAAAAAAATCACTTGCTAAAACTGCTAGCAGCGTGCTCCCGGCGCCTGTCTTGATCGTTTGATGTAAGGTGCTCAGGATAGTCTTAACTCGTCTTGATGTTATGATAAAGTTTTTAGTCTGGTCTCGTGCAAATTGTGATGTGGACATTGTGTGAGCTCTCTCCAGCACCAAACAGGAAGCAGCAAAGCGGCTACAGCAACCTCTCTGACGAATCGGAGTGACATGGAGGAGACTCAGGAGGAGGAGGAGGCCTCGTCAAATAAATTCAAATTCAAATAATAAAAATAGAAAACAAAATAAAGATAATAAAATAGATGCAGTCTTGCAAATAGTGACCCTGTCTTTGCGACATCAAAGTTGACTGGTTCAAATCCCAGGTCATTGCCGCCTGCCATCAGCAGCCGGAGCCTGAGAGAGCACAATTAGCCTTGCTTTCTCCGGGTGGGTAGATGTCTCTCTCTCTTTCCTCATGTCTCTTCAGTGTGATGCTGGCTGGCACAGGCGTCTGCTAGCTGATGCATCAGAGCTGGGTACCTGGCACTTTCCCCCAAGCACGTTGGTTGGTTGCCTGGTGACGCTGCATTGGCTGCAGATTGAAAAGAGGCGGTGGCTGGTTGTGCATGTGTCAGTCCTCAGCCTTCCAGTGTCAGAATCATTACATGTGATAGGGGGAGAGTACTAACGCATGGGTTGGGTGACTGGTGGAAGATTTTGGTAAATAAATAAATAAATATGTAGTGTATGGTTAGCATTAGGTGCATGAGGGAAAGACAAGTGTAAGGCAGCCAGGGTTTTAGGTGTTTGTGTGATTGTTGGCCTGAAGGTTAGTCTCAGTGAAGGAGGACATAATGTCAGTGGGAGGACACAGCTGAAACTGGTGGGTTTTTAGACTGGAGGGATAGAAGAGTGTGACAGTGGGGTGTATAATAAGTAAACAGTGAAGAAATGACAGAAATGTGTGTTAACAGTGGTTGAGGCCTCTTTGTAATGATCTGTGAAATATGCTTCCTGCATTTTTATGACCCTAAAAAATGAATAACTTGAATACTCAAAGTCAAAATCAATGTTTTGATTAAAAATGAAATAAACCAAAGGGTGGGGTTTGACTTTCAGCACAGCACTGTACAGCATGTTTTGTTTTTAACCCATATTTCCTCCTTTCCCACAGTTGTCTCCTGGAGCTTGCCAGGCCCCTGTTGTAAAGAAGAATTTGATCTTAATCTTATGTTTGGATTAAAAAAAAGGTTGGATAACAGATTCGATTCAGTGCTCGTCCTCAGTTGTTGTCCTTTACCTTGTTTGGTGGGGTTAGCAATGGGGTCTCTGATTTTGGTGATGAGGATCCTGTAATTTGGCTGGATGGTCAGTGAATGAGTTGTTCAAGCTGCTAGAGAAGTACATGAGCATGAGTCAGAACCTACATGATGTGTTTTGCTTATTTACACAGATGAGCCCAAAGCAGTACACTGTGTATCCTAATGCCCCCTCATTCATGAGATTTGATTCTATCAGTACAAAATGATCATACGACAGTTCAGACTGGTGGGGGCTGTGGTACAGCTGCGTTTTACACGATTTGGAACAGTAGCAAGATTTGTTAGATCAGACATACCATCTCCTTCCTGGTACCTTTTCCATCTGTACTGGCTCCATTAAGCATTTGTTTGATCTCGCTGGGAGGCCGGAGAGATTAGTCTAATCACTCGACTTTAAATCCCAATCCTTCCTCAAAAATAGAGTCGCAGCTCCGTGGACTCAGTGCAGAGGACCTACATGGTCGACTGAGCAGAGTGTGTGTGTGAGAATGGAGGAGTTTTGGACTGGGTAGTGGCATTGTTTCTGGATTAACTCTTAAGAGGAATTTGTCATATGAGACAGAGTCAGATGGGCAGAACCGAGCCTCCAGGTGTGAACTATCAGAAATGGATCTGGGAAAGACTGTACAGTGCTGGGATTAGTTAATCATCTAATCTAATATTTTAAATTACTGAAAGGTCATTCCAACTAGCATTCAGCATACATGTTATATAATAGTCCATAGCCTCACATTGTATCCCTCAGGCTCATGAAGGAGCGTGCCCCCAGCCCCTTCAGTACAGGCTTAGCAGACAACCATTGTGAGCCCCAGCGATTGCATACCATATACTCTCTCCATTGTACTGAGGATTTACTACTATAGCTCCTATAAGAAATTCCGCTTCCTAGAAATGTAGCATTAGCTATATGCTAGGGTGACCACATTTTGCATTGCAAAACAGAGGACACCAGGGACACACAGGCACCCATCGTGGTTAGCATGTTGTAGATGGGAGGCTTTGATAAGTTGTAGGACCGTGGCAGTGTGTGTGTGAGAGAGAGAGTGTGTAGGAGGGAGTTTAATATTTCCAAAATTAAGCAACAATGTTAAAGAACAGTAATATATAAACATTAACTCATTTACCAAAACTAATAAATAGCCTTAATGACATGTAGTGCTAAATTAAGTCTTAATCTCCCCACATACTAATTATTATAGGAATCACAAATAACTGCTACATACTAAGGTTTATAAATATAAGGTGGCTTTAGGATAACAAACCATTTAATTTACAAGTTGTTGTATATGTTGGGTTTTTGTATTTTCTGCTCTGTGTATATATATATATATATATATATATATATATATATATATATATATAATGTAGGTTTAAATACTTTTGTGACTGTATACTCTGTCATCTCTTAAAATGTCACTTCCAATTGGTGTAACAAGCATCCAGGCTTTTTTCTGTCCTGCACCGAAGTGGTGGAACGAGCTTCCCCTGGGTGTCCGAACGGCAGAGCCCAACACTCGCTGTCTTCAAACCCAGACTGAAGACCCTCCTCTTCTGAGAGTACTTGGGCGAATAGCAGAGTACTGTGGTCACCTTATTGACTTGTGTTTAGTAGAGTCTAAAGCTTAGAGGCATCTTTGAACTATTAGTCTATTATAACTAGCTGAGGTTTTTCTAACACTTTTGTAAGTCTGCTAAATGCAATAAATGTAAATGTAACGGAAGGGTGGGAAGGGTGGGGGGTGTTTGCTCATTGTATATTGTAAAATGTGAAAAGTCAATAAATTAAAGTTTAAAATAAATAAATAAATAAATAAATAAAAGTCTTAATACATGTACATATATTCGCCACCTGTTGTGAATTCCCTTACCTAAAACCCCACAGCACTTTTAAATAGTCTTTAAAAAGCTCCTCCACCCTTTAAGATACATCGAAAGGGTTTTGCAGCAAAAATTCTTAATCAGCAACAAAAAGGGTCCAATGTTGTTACCAAACCCCACTTTGCTGTAGGATGCACCAACTGTCTTTGTAAAAAACTGCCATCTGTCATCATTTGGACCATTTCTGCCCAAACAGCTTTGTTTGGTTTCAAAAATGATAAAATAGTTTCATAAATGAAGTTTTCTATCGCTGACAGTGCTTTCATATGCCACTATGATAACAAAGAAAAGGTTCCTTGCCTGCGATGCCGATGCCGGTCCTCACTATATTTAGATATAGCATCAAAAGGGGATTCACTGTTCTGAGTCAGAGAAGTGCTTGTTTTGAGTAGACCATTAAATAACATCTTAAATTTAAGATTTTGGGCACACCTATGTTCCAAAGTCCTGAACTCACTACAAATTA
This sequence comes from Salminus brasiliensis, assembly GCF_030463535.1. Classification (NCBI taxonomy): domain Eukaryota; kingdom Metazoa; phylum Chordata; class Actinopteri; order Characiformes; family Bryconidae; genus Salminus; species Salminus brasiliensis. The sequence goes on along the minus strand of NC_132896.1, from coordinate 7,545,552 downwards.
GGGCTGCACAATATCAGTTTAGCAATAGTCACATTGCAGGACGTGCCATGTCAAATTATGTGATATATATATATATATATATATATATATATATATATATATATATATATATATATATATATATTTTTTTTTTTTTTTTTTAACTCTAATGCTGGATATAGATAATACATTATTAATAGCATGACATGTCAGATTGCAAAAAAATAAATAAATAAATATATATATATAAATTGCAATGTCATTTTTTTTTCAACTAATCACATTCCAATCTGTTACCAGCCAACACTAAGCCATACAATGTCAATATTGCATTACCAGGATCTCCCTAACTTTTTTTATCAAAAATAAGCATATGAAATATTCTGATCATTGATACTTGGCATACTGACATTTCTTGGCATTTAGATGCTGCCCACTGGAGGAAAAGAAGCTTGATAATTGGCTGAGAACCAAAACTATGAACTAGGACCTGGAGAATTGTTCAATTCTAGAGATAATTTTTTTAAGCACTGGAGGGTGAGGAACACCTAAATAGCAGAATGTGAAGATAACACTAATGCACCTGTTTAACTGCAGCTGATGAAGACTGTTTAATAACCGACCTGGAGGAATCCTCAGGGCATTTCGATTTTCTGCCACAGGTATAATAAAGATGGAATCCTTCGGTCTTCCCTCACAGGCACTCCATTTAACTGCGGTTCACCAGAAGAGGGCAGTGTGGTTCAACAGTTGTCATGGTCACCCTCAAAAAACACCAACACTGGTGGATCCACACCAGTCAGCGCTCCAGTCCTGGAGTATTTCTTGGTGGATTGCAGCAGACACAAGCCACAAACATAGAAAACCACAACATTTCTAAAGTGTGTAGATTCAACAGCTATGTCATGAAGCCTCCTTCTGGAAATCCATTTTCTTAAAAGTGATTTAAAATTTTTTTTTTATTGTGAAACAAGAAATAAGACAAAAAACCCTGAGCGTGGATAACTGTTCACCCCTCCAAAGTCAATACTTTGTAGAGCCCTCCTTTTGCAGCAATTACAGCTGCAAGGCACTTTGTCTATGCAAGTCTGGCACATCTATCAAGTGGGATTTTGCCCATTCTTCAATGCAAAACTGCTCCAGCTCCTTCAAGTTGGATTGATTATGTTGGTGAACAGCAATCGAAGTCTGACCACAGATTCTCAGTCGGATTGAGGTCTGGGCTTTGGCTGGGCCATTCCAAGACATTTCAATTCTTCCTGCTTTAAACAACTCGTGTTGCTTTAGCTGTATGGGTCATTGTCCTGCTGAAAGATGAACCCCAGTCTCAAATATCTGGAAGACCAAAACCAAATCTGAAAAAGCGTCTCTCTCTGTATTTAGCCCCATCCAGCATCCCTTAAATTATGAGCAGTTTTTCAGTCCCTGCCAATAAAAAAACATCCCCACAACATAAGGGCTACAATCACCATGCTTCACTGTGGGAAGGGTGTTCTGGGGGGTGATGAGAGGTGTTGCATTTGTGCCAGACAGCATTTTCCTCAATAACCAAAAAAAGTTCAACTGTTGATCAGAGTACCTTCTTCCATATATTTGGGGTCTCCTTTTGCCTTATGCAAACTCCAAATGTGGTCTTATTTTTGGGTTTCTTTTAGCAATGGCTTTTTTTCTGGCCACTCTTCAATAAAGCCCAGCTCTGTGGAGCGAACGGCTTAAAGTGGTCCAATGGACAGATAGTCCAATCTCTGTTCTCTCATTCAGGGTTATATGTGGTCTCTTTCTTGCCTGCTCTGAGTTTCGTTGGATTGCCCCCTCTTGGTAGATTTGTTGTGGCAATATTCTTCCCATTTTGTAATGATGGGTTTAAGAGGGCACTGCGGGATGTTAAAATTTTGGAATATTTTTTCTAGAACCCTGGCCCGTTTTCCACAATTTTGTTCCTGACCTGTTCTGTGTGCTCCTTGGTCTTCATGGCACCCCTTGCTTATTTTGTTGCATACTCGGGGGGCCTTTCTGGACTGGTACATTCACACTTTATACTGAGATCATGTGACCCTTAGATTGCAAACAGGTGGACTAATTATGTCCCAAATCAAACTTCTGAAGGTAACTGTTAGTGGCTTCACAGCAAATGGGGTAAACCCATAGGGTAGAGAATTCAGGTTGTAACGCAAAGAAAAACCTGCAAGAGGGTGAATACTTTCAGACCGTTTAGTTTTATAGTTTGCAGGAAAGTAGATATTCAGGAGCAGGGCTGGTGTAGTCTGTGCTCCAATACACTATTGGTGCACTGACCAGGCCTCACCTTTCTTCAGAGCTTCTAAAAACGGAGTAAGACTCAGTGACTCCGAATCATTCTTTGCTTTCAATAAACAGAAAATGGGCTCATACGCACATGACAGTAAAGACTTAAAACAACACACACGACTGAGGTTCTATTTCAAGATGCCATGATTTAAGCACAGCACGTTTTATTAGCAAAATAGTGGATATTAGTCAATGTTTGCTCCCAACCAATGAGAACAGAGGGACATAATGCATAAAACCATTCAAATTTGTCATAAATAACGGTGAGAATGTTTGTTATATCACATAATTCATGGTTTCTACTAAATTTAACATGTACAGGCAGTGGAATAGTCTGATATGAGAATGATCTGGGTGCTTGTTTGCTACAGAAATGACGGAATTAAGAGTAAAACCATTTGGTCCCTTTTTTAAGTCAAACAAATGAAAGAAAGAAAAGAAAAAGGCTACTCCCTTTGATCAATAAATGCCCATATCCTTGTCTACACCCCCAAACAGAACGTCTTCCGATTCTTAAAAAAACTAATAAACAGAAAAAAACAACAAAGAGTTCCTCTTTGAAACTGTGCTGACTTTCCAAAGCGAAACCATTTCCTCATTCAGCCCCATTCCAACGACCTCTAGCTATTTTCGTTCCGAGTGTGTCTCTTGGTCATCAGTCGTTATACCAACTACAGGTGAATTTCACATGATGCATGCAAATTTCTGTGTAACAAACAGCTGCTCTGGAATAGCCCGTCCAAGCTAATAAGATAGGGCGGCACACGGAGGAATCTCTGACCTATTCTAACTGGTCCGGCTTTACATATTACACCTCGGAATTTTCCGTCAGCTATTCGCATTTGGTCTAACAAGAGCGCTCTTTGATAATCAGGGTTGCGTCTACAAAACAAATGTGCTCACATTAGGCGAGTGATTACAGAATCGACGACTACAGCTACGTCTGAACAACTTAGATGACAAACTCAAGCACTGCAACTTTTAACTGCAAACATGCAAGGCACATGTACCTTCATATCTAGAGTAGAGAAAGAGAGAGGGGAGAAGGAGGGGGGGGGGGGAACAAAGAGAGGAAAGGAAAAAAAAAAAAAAAAAAAAAAAAAAAGTTCCCAAAAACCTTTTAGAGTGAAAAAATACCCTTCAAAAAAGGACCTGTAAATTATTCCAAAAACAGTGAAAAATTCCAGCAACAATTACAGTTGTACAAATATTTTACACAAAAGGTTTCTTTTTCCTAAAACATCATTTAAAAATGTTCAGAGAACATAAATAAAATGTTTACGTAACGCATCGTGTTCATGGTTGACCTCGCTCCAGCCCTGCTTCTCCCAAGGATGCTACGCCGCCCCCTTTTTGTCACCTTGCTACAAGAAAGAGACAAAAACGGGCGTGAAGGAATAAAAAATAAATTAAAACCTCACAGCTGACGATCACACATGAACGAACTTTCCATATTTACATCTTCAAGCCTTCCTTCACAGATTGCAGTTCATTTTCAGTTCAGTCTTAATAGATGCTCACTCACCGTGTGACGGCGCGCTCTAGAACAGTCCACAGTCCTTCAGGTTGTTCTTGATGATGACATCGGTGACGGCGTCGAAGACGAACTGCACGTTCTTGGTGTCTGTGGCGCAGGTGAAGTGGGTGTAGATCTCCTTGGTGTCCTTCCTCTTATTCAGGTCCTCAAACTGACACTGGATGTAGGCGGCGGCCTCCTCGTACGTGTTGGAGCCTTATCAAACAGGGGGAGAGAAAGACAATGACTAAGCCACTTGACAATAAGATGCCCAATTACAGCAGTCATTATTGATTACTTCATTAATTGGCTAATCAAGGTTTTCCTAAGCCATTCAGATTTGGGAGTTCTGGAGAGGGTAAATAGCCCCTTTCCCTCTGAGTGGGAAGGATGGCACTCCCTTCCTCTCCCTCCCTCCCCCCCCTTTACAACACTCAGAATCATTCTAGTAAATTGTGGGCTTTTGTTAGCTGATGTAACAGAAGGCGTTCTCCAAGTGTGCTCCGCTGTTCAGTGACGTTGTGTTAGCAGCAGTTCAACAAGATGCGAGACCCAGCCACTTAGAGATAAAAAGGCAATGACTAAGTTGAGGAGAAAAACTGGTGAGGAAAAAAACAACAATCAGAGGCTTTGAGAAGTTGGGCCTGTTTCATCAGTGAATGCTATATTGAAGAAAAAGGCAGCCTTTGAAAAGGTTCACTGAAACTAAAACACAGTGTTAGTCTTTTGAAGTTCTTCCTTGTTAATATACTGCTCCCATCAGTCAGAACATTAGCACCACTGACAGGGCAAATGACACACTGATTATCTTCATCTGCAGTGGTATCTGTCAAGGGGGTGACCTCAGTCAGTTCTTGAATGTGATGTGTGAAAAGCAGGAAAAACGGGCAAGCATAAGAATCTGAGCCACTTTGTTTGACCAAGGCCAAAATGTGAAGGCTAGACGACTGGGCCAGATCTCTTCCCTCCCCAAACATAAATAAAGAAATGAAAATGATAATCAGGCAGGTCTTGTGGAGTCTATGGCTTATTTGTGCAAACTGCAGGTCACCTCCAGAGGTCTTGTGGAGCCCAACTCTCAAATGGTCAGATCTGTCGTGGTGGCACAAGGGATAACCACTCAGCATTAGGCGCTAATGTTTTGGCTTACTGGTGTATATCATATGTTTTTTTGTGTGTATTTATCATTGTATACACTAGGACAGCCATGGCCTAAAGGTTAGAGAGATGGGCTTGGGACCAAAAGGTTGAAGTGCTTTGTTCTCTCTCCCAGTGTTCACGACTGAGGTGCTATTGTGCAGGGCACTTAACCCCCAATTGCTCCCTGGGTGCTGAAATGGCTGCTAGGGGCAGTGTGTGAGTGTGCATGCCCTGTAATTGCTCACTAGAGTGTGTTTATTACCACGGACGGGTTAAAACACGGAAATTACATTTCACTGCACTGCTAAGCAATGACAAAAAGTGGTTGCTGGTGGAGATGAGGGGGGGGGGGTCTTTCTCTAGAAAAAAAAGGTTTTGTGGTTTTGTTCAGAGTGTGATAAACACTGTTGAAACAGCACATGACCAAAACATCCATAAATGAAGGAGAGTCATCATGACCTGCATTACAGAGCATACTTGCAAAATGCCAACCAGTCATTGCCAATTCATAAAGAAGGTCAATTTCAAGCAAATCGATTACTGACAGCCCAACATACAACTCCATACAGCTCATCATTCATTAGTAGGCCAACAGTACTTCCAAACATAATGGCTCGAAATGTCACTTATTCTCTGGGTATCTGTAGCAGAAATAGTAGAAAAAAAATCACATCAGCTGCATGTAGTACAGAGACAGCTTTAGAAACACTGTTGGTGGGCATACCAGCATATTCTGGGTAGCAGATGGTGAGAGGGCTTCTCTTGATCTTCTCCTCAAACAGATCCTTTTTATTGAGGAAGAGGATGATGGAGGTCTCTGTGAACCACTTATTGTTGCAGATGCTGTCAAACAGCTTCATACTCTCATGCATGCGGTTCTAAAAAACAAACCAAAAAGAGAAATCAGTGCAGCCAAGGAAAGGAGACTTTTCTATCCCGTGATATGGTGGAGTGAGCAGATAAAAGATATCTACCATTTCCTCGTCCTCTGCCAGGACCAGGTCATAGTCGCTCAGAGACACACAGAAGATGATGGCGGTCACCCCCTCGAAGCAATGGATCCATTTCTTCCTTTCTGATCTCTGGCCACCCACATCAAACATCCTGGAAAGAGTTAACGGCATTAGAAAGCACTCACTCAGCATATGCAGCAATCACTTCGACACAGTAACGCGCAACACACTAATTGGAACTCCCAGGAAAGACAGCTGCCTTCTCAAACACCACAGGAAGTGATTTCGTCTGGGGATTCCACAACACCCACGTGAGTTGTGGGATCAACGTATGTGGTTGGCTGATGTCCATCGTGATAGGTTACACACTTGTCTGGAAATGTAAACATCACTGTCAACATTACCTAACAGATTGTTTGTTGTGATACGGCATTGAATCTCACTTGCGGGGGTGCTGTCGGCATTAGCTAGACTTTAACCTTGCTAATATTTATCATGAAGCAGAGTTAATAACTCTGATCGTCCAGTAAAAGCAAATTAACTCTTAAAGGGGTTCCAGAACATATATGAATGATTCGATTTTGGTAAAAGGAATTGACAAACTCAAATTTTATAAAACTAAAATCCGACGGCTACTTTGGGACAACATGGTGTTGCTGATACTGGAAGGCTGCTCATCACCTCCACACGCCGCTAGTAGTGGAATACGGGTTGCAACATGAACCAGGCCTCGCTGTTTTTCCATCCCGTCCAAACTGAGCGTGCGATGAAGCAAAAGCCAGTGGAGTAAACGAGGATCTGCACCATGCTAATGCTAACCGTGTGGCTTTTACCATCTCTTCCCATCACCGTCGGCTCCCTCAAAACCAAACTTGACTACCTCTGCTGAAGCAAACTGGAGCTAAACACACAAAAGAAGGGAAAGCATTGCCTTCCCTCAACCCTGCCAAGAAAGTCAAAACCAGGGAAGTAAGTGTGGGTGCGTTTAAAAGCTAACTGGTCACAATCCCGTCTCCCTCCAAAAAGTCACACAGAGAGGACAGTAGCCCTAGCAGACCAAAAAAAAAACAAACAAAAAAAACAAACACACTATTTACACACCAAAGATCTTAAATTGTGCAGGAAATGCATTTAATTACATCTTTCATAAATTGAAATAAAGAAAGATATCTTTAATATTTATTTATTTATTTAATATTTTATTTTATTTTATTATTCTGGGCAACTAAATTAGGATGAGTTAAATAAGCAAGTGTCTTCTACAAAATCCAAACCTCTGACTGTAAATAACAGTCACTGTTTTGAGACCCAGACAAAAAAATAAGGGGTGTTAACACAAGATATACGGGCATAACCAGGAGGGGGAAAAATTCCAAAACAAAAATGCATAGCATAAACAGATGGCCCATTTTCTATTCGTACAGTCAGCATATAGAGACACAACACACAAAAACCAGAGACACAACATGCAAACGACGCTCGCTGCCACAGCATTTTAATACATCATCTGATTCCTGAGTTATGGGCTGGTGCTAGGTAAACACGCCCAAGTTGTGAACGGAGTTAGTGCTTTAAAGGTAAAGAGGACACTCACTTGAAGTGAAGATCCTTGAAGGTGAAGTGGGTCTCCACAATACCAGTGGTCTTCACCCTGGTCCTCAGCACATCCTGCTGAGTGGGGACGTAAGCGGCACTCGATATCCTGTCCAGATCATTCAGGTAGCTAGAAACAGGAGAAGAGTAGAGAGAGAAATTGATCTTGAGGGTAGGAACGTTAAGAGGCGTCAAACATGTCAGACGTCAAACATGTCCGCTATACATTAGCAGACCTTTCTGGTCACGCTGTGCTCACAATCTTTTCTGGGTGCTTTATTTCATTACTCATGTACTCAACATCGCTGCTAAACTTTATTGGTCAGGTTGGATTTGCAAAGGTCAAGGTCTGAAAAATTTGATCTGAAAGTGACCCACTTCCACCATTGCAGTGCTGGAACACAAAGTCCTAAAGAGAGAAACTACCCTATGAGCCTGCATATCGCATGCAAAAGACAAGGTTTTGTCACATCATGCTTCTGAACATGAATCCACTGCATTTGCATTTTGGAGAATTTGCATGAAGTATATTTGAATTTTGGAGATCGTTGAAGAGAGAGAAAAAGAAATATCAATAACGCAACACTTTACCAAGAGAGATGACAACAGAAAAGTCCAACAATTGAGGTGCTGTAAAAGAATGAAAAGTCGGAGAGGAAAGGTCCAGGACGATGCCAAACTAAGCTCATTTAGGCCAATCTCAACTCCACTCCCTTCCCGCTCTATGAGTACACTCCTCTTCAGATGTTTTAGCTGTGCGATAAGAGGCATTTGGAGGGAGAGTCGTTTGGCAAGTCATAGGAATTATTTATTACGGGAATACAGTTGTCTAAGCAAACCGCCTCAAGCTCACAAACAAGCGGCTCTCACATATGAACAGTATCTGCTTCCCTACAGCAAACGGCCATGTGGCTTCACAGAGGACATCCCTCGTAGTACTAGGTTTACTCAGTATTAAAATGTTTAAGAAGACTGCACTGAACAGAACTTTCACCATCTGTCTTGTCTGAAGGGCCCATCGTTTGCCGTCTTCTGGGGAAAACCACTTTTACTGATAAAACCAGGTATCTGGGTGCATGTAATCAGATTAATTCACGCAGGACGAAGAGCATTCAAATTAGTTTTTCTGTAAGCTGCTTAAATTTGTGCAGTGTATAATTAGGCGTGCAGTATGTAATTAGAGCTCTGCAGAATAAAGACATTAACACAAATATGAAACCATATTAAATCTAGACTGCAGAAAACGGCTTCAAATTTAAAAAATGAATTTGTGGATCGTTACCCACTGGACAGCACGAATATTACAGCATTTATCAACTTCAAGCCCAGGGACCCACTTTATTAATATAGTTCATCAACTCGAGCAAATAGAAAAGCAATTTTAAACTAGACATATCAGAATCTTCTTAGACTTTAAAAGAGAAAAACCAGCAGCCTTTTAGCCCAGACTCCTTTCCCATGCTTCTTTGGGGTTCTGGAGGAATGGTCACTGGTCATTGGCCAATAATTGAAGAGTCATTTTAAATAAAATTACTGATCTGCACAACTCTGCGTTTTCCGCTTTAACACATCCATTTCAACTCAGTAAAGGGTTGTGAATGAACACAGTAACATTAGCCAAATTAAGTGACCAAATTAACAAATAGGAGTTAACCATTAACCTAGCGCATACTCCAGCTCGCGTCTGCGTCCTCTCGCACTGCTTTTTCCCCTGGGCAAGCACAGTTGGGTCCATTCCTTGTCCCCATTAGTGAACCACACCTGATTTTAATTTGATTTTTTCCTGTGTAGTGTTCTGTGTTGTTTATCTGTTGTATGTCTTGGAGCATGGGTCCAAACAGCAGGTTCTTCATTAAATAAAGATGTTTATCTATAGTATAGAGCAAGGAGACCAGAGGAAATCATGAAATTGTGGCTCTACTCATTTGTTGTACAATGTTACACTTCCAATCATCCTGATTTGTAGGAAATGTGAAGAGAAGAGAAACAAGATAAAGACAGCCGGGACACCCACTATGAGGCAGAGTCATTGAGCTGGTACTCTCTGGAACGGCTGAAGCAGGCCTGAACGCCTCCGTCCTTCCACAGGCGCTGGATGATGCCGGCCAGCTCTGCAGTCATGTACCCCTCTTCAGCGGAGCCTGCCAGCACAAACAACTGCCTCGCATCATCCTGCAACACATCCACAGAAACACCAATCACAATCAGCCAGGCGGACAACAGCCCCTCCACTTCTGCTGAGGACATTTTTCCATCAAGTGCCCTTGTTCTGCTTTTGTTAGCAATCACGCCTGCTCATCATATCCGTTCATATCTAACTGCAGAAAAGAACATGACTGGAAAACGGCGGGTGTTTAACACAATGTTCCCCTTCCTTCATCAACAATAACGGCAGCACTTACAGCGCGGGCAGGGTCGGAGAAATCGATCTTCAGACGGCCCATGGCCCTGATGATGGCAATGATGGACTGGATGGTGTTGCTGTACACCACGGCCTTGTACTGCTTGCACTCCTCCTCCGAGTAGCCTGCCTCATGGATGATTCTGAAGGAATGGAGTAAGGAAAAAAATTAATAAAATAAAATAATGACCCAGCTGGCCTTTATGATCATAACTGAAGTGAGATTGTTTAATAGGGGGGAAAAATGAATTACTTACTTCATCTGTTTGACGATTGTACTCTTTCCTGACTCACCAGCACCTGCACAAAACAGGACAGAAATAAAAGATCAGAAAAGCTAGCCAAAGGCCACATGCATTAGCATTCTTTAGACCACTCCCTACTCTCTATGCATGGCTAGGACGGTGGGTCTCTGGCTCAGACGTGTGTGCCACAAGTCAATTACTGAAACGGTGTAGGACTGAGGAGTCTCCCACACAGTCAGATGCTGCAAATCTTTTTTTTCTGTCCCATAAAGGAACCTTTGTCTTGGCCCTGGCCATGTGAGCTCGTAACGAAGTCTGTGAAAACTCCGGTTTAACAAAACTGATTTCAAATGTGAAATCACAGAAAGGTAAAAGTTCTTTATGTCCACACTTTGAACACCAACAGAAAAGCAGACTGTGTAGCCTATACAGGATATACTGGGAACCACAGGAACAACACTGAAACAAGAGTAGTAAAAGGATGGTCTTGTGGTCTTCATTTGAAGGTTCTTAGGAACGCCAATGAGCATATCAGCTCTGCAGAATCAAGACACTATATTTAGAAACTGCAATATGCAGAGAAGTTATCCAGTAAACCATTTCAGCAGCAGTCTACACCCCAATCGTCTCAAAATGGGAGCAAAGCCGTGTGGGTGTTAGCCTGATTGGATTAATTAATCACAACCTGCCTAAAATAGGATTACGTGCAAATCTCAGTAACCAGATTATTCATGCCTTGATTGGTGAACCAGGTCTTAGCACAAGCAAACTGTGTGCATTCAGCTTGGAAAGTGACTCGGCCCATTGACTTCAGAGACAGCTCATGAATTAGCATTCCAGGGCACTCCAAGACCAACCCTAACCAAACCAGAATAAAACGGCCTTAGTGTCCACAAACTTACTAGCGAAACTCAAGCATCAAGAGTCTTCAAAATGTTATTTAGAGGGGAAAAATGAGCTTCCGAGCTCTCAGCTAATGGGATACTAGAGCCAACAGACTCATCCTCTACTTATTTTCAACACACTGAATGATGTGCCAACCTGATCAGAGAAATTCTCAGTTTCTGGACATGACATCATGAAGTCAGCCTAGTTAGATAGCCATGCCATCTCTGCCTTCTTTAAGGAGACATCCTAGGCAACACACAGCATTTTGGAGATTGTAGCATTAGGTTAAATCAGTTTTGGTCTAGTAGGGCTTGGTAACGTCCCTCAAAGAGACCAAACTAAAACCGCAAGTTCACATTGAATTGAATCGGGTGTGTCAGAGCAGGGAAAACGCACAAATTCTGTAGGACGCCAGGCATACACGACAGGATATGAAGAACCCTGGTATATTAGAATACACAAACTTGGTCTCAAACATGAGCAGAACCATAATTTTACAATCCCAAGTCAAAACAAAGTGCAGTTTGTCCAAGTTGACCTGTCGATTTTCTCTAAATACTCAACACAGTCGAAGAGTGCTTTCAAGAACAGTGAACAGTTATAGTCTTCATTGTGGCAGACTAGGGTTCGATTTCTTAACTGAACCACTAAACACCAATAAGGTTCTTAACGCTACAGTCTCCTACCTGTGTAATATGATTCACATATAGGGCGCTCTGGTTGAGTTAGTCAGCCAAATGCCATAAATGTAAATGTAGTTTAATGACCTACATAAACACAAACGGTTTAACTATAATTGTGAGTAGTACTTCAGATTATGAACTACAAGTAATGTTTTCTGGGTCACTCTATGCTCATCACATGACAGTTCAGCATCATGTTAAAGCAGCATGTTTGTACATGCAGAAGAAACCGTGAAAAAGTCCACATTCCCCAAAATTCAGGGCGGATCCTCAACTGAAAAAGCAAACTTGAGGATATAACTTGCATCTGTCAAACAAATGGCTGCATTTTCTCCCTTTCAGTTGTTCTGGAGGACTCCTCAGGTCTGGAGCTCTGCGTATGGCAGCAAAGTGTTTTGTGACTTTTTTCACTTGCAGCAGATCTCAGAGCCCTGCTGAGTTTGACTTCAGTAGAGCGCGTTTCAATTAGTCCCAGCTCCTCCCTAAGCGGCTTTTTGGGGACGGCCTGAGGGGGCCTGCTGCACTTTCTCTGAGAGTCCCTAAGCACAAACGGCAGCAATTAGGCAAACTCAGCACCTCGCACATATGGCCCAAAACACAACAGCTCCCAACGCAGAGGCTCAGAGGCACAGCCACAAGAGTACTGATCACAGCTGAGAAGTGAACCGCTGTCTTCAATAGCCCAGGACGTTAATTTGTTCTCACCCTGCAGTCATCATCTCTCACGGGGAACAGAGGGGGAAGTAAGAAGTTAAATCAGAAAACCCGAAGCGACACAAAAGCAAGCAAGTTTGTAAACAGTGATGACAAGAGGAGAGGTTTGAAAGATCGATTTCTGTATAAAGAAATCAGTAACTCATAATTTGGCCTAAACATTTTTTCATCACTTTACACTTCTGGAATTTGTACTGATCAGTGAATGGAGGATATAAACATTTATAATGCTCCATAGAATAGGATGCAAATTGGCGCCTGGGACATTGGCAGCCTAGGCTCCAAGGGTGTAACAATAGACCTTGCTTCAGGGTGGGTAGATGGTGTTCTCCCCCACCCCCAAACATCGCTTCACTGCGGTACTTGCCATTCAAAAAAAATGAGTGACTTGACTGTGCACGAATCGGGTTGGGGGGGGGGGTTGTGTGTGCTAGTTCACCCTCACTGGTGACAAAGGCATTGCGTCACCATTGTGCATTAAAACATTTTAATAAATAAATTAATAAAAAAGGATGTTAAATGGAACGAATAAGACTACCCTTAGAGATGCAGCTGCAACAGACCTTGTAACCCACGTTGGTAACCCTGTAACCCCCCCCCCACACACACACACACACACAAGTTGCCCATTGAATCAAAGCTACAAGGGATTTTACAATTACTGCATTTTCCCCATCACTTACATTTGTTTTATTAATAAAGGATACTGGATGTTATTCATTATGGACCATTACAAATACTTTGCTTTAAAAGTAGCAAAAAGTCACAGCGAGAAAAAGAGAGGACGCATGACGCATAGTAATGTGCCTGGAGATTCCCACCCAATCAAATATCAATTAATAAATGTCTGACAATACCAATATAATTCTGATCTCTTCGTACATCCCTATTTATTATTATGTGAGCAGAAACAATAAAGGCCTTCATCATCTTTTGTCCACAGCCAGCTTACAATAACCTTTTCCAAAGCCAAGACATTAAGGTCAGCTGTGACCAAAATGTAGAGGCCTGACAAGCAGATGATTCTGTGAAATCAGTCTCCATAATTGCTTTTGGTTTTTCTGTGGAATAGAGGTCTTCAGAATCAACTCATTCATGTCATGCTGCTTTTCTTTATGGGGCAGTACCGAGGAAAGTCAACAGCTGAAGACAGAGGCGTCCGGTCAGGAAATTCTTACTGATATCTCCTCAGCCCAATGTTGGCCTAAGCAACAGATTATTAGACTGAATAAAGAATGACTAATACTGATAATGTATTCACAAAAAAACTCATTTTACAAAAAAACCCATCTTAAGGAACTTCTTATATTCATCCCTGATGTATATACATGAGTTATGAAAGAACTGGATTACTAAGCCACGGCACTTTATGGTGATGTGTAGTAGGTTACAAAAGGTCACACAGCCCACCAGATGCAACTTAACTCTTGAAGAGTGTGGGACACAACGGGAAATTCCACCAATTTTTCAACAGTCATTTAGAAAGGCTTTATGTGAAACGGTGCACTGTAAAGGAAAGGACTTCATTGATTGTGGTGGCAACATAAATCAGGGGTCAATGTCTAAACTGCAAATGGCAGCTTATTCACCATTCAAAATTACTACTGAACCTACATTTGCCCGAGTGGTCATTTGTAACACTGACAACGGACAAGTTCAGTGCCCAGGTAACGTCACACCCATTTGTGGCAAGGGCTCCCATAACATGCCCCGCTCTCCTCTATCACTGAGACTAAGACCAGCCAGCGTGGGCGTTTGTTAGCTGACAGAACAGAATCGGATGTTAGCATTCTGCCCCAGCACTGGCAGCAGTTTCAAAAGAGACAGGGGTATTTCACGTGCCTTAAAAACAGAAGCACATGCTAGCCTTTCACAAGCCAGCGCCGGTGGCAACATGTGACGAGGGTGTCTTAGCTAAATAAGTGGGAATTAATAACCAAATTGGAGTAAAACATTAAGGGGGGGGGGGGGGGGTGCATTTCCTTTCCTCCTATTTTATGTCCATTTCATGTAATATCTTTGTGACACAAACACAATAGGGGACCTCCCTACCCACCTTTGACAAGTTAAAATAATTCGACAAGCACAGCAAATACAGCAGCGTGCCCTACGCATCTCCATGCGAACTTGATTCCCTGAGCCCTAGCTTCACCTTTTGTTTGGTCTGCTCCACCTCCCACTTTTATAGCCTGGTAATTTGAGCTGGTTATTTAGTTACCAGGCAACCACCCACTGCCTGGGAGACGCATGAGGGCAGTCTGAAGGTAAACTGACCGACAGCTGCCATCGCACATCCTGACCAAAAGGTTTCGCACGTCTTGCTTCATTTCTCTAACGCTCCATTACCAGTGTAACAAAAAAGGGCCAGCTGTTTAAGCAGCTTGTGGACACGTACCTAAAGCAGGAGAGGCTGAAATCTACAAATGTCTAAAACAATGGAAGATTTTATACACAGAAAAAAAAAAAAAAAAAAAAAAAAAAAAAAGTATACAAAATGTTTAGGGGAGAAAAAACTAAAAGTATAAAAAGTGATTTACAAAAGTTAAGGGTTAATGTGCTTTTATATACATATATATTGAATAGCTACATGAAAAATGTTATAAGAAAAAACATATTTTGGACCTCAAAGAGGCTGTCCGACACTCCTACTATAGCAGACTGAGTGAGCGATTCACCTCTCATACTAAAACTCCCTCGACATCATGCCATAATCTCTCTTTATGGCACAGAGAGTCAACACTGTTGACAGACAAACTACTCCACAACACCTACAATCATTAAGGCAGCATTTAATATACCCAGCGGTTCCCTAATTAACCAGCTCCTATGCGTCTACTTAATTGCTAAGTGAATTCATTCCCAAAAGCTTTACAAGACATGCCTCCAGCTGACTTTGTACATAAATGGTACCAAGACTTTAGCAACGAATCCTGATGGACGAGGCAAGGTGGGCCCTCCATGGACTGGATTGTCCAGCACATTCCACAGATTCTCAACTGGATGAAGATCTGGGAAATCTGACGGCTCTGAACTTTTTCTTTCCCTGTGTCCCTCAAACCCTTCCTGAACATATTTTGCTGTGTGGCAGGGTGCATTATCTACAACGGGGTTGAGGTAGGAGGTACGCGGCAAAGCAATATCCACATGAACGCCAGGACCCAAGCTGCGATGCACTGTATGCTCCGGCACCCTTTTCATCAATCGTATCAGTCGTCGTCCGTATGCAGTGAAAAAAAGGACAACCACTGAACCGCCAACAGGGCCATGGACCTAGGGTTCATTAATGCAATCGATGGAGGCCCCACCTCACAACTTACTGGACACCACAGGATAGCCCATACCCTGATTTGGGCCCACACTAAGCTAGACTGATGGTTTCAATGTTATGGCTGATCTGTGCACATAAGATATAGCCATATTTTACAAAACCAAGGATTTATTTAATCAAATCAGCCTCAATTTCTCAACAAAGCATTCATAACTAGCACAGTAAGAGCAGAGCAAATCAACACCGCATCTGTGAGAAGTTCAGTAAACAGGAACGAAACACACTAGCTAATATTTGCTTAATATCCATTAAGTAAAACCAACAAGTGGTTTTAAAAAAAAAAAAGTTTAAATAAAGAATAAAGCAAAACGCTTCACTGAAAACAAGTGAGGCCTAAGGGCAACTCAAGCTGACCTGTACAAGGATCAAGACGCTACAACCGCAGCATGCAGACACCTTCAGACAAAGGAATTTCATTTTTAGGCATTTTAATGTTTATTGCCGTTATTGAGGTCCTGCACAGCTAACAGACAGAAAGAAATTAACAAAAAAGTTTAAATTAGGGAAGCTCTGAAATGGGAATTGCCAATATTTACATTTATGGCATTTAGCAGACGCTCTTATCCAGAGCGACTTACAGGGTGACCCGTATTACACAGGTGGGTCAGTGTAGTGTTAGGAGTCTGGCCCAAGGAATCTTATTGGGGTAGTGCAGCATAGTCACCCAGGCCGGGAATCGAACCCCAGTTTCCCACACGGTGTGGTAGCTCAGTGCCAGGTAGTGGTGTTGATACATAGTACATACATACATAGTGCTGATACATAATCAAACCCACCATCAGCTGAATGCTCTGCTCTTCTAATGCAAGTCCAAAACATCCAGCTAACCTCTCCACAACAATAACCTTAAGAAACGATCTGCTGACACCCATATAACCATCACACACCCTGGCTAAAATGACAGGTAGCGCTACATCCAGCCTGATTTCCCAGTCCTGCTCCTGCAGAAGATCCCATAGCATTGATTTACCTTCATCAACACAACCTGGGAAGTGTGGAAAACTACAAATAATAATAATAATAATAATAATAATAATAATAAACCATCATCATCATCATCATCCTCCCTACAATCATACAGTGTTGAGTGAGTGGGGTGTGTTAGGAGCAGATAAGACCCCAAAATACGAAAAGCAAGGGCCCTCCAGAACCAGAACAGGGAGCCAAAATGGGTAACTCATGTTCTAGATAATCCTATACCTGTAATTCACCAAGTCAGGCTAAACCCCTCCGTTTGCTTAGCTAGCTACAAACACAGGAAGCCAGCTTTGAGGTCAAGGCCGAAACACAACGTTAGCTAGATAGCTAAAACGCTAGCTAATTCCTAATACAACAAACGAGGAGAAATGATCTTCAGCCAATCTGACACACATATAATCGCTTAAACATTATTTTCTATCTATATTTAAACTGTTTAATACGGCTTGAGGGATTATAATCATCGGCTAAGTCGCCCAAACCTAAAGCTGCACTGAATTAGCCACCTAGTGCTAGCCAGCTAACTAGCTATAGCTACAGCTAGTTACCGTTAGCTTCCACTCGCTTTAGCAGCTTTGTAGTTTTGCGGGCTTATGTCAGCAGTGAATTCTGCTGTTTATATATATATATATATATATATATATATATATATATATATATATATAAAACAAACCATCCACAGGTTATGTATCCATGTAGCTACTAAAGTTTAAGTGTAATCTGTAGCTACGTGTAATTCAACCCGTCGGCTAATCTGGCTTTGTCGACTAAGTAGCTATTAGCTTAGCTTAGCTAACCAAGTGACGACATCTCGCCGTCTATCAACACTTCCTTTAAATTTTCCACTTAAACACTGAACAGTAAGACTTTAAGCCACTAACCAGATTAAAGTGAGGTGTATAATCGTGTTAGTGTTACTGTAGCGTAAGGTGAACATGTTAAAACCCCAAAGTCTCCGTTGTTTTCTGTAAAAATAAGAGAAATCTGTCTCGCTAAAATGGAGTCCTTACAGCGGAGCCCCCGTCCCCTTAGCCATGTTCCTCCCACAGAGAGCTCCGACTCGCACGGGAGGACTCGGCTCTGGTTTCTGTGTTCACTCAGAAAGACAGACCCCAAATAAACATAACTCAGATATCTGTCTGTCTACATGTTGGCTGTGATGGATCCGAGCAGTCCCAGCACTTAGCTATAGCTAAACACCCCAAAATAAGACAAACTACCAGACCTGCCCGCCGCGCCTTTCAAAACAAAGAATTAAACTAAAATTAAACAATAATAATCAGTATTTCTGGTATTTATAAGTCATAAAAACAGCCTTAAATGATTATTACTTCGTGTGAACGATCCTAATGTTTGGTTATAGCGGCCAAATCCCCCTGAATGTGAAGTTGGTGAAGTCGGGCAGAGCCGTTAGGCGAGCTGAACTCACCCAGAAGAAGCAGCTTGACCTCCCTCGCCGCCTTCTCTCCATCGTCCCGCAGATTTCTGTCGATCATTTTACTCCTTTCCTGAGCCACTTTATCCTCCGAGCTCAAAGTGCACCCCATTTTCTTCCTTCTTATCCAAAAACACAACAGAAACCTCAAAAATGAAACATGCACAAGTTGGTCAAATGTAGAAGCAGCCACACGCCCAAACTCTAGTTTCACAAAGTGGTGTCGAGCAACCGTGAGCTACTCTTGGGTTTAAAGCAGGAAAACGACTCGATCAAGTGTTCAGACTCAGAGGATCGGAGCTGTAAATCAACTCTACCCCTTCCTGAACATGTTCAGTTAAAAACGAACCGACTAAAAAGACAGTAATCCGAAAAACTTCCAGCCAAACGCTAGTCGAGCTTTTCTCTCCCCCGCTGCGCTGAGGAGTGACTCTGCGCCGCTTCCTGTTCTTTCATACGCACACATGCCCTGAAGGGGGCGCAGTGCCCGAACCGCGGCGCTACCTGCTGCTCTCTCCCTGGACCTCGGTGTTGAGAGAGAACAGGAAGCCCCTGTATAATATAATATAATAATATAATAATATTAAATATAATAATATAATAATATAATAATATTAAAAAGCTTAAAACGTTCCCTCAATTTTTAATAACCGTTCCCTCAATTTAATAAATCATTCCCTCAATTTAATAAATCATTCCCTCAATTTAATAAATCATTCCCTCAATTTAATAAATCATTCCCTTAATTTAATAAATCATTCCCTCCATTTAATAAATTGTTTCCCTCAATTTAATAAATCATTCCCTCGATTTAATAAATTGTTTCCCTCAATTTAATAAATCATTCCCTCGATTTAATAAATTGTTTCCCTCAATTTAATAAATAATTTCCCCGATTTAATAAATCATTCCCTCAGTTTAATAAATCATTCCCTAAACATAATAAATCATTCCCTCAATTAATAAATAATTCACTCAATTTAGTAAATCATTCCCTCAACTTAATAAATCATTCCCTCAACTTAATAAATCATTCCCTAAACTTAATAAATCATTCCCTCAATTTAGTAAATCATTCCCTCGACTTAATAAATCATTCCCTCAATTTAGTAAATCATTCCCTCGACTTAATAAATCATTCCCTAAACTTAATAAATCATTCCCTCAATTTAATAAATCATTCCCTCGACTTAATAAATCATTCCCTAAACTTAATAAATCATTCCCTCAATTTAATAAATCATTCCCTAAACTTAATAAATCATCCCTCAATTTAATAAATCATTCACTTGACTTAATAAATTGTTTCCCTTAATTTAATAAATCATTCCCTTAATTTAATAAATCATTCCCTCAATGTAATAAATAGTTTCCTTTGGTTTAACAACCCATTCCCTCAATTTAATAAATTATTTAATGAATTATTCAATCTGTTCCCTCGTTTTAATTAATGTTTTTCTTTCAGTATCCACTTAACTGCTGGTTGCATTGCTTCTTTCTGCATGTAAAATACCATTAGTTTAAGTATTTTCCTCTGCACCACCACACAAGCAAAGTGGAACATCAGCTTGTGTATGGCTTACTACTTAACTACTGATTAGCTATTGGATAGTTCAATATGGATATTTCACTTTTGCTGGGGGCAAATCCTCTAAGTGTTTTCCTCTACAGCAGAAACTGGAAAATCAGCTCATGCATATCCTGACTAGCCCATACATGTTCAGAGGTGTTGTATGTGGATTTGAATGGGACTGTTTGTGGCAGTACATTTAGCTGTTTGTAAATAGTCCCCATGACCTGTCTGGAAAAAAAAGTCTTTAGTCAGATGTACTTCATTCATTCATCTTTATATCCAGCTGTTCCTGGTCAGGGCCACAGAGGCCAACCCAGAATTATTAAGAGCAATGCAAGAATACTCCCTGGAGGGGGGGGGGGGCAGGCCATCGTGGGGTACCACACACACCTGTTCCCTCACAAGTAGCAGCAGTTTACCATAGCCAGTTGACCTACCATGTGTTTTGATGAGGTGGGAGGAAAACTGAATGCCCAGGTGAAATCCATGCAGGCTCGAGGAGAACACACCAGATTCCCCACAGAGACAGAGACTGAATCAATACCCACAACCGCAGGCCACCTGAACTGTGAAGCCTGTCCACTACCTGCAGTGCCACCATGCCCCTCAGATACACTTCAGCAGAAGTAAAGGTGTCACCACTGGAAATGTGCTGAACCAGTAGAACTGCATGTACCTGGACTTATGTAGAAGGAAATGAGTAAAATTAGCTACTTCCTCCTCACTTTGTCTGTGAACAGTCATTGCAAAATATACAACATGCCTGTTCTTACATTCTGTACACTTCTGTTAGCATTAGGCAACAAAAGTGATGACATTGGTGGCATTCGTGAATTCAGCGTTGGGTAACTGAAGCAATCACCAAGTATCTTTCTACATTAGGCCTTTCCACATTAACAGTTGCAGAAGAAGGCCCATGA
The DNA here is from genome assembly GCF_030463535.1 of Salminus brasiliensis. NCBI lineage: Eukaryota > Metazoa > Chordata > Actinopteri > Characiformes > Bryconidae > Salminus > Salminus brasiliensis. Next base: position 7,524,899 of record NC_132896.1, on the reverse strand, counting down.
AGGTCATTATGCAGATGATGCCGTTTCTGTGCTAACCCTGTAGAATACGCCTTACGCCTACAAGGAATCTTCATTAGAAAGCATGTCTTCTATTTGACACAGCAGAGGGAAGCCTGGCGCCCAGTCATTTTGGTCACAAGGCACATTCAAATACATTCAGATTCTGAGGAATCACACGGATGCCATGAGGCCATAAACCCTATCAAAAGATGCCCCCATACAGAGAGCGTGGAAATATTCTCATCATCAGCGGCCTCTTCATTTTACATGCTATTTACATTTTAAATGGGGTAAGCATGCAAACCAGGGAGTGAAGTTTTCCTATATACCCAACGGCAGGTGGATTTTACTAAAGAACCACAATGGAGCAGAAGAGATGCAGGCCGGCCCGCCCTCTCAAAGTCGTGGGTCAGCATTACCTTATTACATTGCCTTGGTGGATGGATTGCCCTCATGACTCTGTGACATCCGTTTTTTTTTTTGTAGGAGGGTCACATACAAAGGATTGCCATCACAGTATGTATATTGTTGCTGCCATGCAAAAGACTTGTATCTCAAAATGGTGAAATTACAAAAGACGCAAAAGCCTTATTAGGGGAATGTTTATTCCTAGTAATGTTGGAGCATTTCTATTGGTCCACTAATCATAAAATGAGACAATGTAAAAAAAAACAGATTCCAGATTCAGATTATATCAAAAAGTGAAAAATGTCTAAAATGGAGATACAAGGGCTTTGCGTAAAGATCATGGGTGGGACCTACTTTCCAATCTAGGCTGCATGTATTCATGTATTTCTAAGCCTGTGATCAAGGACACCATGAGATTACTCTCTCCCAAACACCACAGTCAACATGAAGCTAGGTTGACTTTGGTACGCTGTCCAAATATTTGTAGACACCTGCTCATCCAACATTTCCTCTGAAATCAAGGGTATTAATAGAAAGATGGTCAGCCCTCTGCAGCAGTCCCTTTTCTGAGAAGGCTTTACACTAGATTTCAGAACATTGCTGTGAGAATTTGATCACATTCAGCCATAAGAACATTAGTAACTCCAACTCATCTCAAAGGTTCAACCAATGGACCTCCATCACTGCACCAGTGCAGCCCATTATACTGGCAATGCTTTTCTATGGAGTTAACGCAAGCTGTGCATGCAAATGAATGCCTGCATCAGCAATGAGGACCTAAAGTAGCTTCTTTCCCTAATTAGAAAGGGATGTCTGGATACTTCTGAAGATATAGTGTATGACTAAATGAAATGTGAGGTAAAACAGCACTATTTTATCACTGATGACTTTAAACCGGTGTCAGGTGCTGAAGTAATGACTTAGCTCATCATTATCAGATCTGCTGATGAAAGGGGGTGTGGGATCTCTTTAACACAGTGGGTCTCATTAGGTGCAGCATGATGATGGATTGCTCCTGCACAAAAACACACCTAGAAATCTTAGAGAAAAAAAGACTATTGTTTGAGTGTGTGTGTGTGTGTGTGTATGCTCTTAAGTAGGGCTGTCACTATTGATTACATTACTATCTGCACTTATTTGAATGAAATTTAATGTAATTAAGAGTTTCATAAAAGAGATAACGTCAAAAAGGTCCTAATGGAACAATAACAAACTATGTCTGAGTAATAACACACTCTATTCATTTATTGGAGTAAAGATCTACAAATAAGCCTTCAAAAAGGTCAAGCTTTGGTCAAAATACCACAAGGGTCAAGCTCCATAGCCCCCATTCATACCCTGTCTAAACAGCCCTGTTCAGAAAGGCCGGTTTGAGTGCCTGTACCTTTACACGACAATAAGCCACTGCTCACCCCCCCACCAACGCCCACAAACCTCAAAAACATCACAGCATGATTTTACACATTTCACAGGCTTGTTATTGGGCCAGTGCAGTTTAACATGGGTTGTACAGCCAGATGTTGGTCAGTTCCAGAGGAACTAGGAAAACTGATGCTGATGTTAGCACACAGGGTTTGCTGAGGGATGTTGCCATCAAAAATAAGCTTCATCCACTCTTATTCCACGCTTATCTGGCCTCTGAGGCTGGGGAATGATGTGGAGATCTCTGCTGGTCTGGTTTGTGAACAGGAAACAGGAGAACACTGGACTTTTTAGAGGACAGATCTTTTGATCGGACAGAGCCGAGTTGCGTTAGTGCATCACGCTAAGCTAAGGCTGGAGAATCAGTGAAGTTCCTGACACTCAACAGTGCATAAACAGGCCGAACCACAGGAGAGTACAAACTGGCAGAATAGGCTCAGCGCAGGCAACAGGTGCTAGCGCCCTCCATACAATTCGCTTGGAAAACACATGCTAATGCTTTGGTGAACTGGTTCACACACAGGTTTTGGGACGAGAGGTCGTGTTAAACTTGTCACTAAATTTTTTAACAGAAAAATCTTAAGTCTTATGTTGACAGATGTTGCAACACAGAAGGTGATCTACTGTAAATGTATTAATTTAATGATCTCAGGTGCAGAACCTCATTGTCTGATTTCTACATACTACTGCAAATGGTTTATAGGCAAATAGGTAAATAATAAATTATAATAATGAATAATATTGGATTGTGGATTGTGACAGTTTTTACGATCCTAGGTCTAATGCAATGTCTGACAGGGTCAGTGGCATCATAAATAGGCTTGATCCACTCAGTGGGGAGGCCGGGGGCGGATGTGATGTGGCTGCTTATGCTGCTTATGCTGCTTCACCGAGTTTCCCCACCAGGAGGCACTACAGGAACAACCTCTGCAGTCGGAAGCTGAAGTCGGACACAGAAATTTCCGATGCAGCAGAGTTGTGACGTAAACTCCCTTTCCAACATGGCCGAACGATCAAATAATGACGCATTAAATTTTTTACATTAATAATGACGTCATTTTTGAACATCTACAGACAGTGCATATGTTTTTGCACACAAAAAAATACATAAAATGTTTGTGGGGTTTTTTTTTTGCTTCCTCATAACATGACCATTTTAGTATTAGAGTATTAGTACAAGCAGTGCATTGCATATCCCCCCCCCCCAAAACAAAAAAAAAAATTTATTTAAAATGAATTTTAGCCAATAATTATTTTAATATTTTGTGTTATAGTGATGAATAGTGGCAGTTGCTCTCACTTCTCAACTTTCACAGGCTATTATTTACTGTAATTTTTTGCCATTGTAATTTTCTTAAGCTGAGACACGTTCAGCCTGTGGCCTTAAATAGTGTGTTGTTCAACAGCGCCATGCTGTGGCCATCCGTAGAATTACAGCCTGAGGGCGTTTTACTATCAGTCCTTTATTTGACCTGCCCTAAAAATCCCCCCACTGTGGGGGGAACATACACGGTGTGAAGATGTTATGATAAATGGACCAGCAGAAATGCACCAAGATGATTTTAAGGAAATTAACCTTTTACTCTGACTTCCATTTAAAGGGGTTTCCTCCTCTGTACCATTTTGTAGGTATGAGGCTTTTGTGTGACAGCGATGAGAGAACCAGTTCCAGTCGGATTCCTCAGTGTAGTCCTGAGCAGTACAGTGAAGGTAGCTCACCACCACATGATTTCCCATGATTTAAGCTTTAGAGGACCATGTTTCTTACTAAACTGGGACGTTCCCAATTTATTATTTATTATTCTTTTTGTTGAAAATAATATACAAGGTGTTTTAACCACCCTGAATATACACAATGCAGATTTGATGAAATATAAACGATGGGCTGTTTTATGATCTGCTTATGCCTGGTTTTCACAGATAATAGCAGATCATAAAATATTCAATAACATTTTTTGTAAATGCTTGGAAATTCATGGGAGTTTATGAATACATCTAATACCATTGTTCTAGATTTTTATGCACCCTTAAACCACCTGAGAGATGAGAGGCTGAGAGTCAGAGAGGTCTTTCAGACGTGATGCTGATGTCTTATGTTGCAGAGCATCTGTCTGAATCAGAGTGAGGCTGCCTTTAGGGTGGTGGAAGGACTTGGAAGGATCCCTGGGGACTGGGGTTATGGTAGGCCTGCCACACATCTACAGAAGTCTGTGACCCAGGTTTGAGGTTTGCATCAAATTGCAGAGGGGTTTCATGTGATCTCTACACACAACACTTTACCTGCTCACTCTTAAAATCAAATCTTCCTACATGGGGCTCGGCATGGCCTTGGCCTTGGACAGTTTTTGGAAAAGTCTTTGACTGACTCACTCATGCACACATCTTCAGTACCAAAATGATGAACCGTCCAGTGAAATGGTCTTCAGGAAACGGTCGAGAACTGCACCAATTCTTACATCATCTACTGTCCCTCCGTTTCAGTCTGAATGAAGTGAGTGGATGTCTGCTGTGGTTCCTCACACATCTCATTCACACAGTGGTTCTTTACAAAGGAAGGTTTCTTAGGGAACATCCTGTACCATCTTTGGCATCACTCCAGAGATTCCTATTGGCACATTCACTCTGCAGAGTTTCCTGATTCAGAAAAGATACTACTTGAAATACACAGTTCTTATCTTACATAGTTTTATCCGGCCATGCAGGATTTTAATTCAGTTCAATTCAGTTCAATTCAATTTTATTTCTATAGGCTTTTTACAACAAATGTTGTCAGAAAGCAGCTTTACAGAGATCAGGGTCCCAGCCTCTTTTGAGCAAGCTAGTGGCAACAGTGACAAGGAAAAACTCCCATGGGTCGAGAGGAAGAAACCTTGAGAGAAACCCAGACTCAAAGGGGAACCCATCCTCCTCAGGAATATCCTGAATATCCTAATAATAATAAAAAGCAAAACAGGAATAAAAACAACAATAAAACAAACTGAATTAAGAAAAAAAGGTAAATGTGGCGTCAAATGATACAAAATGAAAATGTGAGTGAGATGTTCAAATCATGCGGGTAAAAAGTCAGAAGCATAGTCAGGCAGTGAGGTAGTGGAGAGCCAGGTCAGGCAGAACCAGGATGGAACAGTTGGAACGAGGCATTTCAATACATGTGAAAGAGACAGAAAGAAAACTGAAAGGAGGGGAAAACACAAGGGTGTGTGTATGTGTGTGTGTGTGTGTGTGGGGGGGTGTAATATAGCGTGATAGGATCCAATAAATGGACTTCTATCATCTGAATTATCCGTAGGGGTTCTCCCAAATGTCTACGACCCTGTTTACACCGGGTCACTGAACGTGTCTTGAGCATCAGGATTATATCTGGATAAGGGCAGAGGATGGGTGTAAACACACCCAAGACTCATCTAATCCTGATACATCTCAAACCCCTTCAGGAGGTGGTCTGAGACGCATTTGATCCACATGTTACACATAGCAGTGTAAACGCATCCGTCTCTCCAACACACATTCAACAACGAAGACTCCTCCCAGTGCAGCCAAATCCCCAGTCATAATTGCTGCACAAGGAGCGAATTTGCATGTTTTGTCCCACACAGCCATCGTATTCAGTCTGACTGACCTGAGAAGCGTTTGGCTAACCCAGTGTAAACACACGTGGCCTAAATCTTACCAGGATAAAATTCAGATACTGGTCACATGAAGTGCCCAGGTGTAAACGAGGTCTCAGTGTTACCCGTGTTACTCATGTCATGAGGCCTTGAGCCTCGCAGCACTGGTAGCATGCTAGGAATGGGAATGCTAGCTAGAGGGTGGAGAGAAGTTGGAGGAGAAACTGGGGAGAGAATTTTTAAAAATTAAATAAAATTAAATAACAAACGTATCTGAAAATGAATGTACCAGCAGTGCCCTCTTGTGGTGAATCTTCAGTCTGCTGATAGCGAGTGAGTGAGTGAGTGAGTGAGTGAGTGAGGACAAAGTGGTGCTTTGCCTCTAAAACGCCCCCTATCAGTCTGCTTTTTGAATGCCTCCCTGCTTCAGCAGTAATATAAGAAGCCTGGCATTTTAATCCCTCCCTGAGGGTCGGTGGCCTCAAGTCACTCCAAGGACACTCTGAGCAATTTGTTAACGGAAAGTAGGACCCTGCCTTGTGTCTCAGTGCTTGTAATGAGGTGTTTGGACAGCGCACTTCGACAAATTTTCCATTGTGCAGCTGGCATCCTTCAGCATGGCTCCCACCCTATACCTTTCCAAAGAGAGATTCATGACCAGCCTTCTGTTGATATTTTCGTCGGTTGAAGGATGAGGGAAATGGACACCATTGGAGTGGTGGCCACTTTGATCGTGCTGTAGTCCCATTTGCTTGGGCATCACTAATGCTGTGTTCCTTGGAGGTGGAGATTCGGGCCCTGAGTGAAAGCAGCCTATTTAGAGACTCGATGGAGTCACTCATAAATCAAACCAGCAGAGGAATTTCCCTCCCAGCTCTCACCAACATACGTATCTTGGAATGAAATAAACATATATAAACACACATCATCTCTGCTGGTACACAGTGGGGCAACTTACTGGACAGTGGCAGTGCTCGTGATCGGGGTAGCTAACAAAAGTTAGTAGGTGTCTGTTGTTCAGAGACACTTTTTACTTGTTTTGTGAGCAATAAAACATCCCCCAATGCTCAGCAGACCTGTTGTGGGAAAATAGGCCTGTGACCCATCATGGACACCCCTGCTAAGCCTTCAGCATCAGAAGCAAAATCTGGCAGGAGGTACAAAGGCCACAGAAGTGGAAGAGAGCATGTGGAAGAATGTCCAGGCGCACACCTTCTGAAGTGAACACGGCACGGAGACACAGAGAGCCAAACAATGGTAGTACTCATCATTTATAGTTTAGGGGTGTTACAATACACACAATTCAAAATGTGATTCAGTATATACACTATATGTCCAATTGTTTGTGGACACTACTTGTAATAAATGTATTCAGCTACTTGAAGTTGCGCCCATTGCTGACACTGAAGTGCAAATGCACACACACACACACACGCAGCTCTCTGGAGCAAATCCATTGAGGTGGTGTACAGAGGCAAACATACAACAGGTGTGCCACTGTCTAAATACATAGAAGGTGTAGTTCTGTAGATCTCAGAGATCTGCAATGTAATTCTGACTAGTAAAAAGTCCAGGTCTACATATTTGTCGAAGAATTCTGTCCACTACAAATGGTATGTAGTTCTGGACAGCTGTAATGTGCCTTTAGGATATGTGCAGTTCAGTTTTTTATTTTGGTATCTCTATATCAATTTTAGATATCTATCATTCGAGTTTTGACTAGTAATAATAATATTATCAATACCTAAATCTAGAGTTTTACTGGTCACAGGTACACTGTAGATCTCTGGAGTTTCTACTGGTAAAAATGTGGAGATATCTACAGATAAGAAAGCGAAACTCCATGTAGATCAATGGTAACATATGACTAATCAGAATTACATTAAGGAAATATGTCGTCCTGCTAAAATGACCAGTCAGAATGGCTTTAAAGGTCTGTAGAGTTAATATTATACTAGTAACGTTTCACAGCGGATCTCTGCCAGTAAAAAACTGCAATGCAGGGTCCTTGAAGTTGGCTTGTAGCACTGGTGTGATTTAAGCTAAAACAGCTAGCTCCACCCATCCCCATATATTTCAATGAGAAAACATCCCCGCCCATTTCCCTCCTCTAAACTGTCTTTCCATCTCCATTGTCTAATTTCAGCAGTTAATTTCCCTGTGCTAATACTGACAATTTTTTCCCCAGAAATCAGTTATTAAACCCATACTCTGCTCTATCATAAGAAGGCAGGGCTACACTTAATGGAATGATTGACAGCCTTGGCTGGGAGAGACTGGGCGTCTGCAGGACCTGCATCGCACCCTTTCTGTTCATTACATGCAGTAGCTCAGTTGTAGAAAAACTTGCATGAGCATAAGCTCAATGAAGGCGGTCTGAGACACTGAGCTCGGTCTCAAGTAGGGGGCAAGTCCACCAAGTCAGTGGGCCTGTCTGGCTCCGCCTCTGGTCTCTACTGCGCAGACTCTGTTCGCAAATTTGACAACATGGCAGACAGTTCTTCATTAATATAGAATGGAAGGGAATGGAACTATGGCGCTCCATGTTTTCCACTGCCACTGGTTTTAACAAAATGCTACAAGGAGTAGATAAATAAAGGGTGTTCATGGCTCTCTAATGCGGCCGGCGTACAGATTTAGAATGTTTTCTTTATAAATGAATTATTTATGATAAACAGTGGCTGCTGTCCAGTGAAAAACATGTATCTCAAGTTTTGTCCGTCTCCAGTTTTCTCCCTGGTTTGAACCCTGTAGCTGCTTCTGTACACTGTGTCAGTCATTCTGGATGAACAGACCAATGGAAACGCTCTAAATGACTTGAAATAAACTCCTATCACACATTAACGTCCTTTTACAGTTAAGAACATTTGTGCCTTCTCCTGTAAAGTTGGAGAGACAATTTTGGAGATTTTTGGAGACATGTTTTTGATTGGACAGCGACAATATAAGAAATTTTAAGAAAATTCGATATAAGAAAATTCCATGTTTCCATGATCCCAAACATGATACAATTTGTTTTTATAAAACAAAGACTCAGAAGCAGACAAGTTGCTACCAGTAAACCTATGTGGGTGGAAAAAGTGTCTCAGAGTACTACAGCTGAAGTTCTTAGGAAGTGAAGTTTGTTACACTCTATTCTTGTTGGATTACGATCCCTCTGATTGCAAAATGAAATGCCAAAGGATAAAAGTAAGAACCAAAAGACATGAATCCCAAAAAAGGAAAAGGGACTAAAGGAAAAGAGAGAAAAGGGCAGTTCTGACCCTCACTAATATACGTAGAACTGAGTAAATTACTGCCCACTCCTTCAGCTTCTCTCTCTCTCTATTCTTCTTCTTTAACAGGCTTTACAATGTTTACTCGTGTGAAATTTATTACACCATCCGTGTTCCTGAAGAAAAAAAACACTGAAGTTACGACTCTCTCTACCACTCCTGGTCTACGCCTCCCCTCCACCCCCACCATCCCCACCCCGAGTAGAGTAGTGTATTTTCCCCTCTCCTGTACTCACTGTGCTTCATTCACTGCTGACACCACACACGACGAGCTGCCGGGACAGACCACAGCGCTGGGATGGGAGAACCTGGCTACTAACAGCACACCCGATCACTTCCTTTATTAAGACTGAAATGGAGGGACGACAGATGACATGGTGTGAGAAAAGGTAAGGAACAGGCTCACACCTGTGCTGCCTCTGTCAGGGTGGGCAAACAGGGGGGGTTGAGCTGTAAACTGTTCACTCAGGCCAGGTGCCAGCTTTTCACACCGGCCTCTTTATCTAAATCGAGAAACATATAGATGAGTTTTTACAGCACAGAAGTACAGAGGCTTTTTTTAGTCATACTTCATAATTGTGAAGTATGATAAAGGAAATGTAAGTAAAGCTGTACTACGTCTTACATGCTGTATACTTTCTACTAAGTAGAAAAAAGATCCCTCAGCAACTTCTGCAGGTTCTTCAGTGTGAAACTCTGGATGAATCTCTTAAGGTGCTTTGAAGAACCTTCAAGGAACATTTTTTCCTCTTTCTTTCCTCAAAGCACCTTAAGAGATTCCTCCTCAGCTTTAAACTGAAGAACCTTCAAAAGTAACATACTTTTAACAGCGCACAGCTGCTTTACTTCAGTCCCTTGGAACTGCTTTACTTGGAACAGCCAAAGCAGAGCTGAACCAATGCCTACGGTGTTGACACGTGAACTCTATTATGACCTACAGTCTTTTATATTAAGTATAAGTATCTAATTGTAAATTTAGAAACTACCTTAAATCTGTCATATTTATCATCATCTTACATCTTAGTAACTGCCTTACTTCAAGACCTTCTTTGATATAGACTTACAGTCAAATCTCCAGTGCAGAATTTACAACTACTGTGCAAATTAAAGGAAGGGCTTGGCACAAAAAAAGTAAACAATTCCCCCTTTTTTCCAAGTGTAAGACCTATGTGAAGACATATTTGGTTCTTTTGTAACAGAAGTACTACAAGTGAGTGACAACTGGGTGACATAAACTTTCATTAAATATTAGCTAATGCATATTATATACACATGTATATTATATACACATTACATTATATAATGTATATTATATACACATACACATTATTATATACACATTGCACACCAAATATGTCTTAGTATTAAAAGTACTAAAAGTGATACAATAAATTAATTGACATAAACTTTCAGTAATTATTAGCTATATTAGCTTCGTAGCTCCAGTGCAAAATAAAAAAAAATTAACAATAAAACTTCTAACAATAGTGACTGATCCACTATGTTTGGTGTAAAGGTGAAATTGTGACTGTTTGATTTTCAGTCTGACAGTTCTGAGTATTTTGCTTTCAAGCAAGGCATTGACGTCTTCCAGTTTTTAACCTTGACTGTTACCATGGGTTTAACTGAGTGGTTCATCTTTACTTAAGCATTTAAAGAGCTGGAATTATTACCAAAAACTTGTATTGCTACTATTTCTGAATCTGACACAAGTTTAAAAAGAATACAAAAAATGCCTAATGCCTAAATAAAAGGCACACACACACACACACACACACACACACACACACATTATCACCTAAACCTAGGCCACAGATTTTATAAACAGTTCTCATATTGCAAGTCTTTGCCACATGAATGAGATATTTCTCACATAACTGCTTGCCTGCCAGAACAGGTTGCATAACTGATGAGTTGGGAGTTTGCCTGCAAACACATTTTGGACCTAACTTTCACTTCGCCTGAATCCTCACGGCAGAACGGGTACCTGTGGACTGTGGACTGTGGGCTGTGCAGGGAGTTAATGTTCTCTGAGCATTTCCATATCCAGTCAGCATAAGTTCCTCGAAACATCTGAGCATTTCTTTTCAATGGCTTCTTTCCATTAAGACTGACATTAGGTTCTCGCTGGGAACAACTACAAAGCCTCTGCATGGCTGTAGGTTAAGGGGGATAAATTATGCATTAGTAAATGTTGAAACGAGGAGCTGTGTTATCACTCTCACTTTAAAATAGCAGCCAGACTCTAAGTGCTCCAGCAAGATGACAGACCTAATTCACATACCAATGTCATTTCACAGTAGCTCACAATAATATTATGAGCGTTGTCTCTATCTCAACGGGCCTGGTATTCCACTATTTACCTTTTAGAGATTTAGATACCATACACAGACAAGCGTGGTGCGTGGTATCTGCAGAGACGTGGAACTGATTTCTACCTGTGGACATTTTAACCTCTGATCTTCATTAATGCATGTTGTTTGTTCTAACCACACACACACACACACACACACACACAAGTACATGGGTTTTCATTAGTGCTGTGCCAGGACATGGTGCCTTATATTTTGTTGCTGCCACACAAAAACCTCTTGTATCTTGTGTCCACAATTCCCTGAAGAATGGACCAATAGAAATGCTCCAAAAGACTTGAAATATACAATATCACTTCACATTGACTTCCATTGAAAGGTAAAAGGTTTACATTCTGTAGATACAGGGTTTTTGCGTTAAAGTCAGAATGTGCTCTGTGTATAGACACTATTACCACAGTCTTTATGAAGTATTAGGTCTGTATTTAACCCTAATTCCCAAATTTGATTTGTGAAATTTAAAAAAAGCGCCCGGGAATTAGTCTAGTGTCAGTTTATTAACATTTCTATTTTCCAGTTTGATCTTTAAAAATCACAAAACTACAAAAGCAGAGCTAATGTGCTCCAACACTCTCCTACAAGCTAATATGTTAGCCACATGCTAACACACCTGTCACAAGCTAGCATGCTAGTACCGATACAACAATACAATATAATATAGTGTTTTGTATGTATAATAGTATAAGTATTTGGACACCTGCTTATTTATGTATTGTTCTGCAATTAAAAAGAGTTTATTTTGGAGCACTGCTGTGAAGATTTGATTGCAATCAGTGATAATAGTTGCTCATCCCAAAAGTACTGGAGAACACAGTTCCAGTGATCCACAGCACAATGCCGGGGGGCTTCATACCACTCTAGCCCACGCCTGGCATTAGGCAGCATTAGTACTTCTCAGTACTTCTCTACTGGGACTAGACAAGCTGTGTGTGTGTGTGTGTACATTTGCACATCTGTGTCAACAATGGATGCAACTTAAAGTAGTAGAATGAATTCATTAGAAAGACTGTCCACATATCTGTCCACCTCAGTAAATATGAGTAAGTACAGAGTGTTTTGACTCAAAACAGAAAGGATGGAGATTCGCAGTACAGATGGACAGTGACCCAAAACATTCTGCAGAAGCAACCCAAGAACTTCTTAAATGGCCCAACCAAGGTCAGGGGACTGACCTGGTCATTTAGGAACATTCTGGCAAAGCATCTCAAAGGAGGAAGCTCTGCAAAGGATTTGCACCCAAATATTAAAAAGGACCTTTATATTGGGCCCTTGAGCAAGGCCCTTTACCCTCTCTGCTCCCCGGGCGCTGGAGTTGGCTGCCCACCGCTCTGTGTGTGTGTGTGTGTTTACTACCACAGATGGGTTAAATGCGGAGGACATATTTCGCTGTACACTGTACAGTGACAAATACGTGCACCTTTACCTTTTTACCTTTTTAATAACTATGTTCGTTTGTCCAGGTAAAAGTCTGTGAAAATGGAACAGCTATGAAAAAAATGTCTATTTTACATATTTTTGTTAAACCACCCTTGAATTAAAACCTGAAGTCTACACTTACCTGCTTCATTTAAAACAAGATTATATTAGAACACTTACTTTACTGTAGATGGCTAGTAGGATAGAAGTGTGTGCTGCTCTGATCAAACAACATAGAAAAATAAAAAGTGAATAAAATCGAAAGATACATGTTTGTTTTTTTGTTTTTAGAACAGTGACAATATGTAGGTACTTATATGTAATTGTAATGGGTCATACATTTATTTACATATTTGTATTTTAAAAAAAAAGAATTATGGAAAAATTAGGCTAGAAGCCGTCCATAAAGTCGGGACAGTTTTGTTGCTCCTGTAAGTCTGTGCTGTTTTCCCCTGGTTTCCCACAAAGTCCTGAAAATGTACGAAAACAAGCACCCGTACACACACCCCACTGTTCAGACAGCTGTTCTTTATACTGTCAAGTATAGATGCTACAGCATGACGGTGAACAGACTGCTCTACAGGGCTTTCTGGAAAACACGCTATAGCACCCCATCAACCTGCGAGCATGAAGCCATTAAAAACCCTGATTTATTGTATTTTGACTAACCTGACACCGACTACAAGTGCAGCACAAACATGTTTGATCAGTCATTTTTTCTAACAAAAGCACAAAGCTGAACCAGTGCTGAATAAATAGTCTGAGTGTATGTCCTCTCTAACACTGCGCTGAAAACTTCAGCGTTTCTGAGCTCATATTAACACGCCATGTTAATAAATAATTGTAATATATCAAATGCTCAGTGCTTGTTTGTACACCACTGACACTTCCTTTGTGTGTGTTCGCTTGCGTCCCACGCATGCACACACACACACACACACACACCTACACATACACACACAACAACACCCACACCTGGCCTCACTTTGCTTGATTGTAATCTGGCGTCTTGCTGTGCAGAATGGAGTCAGGTGTATTGTCACCGTGCCTTTGTTTGAAAAGTATGTTTGGCAAACAGACTCCCTCCCTCTCTCACCCCCGCTTTCTCTCTCTTCCACGCACTCTCTCTGTCTTATTAATGGACCAACCATGAATGTTGTAATCAGGAGAACCCTGATTACAGTTCTGCAGAAATTCTGTGCTGCTCAGACTAAAACAAGGTCTTTAGAAACGTGGCTTTGTGTAGAGTTGTGTATAAAGATGTGTCTTTATATCTCATTTTAAGGTCATGATGTGGAGATCCTGAGCCCTCAAAACCAGAGAAGATGGATCCACTCAACACGAGCCTGGCTGCAGGCCTCGCTGACGGCCTGGTCCATGGCAATGAGACCTTCACACTGACTCAAAAGGTGCTCATCATTCTGGGACTGAGTTCATTGAGCCTGATCACGATTGTCGGCAATGTTCTCGTCATCGTCTCCATCAAGGTCAATAAGAACCTGCAGATGGTCAACAACTACTTCCTCTTCAGTCTAGCATGTGCTGATCTGATCATTGGCCTGTTCTCCATGAACCTTTACACAGTCTACATCGTGACAGGCCACTGGCCTTTGGGGCCAGTTGTCTGTGACCTGTGGTTGGCTCTCGATTATGTGGCGAGCAACGCCTCAGTGATGAACCTCCTCATCATCAGCTTTGACCGCTACTTCTGTGTCACCAAGCCCCTCACCTATCCAGTCAAGAGGACTACCAAAATGGCAGGTCTGATGATCGCAGCGGCCTGGATCTTGTCCTTCGTTCTGTGGGCTCCAGCCATCCTCTTCTGGCAGTTCATCGTGGGGAAGCGCACTGTGGCGAAAGGGGATTGTTACATTCAGTTCTTCTCCAACGCAGTGGTCACCTTCGGCACGGCCATCGCGGCCTTCTACCTGCCCGTGGTCATCATGAGTGTGCTGTACTGGCAGATCTCCAAAGCCAGCCGCAGCCGTGTCAGGAGGAGAGAGAGCCGGAAGGCGTCCAGCTCCGGTCAGGAGAACAGGATTCAGGCTGTGCCGATCGCTGAGGGGAGCAAAGGGATGACGCAAAGCCAGAGAGTAGAGGACATTCCGAGCCGAGGACAGCGCAGTGGTTCGGATGCTACTACAGGTAAAGGGGCGGGTTGACCAGAAGGATCATAGCTCTGAAATGACCTTTAAGTGATGGTTCAGCTAAGATGGTTCGGTCTTGAGAGTCTCAGAAGTTTACTGCTTTAGTTTTGCACTGGAGCTCGGAGGTTGATGTAGTACTGTAAAGGTTAGAGTTAAGAAAAGGTAAAAAAAATATCCTGATCTTGGGGAGGCACAGTGGCGCCGCAGGTGGGCCATGTGTCACACAGCTTCAGGAGGCTGGTGTTCTGGGTTCAATTCCCTCTGAATTGCCTCTCAAGAATGCACACGGTAGTGGAACTGGCCCCTAGGTGTGACGGTGTGTGACCCTGCAATGAACTGGTGCTCTATATAGGGGGTATTCCTCATGCCCTGCGCCTAATGACTGCAGGTGGGCTCTGGACCTACCGCTACACTGACCCAAATGGGGGGTGGATGGGGATGAAAGTAGCAAAAATGCTCCTTTTAATGACAAACCAATAAAATTGGGTCCAATTAGCCATAGCAGGTAATTCAGCAATTAACTCTTTAAGTTTCTCCTGTTTTATCAGATATTTTAAAGCCATTTAAAGCCGTTTAAAGCCAATTTTCCCTTTTTCCTCCCAATTTGGTACTGCCAATTAAGCCACCTGTTCGTAGCTCCCATAGCACTAGCAATGCTCCCAACACTAGCAGGTTAGGGACTTAACACACAACATGGCCTCCAATAGGTGTGAAGCCAGCCATCGCCTCTTTTCGAACTACAGCCGAGGAAAGTGCAGAGAAAGTGGGGGATCCCAGCTCCGCTACCAGCTAACAGACACCTGTGCCAGCCAACATCACTTTCAGAGTGATGGGGGGACAGAGCATGGCGAATTGAGCTCTCTCTGGCAGCTTGGCTATGGCTTGTGATCGAACTCATGACCCCATAATGGCAGCACACTGAACCGCCACTCGGAGGCCCTCTTCATGCTGAACTTTCCAGGAATTAATGCTGGTTCTGTACCAGGTCAGGTTTTATTACTAACATGAAGGTGAACTTTTGATTGTGGCCAGTCTCTGAACAGCTTTTGGTTAGCTTCCGTTACTCAGTAGATACACTAGCTGTGTATTTCCAGTGCAAAACTAAAAAAGCTCACAAGAACTTCAGACTTTAAACAAATCCACTACACTAATGATTCATATTATGAGCTTAAGTTTAATGGATCATTCCATTAAAAATAATAAGTCATATGACAACAAGTGTGGAAATATAATATGTTTTATACATCACTACATCTTTCCCCAGGCGAAGACAGAGAGAGTGAAAATGACTCCACATCTGGCAGCGCTCTGGCCTCATCCAACCAGAGAGATGAGGAGGCCGGTTCACTAGAAACTAATGGTGACGTCAAGAAAACTCCAAGTAAAGCCTCGGCCCAGGTGAAAGCAAGCTGGGCCAAACTGACGTGCTTTAACCCTTCAAGCGGAAAAGGCACAGAAGACAGCTACCAGCCTGCCAATGCGAATCAGAAGAGCAACCATCACAAGGAGAGGCAGAGTCTGGTGGCCCTGATCCTAGTGCCTCCACACAAGAAGAAGAGGAACAGGGGTTCCTCCAGGGAGAGGAAGGTGACAAGGACCATCATGGCCATCCTGGTGGCCTTTGTGGCCACGTGGACCCCATATAACGTAATGGTGCTGATCAACACTTTCTGCTCTACCTGCATCCCCAACTCCATGTGGGTCATGGGCTACTGGCTCTGCTACATCAACAGCACGGTTAACCCAGCCTGCTACGCTTTGTGCAACGTGACCTTTAAGAACACCTTCAAACAGCTGCTGATGTGCAAGTACAAAAACATTCGCACGACCAGATAAAATGAGGACGGCTGCTTTCGTGGTCAGAGCCAGCATGCGTTTGCATTAAAACAGGAGAATGAAAAATCCCACACAGGTCTGGGTTTGTGAGGAAGAGGGCTGTTCAGGGCTGAAGCAGCTCTTCTTTTCAGGTAACAGTGGTGCTTACAGCAGTGTGGGCATCATATTGAATAAAGCTGCTTGCAACTAAAACAACCATGCCCTGATATATAACAGAGATGATTAATTAACCATTTAATATCATAGGTGAATACTGTAGATCAGACCTACACTGTTAAAATGATAAGACCCTTGAGGAACATTTGAAGGTTCTTCAGTTTAAAACTGTGGAGGAACCTCTTAAGGAACCCTTTTCTTCTAAAAAAACATTTTCTTCAAGGTTCCTCAAAGCACCCTAAGTCCACCCAAAAGTTCCTCAAGGTTCCTATTCTTCTAACAGTATAAGTCAGTGCTGGCTCAGGGGTTAGAGTGCTGGGTTATTGCTCACAGAGTTGTGCCTTCGGTGGCTGGGTTGGACCCTTGAGCAAAGCACCTAAACCACTCTGCTCAAGGGGTGCCTTCTAAGCTGGGATATGTGAAGCGAAGAATTTTGCTACACTGTAGAAGTGTAATGACAATAAACATACTTAACTGGTTACAGGTTTGATTGAAAACATCATATTTCATAATGGATGCTTGGAGTAAGTAGGTAATGTGTACACAGTAAGTCCCTGTCCACATGCATTCAGATAATTTTTTAAAGCAAGGCCTTTGTCTATGTTTTGGCCTCTCGTCCACAAAATGCTGTTTATGGTCAATGAAAACTGAGCTTCTCGAAAACGCTCTCCAAATCTCCATGATTTTTTGTCGTATAGACGAGGAAAACAGAGCTTAATAAAAACGTTCATGTCACAAATGCAAGTTTATGGCTGAATCTCACATACGTCATAAAACTACAACGTCTACAAGCAGATTTCAGATTTACACTTATGTAGAAATGTAAATTCTGTATTATTCTACTAGTTTAAATAATACTCTGTTTAGATGTAGAATCCCTAATATCATGACTTGAGTAGGACACTATATAGGGAGCAGTGTGTGATTTGAGATTAAACCTCATCCTTTTGGTGTATGGATGTCTCTCTTTGAGGCACTGCCAGCATTTTTGTCTCTGTGTAGATGGAAATGTTTTGAGAAACAGAGCGGGGGAAAGTGTGTTTTTAAAATGATCCACATCCACACATTACATTAGCTGTTTGAGACACTTCTACAATATCTACTGTAGAAATACAGATTCTAGGTCATTGAAATGTATCAAAGCAATGTATTATGGTCTATATCCTGTAATAATGAAGATTGACTGCTTTGCTTAATGAACCAGTGTTCTTTAAGCAGTTTAGGAAAACAGAAAACTTTCATCAACAAGTTCATCAATAGAGTCAACTAAGGATTTAGGGTGCGTTTATATGAAATTTGATATCCATATTGTCCAGGAATCTCTTACTGTTGCATTTTGAGAACATACTAAGAGTAAAATACGAGGCTTCCATGTAAAGTCTTCTGAATATATATTGGGTATTGGGTGAAACGCATTCAATGCATTGGTGACATTCTTGAACACTTTCAGAAATAGTCTTACTTACGCACTTTCGGCTATGTTCACATTACAAGCCTTATATAATCAATTGCATTTTTTTGCTTAGATTGGATTTGGCTATCTTGATGGTTCACATTCATAAATGTAAGTGACATGTATTGGTTTGCAATGTGAACGAATCTGTCCTCTGAAATTCACATTAAAGCAAAAAGGTTTTGAGTGACTTCAGCCTGGAAATGGTAATGTAGCCTTTAATAAATAAGCAAAACCATAAACTGCAGATGTGAACTTTGTAGTAGGTCCATAATATGTTAAGTGTCCAATATTTTCTGCTCCCAACACTCCTGATTAACTAATCCGGCCCTTTCAGAGTTGCAGGGGGTGTGTTAAAGCAGAGCACCTCCAGGACCAGGGTTAAGAAACACAGACCTGAGTTTTATGTATCATTGATTTCTAATGCATCAACCCAACCGCTTCACTTCAACAATAGAGAAGCATATTTTGGACACCACACGTTTTGGCATATGAACTGTGCGTAGTAAGACAAAAACATAGCTTTTTGTTTTTCTTCTTTTGCTAAGTAGACATTCTTAACTGAGTTTGCTGGAAATGTAATCAACTATTGGTACCTGAACTAAAAACAACAAAGCTTTCAGATGAGTTTATGTTCTCGAGCTGTTTTGTTCTTATATAAACTTACATAAACTTAACCCAAACCAGTACATAGTACATAGAGTACATAGATTGCTGCAAGCAGGTAAAGATCATGTATAACATGATTAACATTACACTTAATTTCTGAAATTCATTTTTTTTTCCTTTTCAGAGCTCATTGTAGACAGCAGCCTATATCAGAATGGATAAAAGTCAGCATTGAGTTTGATGTTAATTTGTTCGAAATAAAATCACTAAATGATATTTCTCTACGGCTCTGTGCATAATTCCTTCAAACTAACAAAGAAAAACAACGAATTTCAAAAGCCATTTTAATTGCTCAGCATAGGAAAATAAACAGACATTCCAGACATTATTTTACAAATGAATTGGCCATATACATATATATATTTTTACAAAGTTTTAAATTGCATATGTTCATCTTACTAAGGAGGAACTATACAAAGTAACAATGAGTTTTTTTTCATTTGTTTCTGCTGTTTACTTCCAACAATATTTAAATTGTAAGAGCAATAATGGAGATCAGGATGAGGCTAACACTTTAAGGCACTGACAAAATGTTTGTCAGTATAATCAAGTCAGAGAATGGGGAAAATATTTCCTTAAAAGCTTCTTAAGAGACCCTAAAAACATTAGACTATACACTTTCTAATGAAAAGGCATTTAAGAAATATATATACTTTTAAACAATATAACAAAAGATGGTCAGTGTTCTTATTGCATGCCACTCGACTACTCAAAGATCCTTCACATTTCTATAAAAAAAACAAAACAAAAAAAACATGGTGGCAGAATTTACTGTATGAGGTAGTTCAAACTGTATGGTGTTCATTAAGCCTAACCAGGCATCATCTAACCCTTTCACCCTCAGTCATCTGCCACAGACCCAAGTTCAACACTTTAAGGCATGGGAGCTGAGTTATCCGCTCCAGTCCCCTCTTAGTGATTTTAGTGCATCCGTACAGATCAATCCCAGTCAGCTGAGTCAGATGATCAGCGATGAGCTCCAGGCCCTTGTCTGTAATGCGCACACACTGTCCAATGTTCAGAGTCTTCAGTTCATGCATCTGGCGCACCATCCTGTTGATCCCGTCGTCGCTGATGTGACACGAGCACAGGGAGAGGGACTTGAGCTGGTAAAGGCCCTGGGCGATGTAAGCCAGGCTCTGGTCTCCCACCTTGTCGCAGAACGACACGTCCAACCCGAACAACCTGAGAGAGCCCATGGAAAGGTGCATGATGCCCGTGTCGCTGATGTTGTCGCAGGAGCGCAGGTTGAGGGTCCACAGCTGGGTCATGTGCGACAGATGGATCATGCCTGCGTCCGAGATCCCACCGCAGAAGCTGAGGTTGAGGACTTTCAGCTTGCTCAAGCCCTTGGAGATGTGCTTGAGGGACAAGTCGGTCAGTTTCTGGCAGTCCTGCAGGGTGAGATGCTCCAGGCTGAGGCAACCTTCAGCTGCGCTGCGGGTCATGCCGGCCAGGTGACCGATCCCAACATCGGACACATGCCTGCAGCTGCGAAGGTTCAGGCTCTTCAGCCTGTGCAGACCCCATGCAATGAGGAGCAGGCCGGTGTTGGTGATGTTGCTGCAGCCTCCCAGTTCCAGAAACTCCAGGTTCTTGAGATACTGGGCGATCCTGCCCAGGCTGGAGTCGGTTATTTGCTTGCAGAGGCTCAGGTTGAGGATCCGCAGGCAAGGTATGTCCTGCACAAACGCGTGGCCAAGCCCATTGTCCGTCAAGTTGTAGCAACCACTTAAATTAAGGCTCTCGATATTGGGCATCCCCTGAATAACATAGCTTAGGCTGCGTCTAAGACTGAGTATCTGCACTTTCTTGATCCCTCTGGTCTGCAGGCTGGGGAATAAGGACGGGTTGGCTCGTCTGAGGTGAAGTTTTGCTTCCACTCCCCTCCAGACAGACTTGTGGTAGGAGGCGTCTCTCCAGGCTACGCACACCTGGGCAACTCTGCCTTTGCCCTTAACGTCCAGGTAGCTAAAAATCATGGCTAAAATTTCTGGGAAAAGGTTTGAAACATGCGTCTCCATCTCAGCCGTCGGCCAAACTCGCGGTCCGCTCCGCCTCGCTAACAATTAGCCTGCTGGCTAACTTCACTTACTTCGCCGCTGCAGATTAACCCACATTAAAAACGCGCAGTTAAACACTCAAACCTCATAACTGGGGCACCTCGGCGCTGGATGCACTAAAGACACCCATTAAAGCGACTTTACCTTCATTCAAACCTCACACTTGCTCTTGTGGCGGAGATCTGCGCTGTAGTAAGTTGGCTAGGCTAACAGGCTAACAGGCTAACAGGCTAGCGTTACTCAGGCGAACGCGAGAAGTCCCGACGCTTTTCCACCGCCGTGTCGTGCAGAAAGCCCCGACTTTTAAGCATTTTCGGCTAAGCTAACGCTGCTTGGTTCAAAACGTCCACGCAAAAACCATCGACTCGGACTTTCCCCCAGTAAAAGCAGCTCTTCTCGGGAGAAACGGGGCTGAGGCGCTCGCTACCCGGCCATTGTAGCTGTGAGGACTCATTTCCGGTGGCCTTTGTCTGCTTCTGTTCAAACCAGGCTGCGACCTGCGCAGCGACAACCGGCGCGGGTTATACCGCCAAACACCGGCGCTGAAAGCCTCCTCTGTCTATTACACCACTCATAAAATATGAAATAGTGCTCTGTTCAACCAATAAAGCTCACACTGCCTCCATTCAGAAAACATTACTGTGTAATATCCCCCCCGCACCGAGCGTTGGATCAACCGTCCGGTGCTTACGTCACCGGCATGGGAACAGCCTGTGGGTCTTCAGGCTGGACTGATTTTATTAAAGTTCAGGACTTTTATATCGACGTTTTCCTTAAACACTGTAATTAAACTTAGCTATATCTTATATTAGACAACAAGACAAACCATTAACCCGCAACTGTGAGCTGTGTCCGGTCTTTAATGGGTCCGGCGCCTCTGTAGCTCTGATGTATCAGGCCTGCAAATTCACTGCGACACTACAGCAGCAAACCTGACACCAAACACGTGTAAATATTTCAAATATATTCATCTAAATATTTTTGCAATGTTTGAAAAGGTCCCAAAATCCATCTGTTAAATTATAAAAATAATTATATTTCTTAAAAAAAAAGTATTTTAAATATATTTAGCATATATGAAATTGGCCAATAATTGTTTTTCTAAATATAAATGTATTAAAATACATTTGAAACGTGGCAACATGCAACATTAAATGTATATTTGCTAATACTTTAAGTTGAAACTTTAAGATAGGATTTATAATAAATGTAAACAAATGTAAACATAAGTTCTATCTAAAAAATAATGTTAAATATATAAAAACAAATGTAATTTGTTTTTGTTTTTTTTTGTTTTTTTTACAAAAATTCAGCATGCATTACATTGGTCAGTTAACATATATTGTTTCTAAATATATATTATTTTTTGTTTAAGATAGGATTTATAGTTAAAAAAATGTAAAAAGTGAATAGGTGACCAATTTATCAAAAAATCAATTTCTAATTCCTCTATGAAGTATTCAATTATATTTAACAAAACAATCAACAAAAAGGTAATATTCATGTAAATAAAATAATGATTAAGCTATAGCTAAAGCCAGTTCTCTAAACTGAACTACAAATTAATTTACTGGACTGAATATGAAATGTTAATTAATATAAAAAACAAATGTTACATGTATCTTTTGACAAAAATGTTGCATACATTACATTGACCAATTAACATATATTGTTACTAAATATATATATTAAAATAATTTTTTTTTGTTTAAGATAAAATACAATAATATCATGTAATTAAAAAGAATATATATATATATATATATATATATATGGACATGTATTTTACTATATACAATAAATAAATAAATAATAATACAAATATATATGTTATTTATTTATTTATATATCCAGCTGGGTAATAATGCTGGGGTAATAAACTGTTCTATGCTTAACTATTACAACTCATGAAGTCCCACTAATTTCCCCCCATAGTACTTTATATATTGTCACCCATAATAGAAAAAAAAAGTTGTAGTAGTAGTTTTTGATTGTGTCTTATATTTACTTAAGCCTAAATTTAACCTATACCAAGTATATGGATGGTTGGTAGATCATTGATCATTCATGTTGTGCTCAGTCATAGACAGTGTAATGTCTAATATGATTTTACACCCAGGTCTGTAGAGAGAGATGTAGGCATGGACAGTGTTGTTGTATGCTGCTATATTTACACTATGCTAATGCATACACAGGCAGAAAAAACATGTAGAAAACTGCACAAAAACAAATGCTTTTTTCCTTCAAAAGCAAGATTTTAATGCTTGTGTAGTGTCACATATGGATGCAAACGAAGAGCATTTGTGAAACTAATCAACAGTGAAACTACTCTGAAAAAGCTGGGCCTTCCCAACTGCATGTGTAAAAAAAACTTTCCAAACTGGCCTAAAAACTACAGAGCCCTAAGACACAATTAATAAACATGGTCTAAAAGCTCGTTTCCAACATTTAATTACAGAAATGAAAAAAAGAACTAAACAAAACATGTATTTACAATCAAAATACAGTTCACATTTTCCTAAGTGTGCAACACAAACAGCCTCCTGTTACATCTTTCTAGCATCTTTGATTAGACCGACCACCTCTACTATTCACTGTTATTTGAAAGACTTGATACCAGTACGTTTGCATGTCCAATGTGTAATTATCAGCAACTGTTTGAGGTGTAATCAGTGCTGGGTATAGCCTAGATATACTATTTATTACATCTGAAGCTCTGAATTATCAAAGATTTGAATAGTCTGTATTTCCACCTTCACAGAGGTGGCTTTAAAAAGTGAATAGGTGACCAATTTATCAAAACAAAAATTAATTTCTAATTCTTCTATGAATTATTCAATTATATTTAACAAAAAACAATCAACAATTATATTATAAAATATTCATGTAAATAAAATAATGATTGAGCTATAGCTAAAGCCAGTTCCCTAAACTGAAATACAAATGAATTTACTGGCCTGAAACGTCACATGGGCCTCCGCTGAACACAACACAGCACATTTCACACTTTGTCTTGTAGTTCTTTTCCCTTTCCCCTATTTTTACAATAGTGCAGCTAAAAAATACAAGGAAAGTTTGAGTGCAATATTTTAACACCAGAATGCTAAACAGGTAAACGGCTGCTGAAAACCTTAACTCTGAGCCCAAACTGTGCAGTACCCAATTGATGTTCAAAGCCCTATAAGGAAGGAATGAATGCAATGAAAAACGATGATGTATCAAAATCCATTACAATCACAGATTTAGCATTTCACATTCAGGTGTTATTTATACATACATGGAGACTCGTTTAAGCAAATTAAGCTCTCCATGTAACGGCATGTACCTATGAAAACATATGTAGAAATATCTCCAAAAGCATACAGTACATCCTGTGGAGTACACCTTAAAAAAGCAACAGCTTTTAAAAACAGAAATATCCAACACAGTCTCGAGTCTATTCTTCTTTTTAAAGCGAGGCTGGCAGCGAGAGCGCTAATGCGGAGATCACCACGTCCAGTTTAAAGAAAATACACCATTTGTACGTGTATTAAATCCATGTAGTGAGTCTTAAATTCATCTGCTGCGTTCACAATCCAGTGAACGGCAGCTACTGAGCCGTAGCTGATGACGTTCCTTCCATTGCACTTTGCGAGTCAAGTCAACTGGTTTTCCGGCTGGTGCCGAAAGAGTCAGAGCGGCAGTGGGAAAAGTCAATAAATATCCCGTCCTGATCCGACTCCAGTGAATCCACACCCTGCATGACGATAGTTTCCGGGCTGGAGGAGCAGCTAGTCGGAGAGGAGATGGCCTTCTCCATCTCGGACGTGGATGTCTGGGGGCCAGCATGTACAGGTCCTGCTGAGTTATGGACAAAAATGGCAGGCTGTCCGGCAGCTCCTCGAATCACCCCGGATATGGTGAGGTCATGGTCCAGAGAGAGGCGTGGGGTGGAGCTGGTCTCTATGCCCACAGAGAGTGAAGAGTAGCCCTGCTGCTCCATGCAAGAAGTGACCTCACAGGCTGAATGACGTCGGATGCCCACGCTGCCCACTGAGCTAGCTTCACAGTCGTACTCAGCTACGGGGGTCAGCATGGGGATGTTGTAGCTTTTGGAGCGCACCACAGGGTTAGTGGTTTGTATGTCGCCGGGCTTCGACCAGCACCATGGCAAACGCTTTTCTGTGAGGACAAGAAAGACTGATGTGACATATTATAGTCTGTAATTGTGTACTGGACATTAGAGACAGGGTGATAGAAACAGGCAGTAGTCAGATAATAATACAGTGAATAATGTCAAAGGGAGAGGGGGGGGGGTTACAGACATGTTTTTTAGTCCTGTTATTGACAGGAACTTTGTCAGTGCTCCAGCTTTGGCTTGGGTGAAGGTTGTCCTTTATTGTCTGTGTTACAGAGTCAAAGTATGTTGTGGTGGTAAGTGTGAGGAACTCTCACCCCTCATCAAGGATTAGAAAATAAAGTTGTAGTTTGTACTGAACACATTTTTTCATTCCTGCTCCAGCATACCTGTACCTATTCCCATGTCTGGCTATTAACCCTTACAACAAAAGGTAAGGATTACACCAGCCTCAATTGTCCATTTTAGCCCTCTCTTCCAATTAACTGGATGCACATTTCATCAAGAGACCTGGGCTTTGAGAACTTGCAGTGATTTTGCTGGACAGTCAAAGCATGGACCTATGAACCCTGCAGAGGTCATCCTGGACTGGACTGTGGGAGTGTTGGTGATGTCCAAGCAGAACACTTTGGTGAAAAGTGGACTACAATGGACAGGGGATATCTGAGGACACTGGTGTAGTTCTTACCTGCTAAACTAATGCTATTATTAAGGCAAAGGGACATGTAACAAAGTGCTGGAGAAGAAATGAAGCATTTATCATTCTGAATTAAATGACTGTTTATTCCAAATTTTATTTACTTTATTTACTTATTTATTTAATAAAAGGGCAGCCCGAATTATATAAACAATACCACTGGGATAACTGGATTTTAAAATAGTCTGATGAAGTATGTATGTTTTTTGCTCGTCTATTAGGTGCTTCTAATCTCTGCTGGAAATAATAATGCTGCTTAGAAGGCAGTACATGTCACAAACCTGAGTGTGTTCAGTGTTTTTACTTACCAATAACACAGGAGCACTGGGTGAAATCACAGTCGTGCGAGCACAGCCCCTGCGTGCCCAGGTAGGGAGACACCACCTTCTGAATAAGCGACTCCAACTTCACATATTCCTCCGTCACACCTCTGGACTCGTGAACACCCTGCACAGAACACAAACCACACATAAGGATCCAGTGACACCCACTCGCAGCAGGACAGCACAGGTCAGGTTCTTTGCACTCTGTGCTTGGGATGTAATAATGATATACTGAGGCTTAGCTGCTTTGATTCTAAACAATTCTAATAACATTCAATAAGTATTTTTTACTGAATCTGAATGGTAAGAAAATAATGAAATCTAATTGTAGTGAAATTTGAGATTTCTTGATGCACTGAATCTTTTTTCACAGAGTAATAATCAGAGTAAACAGTTGTGGGGTCAGAAATGCACACCCCTGCTCTGTACCTGTAGGACCAGAAGCATCTGGACAATAGAAGGAGGGACGCGAGCCCGCGGTCTGGACAGAGCCTCTTCCAGTTTCATGTTCAGAGTGATGGTGTTCCGGAAGAGCAGCAAAGCTAACTGGCGCACCGACGGCTCTTTCCCCTGAAGCAATGTATAATATAAGCAGTTTTATCAAAACACAAGTAATCTAATAACTTTACCTAGAAAGTAGAAAAAAAAGCATGCAGCAAACATTCAGCCTTGCAGTCACCATTTCAAAGACCAAACTTTCCTGAAAGCACCCTATTGCAAAGATAGTTCTTTAATGGTCAAGTAAGCATCCCATTGAACACTCTCTCAACCAATTAGGAAGATGTTGAAGCCAAGATGCTTGTGGAAAACTGGGCCCTGCTTATTTTTTCTCCTCATCTGTATATGCGAACGTTGACTGACTTGTAAATACGGCTGAAGGTCTGAGATGCATGTTGGGCAGCAACTGAACAGTGGGTTCTTGTAGTTGATATGTTGGATGCAGGATAAATGGGTCAATCACAAAGACCTGAGTAACTTTGGCAAAGGCAAAATCGTTATGGCTGGATAACTGGTTCAGAGCATATCCAAAGTGGCAAGGTTGTGGTCAGCTGTAGTGGGTAACCCCTGACAGTGGTCCAGGAAGGGACTAATCAAAAACAGCCACCAGGGATTTGGGCAACAAAGGCTATCCAATCTGGGCGTAACCGTCAGAAAGACTACTATGTCATAAGTCTCATGCCAACCCCTGTTCACGGTCAAACATGCCTACGATGGGTGTCTGGACTGGACCTTGAAACAATGGAAGCAGGTGTTTCAGTCTGAGGAGTCCTGTTTTCTAGTACATCACTTGAATGGCCAGGTACACTTGCACCCTTTACCATGGGTGGTTGCGCTAGATCCATCTTACAACTGACAAGAGCTAAAGGATTTGATCCACCACAGGTCTTGGGTCCAGATACCCACAGGACACCTAAACAGATCTTCTATTGAGCTGATTAGGCATGATTATTATAGTTAATACATTTCATTTCAAGCATACTATCAAAAAACAGCGCATGTAATTAATCTGTCTGTTTTTTATTGGCCCTGATCCTCACAACAGTACCTCTCAGCACAAGAGCTCTGCTGTGAGTTTATATTCCATGCAGTTTCAATAAGCTTTTCAGGAAAGCTGTAGACTGACTGCTCGTGTGCACCATGCTTAAAGAAGAAGGCAGCTAATTCCAATCTGGTCTTGACTCAATGGTTATTCAATCTGCTATTTCAAATAAAAGGCTTTTATTTGAAATACGTTCCTCATTTCTTATATTGCACAGTCCAGGCTCGGTTTCTCACAACTGTACTGTTGCTGGGAAATCAAGGCCACAAAAACTGGTTAATAAATATATTCAATAAAATAAACAAATGATCCAAATGGTTCAGAAATAATGTGATAAAGCTAAAGCAACACCAGTGGCCATTTCATTTCAATAATTAACACCGAGCTCTCATTGCTATAATAGCTTAATAAAAATGAAGCATGGTGCTCTAGAGCGTCTCATAGCAACACAGCATGGACATTTTGAGGCTCGCTCAACTGAATGTGAATGATGAAAACACACCAGTAGGGGGCACTACAACCAGGATGATCAGGTTGCCAGTCATGATTCAGTGTTGAAGGCAACATGCTCAGGATTCTACTCTGAAACCCAGTTCTACTAACAGAAACATTAACTGGGATATTACAACGCCTACAGGGCTACATCTGTCTGACAACTGACTGCAATTCTGGCCTGTAACACTGGTGTCACAGGAGTCGCAGTGCACAAGCTCTTATCAATCACTAAACATGTAATTGATGATCTGCCCTAAATAGTCTCAGATGTTCCAGATAAGTATCTGTGGGTTTTTGGATGAATCAAGGTATTCATATGATCCAGTGAATGTACAGTTCTCAAAAACAGTCCTGGGACACCACTATCACTAGTTGATTTGTGAGTGGATTATGGAAATTATGCTTTAGCATATTATAAAAATAGCGCATATATATATATATATATATATATATATATACACATATATATACACACACACACACACACACACACACACACACACACACACACACACACACACACATGCTCACTCACTCCCTCTCTTTTAGTTTTTCAATGTATTTTATAGAGTGTTTATTTTTACACAAACGGTCACAACTGTAACAACTGCAATTTCCCTCCTGGGATCAATAAAGTATTTCAGCTACTATATAATCCATCTATCTAGGGTCCAACTAAACAAAAGCAAACTACAAAACCTTCAGCTACACCCTTAAGCAAAAAGCGTTCTTTGACGTAACTATATGGACAAAAGTATTGGGACACCTGCTCATTCATTGTTCCTTTCGAAATCTAAGGTATTAAAAACGGGTTTATCCTGCTTTTGTTGGAGTAACTGTCTCTACTGTTCAGGGAAGAACAGATATAAAGTCACTGTGTAGTGCTTTTAGCGCTCAACTATTCATTCTGAGTCAACTAATCATCAACGAATCATTTTGAGTTTCAGTTTGTAAGTATGTCTGTTACTGCTGGTTGTCATTATGTTTGTGATGGATATGAATGAAAAAAGTATCCATTTATTTTGGAAAGTAATAAACAAACTATTTCAATACGACTCGTGGGACCAGATCCTAAACCTACATTCTCCTCCAAGTGCCATAAATGTAAATGTAAATATGGAGGAAAGTAGATGGTGCTGGAGCTGCAGCGGCTACCTGGACTGGGTGAAAGATGGCCTGCAGCATGGAGAGGACGTCACAAAAGAAGAAGTCCCATGTCTCAGCCAGTGAGTCCAGCAATTTCTGACCTGAGAAAGAACAGCTCTAATAACTTGGCAGTCTCTCTAAATCTCATATTTACATGTAAATATGCAAACAAGCAATTCAGTGCAATTTGGTGCAGAGACGAATCACAAAGACGACTGTGCTCTAAAAGTTAGTGTTTAATGTTTTTACCTTCATAGAATCTTATTTTGTCCCTCAGAATGACCATCCCTTTAGTCAGCAGTTGGTTCTAAAGAAACAGGAAAGAAACAAGAGAGGGACAGAAACATTTAATGGCTGAATCAAACAATTGCTTTAAGCTCAACAAACAAGTTCGGACACGCTGCCTTACCTGCAAGTACTCCGTAAAAAAAGAGCCCAGCTCAGTTTTTAGCAGCTGCCTGAACCAATAGAGCAAAAGGACAAAGATCACAGGATTAGGGCATTAATCAAGGCATGTCGTAAGTTGTACAAGCCGATATCACCTTAATATTGTTATTTAACATATATAGCACTACCATATCAATTTGTACTGTTATGTCTGTAGCCGGTACATTGTGATACCACATTTCCTTTTTGATACTGAGACTAATTTTAAAGTCTTGAGTATCAGCAGATACCAATTGGAAGTCAATGTCAAATAAGAGTAGTTTAGAGCATTTCTATTGGCCTGTTCATCCAACATTATTTACAGTGTACAGAGCAGCTACAGGGTTCGAACGATGGAGAAAACTAAAAACGGGCAAAAGTACATGTTTTTTTTTTTTTTTATTGGACAGCGACATGTTCTCTAAAAACTAGAGACTTAAAACTAGAAATTAAAGATAATACACGCCCCCCCCCTTTTTTTTTTTAGCAAGGAGAGACAGTAACCTCTTGAACCCTGCGGTTACTATTCTGTTATTAATCTCTTTGCAAAAACCATTATGAATAATTGGTAGCCATTTAGGTTAGTACATCTTGTGGAGTCCCACAGGGTTCTGTGTTAGGGCTACCTATGAAGGTATTGTTAATTATAATTAAAGTAGTTCTGAGAGTGAAGAAATGAAGTGTTAATTTCTTCACTCTCTAAACTACATTTATCATAATGAACCATAACTTCATAGGTAGCCCTAACACAGAACCCTGTGGGACTCCAGAAGACTAATATATATATATATATATATATAGGGTTTTTTTGTTTTACACATGGCTCCTGTGTTCCTCATTATTCTACACTCATTAAAATATCTCAGTTTTCTCTTCTTCTTTTTACAGTTTCACTTCTAAAGTAGGCTGTCATGCTCAAACTACTCAAACACTACTCTACAGGGAAAAACACACAGCTAGCTATACATCACACAGGGAATATGTGCTGTTTCAGGCTACGTTTGTTCATTTTCTGCTAATAATACTGAGCCCAATAAACATCAAAATGCCATCTCTAGCCGCTAGTTATGGTTCTATGGCCCGGCTGTGTGACTAGCAGGTGATATCCGGCAGTTTTGTAGCTGTTAAAACTCTTGGTTCATGCCCAGTGTAGGCTTGCTGTATAAATCACCAGCGACTAATGTGTAAAGCAGCTGACCTCGCTGACTGAGGGCTGACCACTTACTAAAGGAATGTCTGGGAGGAATGAGTGAGGTTTCACTGATCTGACTCACCTTACGCCTTCATTCAATGTATACAGCTCATTGTCAGCCAGTCCCTTCTTCTGAAATACTCCAATGACTGCATTGTGAATGCTGCAGTAAACACACAGAAACAATGAGATAAATTGTTTCAATACCACGGCCCTTTTAAACCCTTTCACAGATCAGCCATAACATTAGCAGCACTGACAGGTGAAATCAGGAGGAAAGAAAAACGAAAAAACAACAACATTGATTAATATATCCACCCCTTGACAGATGTCGCTGTAGATGAAGATAGACAGTAAGTGAACAGTCAGTTCAGTTCAAGGTGATATTTGTAAAAGCAGGACAAACGGGCACGCATAAGGATCTGAGCCACTTTGACTAGAACCAGATTGTGATGGCTAGACGAATGGGTCAGGACATGTCCAAAACATCAGCCGGGTGTTGTGGGGTGTTCCTGGTATGCAGGTTAGTAACTACTAAAAGTGGTCCAAGAAGGTTCTTACAGGACTTAAAGGATCTGCTGCTAGCATCTTGGTGCTAGATACCACAGGATGCCTTCAGAGGTCTTGTGGAGTCCATGCCTCGAATGGTCAAAGCTGTTGTGGTGGCACACAGGGACCTACTTAACATTAGGCGGTACTAATGTTATGGTTGATCGGCATATACTTTACTCTCTTTACACAAACCTACATTCGTCTTCAATTCTTCTTCTCTGCTCTTGTAATTATTGCTAAAAATGCACAGATTTGGAACCTTTTAAGCAATTTCATAGCATCCAGCACACACCCCGCCCCCTGCTCCAGTCTAGCTCATGGTGATTCGAAGGTTGTGTCATCGCAGAGCAAGAACAGGACCAAGCCATTTATCAAAAACACTGAGGCGTTGTGAAGGAAAGTAGACATCGTAGAGAAAACTCACCTGTTCCATGTGGCGTTGGGCCCTGAGCCTTGCTCCTCCAGAGACGCCTTTTCGCTCTTCCCCAGCTGGCTCAGGTTCGGAGAGCTCACTAACTTCAGCCGGTACAGAGTCCTCATGGTCACGAGAGAGGAAAACAAAGCAACGGTAGTTAGTCCTGAGCCAAGGCAAAAAGAGGGAGGAGTGAACATGACCCACTGTGTGCGTGTGTGTGTGTGTGGAGGGAGGGGACAGAAAGTGAAAGGGGCAGCAGAAGGCTGCTCAGGAGACGTTAATGTTTTTTGGGGTTTTTGAGAAACCAAATTTCCTTCCTCTTCACACCTAATTCCTTTTTTCTTTCCTTTTTTCTCTCTCATGCTCTCAGCATGCATGTAGCCATTATTATATATATCTATATATCTGACCTGACCATGGTAGCCGTTGTTTTAGGAGTTCTCCACTTGTAAAGGATCTAGCAGACAGTGGAACGGACGATTTCTAATTGTTCTGAGATCTTTTTATCTTTTTAAACCCCTTCCCAGACTCTTCTGCATCTACAACCTTCTTTCTGAAGGCCTCAGAGAGCTTTGGATTTGGCCATGGTGATCTTCACCCCTCACTTCAACTATCAAGAGCAGACCAGACTAAACATCTGAGGCTAAAATAACTCCTCCAGAACCCTCTCTAACCATGTTCTGATCATCTGCAGCTGATGTTCTGCAGCTGATTCTGATTTTAGACACTTTAAGCTGTAATAAATGTGAGGGTGTCCTAACCTTTCCTCAAAAGGAAATTACATTACTGTCAATTATATTTTATATTTAACTTATTTATAATTATTTTTAAAGACAGTTCTTCACTATGGTCCAGGGGGTTGCGAGTTTGAATCCCTAAGCCACGCTGCTTCGCCATCTGCATCTGGAGTCAGAGAGTGCACAGTTGGCCGTGCTGTCTTTGAGTGGGTACATGACGTGCTCTCCCCTCATCAGCCTAAAAGCGAAGTTGACTGGCACGGGGCGCCTGTGGCGGACCTGGGGAGCTGGAGAGGCCGCTTAAAAAGAGGTGGTGTCTAGCTTTGCATGTTTTACGGAGAAGACATGCGTTAAGTCACTACCCTCCTAGTATCAGGGGTATCGCTAGTGCTAGTGGGAGCTACAAGGGGTTGGATTAATTGGCAGTACCAAATTGAGCGGAAAAGGGAAAAACTGTCAAATTTATGAAAGATATTTCTTCAGCTGTATGTGTTTGGCTATATTTCCTCCATCTTTCAATTTTGATCGAATGAAGATCGAATGTCTATGTTTTTTTACATGGCTGTAAAAGGGGTAATCACATGAGTATCTGAAGTATGTGAAGTGATAAACAAGTGGTGGGCAGGCACTGAATGACCCTGCAGTAGCGGCTTTACAAAATGTGAGGCTGCCGAGGTGGTCAGGGAAAGCACTGTGTGACGTAAGAGCAGGCTGGCAGTGTAAGGCGAGCAGGGCCTTCATTCTGTTTGATTCTGATAAGAGAATTCCCCCAGCTCAGAAATTCACTTCAAAAACAGCCCTGGCAAGAGAGGAGGAGGGAGAGAAAGAGTCCGTCCAACTGCATGCCAGGACTTGTGTCCAAATAAGCAACTCAGGGTCTGGACGGTAGGTCTGTTTAGTATGAGGCATTACTCATGGCCTGAATTATTTACTGTAGTTATACAGTTTTCATTAGTCGAAGGGGCACTAAGCACAATATCGTCCATTACACCATGTAATGTGAAAGCTGCATTAAACCTTCTTTTAACTGTCCTTTAACTTTCCTTACTAACTTACCTCAGTTTACATCTCTGGATATATTAAGCATGATCCAGCCTATTATCTCATTTAAAATATGATGATGAAATGAAACATTTTCAGGTATCTGCCATAAGAACAAGTTCACGGTCTGTACAACTTCCTTAGCTTCATGTGCTATGACTCCCTGAGGTGATCAAAAGTGTTGCAAACCTCATGTATTTTGTCCTGTGTTCATTGTCCACCTAAATGCCACTGAAACCAATGAATTACAAAGTTAACGGGGCAAATATAAAAAAATATCTGCATGAAGGAATCCGGGTGGCACAGTGAATTACACTGGAACCATGTTACACAGGTAGGAGAATATAGAGTTAAGAGTCTTACCCAAGGGCTCTTATTGATGTAGTGTGGTGTACTTGCCCACCCAGGCAATCGAACCCTTATCTGCCATGGCGAGGGTGGTGCTGCTACCCACTACACTACACCAATCATGGCCGAATGCTACGCAATCAGAGACCCTTGGAGACCCTCCCTGACGCTGTGTTCCACTCCAAAAGCTCTGACTGACTCCCAATGACTCTAAGAAGAATAATTAGACAAACAGCACAGCCCCATTATACAGTCATTTTCACATAGTTATTACTTGACTCTCCAAAAGCCCACCCCGTACAAACGGCACTCTAAATCGTAGCGTGTGACACATGCTGGACAGCTTATTTGAGAGCAACAGGAAGTCCTCTGCAATATTGACAAGAGCCAAAAACAGTCAAGCGAAACTTTCCACCACGCCTATTTGTGCTCATCGACTTCCACATTTCTATTGATTCATCTGCCCTGATTCCGGGCTGGATTCCACATTTCACAATAGGTGGAACTTCTGGTGCACATCATGGCCGAAAGTATGTAGACCTTTCTAATCAGTGAACACAGCTCCTATTACTGACACACTGGTTCAGTTCTGAACGCACAGAATGGGACACTGTGGAGCAGCCCGTTATGAGCCTAAAGTCTCCATGCCCAATGGCAAGCATCAGCTTGAGGGGTGTAAAGTCTCTCAGGATTCAGCTGTGGTGTAGTGGAACTGCGTTTTCTAGAGTAAAGGAGCTCAAGCTGATATTTTTTGGATGAGTTGGAGTGGCAGGACTAATCATCCAACATCAGTACCTGACCCCAACAATGCTCTCGTAGCTAAATGCAGTCAAATCCTCACAGCAATGTTCCAACATCTACCGTGAATCTTTATAGGCAAAATGCACAATGTATTTTACACACATATCTGCTAATACTAGGCATGCTCCAAGGAAAGCGCAGCTCTCCAGTTCCGATACAACAGCTAACAGACGCCTGTGCTGACCGATATCACACTGGGAGTGATGCGAGGAGGAAGTGTCATCAACCCACCCCTGAGAGAGGAAGGCCAATTGTGCTCTCTCTCAGACTCCGGACGTGTTGGTTTTTGTGACATCATGATACTAGTGAATTCAAAACAGGCTGTTTTTGCAGTTTTAGTTTTCTTATATGTACTTTATGGACGGAGGGGGTGAACTGTAGGTTATGGTAGATTCACATATTACATCAACCTCTTCCAATTCCAAACAAGCCAGAGGAATCCCTGATAAGGGCCCTTTAACTGCACTATACATGGTCTATGTTGCAGTTTTGCACTGTACTGTAGTCCTGTAACACCTTCCTGTCTCAGGTCAGGTTGAGGCCCTGTTGGAATGTTGTTTTTGTTTCACTCCGGCTAATCGAACTGGGTTTGTTCAGGATGTGGAAACCCTAAACAATCCAGGATTTTAGAACAACAAGAAACTAAATGTTTCGGAATGAGAAAATCCCACAGCGATCTGAACCAATAATAACTGACTGCAAAGAACTGTGAATCTTTAAGAAAGCATTTTGATGATCTTTCCAGGGTGTGCGTTGTTGTTGTTTTTTTTTTATTTATATATATATGAACCTGTGTGTCTCCCCCACAGACATACAGGTTCATATAACAGAACCAGAGCAGTCCGAAATCCACTAAAATAGAGGACCACAACTTTCTCCTCTCTGACTGGTCACTCAATCTGGTGACTGATTAATAAATAACCTCACCTCCTGATGGGGTGACTGCTCCCGTCCATGTGAAGGCAGTGCGGTAGGGACGCCAGGGCAGAGAAACTGAAAGAGGTTGATTTGGGGGTGGATGGTCTAGTGTGTGTCCCGCTCAGGTCTTCCAGCATCTTTATTCGAGCAGAGAACGACTTCCACTTTCACTCAGAATGCCTCTGTAGATCCTGAGGACAGCAAATAAATAAGAGAATTACTGTGATGTTTTTATGTAAGGTACATTATTAACTGACACATTCATTTACAGTGTGAAAATAACAGCGTGACTGGGTGGTGATTTCAAAATCAGCATCAAGAAATAAAAAGGCAGATCTGTTAGGAATCTTGTTAGAACAAAAATAATAAAAAAAGAAAATAATATACAATGTTAAAAGATAAACGCCACCAAAACAAGTTCAAATAGTTATAACCAACCCAAAGTATGGTTTAGGTATATGTCTGGGTAAGTCTTATGACCCAGCATATTTAATTTTTCATATAACCGAGCAATGTTGGGTCAGTTAGACCCAGGGTGGGTTCTTTAAAATAGCATTTGTCACCAGGCCCTGAGAAACAACATTCATAGAAAATTAAATGTACTGTTTATTTATTATTTGTGTTTTTTAATTATTTTATGTGTATGAATGTTTTAAAAAACAGCTCAGTTTGTAAACCTCTAGCAACCAAGACACCCCATGGCCATTCTATCACATATCTAATGCTAAATATGCCTCAGATATCTGCAAATCTAAAAATTATATATATATATATATATATATATCCCCCAGACATTTAGGGTGCCTGGGAAAATGAACACTTCCCAGTTAATGTATACTCATGCAATTATGGCTTTAGCTCCAGCAGCTCCTTTATTACTGCCCAGCCCCTCCAAATGCCAGGGTGTGTTTAGGTGTGCAAGTGCTGTAGGTGGCCCTTCCTTCAGGACTCCCATTGGATCCCATTCATCGTGCGCCCCCTACTGGAAACGCCCGTTCATTCATAGTTCAACAAAGGGGTACAAACAAAGACTCTTGCATCAGTCATCAGCTTCCTCGCCTCCACACAAGACCAGCTCTCAAAACACGGGAAATAAAACGTGCAATCAAATTGTAATAAATAAAATACAGCTTTAGGGACCCTACTGAGTGCTCGTACTTCAAGTGTTTACTTTTCTGCTTCACCTTTGTTCCTCCTCGGCGTGTCAGTGCATGTCACGTTAGCTATATTAGTATATTTGGGGAGCAGAAGTGTGGCTGAGCTAGAAACGTGCTAAACGTGGTCAGGTGGGGTACAAAGCCAGACATGAAGCTCCTACTAGTTTCTATTTGTAGAGGGGAGGATATGATGACTTCAGCTGGACTCTGCTGGACTAATTGTTCCTGCAGGCGTGTTGTTTTGGCTCTGGTGTCCATGATCCAGAGCTTTGCAATAGTTTAAACGGGTTAGATTTGGTCTATTCTTGGTCTACATCTCTTATTAGTCCAGTTATTGACTAAATAATGCACGTTAAGATGAAGTTGCCTTCATTTACGCTACTTTTTGTTCGAATTGCCCGTTCCACCTTAAATGGTGCAGCAGTTGCGTCCTGGCGCCCGAGGCGCCAGGACGCAACTGCTGCACCATTTAAGGTGGAACGGGCAATTCGAACAACAAGGTACAATTCACCTGGTAATCGGTGTACTTTAGTGGTAAACGCGAAAAAATAACCCCCCCTTCATTACCCCGGTCCCAAACAAGCTAAATACCCCAATTTGTAGCACAGCACTTAGTTAATCACCTCAAACGTGGACTAGAAACCCACATACACACAGTCTGAACTCACCATCATGTGCTCCATGTGTGTAAACTCCATATCAGCAGTCATGGACGCCCTGGCTGCTTTAACTTTAGGGGAAATAAACCCAGATGCGAGATGAGATGCGCACCACAGCCTCTTCTCCTTCTTTTTACGCACACCTTCTCGCCTCCCAATGAAACAGCACTAATCCCTGAACAGCAGTGTGGGCTGCTGCTGCTGCTGCTGCTGCTGTTGCTGCTGCTGCTGCTGCTGGGTTTGGCCGCCCATCATTCCTCTGCTGTAGTCCTACAAGCCACTCCTGCTTTTTTTTTTAGCTGGCAGACTCGCAGACTGCCCATGCAGACAGACACCAGACTGGTGGCGCTGCTGCTTGGACCTTCGGACGATGCAACACCATGTAATAAACACGCAGGGCTGATCACATCCACACTGTAGGGGGTCCCTGTAAAGGGTTTCTTCTGGAGTCAAGGGTATTGGAAGGGAGTTTGCCCTGCCTTTGCTGCAGTACCACCCTCTAATCTATAAGCAGGCTTTATAGGACATGTTGGAACTTTGCTGTGAGGATTTGATTGCACTCAGATACACAAGCCCAGGTTCGGTACTGATGTTGGATATGTTGTGGCAGTCCAACTCGTCCTAAGGGTATTGGGTGGAGAGACGTAGCTTCAGAGAATGGGGTTCTGCTCCACAGCCAAATGCTGGGGGCTTGGCATTGGGCATGGTGACCTTGGCTTGAGTGTGGATGCTCCAAAGCGGCCCGTTCTGTTGGCAGTGCGTTTCTATGGGGTACCTTAACCATTTCATGCTTACATTCTTAAAATAAAGGGGGTTCTTCAATGGTTCTTGAGTGAATTTGGATGTTTTAATGTTGGTAAGCCGGCTAAACGGGTGTGTAATATACGATAAACGATGGTTGTATGTTGTAGATGGGTTTGTATAGGCTCTACATATTTTGTTGTTATATCTATTATTATATATCTATATCTATTATTAAGTTATATATTAAAGAACCCTTTCTCGGTACTAGATAACACATTTTCTTTTGTTTAGAGTGCAAAGGCCTGTGTGTGGGCCTATATTTCAGTTGTCTGTGTCAAATAGAGGTTACACATTAGTTCCCGAGCCGTTACTGAATAATTAAGCATACTTACTGAAAAGCTGCTTACTGGATTAGCTACTGAATAACAGGTCTGAAAAATAAGCATAGAGTTCACCAACAAATTGCCTACATAATGTATGTATTTCTACATAAACATGTCCAAATAAAAAGAACAATCTACCAACCAATAAAAAAACATAAGAAATAAAAACCCCAGACTGTTGAAACATGACAAATTTTTGTGTTACGTATTTTAGCTTTCCGCAAGGTATATGTTGAAAATGGACATTTCATCCCTTGTTTAATTTTGTGATGTTGTACCTATGATCATTGTAACTGCCCATGTCTCTTATGTGTGCTTTTTGCTGTCTGTTGCCTCTTATCCTCTTGTTGTTTTGTGAAATAAAAAAATTCTTGATTACAAAAAGAGAAATGTGTGCGTGTTTCTGTGTGGGCTGCACCACATAACATTACTGTACAATGACAAAGAAGGCACAAGTATCTGGATGAAATGTGGGATAGGCTTTTTCCTTTGCCATTAATACTGTAACGAAATCAGGTCACAACATTTTTGACCTAAATGTGAAATTCTCAGTAGGGGGTCCATTCATGTCCAGTTCAGTTTCCATCCCATCTGTCAGAGAGCCTGGCAGAGCAGACTCTAGCAGAGTAATCCTTGCTTAGTGTCTGTGAAGGCAACATCTACATCTACATTCACTCAGTGTTTAGTTTTATGTTTTGGAAATGTAAGAAACTTTTAGAAACCATTAAATCTTTCAGTGAAATTTTGTGAAAATTAATTTAAATTAGTATTTAATAAATATTAATGTAAGCATCGCAATTATTTTACATACTGGTAATAATTATGCGATATAATAATATAATATTAAATAATATAATATAATGAACGCACTCAATATTTGCATATGACGTACGACGCGTGGGTAGTGGGTCACGTGATTCCTATACGTTTACTGCTTCCTTGACGCGGGAAGTTCCGATTTGCAGTCCCACACTTAGCTTTTATAAACGCTAAAAGCACTTTAAACGCCACTGTTTTCGTAAACACTAACAACTAGCAGTTAAAGGTAAAGTTAGCCGGACTCCCAGAACCGCGGGACAGCTGTGGACTGGCTCTCTATGGAAGCTAGCTAGCTAGCTAGCACGAGCTTCCTAACGTGGCCAGTTAGCAGACCCCAACACTGGCCAGAATGTGACGAAGCCTGTCCACGATCCACCAAGCGAGTAGATAAGGATCCAGCAGATGCATAATGGAGCGCTGCAGTGAGAGACCAGAGGACAGAAACCAGCAGCAGGCGGCACCCAGTGTGTGCTTTGGGCAGGTATGGCTCTGTTCACGAGACACCCCCACAAGTGCATTCATCACTAGCTACACTGCTGTGTACAGTAAAGGAGTAGCTCGTGGACCCCCTGCTCCCTGCACGAACACGCTCGAGCCAGCACACGAGGAGCCTTATTGCACTTATTGGTTTGCACTGATGAGCTCAGGCACGTTAAGGCACTAGTGTAGTGTGCAGTGAGCAGTGTGGGGTCAGCAGGACTGGGAGTGTAGTTCTGCAGCTCTGCAGCTCACCTGATTCAGCTCGTGAAGGACTGGATCATTAGCAAGTGATGAGACTCCGGTGCAGGGAAACATGAACCTGCACGGTGCAGGTGGATTACAGGGCTGGAGCTAAGAAACCCTGATCTGCATGATTTAATCATCAAGGGCGGTCTGGACAAGGTCCTGCTTGACATACACCATATGTCCTGTCTAATGAATGCATTCAGCTACTTTGTGTTGTACAGATGTTTAAATGCACAGATGTTTACACAGATGTCTAGTCCCTGTGGAGATGAACTGCCAATAGAATAGGACTCTCTAGAGCAGATATGCATGAACCTATTGGCACCATGCTGCCTAATGTCAGGTGTGGGCTAGAGGGGTATGAAGCCCCCAGCATTGAGCCGTGGAGCAGAGGAACTGGAATGGCTCTCTGGAATGATTGATGGTGCTCAATCGAGTACTTTTGAGATGAGTTGAGGATGAGGTGGGGTGGTGATCATCCAACATCCTGACCTCACTAATGCAATCAGATTCTCACAGTAATGCTCCTCCAAAATCTAGTAGAAAGCCTTCTTTCCTGGACCGTAGAGACAGTTACTCCAACAAAAGCAGGATAAACATTTTATTCAAATACCCTTGATTTCAGGTGTCCCAATGCTTTTGTCTCTATAGTATCTTCATATTGCCCACTCCTGCACATAGACTTCACACAGCCAGGGTCAGTGTTAATGGTGAAAAAAGTCAGACACAGTAAATCCAGATCATGTCTTTTGTCCTCATCTATTTTGTCCTCATACAGTAATGTAGTTCCCACATGTGGATCCATTTGAATCAAATTTTAATAGCTATGGTAATGGATGATAATGTACATTAATGATATATATTTCTTTTTTCCAGTACAAGTACACTGCAGAGGAGTACCAGGCAATTCAGAATGCTCTTCGACAGAGACTTGGACCGGAGTACATCAGCACCAGACAGGCTGGAGGGGGGCAAAAGGCAAGGTGGCCCTTTTATTATACTGTATTACAGTATTGGTCCTTCTTGTGCAAATACCTGAGTGTTGGTCTGTCTGTCTGTTTGCAGGTGTGTTACATTGAGGGTCACAAAGTGATCAGTTTGGCCAATGAAATGTTTGGGTACAATGGCTGGTCTCACTCAATTACTCAACAAAATGTTGGTAAGGACAATTTCAGTAATACGGTGTGCATATATTACTGTCCAAGGCTGATCAGTATAATCCTATGAAAATTAAATTCTATTAAATATATTATACAATGCTATTATTTTTACCATATTGCCCACCCCTAACTGCCAAATAATTACACTCAGCTGAACATTTGTGCTCTTTTACTGTTATTTCCAAGCTTGCGTTGAGTTTTACTTCCCTCTCTGCAGACTTTGTGGACCTGATTAATGGTAAATTTTATGTTGGGGTCAGTGCATTTGTGAAGGTTCAACTAAAGGTAAGAGCTTTGTAAAATAAAATAATATGGTTGCATCTCGTATATGAAGTCTGTATGCATTGCGGAACCTGTCTTTATCACAGGATGGGTCCTACCATGAAGATGTGGGTTATGGAGTAAGCGAGGGCTTAAAGTCCAAGGCCCTTTCGCTGGAGAAAGCAAGAAAGGAGGCTGTCACAGATGGACTGAAAAGAGCACTGAAGTAATTGTTGTCTCTTAATTCAGTTTGAGGTTTTTAGGTGGAGGCTTAAAAAAAAATCATCATAAAGCAAATATATATTTAATAAAGTATCAGTGATGTGGGAACTGTTTGATCTGACTTCTGTGA
Organism: Salminus brasiliensis; assembly: GCF_030463535.1. Classification (NCBI taxonomy): domain Eukaryota; kingdom Metazoa; phylum Chordata; class Actinopteri; order Characiformes; family Bryconidae; genus Salminus; species Salminus brasiliensis. The sequence continues at coordinate 7,483,065 of NC_132896.1, read as the reverse complement.
ACCTTTCTGTGAAGATGTTTTGGAAATGCTCTGGGAAACTGCATCCTAAACAAGGAGTACCTCATAGCCATCAACAAGATTCCCAAGCAGGTCAGGATACCCAAAATACTGACAAAGCACCATGTTAAATCTTATTATTTCTCACCCATCAAAAGATGCAGTACTTTCATAATGTTTCCCAACCAAAATGATGATGCTAAATCTGCTCCATTTGCAGCCCCCCTCCCCTTTAGATCCAGCCAAGACGAAGCGGCACAATGGCGAGCCGTCTGTGGAGAAGGCCAGGTTTGACAGCCTGGCCCGCACTGACTGCAAGGGTTTCAGTAATTCAGCCGATCCCGCACCACAACACACTGCCTCAGTTGAGACTGTTGTCCAGCCTCAGCCAGCAGGGCAGCAGAATACCATGGGATCCAGGACCTCACTGACAAACATGACAATGCACTCTGGCAATACATCAGCTCTGCAGGATTGTGAAAACGGATCCAGCAACACGTCCAGGTAACATCATATAGTCCAGAAAGATTGACTGCAGGCCACTTTAAATGAAATTTAAGGACCAGTATGCAGTGATCAATACAGGTCCAAATATAAAACCACTTATTCTTTCTTCACTCACACCCATATTCACAAGTCTTTTTTACAGGTTTTGACAGGTTGACAGGAGGTTATTTGTAGTGTAATGCAGACATATAATTCTTGTAGGGGTTGTTGTGTGTAGGAGGCAAATGAAGGGGCATCCTGGCCTTTAATATAGTATACAATGTGTTTTGCATTAATTTACCAAACTCTTTATGGACTGTTACAACTAGCTCCTGAGTCTTTTACTATTACCCCACCCCCACTTACTGCATGTTTGGCTAAATGTTTCATAGAAGGTCAGTTGCAGAATTAAAGTTTACATTTTTCATTTGCTTGTATATAAAAAACATCTTGCTCAAATAGTCTCCAACATTTTCATTAGAACCACCACATTTATGCAGCTGCACTCCTACGTTCTTAAATAAAGTGTGCTGACTTGCTTCCTCTGTCGTGGTGGTTAGGTCAGCAGCTGATATGGTGGACCTGTCCTCCTGTAACCCCATGCTGGACTCCAAGCAGCAGAGGAAGCTGAGACAGCAGCAGCTGCAGCAAAAGTTCAGGCAGGAGATGGAGGCCAAGAAGATGCAGAAGGAGATGCCACAGCTGAAAGGGGAACACTCGGGGCCTGAGATTCCTCTTAAAGCAGGTATAACTGAAAGAGAGTTTTTATACTAGTTTGGGTTAATGGACTGTGCTTGAAAGCGTAGATGAGCATAAACCCGTGCCTACTGCAGCATTTTCCAAGGCACATCTGTTTTCTCAGGCCAGGCCTCAGGTCCCATTAACCACAGTACACCTAATGGACATACAGTGCCCACCAACAAGGAGGAAAATCTGGCTGGTAAGAGCTGCTGGTGTGGGTGAAAGGTTCAGCTTCATGCTTATTAGCACTCGTAACAAAGGGATGCATGACCTCACCATGACTTAAAAAAAACCCCACAAACAAACAAAAAAACCCCCTAAAAACTGTTAGGGGTGCATTCTCAACTTTCTCCTCCACACTTTTCTCAGATGACCCAGAGTTGTGGGACTTCACTATGGATGGCATCGATACGCTTGGTGATCCAGCAAGAGAATCTTTAGGGGCTGCTCGGCCCGCCACTCCCGGTGAGCACACGATGGTGACACGAAGCAAGACTCCTCAGAGAGTTGCTTCTCTAAGACCTCCAGTTCGGCCTCAGGACCCAGTGGTCCATCGTGGCCAAGTAAGGCACACACACTACCAACCACCAGCCCAGATTAGCGCAGGGGCTAGAGGAACAAGTAAGGACACTCTGTATGGCAGCATGCAAAGGTGCTAAATTTCATGTTCAATGAAAGTAATTGACCACATTTGTTTGTCTGAATTTTTATTACTAGGTCATCAGAGTCCATACAGACACGGACAGTATATGAAGAAAAGGAAACTGGACCCGTGAAGACCATTTTAGTTTTAACTTATTTTATTCTTTTATTATTTTTGTAAATAATTGCTAAAATGTTAATAAATACCTTTTATGTTGTGGATAAATACATTGTCTACTACTAATGAAAGGCACCACAACACACTTTTAGCAGTATAGTGTTGCAGTTATGCAAAAACAAAACACCTTGTATTTCAATTTTTGTTGTTTTTCCACTTTGGGACAATTTGATTCTGGCCATTGTGTTAATTTTTTGATAAATGGATCAACACAGATTTATCAAGCTAAAATAACTGAATAATTAGCAATGGATTTTCTGAATAGAGCGGTGTGTGTGTATTCACAATTCAGTTTATTAGTAGTAGAAGTAATACATTCACTCTTGACAAAAGTTCAAAGTTTGGCTTGGATTGAAAACAGTGCTTAAGAATATTAAAAAAAAGTCCAAATAGCATAATTTCCAAAATGTTTAATTCATCTTTTTGTATATACATTTTTTTTTAACAAAGATTAACACAACCATCAATATAGTCACTGATAAGACCCAGGACGAAAATAACTGAGAATCACTAGATCAGCAGTATTAATTGCCTGTTTTTTCTTTAATGCGGATTCACTGAACAGATGAGATTCTGTTTATAAAAACATGCAATTCTGAGAAACATTGAATTCAGCAGGGTGTGATTATGTGTGACACTAGTGGTACTCTGAACAGTGTGTGAGAATGTGGTTAATGAAAATCAGATTTAGAAAATTCATGCACTCAAGTATCAAAAGTAACATTAACCTCCGGTGCCTGTTTAACCTTTTAAAACGGTGCATATTCTGCATTGCAGTAACATTGTTCCTTCTCTAGAGAAGTCAAGCGGATCATTTCAGAGGTGAGAGAAGTCACTTCTGTGTGGGAATGGCACTCTTTGTGGCTCAGGAATAAAAATGAAAGAGTGGTATTATTAGAGTATAAAGACAAATTGGGCAAATATGCAATACTGTAATCTTTTAGGATGCTTCATTAATTTAGTCCACCATTTAGGAGGGAAAAAGATATATGCCAATTTCAAAAGGACCATGGCCATAAAAATACCTATTAAAAGGAAATAAAGTCTGGATGCTCAAACGGGAAAACACCTTGTAATTTAAAAATACACGCCATATGCATTTAGCCTGGGGGTGTTGAGGATGCTACACACAGTAGCTATCCTGAACACAATCCACGGTTTTGTTTTAACATCCATTCAACTACAGTATGTGTTTTCAGAGAACAAAGAGAGAGAAGGTCTACACAAGCTATAGTCAAAACTATAGTCACGAATACAAAAAAAAAAATAAATCACAATCTAAATATTTATAGTGGGGGTGGGGTGTTAAAGTTTATCAAGTGCTGTATCAATCTGCTTTTTAAACCTTCATATATTGCACATTTTTTTAATTCAAATGCGGTCTAAGAACATTTCAATTAAACATTTTTTTTCAACTCAAAAGAAAAACAAAACAAAAGGGGGTGGTGGTCTCTTACTATTCTTGATTAATATGTAGTAAGCTCATAATTTAAACCCTAACCCCACTTTACTTCCAACAAAGACTTTCTTTCTTTCTTTGCCCCATGTTTCCAACTTACTTTATCCATCTTACTTATTGCTCTTGCTTAGGTACAGTACACTTACAGTAGACATGAACAGGCAGTATTAATAGTCCAAACCCACCTGTCAACCTTAACTGTGTTTTGTTTACTACATCCAGAGTAAATGAAGACAAAAGTTAGGTAAAATAACTGGTGTAAACATTTTGGATACAAAACCACAGAATGTTCTTATTTTACAAAGAGTGACATACATGTGTCTGCATCTAAAGAGACCAAAGCTTTAAAAAACACAAATTTTAAGGCTAGAACTTTAGATAAACCAGTAAGAACATCTAGGGTTTAGTCTCAGGTCAGACACTTTCAAACCGCTCTGTACACATCGACCTGTAAGACCCAAAGCCTTGCTTCACAGGTGCTGCACAAGTGTCTGCTAAGCAAGTCACAATGAGTCTACTTCCCTTTAGATTAAAAGGGAGGTCCTAAGACTAGACCATGAGGAACACCATATTCTCAAACTTAGTATGTTTATTCCCTGTACTACTTTCCCCATAACATTTGTAGAGCTGGTTTCTTAGACACACATCAAGTCTAGTACAGAAATACATTTATGCTTATTGAAAACAGTTCCTAGTCCAGGCCGAGTGTTAAGCACGTGGGGTGTTACTAATCCAGTGCCAGGGGTGCTGCACCCTCTTGTCTTAACTTGCCTGAGTGGTCCGCAAGTTAGTTCCTCCGTTATTTCCTGGTTTGTGAGGCCCTGTAGTCATATGGAAGCCCGGTTGGAGGGCATTTGTGGTTGTAGGCTGCAGCAAGCCCACCTGAGCGTGTCCTGTTGGCCCTGTCCACTGTGGTGTGGCATAGGGAGCACTAGGGTAGGTGTACTGCTGTGATGTCAGACACAACGAACCCTTCCTTCCAGTACCGGGGTTGGAGGAAGTGGAAACATGACTGCCCATTGAGCAAAGCTGTGGTGCAGAGAACTTGCGAGGCATTGTCTAAAGCAGGAAAAAAAACAAGAAAAAGACATCCTGCTCAGGAAATCACAACCAGTCGTTTTACACATGCATATGGCCAACGATAAAAAAAATAAATAAAAAAAAAATCTAAAATGCAAAAACGATCCATACTACTTACTTCATGACTTTGTGCGTTTTGCTTCCCGCTTTTTTTGACCTGTGCTTGGCTCATGGCATCCCGAGCAAAGTTATCCACCAGTTGGTGGAGGTCATCTGTAAATGTGCCTTTTCGAGGAAGATTTGAGACTTGACTTGAACCATTTTCTGCTTTATTTGTGGTTCCTAAAAACAACAGCAGCATTTACAAAGAAAACTGTTAAGCTTAAGAACAAGTATGAAATGTGGGGGTGGAGTGAGTGGGAGTATGGACTGAAATTACACCTAAAAACAATTAATAAGAATTTTAAAAGGGCTCAATGAAGATTAATTTAACTTTATGAACAGAAACTGCGTGTGAAGTGTCTAAATAAAGAAATATACATAAATTGAACCTTCTGACTGAGTATCCTCAACAGATGTACTTTGGGGAACTGGATTCTTCCCTGTTGCTGACTGACTGACTGACGCCTGCCTGCCTTGCGCAGAATATTTGCCCCCTACAAAACACAGAAAATCACTGGATTTTCAAAAACAGGGATTCACTAGCCTGTGCATCAAAAGACCTTTATGGAAGATAACCAAGTACCTTGTTGCTGGGGACTGCCATGATTGCTGCCACTGCGGCTTGACTTGCTGCTCTTGCTTTTAGTGGGCCTCCGTCGACCTCCTGCTACAGCCACAGCGGAGGGGGCCACAATGGAAGGGCGTGCTTTGCCCATCCGTGCAAATAGCTCTTCAATCTCTTTCTTCTGCTTAGTCTGCAAGGACTGGATCTCTGTCATATGTCTGAAAGAAGGAAGGAGGTACTGAATAAACAACCTCAGAAATCCAAGATATAGGATTTGTTTACTAATATTACACTTACACAAGAATCAGGTAACACCTTTGGATTTACATCTGAATTTTAATAAAGAGGTCCCACCTTTCTCTGAGCTGCCTGATCTCCATTTTAAAGGCTTCGTCCTCTGGCTCCGAATCATTGTCACTGCTTAAGCAGCACTGAGAGCTGGGCTGGCTGGCAGGCAACATCCGAACATCCTGACTGTTCGGTTCTTCCTTAGTAGTTTCAGTAGCACCCTCCTTTCCAGATTGACTCACTGAGAAACGACCCACTTTGACATCAGAACTAGGGGTCACCTGAAAGCGGCCAATTGTAGTAGCAGCAATGTCAGGGAGGGAGCCTGGAATGGTGTGAATAGGGCTTGCCTTTGGCAAAGTTTGGGACTTGTGAAGAGTGTTTTCAGGACTTGAGATAGAGGAGGAGGAGGAGGATGAAGATGATGAAGTTAAGGAGGAAGACAAAGATGAGGGCATGGTTTTGAGGTAAGGAGCACCATCTGTAACGTGATCACTGGCCACCGAAACCTGGACAGACATGGTTTTTGTCTTAGTTAAACATTTCTAAAGAATTTAAATATGTCACTGTTAGAAAACGGTTATGCAATAAAGGAGAGAAACATTTAAAAATACCTGAAATCGGCCAAGTTTAAAACCTTCATCTAAAGCCACTACAGGCTGCGTGTTCTCTATAGCAGTCTGTCCATCTTGGGGTGCAGTCACAGATGTCTGAGACGGGAAAAAAAGAAAAACATGAACATGAGTTCATAAAGAATCTACCAAAACAATAAGTACTCTTACAGATCAAAATAATACATTATCTGTACCTGTAGCCTTTGCATGTCAGGATCATTTTGAGGAGTCTGCACATATACAGGAGCTGTTCCTGCTTGGCTTTGAGAGGCAAAGGTGCCAGAGGCATACTGTCCACTGGAGTTCAGGGACAAACTGGTTGGAGGCATGTGGCCTGCACTGGATGTCAGGCCAGAAGGAGGAGAGTTGATTGTGTTGGGGGGTGAGGAGGTGGGGGCCACGTCACCGGAAGAATCAGGCTGGCCTGAAGAATTGGAGGAAGAACCCAGGTCCTGGAAAAGAGAGCGCAGTTTCTTGTCCAAGGCATGGATATCTTCAATACCTGGCGACTTTCCCTGTGTTTCCCCCTCACTTTCTCCACAGTGGCTGGTGGAGGCTACAGGCAGAGGTGTGGGGGTGGAAATGTGGCCAGGTGGAACCTGTGGGATTGACGCAGCAAGACCAGGCAGCTGTTCACCAGCAGGTGTAACACTGTTGTTGCTCTCAGGCAGCTGGGAGGGAGCAGTTGGGGTGGGCAGCGAGGGGCGACGCTGACAGACAGGCGGATCTGACAGAGCAAGGGACGGAGACATCCTGCCCGTTCTTGGTAGTTGAGCAGCAGCAGGCGGTGAAGTGGAACCTTGGGTCACTACAGGGACAGTGACTGAAATGTTCTGTACAGCTATCCCCGTGTTCTGGTATACAGGTTGAGTCGCAGGTCCTGCAGCTTGAGAAGGCAATACAGAGATCTGGTTGTTGTTTGGAAGCAAGTTGCTTTGCTCTTGTGGTGTATTGCCAGCTGGGGCAGGATCAGACACTGCAAGTGATAAAATCATATCTGTCAAAATCAAAGTCAAATTCATGCCACACACCAAAGCAAGGTGGTTGTCTCAGCCGCAGGAGAAATAACCCACCTGGCTGATCGTCTCCAAATGATGTGCTAGCAGAGGGAGGCCCAAAAAAATCCCGTAGTCGTGCTTCTGGCACAGGGCTGACAATGAAACGCCGCCCTGCTGAGTGCACCACCTGTGATGCCACATTTGGTGGCACACCTGTTAACAAAGGGAAATCAACATTAAAAGGAGAACTTTAAGAATCTCAAGCCTGTTCTCACATGACAATCTAAATAGTATTCGTTTTTTTTTTTTCGTTAGCCAAATTACACTTACCAGGAGGATTTGGAACTGATATCTCGGGTGTCTGCTGGTTTGGATCACTTGTTACCTACAATAATAATAATAACCATTTAACACCACGTGTACTGTGACTAATGATTACTGTAGGGAAAAAAACCCAAGACTGTTGTTTACCTGAGTATAACTGTCTTTTATAGCTTCTCCTTTCTCATCTGCCGTATCTATAACTTCCCGCACTTGCTCGATGAAGGACTCGCGCTCACTCTCCAAGATGAAGTCACTCTGGACCTAAAGCACAATGAGATACCCATAATTACCCAAAAGCTCTGATGAGGTTGCCCAAGACTTCCTTGCACTAAAGCACAGAGTAGAGGGGGAAAAAAACTACCATTATCTGCGCAATTTCTTCAGGGTTGTCACCATCCAGATCAAACTTGAAGGTCACCATTTTTCTGTTGTGGGTTTCCAGCTGACATTCTGCCACTCTGTCACCAATATTGGAAATCTGAAACATTCAGATAAATAAATAAATACATACACACATACATACTCATAACTAAAGCATGGTCATTGCTATTTAATGTATCAACCAACTAAGTAACACTTACATTAAGCACAATGAGCTTAGCCTTGGCCATCTTGTCGTGGCGTGAGCGACTGCGTACAGAGCGGCGCTGGTGGCGCTTCATGGAGCGAGCCTCATGCCTGCCCTCATTCCCATCACTCAGGCCTGAGGCTGCATCAGATAGGCCACTAAAAAAGCACAACACCAGCATATTCATACAATACAGACTTTCATTGGACAATATTTCTTGTAAAATACTAATTAGGTAATGATTACCAAAAGCAAGTGAGTACTAATATTGTACCAATATACAAATATCGTATCAAGCCATCATAAGAAGCTTTCAGGCATTGTTCGCCACTACAACATTGTGGGTTACATCTTTTTATTTATGCAAGTACCTTTCTGCAGATGGTGGAATCAGCACTGGCTGTGCTTGAGTCTGCTCTGGAGGCAGAGGCTGGGACACACTTGGATGAGCCTGAAAGAATGAATAGGCAGGAACACAGAACTAAGCTCACATTCGACATATCAAAGCCCATTTCACCATTAAAAAAAAACAAACTACCTAAGGGATAGCAATTTCAATGCTACTAAAAACCAACACCCGTATTTCATTTAAATATATTTAATAGAATGAAATGAAACCTGCATCAATCCTAAAATCTAAAACCTAATAAAGATGGACTACATTCACAAACGATATTGCGCCACATATTTAGACTTTCCAGTCTAGTGCTCTGAAGCACACGTTTGAAAGGAAAAAGGGGATTCACACACACAAGCACACACTCCAGTACTTGGCACCATGTGTACCTGAGAGGCCTGATATAAGAAATAGAGCTGTTCAGCATTTGGAGGTGGAGAGAAAACAGGAGGGCTGAGTTGGCATGCCCAAATCTGACAGCCAGCATGCAAGATAGGGGGAAGGGATGCAAAACAAGAGAAGAATGAAGTTAATGACGTTTATGTTTACTAGCTTGGGGGGAAATGACAATAGTGATTCACAGTATACATGATTTATGCCACTTTAATTGATTTTTTGATGGCATTTGTGAGATATTTGCAATGCCATTCTGGTGCTCCAAAGCCTAAAGGTTTCATGTCAAACTAGGTAACCAGTGTTCAGACTTAATGTAAATGTAAGTGAACATGAACCTATTAAAGCTGAAAAGTAAAAAAAAAGAAAGAAAATGTTTTGGTATTGTAGGGTATGATGACTGCATCCTAGATAATGACTACTGCACATGCAAGCTGAGCAAGGTCTGTATTGTCAGAACAATGCTAAACAGAAAAGGATGTGAGAAAACAGCAAAGCACAGCTCTCTAGAAAGGGTACAACCTTGGTGACCAAGTGAAAAGAGGAACAATAAAGTCGAGTGACCATCTAGCTTTCCAGAAACTTATGAAGAACTACTTATAAGGCAGATGGCAAAGATGTATGCACATGAATGGAAAATAAACACCTCCATTCAGGATGCAAAGTGAACCACGTACCTGTAGTGCCTGAGAGCTTTGTAGTGGCAAAGGCTGAATGGAGCCCTGCTGAGCAGCAATGCCATCTAGTGGTGCCTGATGGTGCTGCAGGGACATACCAGGTTGAATAGGAGCTGGCAGAATGATATGCTGGACAGACAAAAACAGGAGAGGCAGGTGTAAATAAATATCAGTGGTTTTAGGTTCTTCCCACAAATTGTTGTTCAAATATAAGCAAGTCATTAAACGTGTTAAGTGTGAGAGGATATGATGAGTACCTGAAGTGGAACTGTAATTCCAGGATGGGAAACGGGAACTGAAGCCAAAGCACTGCTACCTTGAGCGAGAGGAGCTTGAGGCTGGAGGAAGGACAATGAATATAAAACTCAGAACCTATTAGGTACATTGGCATCAAATTTTGTTAAAACAACCAATAGACAGAACATGACTCACCTGGTTCTGCGTATGGATCCCACCATGCTGCTGGGCAAGGTGGGGATGAATGTTGTGTGCAGTTGCAGAGGGCTGAGGTTGCTGGTCAGACTGCAGGGTATTATAAGCAGGCAGAACCTGCTGTCCAGGATGCGACTCAGGAATAGTAATGGAGGACTGGGCTTCCATACCACCTAAGGCTGCTGGAAAGTTGAACAGATTCCAAGTCAGCCAGTTCACAGATCAACTGTGTCACAGTGCCAAGAGTCACAATTGTATGAACGCAGAACTATTTCTGCTTACTTGATGCCGGGGCCCCGGGCTGCTGCAGCTGGTGCTGCTCCCCCTCTGGCTCCTCTGTCTCCATGGGAACTGGCGCTAGAGGTGGCACAGGAGGCTTTGCAGTGAAGGACTCACTTTGAACCTGCCTTCCCTTTTCCTCTTCCTGCTTCCTCTTCTGCTCTTCCCGTACCAGCTGCCGCTGTTCCCTCTTCCTGCAGATCAAAGCCACGCGGTCCTTTATGGCTTTGGCTATTGTCTTATGGTCACCCTCACACACATAGCCCGAGTCAACCTGGTGAGGAAGTGAGGATGAGTGTGAGAATCAGAGAGATGGAAGGTGAGAAAGGGGGCTAGTAAAAGGGAAGGCTTAAGCAAATTGAAACAGAAATGAACAGCGCAGTGAATTCAGCTACCATCTCTTGTGCCACGTCCTCTGGGACGTCTTTTAGGAGGTCAAAGGAAAACTCAATGGCTTCATTATCCTTGTATTTCCCTTTAAGTTTCTTGACATCCTCAATCCGCAGCCACAACTTGATGGCCACCATCTCCCCATCATCCTCTTCAGCCAACTCGACACGGACCCCCGTCTCCTCTTGGAAAAAGGCATGGTTTAACAGGTCCTTGATGGAGTATCTAGGAAGAGGGGAAGGAAAAAGAAAAACACAAAAACAATCACAGGTCAGGGAGAAAAAAAAAAAACAACACACAATAGTACATATGTTAATACTGAAGTTACAACATGATGGCACTGTATCACTATTATCAAACCTTTCATCTTTGTTCTGACGAATGCATCCTTCGATGATTTCCTTGACTTCAGGAATAGCGACCTTATCAAAACTGCCTGGCTTCACCCCCTACAAGAGTCAAACACAGAAAATAATCGATTATACAGAGCCTGGAGAGAGACGAAAACTCAACACCTACTTACTCAACAAGCTGCACTATTTCACAACATACATTATAGTATTGGATACAAGTATTGTGCTCTTTAACCCTCTGGAGTCGATTTTCCAAACCTTCTAATATTTGCCATTAAAGGAACTTGTAAATATGATAACATCCACATGTTTTATATCAAAATGTTCAGAACAATCTTAGCACTCTCTACAAAGGAGATTGAGACCTAGAGCACCATGTGAAGATTGGTTGAAGTCAGATTTTAGAATTTCTTCATATTTCTGGTGATTTTTTTTATTTTTTATGTGGGAAACTTGTTTTGGTGCTTGAAATAGATTTGACTTGAGTGAGCCTTAGATAAAATTGAAGATGATGAGTTTCTGAACAGCCATTGTAATGTTCACAGAAGACCATAGATAAAAGCATAAATACACCAGTTGGAAATGGCGACAGAGATGGGTATCTCGACCTTGTAACTCCAGATGAGAGTCAAGTATGATCCGACAAAGGGATGCAATAGGGCTCTACAGATTTAGGAAATGTTTAAACCATATTTCTGTGATGTGTTATTGCAGAAACAGCGATTAAAACATCAAGAGACATGGAATTTGACATGCCAGAACATTCATCGATTCCAGAGGATTAAAATAAATAAATAAACTTGAAATTAGACACTATTCAAAACCTACTATAAAAGGCACAATAATTTCTCAGACCTATTTACTAACTAATATCAATTCAGTTCAAAGTCAAGCACAAAAAAGCAGGACTTTAAACTGTACTGAAAAACAACTTACCACTCTGTGAGGAAAAAATAAAAATAATAAAAAAAGCCTCACAAGGCCAAAAAGGGGAAGATTTAAAGAACGAAGCGAAGGAGGGGAGGAGGAAGAGCACACGTGGCCCTCTCCCCCAGGGGTGGGAACTTACACTGGTCACTCTGCGATAGATCTGTGCCGCATTCTGGCACTCGGAGTACGGGTACTCAGAGGTAGCCATCTCCAGCATACACATCCCAAAGGCATAGACATCCACTGACTCGTCATACTTCTCCTCATACATCTCAGGCGCCATGAACTCAGGGGTACCTTAAATCAAAACAACTGTTCAGAACTCTCTCTCTCTCATTGCCCTACTACACCCTCTCCCGTGAAGTGGAGAGAGGAAGGTGATGGCGTTGATGTCCATTCCAGCAACCTGTGAGAAGACAGAGAGGTAGAGAGAGGGGAGAGCAAAAGGGATAGAAAGCAAAAAAAGAGGAGGGGGGGAAGCCAACCTCAGTTAGCCTGTTGTGATAAGTAGCCCAAGTTTCTCGGTGTAAGGCCTTTAGGGCAGGGCTGTGAAAATAGGACTGGCGTGCAGAACCTACTACAAGGCCTAGACTGACCAAAGAACTCAACACTCAGTCTCACCAGTTGCAGACTAATTTTAAGTAAAAGGTATTAGGCAATCAAATGGTTTAAACAAGCGGGAAGAGTGAGGTGTTAGCCAAACAGATGATTACTGGAAAAACATTTGAGGTGAGTTAATGGTCAGTCAATAGACCAAGACTGATAACTCAGGGAATGCTAAACTCCCAGCTATGGAAATAACTTCTGTCAATGCCTAAGCTTTTGTTAGCATCTGCAGAACATCCCCGTTTAAATGCACCTACCTTTCTGATATACCTGCAAGGAAATGTTATGGTGAATATCCTAGGCAGAGCAGATTCCATAGCTAGTTACTGATTAGGTTCTGCACACCAGGTTAAGCAGTGAGAAAATCTGCCCACTGAACAAAGACCCCACACAGAAAAACTTAACATATTTGGAATGGATTTGGATTGTAAGGTGTCACATTGTACTGTTGACTTACCAGGCCCACTTTCTGCATACTTACTGTCTGTACCGCAGTACACTAAATAATCCTTAAAAGTAGAATAAGGGGAGATCTGAAGTTAGAGCCTAAAGATTCCCAAAATAAATAAATAAACAAATTAAAGGAGATCCTACAACTACAACCGAGAGGAAGACGAGAAGACAGATTAAGGCTGTAATTTTAAGACACTGAGGAAGAGAGGTGAAATGGGAAGAAAAAAAACGCAGAGGAAAACACAGAAGACCTATCCTTAAGAGAGTAAAAAAAAAAAAAACAAACAAACAAAAAAAAAAAAACGACAAGTTATTAGCATCAACATCATACGTTTCATTGAAGAAACAGACCACAAATTCTCCAAACCACAGGATGAAGATAATTCAGAACGGTACCTGAAAGCACAGGGCTCACCTCTAGCTTTCTTGCTATCCTTTTGCCATGATCAGATCTGGTTTGCCTGCAGACAAGCCACAATACAACTACGCACATCACGGACAAAAGGAGAGTTAAGCAGCTACTTACTCTCTGGGAGCACCTGAAATAAGCGCCTCTTAATACACAGAGGACAAATATGAGGCAACTGATTTTTGACCTAGGGAAGGAAGGAGAATCCCAAGTCGAGACAAAGGAGAAAAGAGAGCGCACAAGAATCAGGGGCCCTGGTTTGCTGTGGTTTGGGGGCTCAGGCAAATGCTGTGGTCTGTCTTCTTACCACACTGTTAAAAATCACACTTTCAGAAGAAGCAGAGGAAGAGAAAGAAACTTCAGAACGAGAGGGACTTTCTTTCCCCTGATGAGAAAATCCACCTAGTGAGGATGACACAAAAACACCCAAGTATGTCATGTGGTGATTTATAGGAACATACCTATGACACTCTTGGCAAAAGAAGCCCTTTTGAGGGTGGCAAGGCCTAGGTCTCCAATCTTGACAGATCCGGTAGGGCCAGTAATGAAGATGTTGTCACACTTGAGGTCACGGTGGATGATGGGAGGAGATCTGGTATGAAGGAAGTGCAGCCCCTTCAGAATTTGTCGACACCAACTGCGCAACACTTTGATCTTCATCTCTTTAAACCGCTTCAGATACCTGCAAGGGCAAAGCAAGCAATATATTAAATCATCTATAAGTGAAGATCATTTCAGGGTTATGGAGCAAACTACATTTGCATTTAAGGCATTTAACAGACGCTCCTATCCAGAGCGACTTACAAAAGTGCTACAATTAATTCTAATCATGCACTTACGTCTTCAGGGTTCCAGAGGTCATCAGCTCAGTCACGAGCACAATATATTTCTTTCCCTTGGATGGAGCCTCCCAGGAATCATAGAAACGCACTATGTTGGGGTGCTGGAGACCCTTTAGCATGCCTGCCTCTTCTTTGAAGCGCTGCCGCTCAGATTTGGACAATTTACGGTCCTGAAAATGTGACATTAGAGAATTAGAAACTAAGCTCTGTAATTGTCGAGAAACAAGGACAAAAATTATATATTTTTTATTTCGCATGCAATCAAACATTCTACACAATACAAAATAAAATCAGCAGTTTAATCAATTAAAACTAATAATCAGCTTGTGGAGGCCATGACTACTTAGATGAATGCAACTGGAGGTATTGGGAAAACAGTCATATAATACAATCATGCATCACTGACCAATTTTACAAAATCTTTTAAAAAGAAAAACAAACATTGGCAAAGTAAATCAAATTTCTTGACAGTATACATAGATACACTCTACTAATCACATCCCAGTAGATGCATGAGGCAGGGAATTCACTTTGAATAGAAGATTAATGAGAAAACTAGCATGCTGTTTTTTTGAACTGTGGTATGTGGTATAATTAATTGTTCAACATGACCAGGGACAGTTCGAAAGCACCTTTCAGTGTACAGATCTGAATGGCAGAGAAATGCATTTGGAACAATGCTGAACACCCGGTAATTCTAAGCTATTTCAGCCTGACCTACATTTATTCCATGTGGTTACCCACAATTCCTGGAATGAGAAACAAATTTTCAAAAACACCACCCAAAGCTGATACACCCATCAATCATTATTTTATATATTATTATTTTTTTTTTTTACAAGCAAAGCACTTAAATACTATCTTGACAATGACTTCAGAGCGTTAAAAACATCAGAACGCAGATGGGATGGTGCAGGGAGGGGAGTGGAGGTGGAGAGAGGGAGGTCACCCTAACCCACTGACCTACTTTTGCTCTCTACTACTGCAGCACAGTTCCAAAAATTCCAAACATCTCTAGCGCTCTGTGGCCAACAGGACCAGCCCAGGAACAATGGGAGAGTTTCCCTACACAACAAAGCAAGCAAAGCTCCTCATCAAGAAACCCTGAACCTTGGGCCATTGACTCTACAGGGCCTCATCAGTTGGTGTGGTCATTCAAATTGTGTTTAAAGTTCAACTTTACAAAACCTAAATCCGGGTCAAAAATGACTATTTTTGAGGTTATCCTGCCCAACCCGACCCCCTTTTAGGACATCTTAAATGGGACAGACTGGTACAACATGACTATGTAAAGGAGAGAACTAATGAAATGACTGTCACATGATTCGTGTTTAACATGACCAGGGACACAAACAAACTAGTACAAATGTCAATTTCAGATTGACTTTAAATGTGTTGATGTATTTGTCATCTCATTTCTATAGCGAGTTCAAATCAGATTTACAGTTTGAGGTATTCTTACCCAACCCAAACTTGGAGCCTTTACACATGTTCACTATTTATTAGCTTTACTCGAAGGCTACGAAGTGCAAAGATTTAGAGTGTACTGACATTATGTATTTCATTAAGATACTGAGAAAATTCCAATGGGCACATTTATATTAGTATATCTCCAACATAGTGCATTAAATAGTTACATTTGACATTTTTGGGGGGCATGTTTTATGAACTTTATTTTTTAATCACCCCACATGCATGCATATATAATCATTTAAATGAATCCCACCCCAAATATCACGGTTTGTACCGTTTATTAATGGACCGAAAGCTATTTAAATGCTATAACCTGACTACGTAACTGAGAATATAAGAAACGACTCATTATTCCTTGCACTAGGGACTTTAAATATAAACACAGGGACTGTTTAACATCTGTTTTCAGTGGTTAAACAAGTCAATGAGCTTTAGAAGCACACAAGGCACTTCTCTAAAATAAGAAAGGAAGTGAAACTTCTCTAGAATTTCTGCCGTGCTGCGGCTGCCAAATGATTCTAACATCTTTGTCATGTGAAATTTGACAGTATTATGGGAGGGGAGTATCCCTGCCTTTTGCAGAAGTGATTTATGCATAATGCCGACACGTACAGATCTGAAGGCAAGACCATGAACAAAAAATTATGTATCCAAATGATAACAGAACTATATTCAAATGCTGACAACTAAGATGACAAAAGAAGTGAGTGAGAAAGAGAATGCAAGCGAGTCAGAAAGGGAGGGAGCAGAAATGGTGAGAGGGCAAGAAACAAGAACCTACAAGACACATGAGAGGGAAGAAAACCTGAGCAAGAAAGCAAAAGGGCGAGAGTGAAAGAGATACTGCGGCTTTTGTTTCAGTACGATTCCTGAGCTGGCTCGACCTGAGGGCTGTTTGCAGTAGAGCTACAGCTCACGTGATCACACCCCATGCCCTGCCATCTCTCAGCAGCAGAGAGGGTGGGGGTGGTGAGTGCAGAGGCAAGCCTCAGCAGGCCACAGAGCTGCTGCTCCTCACACAGAAGATTACACATTCTTTGGCAGGAAATCTGACCCACTTTTTCAAAAGTGCTCTAGCATGCTGCAGCTACATTCACAGAGCAAAATCTCACAAGTGCCTGGTTGATTTCCTCTCTTAACCCCTCTGAAACAGGAAACAGGATGTCAATAAACGCAAATACACACTTGAGGGAAGTGGGTCACAACCCAGTGTTTCTCTAGCAGATAGATTTCATTTCTGCCCATGTGGTCTGCCAGTGTCATTGAGTACTTTGAACAGCAGAACCACTTCCAGCCCTATTAACAGAGGACTGGCTCTTGAGGGACTCCCAACAGCTGCGATTAAGAAATTTCCTCCATGTCAATTCAAGGCTACAAAACATAACACCATAACACCAAAATAATATCATGGTTATGTATATGTGTATGTATATATATATATATATATATATATATATATATATATATATATATATATATATATATATACACACACACATCTTGACTGATTATCATCAGATATACATTAGAGATATCAATTATGATATATTATTCCTCCAAACACAAGATATCTAATTCAGGGATAATTATACTGCTTATTGAGTTTCATTTTAAACTGAAAGCTGCAAAAGAAAGAAAAAAGTTAATTTTAGATTTCGCTGAAGTAAATGTCTGCTGCTTCTGCTTGATGAATTATAAATAACTGATACAAGCTCCAGCCTAACTTCAGCACTTAATCATTAATTAATTGGATTTCACTGTACTGACATTAGTCTCTCAGAGACCCATCCAATCTGTACATCACTTTGAAAACAAAACCTTAAAAGTACAAATTTCAAAGGAACTTTAATCTGAAATTAAGTTTTCAAGTTGGTATTAATCCATACAAAGGAAGGCTATGCCCCCATCCCTATGTATCCAGATATTCTGTACAAGATGTCTAAGTAACAATATTATATTATTGCCTTTGTGGTTTTATGGTGAATCAGCATTAGTTAAGGCAAAAAAACAAAAAACATCTTACCTGCAGTTCACACCACGCCACTTCCACAGTAGTCTCTGTATCCAATCCTTTATACACGGTCTTAAACGAGCCACGTCCAATCTCGATATCGAACTTTAAAAATCGACCGTCAGGTGACGTACCAACAGCCTTCGTCTCAACCTCTTCTATGTCTTCTTGTTCCTTTTTCTCTGCCTCACGTTGTTCTGCCTCCACTCGAGCCTTCTCCTTGTCTTCCTCGTCTTCCTCCTTTTCACCTCCTTTTGCATCTACGCTATGTTTCAACTCCAGCTCCGACGCCTCGCTCTGCTGTCCCAGCGAAGGCACTTGCTTCGCCCCGCCATCATTACCCATTGACACCATAGATCTCTGCTCTGCAACTATCTCTTCATGGACGCCATCACCAGCACCCTCTGCCTTCACTACCACTGGCCCATCAGTCAAAACGAGCTCAACTGAGGCAGCGCCGTTGGTCCCTCCAGCACCATGGTCGGTGGGTGTAGTGGAGCAATCTGGTGGTGAGCCTAGAAGACATACTATGCTGGGAAGTTCCAGTGCTGTTGCATTGGAGTCACAAATAACACTGCGGCGGACGAAGCGGTGCTCGCCTTTCAACTGGTCTCGCTCCATGGTGTGATGACGGCGACGGACTTCCGGACCGATCCGCTCACCTAACAGCGAGTCCGAGCTGGAGCTGTTGGTGTTCTTCGAAGGGGGCGACAGGAACTTAACCATTTTGTCTCTGAAGCTTTCAGACATATCTTCACCCACACAGAGTGAGCAGATATTCAAAGACTATATTGCATCCATACACCCACGCAAAGGTAATGAAAAAGACTGAAAGGCCTCTTTTATACCTTTTCTTCTCCAGAAGCAAAACAATTCAGATTCTCCTGCCCCTCAAAAAAACAGCAGTTTAGAGAAAGTCAATGCTCTTACAAACTAAAGGGTTTGAGGAACGCACTGGAAGGGTACTGTGAATGAGGCAGGGCAGGACCCGTTCATAGACTAGTACAAACTGATAAAGCACAAGGCCTTTCACACTTAGATCATCCATTGTCTCTGGAACAGTTGGCAGTGTTCACTCAACATACGGGGTGACCTGAGACAGCCAGCCAACAGCCTGCTCCAAAACTTCATCAGCACGTTCAATCCACAGGTCGTTTAGGGTGCCAGGTTTGTGTCTGTGTCACTGTTAAAGAAAATAAAAAGTACTTTTAATCAAAGTAAAGAAGCCTAAAGTAAAGAAGAACACAGTTCTGCTCTGACAAGCTTGCGTGTATATTACTCTGGAACATACAAAACCCCTAAAGCAGATTGCTGTGAAGACTAAAAGATAACAGCACAAATAACATTCACACTTCATTTCTTAGATAGTGTAGTGTTAACAGTAGGGTGAGAGCCACTGCTGAAATATGACTGTAGCTCGGAAATTACAGCTTCTTTATCAGTAAAAGGATTCATACCGTGCAATCCGTCATCATAAAAATGCTGGCGGATGGCAAAGGTCAACACACACACACACACATTTACTTCCCCACCTGTCCCCGCCAAATCAGCCACATGAATCAGCTGGTCAATGTCTCAACCCAGCAGATTTGCCGGCTTAGTAGTTAGCTTACAGCATTTCTTTAAATCCAGGCACTTCCAAAATAAACAGCTGAGTTACTACCTAGCAATGTAGGGGCTGACAAACCGGTTGGCTTGCAATGACTCGCACTGTCTTGGCTAGGCCTGTCGACCTACATAGCTAGTTAATCTAGCTATCTATCTACCTGGCTGCTTTCGAGAACTGATGGTAAACTCAGCCATCAGTGAGTTTATATATAGATCCAGGCCTTATGACACTTATTGACACTCGTTTCAATAAACCAGCTTAGCCATTGGCTAACTAGCTAGCTAGCTATTAGAGAGATCAGCTTGGGCTCCTTTTACAGGCAGTGTCATCCAGGGATACACAGACGTTTATACACGTTCATGCCTGTAGTTCACAGTAATATCCCCACATTAACAGTGTGAATCCTGGCCAGCTAATTTTAATATTCACCTCTATACGATAGCTAGCTAGCTGTTACTTTAGCTAGTGCTAGATATCGCCAAGTACGCATTTTCCACCTGCAGATTTCAACCACGTCTCAAAACAGTAGCTAGCTAATAGTGCTATAGTAACGTTAGAGACGTTAGCTAGCTAGCCAAATGCCGTTGGCTAGCTAGTTAATATTTATCTATCTAGCTATCTATCCAACGTTATTAGCCACTAGCTAACTTACTCGCCTTTAATGAATGACCAGCACTAACTGCGTCTTTCCCTTCTCCGTCCTCTTAATGTTTTTCCACTGTGCTAGCTATCGCATAGCATAGCTAGCTAACTAGCTAGCTCTTATAACAATAGCTAGCTAGCTATATTAGCAACGGTGCTAACACAGCTAGCTAGTGCTCTGTAGTAATCTAGATAGCTACAGAGATCAGCTGGGGGCGGCTAGCTAGCTAGCCTGCTAGTATAGCTAACGTTAGCTAGCTAGCTAGCTATAATGGTGGCAACTCCAGGTCCAGCTAGCTAGCTACAATCCTCTCCGGGATTTTACAGCTAGCCACATAGCGTTAGCTAGCTATCTAGCTACTGCCGGACAGCTCTGCTGCAGTCTACGCAACACGAACAAAAACCTGGTGAGGATTTTAGCTAGTAGCTAGCTTTGGGGACCTGGAGCTGCCACCTCTACAGCAGCACCGGAGGTTCACTTTCAAACCCACTTACCGTCGTCATCTTGAATCTTCTCCGCTTGTGTTTAACGTCCAAAGCACCGCGGGAACCGTCTTATCTCCCTTCGCCTAGCTCATTCCACCTTCCCACGGCTTCGAGTCGTGGTGTTAGTGTGAAAACGCGGCCCAGTTTTATTCCAGAGTAACGTTTTACGGACAGGAGGCGCCGATACGGAGCGAGTCGGTCGACGCGGCTCCGCTTGAAAACCAACCGCCAGCGGAGAGGCAAAGTTCGAATGTCAGCACGCGCTCCTTCCGCGCTCGCGGGCGCTCTCGCGAGAGCCCGGATCTTCTTTTGTTGTTGCTTTTCCTGCTTTTCCGTCCTCGAGCTTTGAGGCTCCCTGTTCAACTATACGCGTTTATAATCACCGCAGAACACATTTAGCTAATTATCCTAAGTTCAATTATGAAGATCTTGCACCCAAATGCCAATATTCGCTGTTGTTGCTGGTCGCAGGCGATGGCGGGCTCCGCACTCCGTAATCCACCTGGTTTCAGCTCTGAGCAGTTATGGATCGGTTGCACGTGATTCGTAGTTTTTCCATATCTGTGCTCCACAGCAGATCCGCACATCAAAGCTGGATGCAGTATTCACAAATCCAATCTGCATCCCCCCTCTTCTCCAGTCCAGACAGCTCAAATACAACGCATCCTCAATAACCCCAATAACCTCGACCGGAGCGCCCCCTTTCGGAGGGAGCCGGGACTCACAACACAACATGCAACACAACATCGGTTGCAAATCATCTGTTTTAAGTTCAATGGTTTTTTTCAGTACTGCAGGATAGCAAGCAGCTGAAGTACATCTGATTGCACACATCTCTAGAATACACCAACTTTCCTTACCACCTGGATCAATATGGTGTTTACTCACACAGTTTCAGGACATGATCATTATTTCATTATTATATCACTATTTCATCTGTGTATATATATTTGTATTTTTTTTTGCTTATATTTCTATATTTCTATATTTTCATATTTTTAACTTAAATGTAACTTATTCTATTTTTTTTTCTTTTGCACTTTTGCACTTTACTTCATTAAGTTAAGGTTTAGTTAAGTTTAAATGTAGATCTTTATTGTATAGCTTTGATGTGGGCAGACTGTCATAAAAGCGTTTCACTGCAAGTTATACTGTGTATGACTATGTATATGACAAATAAAATTTGATTTGATTTTTGATGATCACACTGATATTAAATAGTTCTGATCAGAGGAGGATGGGTCGGGTCCCCCTTGTGAGTCTTGGTTCCTCCCAAGGTTTCTTCCTCCAGCTCTGAGGGAGTTTTTCCTTGCCACTGTCGCTGTCGTTGGCTTGCTCACGGGGGTCTTTGATCCTTCATGTTATTTCTTCTTTCTTCTCTGTCTCTGTTCTTTATTAAGTACTAATTATGTAAAGCTGCTTTGTGACGACAACAGTTGTAAAAAGCGCTATACAAATAAATTTGACTTGACTTGACTTGATATCAGTTTTTATTTTGTAATCAGTGTAGAAGCTTCTTTTTGTTGAAAATAATAAACTATAATAAAACATGGCAATGTGCAAAAGAAATGTGATAAATGTCCATGGACACTGCACATTTACTCTGTAACCAATATGTTTATTTACCCTGTTAGTGTAGTTCACATACTGAACAAATAGATAAAATGACCAAAGGATAATACTGCAAGGGCAATCTACAAAACTCAAGACAGTGTGCATATACAGTAAATACAATAAATACAAATATGAGCATGAAAATCTATATATTTTTTTCCTATCTTATTTGATCTGGTAATGCCTTTTCTCTCTAAAGCAGTGCTGTGCTGTGTTTCTTACATGAACGGTTGCAGCTGTAACAACTGTAATTGCCCTCCTGGGATCAATAAAGTATTTCTGATTCTGATTCTGAAACATCACCCTTTTTACTGGAAAGGACAATTTAATGCTGTATTATGTTACTGTATATTACCCAAACAGCCAGTTTACATTACAGTATAGAGTACATAGCCTCCAATGCGTATTAGACCTGTGAATTGTCTATTGATGTCTGTACCAATTCCACTAAGACAAATTGTTGGTATTTGGAAATGCTCTTGGCCAGATCTGTTTCTGAGCCACTCACCCTTTGAGTATGCCATTTTTGTGTTTATTTGAAGTAATTCATTACTTTGCATATACAGCCAATCAAGCAGCTTAAAATGTCTATGTCTCCTGCATATATTCCATTTCCATTTCATATTCCAATTATCCAACTATTTATTCAACATTTTAATGATCATTAATGTAGTTTTACCTTTTTTTCACTGTCTTATATGAAAGCAACATGACTGGGGAAGGGTGGAGTGGGTTTAGGCCCTCCAAATATTTAGAAGCGGCATTGCTTTTAGCCGACAAAGCGATTCTGATTTCAAGAACTAGACTATGAAGCTTCTTCACAGTCTTCACCAAGATGAAGACCACATCAGTCTGTACTACTGTCACTCAAAATAAATAAAAATAAGGCTTAAATTAAAATGGATGAACACTTTGCATCTTCTCAAACACATTTTAAGGTTTATATGGTTTCCAGATCACACAATTCACACCAGTAAACACCACTGTCAATACACTGCATACACTACTTATGTAAGTATAACACTCTATATATTTTTATACATACTTATTTAATCTATCTATTATACTATATATATATATATATATATATATATATATATATATATATATATATATATACATGCATATATATAGGGATAGACAGAATAGATAGATAGAAATGTTTAATAATATGTTTATGTTTAATATATATACCATTATATAGTGACCCATATCTTCGTTATTTTCCTTTGCCTTCATTTATTACACTGTTGTTTTAGACAGTGTTACTATTTGCACCAACTGCATTTGTTGCCTTGTATTTGTCCTGAGCAATGACTGTAAAGTGCAATTAAGAGTCATTTGCAATTACCTGTAAATAATCTGTAAATAATATTGTTATTGCTTTTTACTTCTATTATTTATTTTGTAGATATATTGGTTATTATATACACACATTATATTATTATTATAATATTATATAGTTTTAGTGCATATATATATATATATATATACACTAATAATATCTATCTATCTATTCTGTCTCTGTCTCTCTCTCTCACTACATACACAGTAAAGTTGAATCTATCTTATCCATCTATCTCTAATCCTCTGTGAACGGCTCCTCTCCAGCATGGCGTCTAGAGCTGCGCGGCCACGAGCCTCGGGAGCGCGCAAGGCTGCGTGGGCGTGACGTCACCGAAGTCCTCCAGCCCTGGCAAAGGGATGCTGGTAATGTCTGCAAATGAAAAAAATGCTAAAGCAGTATAGAGGAAAACAGGCGGGCGTCAATTCCCCTCTCTCTGTTTCGTCTTCTTCGTTTTTCCATTAAAAAAAGGACCGGATTTGGACGGACAGCCGCACGCGCTGCTTGGTTTTGGAGAAAAGGAATAAAAGCCACAGATGGTAATTCGATTTTTTTCCTTGCACGAATCCTTGTGAGAAGAAATGAGGATGAATGAAATGACCGTGTGTCTCACCTCGAGGGGAATCACGTCGAGCGGTCATTGCTGTTTGATTACGCTCGAGCTGCTTAAAACAAGAGGAGTGTGTGAGAGAGCAGTGCAATGGTGGAGAAGGGCAGGGGGGATGCTCGCCGAACCGTTGCAGCTAGGCTGTCTGCCTTCAGTGCAAGGCGCAATAAAGGCGAGATCTGGCAGTAGAGGTTGAGCTAAATAAAAAAATGTCACTGACCCACCTCATGGGCCGTTTAAAAGAGGACAGACTGGAATTGTAAGCAGAGAAATGCTGACCTGTGCTGATAACGCTGGATGTTAAATGCTGTTGGACCTTGGAGTGTGAATACTTGCATACTTGGTGTGTGAATAATGGTGTAACCCCACCTTTTCTTCTCTTCATAGCCTCCACTTGGTGGTCTGTGGATGTATGTTAAAGGGGTGTAAAATGGAGCAAAAACGATGTTGGTTTAAAATAAACTGATGTTGGTATTTATAGACTGTTGAATAACTGTTTAAAGGAGGGGTTGCTGTTAATAGGATGCTGCTGATAACGGCAGCATGAGGTTCAGTGGTAAAATCAGTCCAGGCCTAATACATAGTATGTATTAACTGTAATAACACTGTAATAACTGTTATAGCAATAGGGTTTAGCAGCCCATATTTATGAAGTCATTCTCCGATCAGAGGACGACTGCCAGCTGGAGCACAGGTGCGGGATCCTTTTTTTCCCTGTGACCCACATGACAGTATGTGACCCGTGTCCTTTGAGAGAGAGATGCTGCCAAGTCAAACCACGAATCTCTGGAGATAACTAATGGCATTTTGTCATACTAAGCCTGTGCCTTTTCCCCTTTTCTTTATTGTGCAGGTCACAATAGGTGGTCCACGCTAGCCTCGGAAAGTCACGGACAACTCGCCCTATCCCTGGCGAAGATCCTAGTGCGAAGAGTGAAAGCAAGAGGCACGCCTTTACATCAGTTGAGGATGACGGTTTGTTAATGTCAGCTGGGCTGTGTGTCGTGTTATCGGTCTCTGCTCGCTCTGCTGCTCGAAGCCTGTCAAAATGTACGGCAGCTCCCGCTCGGTGAGCAAAATGGATGGCAATCACGGCAGCAGCCGGGCCAATCAAAGCAACTCGGGCCGCTCTCCGAGGCTGCCTCGCTCGCCCCGCATGGGCCACCGCCGCACCAACAGCATGGGGGGCAGTGGTGGTGGGCCTGGAGGCTCTGGAGGCAAGACCCTCTCCATGGAGAACATCCAGTCCCTCAACGCTGCCTACGCCACGTCCGGGCCCATGTACATGAGTGACAACGAGGTGGCCCTCGCCACTTCATCCGACATCCCCAAGAGTGGAGCGGCCACTGGACGTTTCGGAGGCAGCATCCCCTACGGCGTGCGTGGGACGGTCATGGGCAGCACTCCGGACATGGCCATGGTGCCGGCGGTGTCCACCGACTCCATGGGCTTCGGCAGCGAGCTCCACACTGCCTCCACCGTTCCACACTCACTGCGCCAAGCTCGGGACAACACCATCATGGAACTCCAGGCTCAGCTGAAGGAGGTGCTGAGGGAGAACGAGCTCTTGCGCAAGGAGGTGGAGGTGAAGGAGAGCAAGCTCAGCTCCTCCATGAGCTCCATCAAGACCTTCTGGAGCCCTGAGCTGAAAAAAGAGAGAGCGCTTCGCAAGGACGAGGCCTCAAAGGTGGCCGTGTGGAAGGAGCAGTACCGTGCGGTTCAGGAGGAGACTCAGGTGGGGATACTCAGAGAAATGTATGTGTGTGTGTGTGTGTTACATAGGTTATTATCACATGTAGATATTCATAGTATAGACAGGTAGTTCCAATGTTTGCATAAGGTTGGGCACCCTTGGCCTTGGGGTAAATGAGAAGATAATAAGAGTTTTCAGCTCTGGATAGCTAAGAGTTGTCAGTTGTGGAGGTCACGATGAGATCTGGAAGATCACCTCCCCCCCCATGTGACTGAAAAGGGTGGTCCACCATTCTACTGTGCAGCATTGCTTTCACGAACATAACCCTTGTAGAAGAATCATACCGTCAGACAGTCAGGAAACCCTAACTGTCACAAAGCTTAGCGTTTGAAGTATGCTATCGAACATCTAGACAAGCCAGGTGAGGTTTGGAAGCAAGAGCTTTGGACTGATGAAGTCAAAGTAGAACCTCTTTGGCCATTTGGAGTAAAAAAGGAAGGAAGGCATTTCATGATAAGAAAACCTTGCCAACTGTGATGCACAACTTGATGGGACAGTGGTATTGGCATATAAATCATTCATATGGAACATATAAATATTACATCTACAGACTATATATATATATATATATATATATATATATATACAGTGAGTCCAAGAAGTATTTGATCCCTTGCTGATTTTCTTCGTTGGCCCACTAATAAAGACATGATCATTCTATACTTTTAATGGTAGATGTATTCTTACATGGAGAGACAGAATATTAAAAAGAAAATCCAGAAAATAAATCTAAGGAATATATATTAATTGATTTGTATTTCATGGAGTGAAATAAGTATTTGATCCCTTAGTATTCATTAGCAGTTCTGGCTTTTACAGACCAGTTAGACACTCCCAATCAACTTGTTACCTGACCTGAAGCCACCTGTTCTCACTAATCACTTGTGTGAAAAACACCTGTCCACAGAATCAGACAGATCACACAGATTTCAAGTCTCCAACATGGGTAAAACCAAAGAGCTGTCACAGGACCTCAGAGTCAGAATTGTTGACCTTCACAAAGCTGGAATGGGCTACAAAAAGATTAGTAAGGTGTTGGATGTGAAAGTAACAACTATTGGTGCAATTATCAGAAAGTTTAAAGAGTATAACATGACAATCAACAGACCTCGGCCCGGTGCTCCAAAGAAGATTTCGCCTCGTGGGGTGGCAATGATGCTGAGAACAGTCAGAAATCGTCCTGCAACCACTCGGCAGGAGTTAGCAAATGACCTGAAGGCAGCTGGGACCACAGTTTGCAAGGAAACAATTGGCAACACTTTGCGCAACAATGGATTCACATCCTGCAGTGCCCGAAAGGTACCCCTGCTGAAGAGAGCACATGTGGAGGCGCGCCTCAAGTATGCCAATGATCATTTGAAAGATGAACCAAGTTATTGGGAGAAGGTTTTGTGGTCAGACGAGACCAAAATTGAACTTTTTGGCCTCAACTCCACCCGCCATGTGTGGAGGAAGAAAAATGCTGCCTATGACCCCAAGAACACTGTGCCCACCGTCAAGCATGGAGGTGGAAGCATAATGTTTTGGGGGTGTTTCTCTGCCAAGGGTACAGGGCTACTTCACCGCATCACTGGGAAGATGGATGGAGCCATGTACCGCACAATCCTGAGGGACAACCTCCTCCCCTCTGCCAGGGATCTGAAAATGGGCCGTGGTTGGGTCTTCCAACATGATAACGACCCTAAACATACAGCAAAGGCAACAAAGGATTGGCTCAAGAAAAATCACATTAAGGTCATGGAGTGGCCCAGCCAGTCGCCAGACCTCAATCCGATCGAAAATCTATGGAGGGAGCTGAAGGTCAGAGTTGCCAAGCGACAGCCCACCAACCTTCATGATTTAGAGAGGATCTGCAAAGAAGAGTGGGCCAAAATTCCCCCTGGTGTGTGTGCTAAACTTGTGGTTAACTACAACAAACGTCTCACCGCTGTGCTTGCAAACAAAGGCTTTGCCACTAAGTATTGAGTGTGTTTGGCAAGAGGGATCAAATACTTATTTTCCTCATTGAAATACAAATTAATTAAAATATATTCTTTAAAATTATATTCTGGATTTTTGTCTTGATATTCTGTCTCTCCATGTTAGAATATATCTACCATTAAAAGTGCAGAAGGATAGTGTCTTTATTAGTGGGCAAACAAAGAAAATCAGCAAGGGATCAAATACTTCTTGGACTCACTGTATATATATATATATATATGTAATAATATTGTAATATTAATATATATATTAAAAAGTATTCCAGAAAGTACCTTTTATAAGAAACGGCGAAGGTGTTTTAATTTATTCATTTCAGGTCATTTTAAAGAATTTCTTTTGGTGTATTCATCATATAATCATCACATAATTCAAGAGAAATCAAGAATACATGCTTTCCAATAAGATACATGTTTTTGTGATAGGGTTGACTGATAGGTAATTTAGCTGATAGAATTTGCAGATATTAAAGGTTCAGCTGATTTATTGGCATGAGCAGAATTTGCACCGACAGTGTCAGAATATTGTCATATTTTTCAGTGTAACACATTAAACACAGAACATACTCTTTTCTAGATTCATTGTAAATATGTAGTCTAAAGCAGTGTTCTCCAGACCCTTCTGATTTTTCCACTTTGTGAGGAATTTTCAGGATGGACTGTGTGGATTCTATTTTCCACTGGCCGGATAATGCACACGGCAGTCAGATAGATAATTCTCCTGATATGAAACTGAATATTGTCTCCAAATCATCATTATAGTGGAGAGAATGTATTACTGGAACAGCAGAGATGTCTTTACTATCTGATAGATCAGTGGTTAGGCTAGATGTTAGGAGTAGTTGAGCACTGGAGGGATTCTCTGCGAATTTGCTTAAAACACACTGGATATTATATGGAGGGAATATTAATGAACTAAAACATGAAATTCTGTCACTAACTAATGAGGCCAAAACAATGATCATTTAGCTATATTTCCCATTATAATAAGAACAATTATCTCTTTTATTAGTATTTTTTAAAACCTAGCACTACTAGTGTCAGAATACACTAAATGTCCAGAAGTGGCACCTATAGCTGACACAGATGTACAAAGTCCTAGTTGAGAACTATTGCCAATAGAATAGGACTCTCTGGAGCAAATGAACATGAACCTACTGGCATGGGTCAGGCATGGGTAGTAGAAAATATAGAGAAACAGTTACTCCAAACTGTTTTAATGTCTTAGTTCATTAATATTCTCTCCATATAATATCCAGTGTGTTTTATGCAAATTTGCAGGGCTCAACTACCCCTAGCAGCTAGCCTAACCACTAAATTATCAGAAAGCTGTTCCAGTAATACAGTCTCTCCAATATAATGATGATTATAAATAATATTGATAAGAAATTGTATGTATGTTTATGTAAGTTATAAAAAGGAATAATGCAACAATTAATGCTATAATATAATATAATATAATAAAATATACTATTATATTATATTATATTATATTATATTATATTATATTATATTATAATAATTGTACCATATTGCCCTGCTTTATTAATGCCAGTTTAAAGTTTTTACCTTTTTGAAGTTGTTATTATGAGTGGATTATTGTATATTTAATCATTTTCACTGTATAAGTTTAGTATACAGTTTATGCACCACATATATCAGAACATATCTGACATGTTTAAAAACTGACTATTGTATTTATGAATCAGTAGTCAACACTATTTACTAATGTTTAACTAAGCTACCAAAGACTGGGATCACTTTCATGGAAAATCATTTGGTCTCATCTGAATTTATAGCCCCTTAAAATCAATATCTTTGACGAACATTTCCTGTTGATTGGGCCTACAGTGTGTGTGTGTGTGTGTGTGCTGACATGAGAGGACGTCTGTATTTATTGTAGGGAGAATGGGAGAGAAATGGTTCAGGCTGGTAAAGATGTTTCTAGGTCAGTTGGGTCTTTTGCTCAGTTTGATTGTGTTTCCATGTGCTCGCATTTATTGTGCAAAATCTTTATGCCTAATTCGTGACAAGCGTGAGGGCGTGTGAAATGTGTAGCTCCTTTGCATTAGGATGCAGTAAGATGTGGTTTTTGTGATCCTCTTACGGGCTCTAATTGTGGCTCAGAGATTAAAGCCTGTATTAGTTTAATGGCTACATAAGCCATCATATATATCCTGTGCTGGTTCTAACCATGGAGACATGAACACGGAGGTGTGCTTAGAGGGAATTACGTTTCGATGGCTAGGAAATTGAGTTCTGTACAGATTTGTGTTTACAAGATTGGGGAAAGAATGAGGTGTAAAATGGTATCCTTGTCACGAGGTTTAGAAAAAGGACGCTGATATTCTGTTGTTGCTGTTGTGGTAAAATGGTAAAACGGGAAAAAATACTGTAGTGAAGCTTTAATAAGGCCAAAACATAATTTCCTCCGATTTCAGATTTGAATTCACTGTGTTACCTTATAAAGTGGAGCTTGCTGAAAGCCGTCGGTGGCAATCAGGGCCGATGAATGAATGTGAACAGCTGACCTTGCTTTATGCCAGAACTTTCTCGGTATGTCTTTACTGTGAGCCTGTTTATATGTCAACCTTTTCGGTCATGACGTTTCGCATGACGTTAAGTGATTCTGTCTCAGGAAAATATTTGGATTTGTGAAAAAGCCTCCTAGAAATGTCCTTCTGGACTCTTTCCTATAACATTGCACCACAGAATATCATAAACAAATGGAGTTGACAGGCCCATCGTTGCTAATGAGCTAAAAAATGGTTGAATTGATTTGCGCATTTCAGCAGATAAAGGTTTATGATCTCACAGGAGTCAGCTCGGCACACTGAACTGCAGTGCACTGCCAGCTACTCCACACAGTTTACACAACTGCAGGTCATTTTATTCACAATAAAGTTCAAAATTCAGCTGCGTTTGTCTTTGTCACATCACGAGTCCCCGTCATTAGCAAAGGCATCAAGCTCTGCATGGATCCGGTCGGATCAGGAGAAGATCCAGATGTTTGTGGACACCCCTTTGAATGAATGCATTCAGCTACTTTAAGCTGCCTCCACTGCTGAGACAGACGTGCAAATGCACACACACAGCTTGTGTAATCCCTGTAGAGAGGTACCACCAGTAGAATAAAGCAGATCAATCTGGAGCACATAAACATGAACCTATTGGCACCAGGCCTAATGCCTAATGGGTGTGGGCTAGAGGGGTATAAAGTCCCCCAGCATTGAGCTGTGGAATTCTCTGGAATGATGGTTGGTGCTCCATCCAGTACTTTTGGGATGAGTTGGGGAGCTGAGGATGAGGTGGAGGGGTGATCATCCAACATCCTGATCTCACTAATGCTCTTATCACTGAATGCAATCAGATCCTCACAGCAATTCTCCAAAATCTAGTAGAAAGCCTTCTTCCTGGGACAGTAGAGACAGTTACTCCAACAAATGCAGGATACACTCTTTTCATTACCCTTGATTCTGGAAGAAACCAGAAATGAGCAGGTGTCCCAATACTTTTGTTCAAATAGTGTATATGAAAATAAACAAGATATAAAGACAATTATAGTGAAGAAATTCTAGTCAAAGAAATTCTAATATTCTGATAAAGAAATGGATACAAATAAGACCAGTGTGCAGAAGTGTGTGTGTGTGTTTGTGTGTGTGTTTTCAATACTATGCATGTGTATTGCAATTACGAATCTTGTTTCACATACGTACGTGCCAAAGCTCATACTTATACGTTTAGAAAATTAGCATTACAAAGACTATACTGTGCAACATATACAGTACAAAAGTGTGCACAGGGTTGAGGCACCTGTGAAAATTAGAATGAAAAGCCCCTCATCTGGGCATTAAGTGTTGATTTACTCTGTAAACATTTTTATTACAATTAATACTAATACCATTCTTACAGAAAGTGGTGGTGGTTCTCCATCACTGTGTTCATCATTAGAACATCTCCAAAGTTCTCCTCTCTCATGGAGTCTAGTACTATTTAGAGTTCTCCTCAGATCAACACCTGGTTTGGTGGTAAATCAGGGATTAATGATTTCAAACTAAGAAAGTCTTACAGTAAAAATGTTCTTATTGCTGAGAGAAATGTTTTGAAATAGTAGAATTAGGTGCCTCAAACTTTCTGTACAAAATTTCTGTACAGTCCTTATAGCCAAGTCTGTTCGCTTGGCGGGCAGTTATTTTCAGTCACATAAGACCAGGCTTCTGTCTGTCTAAATGGGGAAAGACCAAAATACTCAAAACTTAAGGTCAAATGACTTATTAAAAAGCATATTATATATATATAAAAAAAACTCATCAATAGTTTGTAGCGTTCGGCTTAATATTGCACAAAAAACACAATCTGGCTAACGCACTTTCTCAGATCTCCACATCGAGGGGGGCTTTCCCCCATAGCACACTGACCTTCCTCTGCCTGCGGCTTAACCAGCAAACTGATTGGCTCTCTTTGCTAAAGTGGGGGACTTTATTCGCAGACAGACGCCATGTGCATATTTTAACAAGTGGCCGGTCTCCTCATTTATACTGTCTGTGCTCACTTTCAAATTTGAGGCCTTGACCTCTTGGTTAACACATCACCTTCACCACTTGCTGCCTAATGTATCCACCCCTTCACAGGTGCTATTGGAACCAGTGTATCCTAATAGTGCTCCTATAGTACGCTCTGATATCACTGATATAGGGTCTAATTTGTTGAAGGAGACAGCTGGACATGTTGTTGAAAGGCTTGAACGTGTTCCTCCATGTGAGCTGCTTTTATAACTCTGATGCAGATGCACTTTATTTTTATGAGGACATAATGATCAGAGATGCGAGCCGTATTTTCACTTCATTCTGCAGACGTTCTGTTTAGGTGATTGTCTGAGTTGTTTTGAAACCTAAGACCACTGTTTGACAGAATATGCCAAATTAAAAAAATTGACTTGGGCCTGAACTCTCCTCTGCTGTGAAATGACGGTAATGGGCCGGCCCTAAAATGGCCATTTTACTCCCGCTGAGTTTTAGCTGGCTGATGAGCTGATGCTTGAAGAGCTGCCCACACAACACTGTGTCCGAATGTGTCCGAATGTCTCGGTGAGCGATGCGTCCTTGCACTCCTTTCCTGCTAATTGAAGATGGCCGTTTGCAGATTCTTCAGCTGTGCTTCCTGGACGCCTGTCGGGTTAATTAGCCTCGCAATGAGATGGGGCTTTCGTGGCTGTGATGTTGCCATAATCCCCCCCTCCCCACACACACACACACACACACACACACACACACACACATCTCCACCCACCCCACACTTCCACTGCAGTACACAGACCCCTGTCATTTTAGCGATTAGTCTCAAACTGTGCTTCACAGCAACATGCCTGTCTTTGTCACACACTGAGATGAAGGGGTGTAGCGCACTGAGCTAATGATGGCTGTGTAATTCAGTGTAATAGGTATTGTCATGCTGCTGATGCTGCTCACTTGTGGTTAAAATCAGTCAGAGAGTGTTCAGGGACGTTATAGAGGACCATTGATGAGTAGCATGCGGTATTTGGTAACATTTGGCAAATAGCAATGTGCTTACTTAAGCTTAATTAGACCTTATATCCTCCAACTGAGTGGGTATGTGATTAAGTAATTGCTTAATAACTGCTGTTTAACTTTGGGTTTAGCTGCTCTTGAGAATGCTGCGAATGCTCTTATCTGAATGCAGGAGGATATAAAAGATGAAGCAGAGAAGCAGCCGGTTTGGAGACACGTTATGTGGCCGGGTGTGTTATTTTTGCACACACACAGCCCACCGATATGTCAAGCATGTGATGACATTTCCAGGAAATATTTATAATAGGGGATATCTATCTGTGGATAATGGCTCAGTACTCAGGCTGTGACTATGGGCTGTATTAGTAATATAGAAATCTGATATATTGGTGGTTTAGAGGGCCCATGTAATATAAAATTCCAGATTTCATCATTTTTTTGATGTAGTATGTGATATGAGTTTTAAACATACCATTCACCCCACATGATACATTCTGACATAATAAGTCCCCACCCATTCACACTTCTGTAAAGTTCTTACATGTGTCTATGGCTGATTCTCAATCTGTGCTCGTGTTCCTGTGTTCTTGTAAAACGTCTTCAGTTGCAGCCCAGGTACTGCTCCATTTAGAAGTTCACATCTAGCCCAGTACAGTCCGAACGCCCGGATGTGTTCTTAATCCGCCCGTGTTGTCGAGGATGCACCAAGACATGACTTGTGTGGACTTGGCACAGCCAAGTCAGTTCTTCCAAGTACACCAGGCCAAACTTGACGTACTTGGTGAATTATGAATCTCCCCCATCCCACAGTCTGGATGCCTTTTGAGTGAGGCAGGATGCAAGGCAGTGGGGTTGGGGGGTATCCACCTTGGTTCACACTGTCATACCTGTATAGTATTGCTGTAGTGTGTGGTATTACCAAGGCCAGGGGGTAGTGTAGGCATCCTGTGGTGATGGTTCTGAGGCACACTTGCTAAGATAGCCTTGTCTAGCTAGCTTGGCTTCAGATCAGACAGCCCAGAGCAGCTGCTGTTGACTGGCTAACTAACGTGAGCATTGCCGGCCCGCTAGGCTTAGACGAGTTAGCTAGCTAGCAGGCCAAACACCACAGTACAGGCCGAGTAACACAGTACAGCTAACTGAGGCTCAAATCACACATGTTTAGAGGATAAATCCTCATGCCCGAGAGCACAAAGTGTTTTCTACTGTTTTCAGGCACATTCAGTAGACTATCCATACATCCGAGTTTGCTTGCTGTCCCGTTAATTCGAAATCAGCATGCCGCTACACTCACAGTTACGGTGGGCTTGATTTTTTCTCACCTGTTTCAGTGGGCTCCCACAGCGGCCCCACCCTGTACCACCCCAACCCAACTAGGCAGGCAGTCAGACAACAGAGGATATTGACTTACATCTGTCTTTAAGGCACAGTAACCATTCATTTTAGGGGATAAAGAGAAGTTGGAAAAATTTGAAGAGGTATAAGAAGAAAAAGGAAATTCCTGTGATTTATTTTTAACTTGGGAAGATAAAATTCAAGGCAAATGTAGAAAATGTGTATTTTATTAAATATTGATAACTTTAAAACAAGGCCAAAGAATACAATAATTAAATATAAATTAACCGAACAGTAATAATGTCCTGAACGACTGATTAACAAGCCATGTAGAACCTTTTTCAGATTCCAGAAATACTTAGTTAAAAAAAAAAATGCTAGGGTCACTATAGCTTTTTAAATGGGAGCTAAATTTGATTAATGTCTGGTCTGAAAATTGTGTAATCAAGTTTAATGGCTTAATCATGCCATTCTTATTATTCTCATTCCTATTAAGACCTTTATATTATTATTATATTATTATTTTATTTATTATTTTATATTATATTATATTAAGGTTTTTTTTTATGTAGACAGGCCTGGCCAGACAGCAACCTCTTCGTGTGGATTGGGATGAAATCAGAAGCGTGTTGTAAATAAAGCCGAGTTTCCAGATGGCCCACATGGGGGCTCCATCCTCCCTCCTCTCTGCATCACTACACTACAGACATCTCGCATCTGCCACCACCACCACCACCTATGCCTGCCTGGCTGCTGGGAAAAGGAAAACACACTGTTCTCAGATATATTTCCTCATTCAGAGCAAGAGGGAAGAAGGGAAGTCAGGGATGAAGAAACATACACATGCCACACACACCTAAAAATAAAGGTGCTAAAAAAGACCCCTGTAGCCGTGTTTGTAAAATAGATGTATGAGTGTGAAGAAGCTTTCACAGGCTTAAAGGTTGTTTATTTGCCTATTTTGAAAGGTTGATCTCACTCACACTTCTCTATTGCAGACGTGTTTTTATGGAACCAAAAGTCGTTCTTCTATGCTGTTTTGTAGCACCTTTATTTTTTTAAGAGTGTACAGTCTCTTTGGGTGTGTACTGTACATGTGTATGACGAACTGAGTCAGTGTCAGATAAACCATTGTTCAACTTCCTAACATCTGCTTTGTAGAAGATCACAGTAGAGCTGCACAATGTTGGGGAAAAAACAGACATTACAATATATATTATTTCTGCAAAATTTATTGTGAAATTAGAAAATACCAGAATTTCACCAGGCGTCACAATGCCACTGTTCAAACATGTGATGATAGTAATAATGTCCTCTGTTTATCCAAGGTTGGAGTAAAATGAATGACTGGGCAGATCTGTTATGGAGAAATGAGAACAGTGTGAATTTTCCTGTTGTATCAAACTTGACATCTATTTATTTGCCATCAATTTTATGGTATTTAGCAGACGCTCTCATCCAGAGTGACTTATAAGGTTAGTATTATTAAGGTAGTATTAGCGGGCCAAGGTAGGCTTGCCCAAGCGCAGTGTTGTTCACTCACCCAGACCGGGAATCGAACCCCAGTCTCCCACATAGCTCACTGGCATGCGCACACTGCTGCATACACACATTGTGATGATGATGCTGAAACCATATAATGTGTTGCCCCTAATTACAAGTCACACTGGTTATCAGCTTTTTCAGCTTTTTAGAAAAGTAAAATTATGATTTATAGAGTTTCCTACAGTTCTGAACACTTAGTAACATAATTAGGGATGTGCTGATCACACAGTATCAGTATCAATCCAAAAGTGGCCACTACCATACCACTATCACGTGAATGCTGGTATTCTAGGCTTCAGTATTGTCACACTCCCGGTTTGCCTCCTGTCTCACTTGATGCACAGGACTACAGTTCCCATGATGCTTCACGGACTTCCGCAACAGTCACAAGCCCTCAGTCGACCAATCAGGACCTGTTTACCTGTTTACTGTTCTTTTGTATTTAAAACATCTGAGTTTGTTTTAGCATTTGTGAAGTATTGCTGGCGTTTATCGTAAGCATGCAGAGCGTTATTTCCTTGCTTCTACTACCGTGTATCCGACCTGTTTACTGTCTAACGTTTTCTTCTTTTTGACTTGCCCTCTTGCTTAGATGTTTGAACTAGTTTGCATATGGCTTGACCCCCTTTGACTACACTCTTGTTTAACCCAGGTATCTGACTGCCCTGCTGGTTTTGCTGGACTGTATCATTGCCTGTGTCTGTGGATTATCCGCCGTTCATGAAAGTTTCCTTTATTTACATCTGCGAGCGTCTGGTTCGTCAAGCCTCAGACATCAGACAGATCCACATATTATAACATGCAGCAATACTGACCGTATCTAACCATACCTTCATAGTCCTTACAAACAAAACATGGTCAAATTTGTACAAATATCTAATTGCAGTTAATATTTCCATCTCAAATTCAGACATATTTAAGAAGCCTAGATTAAGTAGTCAGTGGAATTTTTAGGCAAATTAACTTTTCTTAAAATATCAAAAAAATCACGCAAAAGTGGTGTGGGAGAGGGAACATTTCGGTATCGGATTGCTGTCTGTATTGGCAGATACTTAAAGTTGTGGTATCAGTATGAGACATTAAAAAGTGGTATCGTGCCACCCCTCTAAAACCCCCCCCCCAAAAACAATGCAATTGTATATGATTCAAAATCCAAAAAAGAGAGGGACTGCTGGGTAAGCTTCCCATCATTCCACCATTAGTATATTCAGTGTGCTTTCAGTTAATTAGCTCTTCTTATTCAGCCGTTTTTCTCTTTACACACAAGTTATTATGCTGCTTTCTCTTCCCCTCGAGCTAAATGTGAGATTTGAGTGCATTAGACATGTTTTTGCCATCCTAACTGTGATTGTGTTTGTGCTCCAGTTTGCAGTTCAGCCTGTGCTGCTGTAATAAATGTGAACAGTTGGTTATTGGCAGCCTTAGGAGTCTTTGGCAAACTAGCACACAACCATCAAAACCCTTATGAAAGAGCTGTTTTCCTCATTTCAAAGCTGAATACTCATTTGAATGTGGTTGTTGTTGTTCTCAATAGGATTATACATCTGAATGAGGTTTACTTTTTCACATTTAAAGAGACGTTATTGGTGCTCTCTGCTGGTGTGATAAATCTGTAGTACCTTAAGATTGATTCCACAGTTGCGGTACCATTTAACCAGGGCTAAAACAAACGTAACTTCATTTTCAAAGCCATTTTTCACAATTTATAAGAAAACATGCATTTAACAATAAAAAAAATTAAAACCACCTCATTTTGACATAACAGGGTTTAATATGGTAAGTTTCCACACTCAAGCCATGAGGTGGTTAACCCTTTGAACCCCAGACTTGGGCAGTGGTGGCTCAGTGGTCAGAGCTCCGGGCTATTGATGACAGGGTTGTGGGTTTGATACCTGGGCTCGGCAAGCTGCCACTGTTGGGCTCTTGAGCAAAGCTCTTCACCCTCTCTGCTCCCCGGATGCTGAAGTTGGCTGCCCACCATGCAGATACATGCACCTTTACTTATTATTCAGTCCTGAATAACTGTTGTAAATATTTGGTAACAGGTAAGTTTGGCAAGTGATGAAATGTGGCCTACAGGGTTTTGAGGGTTACAGACATTCTAATTGACTTAATTTTACTAATGTAAATGAATTCAGTTGTATGGAGACGACACAGAAGAGTTCTACTCAGAAACTGTGAGCTGTTAACCAGTTAGCAACATGCCATGCTAAGCTTAGATTAATTAAGCTGCGTCCCAGCTGAGTACTACACACCAATACTATAAGGTGTAGATTATATACCAACCTTAATAGCACACGTTTGGCAGGTTAGTATGCAAAATATTAACATACTAACCTACTAACAGAAGGTGATGAAATGATGTTATGGCAACATACATTACTGCAAGCTGTGCTTCAATCGTTATCCATCATACATAACTTTTTTGCCCAGACTAGCTAGCATTAACCAAACACAGGCACAGTGCACCTCAGGGTCTCGATCATGGTGATACCCTTGCAGGTTTGTTCAGCTGGGATTGATGCCCTGTGCTCTCCATTCGCAAACTCTTGCTCCAATCCCCTTCACATTCACCAATCTCTCCTCCTGTCTTGTCCACTATAGCACCTGCAGACCACGGTGCAGGCCCTGCAGGCCGAGCTGCGCATCCAGCGGGACCTGAACCAGCTGCTTCAACCACCCGGCGAGCCGCTGGCGTGTGAGCCGGGCGAGGAGCAGGAGCGGCAGGCACGGGAGCTGTTCCTGCTGCGCCGCACCCTGGAGGAGATGGAACTGCGGCTGGAGACCCAGCGGCAGACGCTGGTCGCCCGGGACGACTCTGTCAAGAAGCTGCTGGAGATGCTGCACAGCAAAGGTCCGTCAACCAAGGCCAGCGAGGAGGACCACGAGCTCACCTGCCGCCTGGCTGACGCAGAGATGCACGCGCATCACCTGGAGAACCTGCTGGAGCAGCGCGATAAGGAGATGGTGGCTTTGCGAGAAGTAAGCATTTGGGTTACCAACTTAACCAGAACAGCTTCCAGAGTCCTTTCTCAGGAAGGACTTAGCTAGTAGGATTCGAGATGACCCTTATTACAGGTATTACAACAGTAACTGCAGTTATACTGCAGTGCATTGCAGTTTAATGCAGTTTCAATGAAGTATGTTATAGACTAAATGAAGTTGTTTATAGTTTGTAGACTGTAAGTGAGTGAGTGAGTGATCAGAACTGCATAATTTATCCAGAACTGTAGTTTTTTTCTAACCAGGGTCCTATTCGATTGGTAAATGGTGTAATCATATCCCATATACATGTAATACCATATACCATGTAGTATTGCAGTTCTGTTAAAAATGCAGTTTCAGTATTGTTTAAATTGTAGTTGTATTTTTAGTTCCTTGTACTAGTAGTTTACCAGTTACTAGTACTTGTAGTTCACCTGCAGTCATTGCAGTATCTGTTATAAAAAAATGCAGCTTTTACTGCATGTTTATGCATTTGTGTTTGACCTTAAAAGAAACTGCAGGTTTATTTGTGAAATATGCACAAAATAATATTTGTAATATTACATTTTCAAATTATTAGATACTGGAATATAAAAATACAGATACGCACTATCACAAGCTTATTATTCATAATACATTTTCCATTTTCGGTTTATTAAAGAATTGAGCATAGAAATACAGTGTTTGAAACTAAAGCAGTGCTTCATAGTGTCTCAATTTAATGTTGTAGCCACAGGTTCCTATGATAGCCCCAAGCTAACATGCTAGCCACAAGCTCACGTGGTCTCACAATGCAGTTAGAATAGAAGAATCTGTCGCTACTGATGTGTTTAGTCTGTGATCACATGTATTGTGATAAATATTGTGTATCGTAAAAACGTCTGATATAATATTTTTACCAAATCGCCCAGCCCTGAATACAGTTTCTGTTTTCAGAAACTATCGTTATAGAAATGCTGTTTTTAATCTTAAAGCAGTGTTTTCCAGTTTCAACCTAAGATGTTAGCCCTAAGCTAACACACTACCATCCAGCTCACATGGTTTCTGTTTATTACAGATTAATAACTTTAATGTTATTAAAAACTAAAGTAGCGCTTCATCTTCATAGTGTCAACGTTTTGAGCTAGAACCTATTATTTGTAGCTAAAACTCATGGGTTACTATCATCAGGCTCACATGGTATCCACATGGTATTTACAACACCGTTACCATTTTCTGTTTATTACAGAACTGAATGTTATTCAAAGTTTACATTGTATTAAAAAAAGGAACTAAAGCAGTTTCTAACCCACAGCATGTCCTGGACCTACAGGTCTAAACCTGCTCCTGACTCTCAAGATGTGTTCATGCATGCTTATCATATAACACACATGACCCCTGTTATCCTGTGATAGTTGCTGTAAAACAAACAAAAGTAAATGCACACTACAAACAGATTGCAGGGGATTGTTTGCTCTTACGCTGCTTCGCGCTGTTCATGACTCTAGCTGAGCAATAGAACGTTGAGCCAAATCCGAAGCACAGGCACAGTTCCCCCTGAAGGTTTGATGACACATCTGAAAGCTCTATTTCTGGCTGTGGTGTGAACAAAGTGCCAAGCATGTGCCTTTTTATTCCAGGAGCTGCATCGCCGCCTTGAAGGGACACCAGAGTCTACAAAAACCAAAGCTCTGCAAACCGTCATAGAGATGAAGGTACACACAGCCTGCCAGGAGCATATGCCTATCGTAACTTTCTGCAGCGTTAACTAAGAATTAATCATTTAGTGAAAGAACTGTTAAAGGTATTTAACGGGTATTAAATAAATGGTTGGGTTGTTCTGATTGTTTGTAAACAACCCTGATATTATAAAAATGAAATTTGGGTGAAATTGAATGATTTTGGTTATATTGTATTTATAAAGGTTTAGATATAGACAGGGTTGGGTGGTATCAAAAGTTATGTAATTATGTTATGTCATCAAGGTGCAAATTGCAATTACAGTTAAATTAATTACAAATACATTACATTTAATGAAATTAAATTAGAGATACAAATATATTTAAATTAAATTCCTTTTAAATAACTAATTAAATTAGAGTTAAAGAAATATACAATATGTAATATTGTAATATGTAAAAATATAGATAAACAAACTGCAGATCAATTAAATTATAGTTAAATAAAAAGACCAGATCAGAAAACTAAAATAAAAATAATTACTAGCAGGATTACATCCAAATATCTGTGGACACCCCTTCTAATGAATGCATTCAGCTACGTTGAGTTGCACCCACTGCTGACACAGATGTGCTGACACAGCTTGTGTAGTCCCTGTAGATAAGGACTGCCAATAGAATAGGACTCTCTGGAGCAGAAAAACATGAGCCTATTGGCATCATGCCTAATGCCAGGTATGGGCTAGAGGGCTAAAACACCCCCCAGCTTTGAGCTGTGGAGCAGTGGAACTGTGTTCTCTGGAATGATGGGTGGTGCATCATCCAATATGTTTTTGGATGAGTTGAGGGGAGTTGGGATTAGAGGTGAGGTGGTGATCATCCAACATCCTGACCTCACTCTTGTGGCTCTCTCTCTCTGCAACAATTCAAAAACATTCCCAAACCTAGTAGAAAGTCTTCTTCCCTGGACAGTAGAGACAGTTACTCCAACAACAGCAGGAGAAACTCTTTGTTATTATTCTTGATTGCAGAAGAAACAATGAATGAGCAGGTGTCCCAATACTTTTGCTTATATAGTGTACAGTTAAACTCTTTAGTTTACCATCTTTAATGATAATTATGTCCCTCTCATTAATGATATAGATTTGAGTTTTTAACTTCTTTAATTTCCTATTATTCTGAAGAAGAAGTGACAGTTTGAACTGAACATGCATGAACAGTACAAGGCAAGTAATTTAAAAGTAATGGAAATAATTTAGACTGTAATGTAACAGGTAACCAGTAATGTACCAAAGTGTGTTTTTAAAGTAACCCTCTGAACCCCTGGATTACATAGATAGCGATTAGTTACAGTCACAGTAATGTCCGTCCTCCAAGAGTGAACATCCACTGACTCTTCTGTTTGTATCTATAGGACTCCCAGATCGGCTCTCTGGAGCGGGGTCTGAGGGAGCTGGAGGATCAGGTCATGATGCTGCGTTCCAGTAGCATGCTCAGCTGCGAGGAGCGACAAGAGGAGGTCAAACAAATGGAAGTCTACCGCAACCACACCAAGTTCATGAAGAACAAGGTAATGTGTAGCTCCTG
Source organism: Salminus brasiliensis (assembly GCF_030463535.1). NCBI lineage: Eukaryota > Metazoa > Chordata > Actinopteri > Characiformes > Bryconidae > Salminus > Salminus brasiliensis. The sequence continues at coordinate 7,440,708 of NC_132896.1, read as the reverse complement.
TCTGAAATCTTTAGAAATCTAGCAGCCCTGTATGGAACACAGCAGTGGTGGATATGCTTTTACACTCATTTTCTCCGATTCAGATGGACCAGGTGAAGCAGGACCTGTCCAGGAAGGACACCCAGCTTCTCGGCCTGCAGACCAAACTGGAGACCCTGACCAACCAGTTCTCTGATAGCAAACAGCACATTGAGGTGCTGAAAGAGTCCCTGACTGCCAAAGAGCAGCGTGCTGCCATCCTACAGACAGAGGTAGGAACCTGCTCCAGTGCATGGTTTGCATCTAGTGCCGAGGCTTTAAAAGGCTTTAGACAGCCGAGAAAGCTTTTGTTTGCTCGAGAGAAAAAACAAAATGCAAATGGTTTGTTTACTTATTTTCAATCCTGTCCTTATGGAAGCCCAGTAATACTGCGGAAACCATCCCAAGCAACTGTCTTGGTTGATCAGTGCTTCATTAATTAAATCAGGGGAGCTGCTGCTGGTGCTATTTAACAAATTTATGTGGTGGCTGGAGGTTTCAATGAGAAACCTGCACCCAAACCTTTTTTCGAGCCTTTTTTGCAACATCTACTACTTTTTTTAATTATTAGAAAATATGTATTACTTTTAACTGCATTGATATTTGGATTTGGCTTTCCCCAATTTCCCCAGTTCCCACCCACTTGCTAGGGCTGCATCCCAAAATGCTACCAGTGCTGAGAGGGTGAAAGCTAGGATGTGCTTCCTCCGTGTCACATATAGCTCCATAGCATCTTAAATGTCCCTATGTCACACCAGCAATCTGTAAATGTCACTAATGCAACATCATTGATCAGCGGAGCATGCTTGGATGAGAACACTAACAGCAGTTCTGTTACGTCAGTTAAGCTGAGTGACGGGGAAAGGGAGGGCCATCAGGATGCTCTCCTGGCCATTGATGGCTGGGGCATCATCAGCAATTGAAGCTGTGATCTCCTGATGACAGGGTCAGCAGTTAAATGGTTGTGCCACTGGCGAGTATCATGATGCATCCGTCTGCATTAATTTAGGAATGTTATCATTTATTATTAGAATGTTAAATCAACCCTGCACTGGACATTCCTGCCTTGCGTCCAGTGATTCTGGGTAGGTTCTGGACCCACTGCGACAAAAAGAAGCAGAGGTCATTTAAAGCCTTTGTCCCCAAATGAGCAGATTATTTTTAAATGTAAAGAAGCTTGATATATATATTGTTACTCCACTATAATTAGTATGAATAGCTGTAATATATAGATATAAATATGTAAAGTAGGTTATCAAGGCACATTTAGTTATTTACTCTTTATTTATTATTTTTAAAACTCTATGTGACATAATAAATAAAACAATAATTTGTCACATAAAGTTGCCACATGTATATTAAAATCAAATTCTGTTGAAATTTTAAGATTTTATCATCATTTTTGTTCATTTTTGTTAATTGGAATAATGTGAGCTCATAAATTAAAACCCTTTACACTTACTCAGGTATTTTGACGGGTCTTTGTCAGCTCTTCTTCAGTCTTATGAATAATGTCCTCCCTCAGGTGGATGCGCTGAGGTTGCGTCTCGAGGAGAAGGAGACGCTGCTGAATAAGAAGAGCAAGCAGATCCAAGACATGTCAGAAGAGAAAAGCACACTCAATGGAGAGATCCATGACCTCAAGGACATGCTGGACGTCAAAGAGCGCAAAATCAACGTGCTACAGAAAAAGGTTTGACATGATTTAGTATGTGAATGAGGAATGTGTAATGGCTCATTCTGCTACTTAGCACTGTGTGTGAGGATTGTGTATGTGATGTTCCAGATTGAGAACCTCCAGGAACAGCTGAGAGACAAAGAGAAGCAGATGGGCAGCCTGAGGGAACGAGTGAAATCTCTGCAGACCGACACCTCTAACACAGACACAGTTCTTACGACCCTGGAGGACTCACTAGCTGAGAAGGTGAGATCCGCAAGCAGAGAGTGCACCTGAAAAAAGCTGAATTCACAAATAAGGGGTGTCTACAAATTGTGGATGATCTGCCAGACCCTTGTAACCCCCCACCCCTCCAGTTCATGAGAGTCACAAATAAAACCGTTCAGACTTCATAATAGTCTTTCTGCTGTGTGTTACAGGAGCGCATCATTGAACGTCTGAAAGAGCAGCGTGACCGTGAGGAGAGGGAGAAGGCAGAGGAGCTGGACAGCAGCAAGAAGGAGCTGAAGGAGCTCAAGGAAAAAGTGAGCTTACTGCAGGGAGACCTCTCAGAGCGAGAGGTGAGAATTACGTGCCATAGAGACAGTTTATACAGACACAGAATAAGCCTATAGACTAAGGCTAGTCCTGGACTTTCAGATGTTTGGGCACCCCTGGCCAATTTACATGTGCAGAGGTTTGAACAAAGTTGGATAGTGTTGGAACTTAATTGACTCTTTAGTACTGGTTAGTCAGGATTAAAAAATTTAGACTGACACCTAAACCTTGTTCTAATACTTAACAACCACTGACTCGTATAAGCACCTGTCTGAGGTTTGGGAAAATTAAGCTAATTGATCCCTACAAAGCAGAGAAGGGCTATAAAAAAGACTTCCAGCGCTTCCAGCTCCCAATTTCCACTGTCTGAAATGTCATTAAGACATGGCAGTTAAGAGAAACTGTGGATTTCTAGGCCAGATCAGGATAACTAAGATAACTCACAGATAGAATCACTCATCTTTTGGCCATCAAGGCAAAGCAACCCCCCCACATAACAGCAAAGACGTGCAGGAAGGTTTAGCTGACACAGGAGCGGTGGTGCACTGTTCTACTGTGCAGCATTTCGTTGCACAAGCAGGAAATCCGCATAAAAGAGTCAAGGAAAAACTACCTACGACCTCATCATCATGTGTTTATCTTACATTTATGCTCTTGATAAGACACATTCCTCGTAAGTGTAACATATTAGGTGATTCTGATTCTGATCACAGAAGTCTGGAAAGCTCCAGAGAAGTGTTTTGGACTGATGAAGGTTCAGTTGCCGAACTCTCTGGCCACAATTATAAAAAAGGAGCACAAAGGGAGTACTTAACTTTGTGCACAGGCACACTCTTCTATACAGTACTGGAAAATGGTTCTTTTAGTCATCAGTAATTTCTAATTTTACCCAGTTTTCTACCCACTTTGGAGGGCCAGTTACCCAGACCCCATTCATGTGAACACCCCCATCACTAGCAATGCCCCCAACACTAGGAAGGTAAAGACTAGCACATGTCTCCTCCAACACATGTGAAGCCAGCTAACAGACGCCTGTGCTGACTAACATCACACTAGGAGTGATGTGGGGAGGAAGTGCCATCAACCCACCACAGCACAGTGTTCCAACTGTGCTCTCTTGGACTCCAGCTGCTGATGGCAAGCAGAATGACCCAGCTTTTGGAGCCTCAGGAAAAGGGTTCTTTGCCTGGTAACAATAGTGTAGATGGTAGAAAAGGAAGCTGAAGCCAAATCATGTCAAATTAAATGTATTTTTATTTTCATGTAAAAAAATCCTTTGCCTAAACTAAAATATCTATAAACTTTCTCAAAATAAAGCAGAGAAAATCTGCCTAAATGTGAAAAACCCAAAATGTGATGCCTTCATTTGTGATATTAGCAGCATAGCACTCAGTGACAGTGTAAGGAATGCAGTCATGCTATTATAAAAACCATTGCTTCAGTCACTGCATGGGCCTGCCAAACCTTGTCCAAACAGATTACCCACGATGGGCCGACATAAAGTGCTGTGGCTCTTGAATGTGCACTTAGTGGTAGTTTTGTGCTAAGGGTAATGGGTTCTTGGACACATAAGAACATAAAAGCTGGTGTTTTGGACAAGCCTTAACAGACTAAACCTAAAGGAGATTCCCCATTAGAACTTCTTTTTAGATTTTAGATTAGACTTGCATGAAAACCTGAAAGGACTTTGAATCTCAGTTCATGTTCTTCTGTGCTCTGAACGTTGACTGTTATTTCAGACTTCTCTGTTGGACCTCAAGGAGCATGCATCATCGCTAGCCTCATCTGGGCTAAAGAAAGACTCCAAACTGAAGACTCTGGAGATTGCCCTTGAGCAGAGGAGGGAAGAGTGCTCTAAGCTGGAGAGTCAGCTGAAGAGGGTGAGATAGAGAGAGAGAGAGAGAGAGAGAGAGAGAAAGAGTGACTGAACATCGTTAGTCACAGAGTAATCAGAAGACCACAAGCATATACACTATATGTCCAAATGTTTGTGGACACCTCTTCTAAGGAATTTTAAGTTGCACCCATTGCTCACACAGATGTACAAATTCATACACACACTCTAAAGCTGACAAACATGACACTGTTGGCACCATGCCCAGTCTCTGGTGTGGGCTAGAGGGGCATAAAGTCCCCCCAGCATTGAGCCATGGAGCAGCAATCGCATCCTTGCAGCAATGCTCCAAAATGTAGGCAAAAGCCTTCCCTGGGCAGTAGAAACAGTTACTCCAACAAAAGCAGGATACACTCTTTTTTTAATACCATTGATTTCAGAAGACACAACAAATGAGGTGTCCCAATACTTTTGTCCATATAGTAAAGATACTGTTAGCGCCCACATCCTAAAGCATAGGGTTTAGTAACTATGGGAAACGACTCACAGTAATGAAGGTACACTCTTAAAATGAAAGGTGCTTCGAATGGTTCCACTTTTGGTTCTATGAGGAACCATGTTTGTAGTAGACATGTATAAAGAGTGTGAAGAACCTTCAGAAGAACCCCTTGGATCCTTGTAAACATACCGTTAATACCTGAATTAATCATTTAGGCCCAAAGTGCAGCGGTGGAAGCGCAGGCCAACTCCGAGCTCTCGGACCGCATCTCCTCGCTGGAGGCTGATGTGGCCAGGCACAGAGAGGAGTCTGGGAAGGCCCAGGCTGAAGTAGACCGCCTGCTGGACATCCTGCGCCAGATGGAGAATGAGAAGAACGATAAGGACAGGAAAATCAATGAGCTGGAGAGGTCAGCTGTCTTTGAGTCTGCTTTTATTCAGCTGGTGTTGACATTCCTGTTAAATGTCGCCGTCCAAACATTTTCATGCCTTCGTCTGCTTGAACCACGGTGTGAAAGCGTCATTACTGTCAGAAAGCCTTATCTGTCTTTTCTGTTGAATGGTGTTGCTGTTTTGTGAGTTTCGCTTGAACATAGGGCTGGGCGATATGGTCAAAATATTGTGTCATGATATTTAAAGAGATTTTCACGATACACGATATTGCTCAGGATAGAGGTGATCGCAGACGAAATGCATCTGAAGTGATAGATTTTTAAAAACTACCATCCAAACTCTCTCCCATATATTTAGTATAGTGATTTTTATTGAAATGTGCTGCACTTTCCAATCAATCCAGACTAATTACACTGTTTATAATGAAACATGCAGCTGATCTGTGTTATTTAAGCACTGATATCCTCAATATGCTTAAAAAAGTTTGTCCACAATTTACTTATTGTGTATCACAATAAGTAAATTGATCATCATGCGATAAAATATTGTCATATTGCCCAGCTCTACTTGAACATCACTTTTAAGTTCTTGCTCTCGCTGAGTGGCTGAATCTCTGCTTTTGTCTCCCTTCTCTTCACTTTTTCACCTGAAATTCTGCACCTAGTGTGGCTTCAAGGTTAGTAGACACCGTACATGTACATATTAACAGCCTACATTCATTGCTCAGAGCCCCAGTTCCATCTTTTAATCCTGTTTACCAATAGCATGCTTGTAAAAAGACCATGGGAAACTTGAACAATGGGAAACTTAACTGGAGTTCTTTGTTGCAGGCAGATTTTTGCAATTTAGGTCTAACGCTCCAACACGAGGAAATTATTATCTGAGTGATTAGTTTTTATGACATTTAAAAATCTGAAAAGTTCTGGTCCAGGTCAGCAGTGCTGTAATGTTGGAAACCCCGAACTGAGCTGCACATCCCAAAGGCTTTGCATCGTTGATGATTGCTATTATGCAGAGAGAGCATTCAAAGCATTCAGAGCTCTTCTCCATAGCGATGGTCGTCTGATCGACATTCTCTGAGGCTTTTGGAAAGTGCAGCAGTGGTGGGGAAAGCCTACCGGGCCCCCCAGTGCGTGGCCACGTAAGCCATTGCTCTGTGCCTTGCTGTTGCAGGCAGATGAAGGAGCAGGGGAAGAAGCCCTCCACAAAGCACAGAGAGCCGACTGGGAAGGGCCGAAACACCAGCGACGTCCCGCAACAGGTAAGAATGAGCAGCCCGGAGAACACAAGCAGCGACCATCAGGGCTGAATTCGAAATGGCTATGGAGAGAACAGATAAACAGGTGGACAGATAGAAAGAAAGAGACAGACAGATCTGTCAGCTGAACATTATTCATCCCCAAAGCACCCCCAAAAACACAAATAAATAATTATGCAAATAGGCATTTGGTATATTTGATAAAGAGATGCTTAATATACACACAGTAGGGGTGTAATGGTATAAAAAAAAGTCATGGTTCGCTTCCTACCACGGTTTAGACCTTACAGTGTGGTAAAAGGGGGGGGGGGACTATATAAAGGTTTTTCTCTACATTTAATTTGAATAGACAGTCGTGCAAGTTACAGTTCCATTTAGTGATGTATAGCGTGCACCCCCCTGAGTTAATACAGTCTGTAGTATATTAATTAAACAGTAAAGTGTAAACATAACATGTTCAACATGTAAATAATTGGATTAATGTGATATTTCAAACTACCTGTTTTACTTAGCATTACAGATGTCTTCAGTATTATAATTAGTCATTCAGCCTGTTTAGACTGAGAAAACTACCACCACGCTGAACCTGACCCGAGAAAGCAAATGAGAGAGCTGTCTGAAGAGATCAGAAAAAGCAATCATGGACAGCCATGTTAACGCTTAAGGCTGTAAGACCATCTCCGATCAGCTTGATGTTTCTGTGACTACAGCTGCAAATATTATTAAGAACTTTAAAGTCCATAGGGTTGTAGCCAACCTCCCCGGATGTGGCCGCAGGAGGAAAATCAACCCCAGATTGAACAGAAGGTTAGTGTGAATGGTAGATAAAGAGCCAAGGAAAACTTTCAAAGAGATGAAAGCCAAACTCTGAGGTCAAGGTACATCAGTGTTTGATCGTACATCTAGCGTTTTTTGAGCATCAGTGGAAAAAAGAGCCTGGAGGACTCCCCGTTTGACAGAAAAGCAGAAAAAGCCAGACTGAAATTTGCTAAAATGCATTAGACAAGCCATGGTGCTACTGGGAGAAAGTCCTTTGGACAGATGAGACAAGACTTGAGACAAGACTTATTAGCCCCCCTTCACTCTGTTCTTTATGGGCAGGACCACCACAGGTAGTATTTGGGTAATGGGTCATTCTTAGCACTGCAGTGACACTGACGTGGTCATGATGTGTTAGCAGTGTGTCTTTCACTGGTATGGGTGGATCAGACCCTGCAGAAATATCCAGCCAACAGCATCCTGTGAGTAGCATCATGTGACCCCTGATGTAGGACTAGAGGATGACCAGCACAAGCTGTGCAGCAAAAGATGAGCTTCTGTCTTTGACTTTACATCTACAGGGTGGACCAACTAGGTAGTGTGTCTAATGGAGTGGACAGTGAGTGGACACAGTGTAGGTTTAGTCACTCACTGTAGCACTGCTGTCTCTGATCCACTTGAACAAGCGCAAATCACACTACTAACACAGCACCACCACGCCAGTGTCAGTGCTGACAATGAACCACTACCCAAATAATAGCTACCTGCTCTGTGGTGGTCCTGTGGGGTCCTGACCATTGAAGGGTGAAAGGAGGCTTAGAAAGTATACAAAGAAACAGATGGACTAGAGTCTGGAATTACAGAACTACAGTGTGTTCCTCTAATGGTAAGTGGAGCTGATATAATTTCTGCAGGGCACAATGTTAATGAAATCTCAAGACATTCTGGAACGGAGCGTACTGCCCAGTCTTGGTTACAGGTCATAGATCACCCAACAGGATAATGGCCCAAAACGCACAGCTAAAAGCACCCTAGAATGGCTAAGAACAAAACACTGGACTATTCTGAAGTGGCCTTATATGAACCCTAATCTGAATCCTAAAATGGTACCAATAAATGTGTCTACATCTGTAACTGAATTGGTATCCGAATGTTTGATTAATTCATTATGATATTTGTTACATTTGTTATCATCTTCATGGTGGTGTCCTGCCAGTCTCAGGAGTCTCTGCGGCAGAAAGCGGAGCGGATCGAGGAGCTGGAGGAGGCGCTGAGAGAGAGTGTGCAGATGACGGCGGAGAGGGAGATGGTGCTGGCACAGGAGGAGGCAGCACGCACCCACCAGGAGAAACAAGTGAGTGCCAGTTGGGTGGGTATGAGAAATTGGGTAAATCTGGGAAATAGGAGTTAATGATTCACTTGAAGTAGTCAGGATAATGAGCCCTAACAGTAATCATGTTTAATAACAGTCCTGTAGTTTAAGAAGTTGTTGTCTTACAGCAGTGATGACCAGGTGAAGCTTACATTTTAACTGTTTATACTATATGTTTTACCTCAGAATATGACTTTATACTGTGCATCAACACCAACTGAAAAGGTTCAGGTTGCTAAATATTTACTCTAAAACCAGGCCTAATATTTACATAGACATCGACTTTACCATAGTGACTATACCATGGAAACTCTACAGTTACTACAGTACTATAGGGACAATACCAAAGTGACTGTACCATATAGTGATTATACCATACTGACTATACCATAGTGATTATACAATAGGGACCATACCATACTCACTAAACCATAGTAATTATACCACAGTGATTATACCATAGCAATCATGCCATAAGGACTATACCATAGTAATTATACACTATACATAGTAATTATATGCTCACTAATTATTATACCATAGTGATTATGCAACAGGAACCATACCATACTGACTATACCATAGTGATTATATCATAAGGACTATACCATTGTGATTATACCATGGGCCTCATACCATAAGGACTATACCATAGTAATTATACCATAGTGATCGTACCATAAGGACTATACCATAGTAATTATACTATAGTGATTATACCATGGGCCTCATACCATTAGGACTGTACCATAGTAATTATACCATAGTGATTATATCATAAGGACTATACCATTGTGATTATACCATGGGCCTCATACCATTAGGACTGTACCATAGTAATTATACCATAGTGATTATACCATAGGGATTATGCAACAGGAACCATACCATACTGACTATACCATAGTGATTATAGCATAGTGATTATATCATAAGGACTATACCATTGTGATTATACCATGGGCCTCATACCATAAGGACTATGCCATAATAATTATACCATAGTGATCATACCATAGGGACCATGTCATACTGACTATACCATACTTATTATACTGTATTAGCTGTAGTATTGAGGCAGTGCCATAGTGACTAATCTATTGTGTATGTACTACAGTGTCTACACCACAGTGACTGTAAAATCCTGATTATACTTAATTAAGTTGGCTGTACTATTATGACAATACCAAAGGTGTTGTACTATAGTATAATATCATACATAATCAACTATACTATTGGCATAGTGTCAGTAGCACAGCAACTTTACTGTAGCAAGCTGTTTGATTGTGCCACTTCCCTTAAACAGATGGAGGAGCTTCTTGGAGCAATGGAGAAAGTGAAGCAGGAGCTCGAGTCCATGAAGGCTAAGATGTCATCCACGCAACAGTCCCTGGCCGAGAAGGAGGCTCATCTGACCACGCTGAGGGCTGAGAGGAGGAGGCACCTGGAGGAGGTGCTAGAGATGAAGTAAGTGACACACGCCCCTGTGTTCTCTCCGGAGCGTGACGCATTGCTGTTGTTGTTTGTGAGAGGTGGTGTTAGCCCTCGAGGTTTCATACAAAACAGGGAGTTATGTGGTATTTGGTTGAGCCACTGCAAAATGAGTCAAGCTGCTCTGCGAAACCATTAAACATCAACAATAGTGAAACTGATGCAAAACAGTCCCGCTTGTAAAAGAGAAAGTAAGTGGGCCTCGGCTGAATTACCCTGATCGCATGTAGTCCTTCACCACTGCACGTGTCAACACATGACATAAAGCTGACAATTAAAAGCAGGCTGGATCGTAAACAGATACGGTTTACAAACAGCCAACTGAGACGGAGCCACATTCACTGTGCATTAGGTAAGGAATTTGTCTCTCATACAAACACAGCTGAGATCAAAACAAATGGCTCTTCATTCTTTTCTGCATATTCAAATAATTAGAAACTGGCATTCCAATCTAACATTGCACTGAAATGAAACAATCCATTGTGTTTCATTGTGTTCCTGTAGTTTATGTCTTGCTGTCTGTTAGCTTACATAGTTTCCCTGTCTTTTCATTTATGTATGAACTGGAAAAGTGATGCATTCAATTTACTTGATCCACAAGTTTTTAAAGAATTTCCACATAAATCAAATATATAACATCAGCATAAGAAAGTGAGCTGAAAGACAATATTCTGTTCTGATATTCAGTATTGTGCAGAATCCAGAAACCACCTATTTTATTTTCCTATTTCATTTTTTGAGAGATATTTTTGATGGGAGATTAGTTGCAATGACAAACTGATATAAGCAATGAAGAAAAACCTCTGAAGCTGGTGTTCAAAAAAAAAAAAAAAAAAGATATACATATATATATATATGTGTGTGTAAAAACACATACAGATAAAATGAGTCCCCTAACAACTGTGCACGATCTGGTAGACCACCAACACTGCCCCCATCAGATAAACAGCATTTTTCCCACACATCACTCCAGCGCTATGCTGTCCAGCACTGGCGTCGGCTTGCATTGGCGGTAGTTCTGAGAAAGAGGCGCTGGTTGGCTGTGCACATGTTGGAGGAGGTGTGTGTCAGTCTTCACCCTCCCGTTGTCGGGAGCATTGCATTTAATAGGGGGAGATTATGCATGGATTGGGTAATTGGCACTTTAAATGTACAAAAAGGCCACATGTGTTTCTGTTCATCCTTCCACTGTGAGAAGACAAATCAACACTCTCTGAGAGTCTGAGAGGATGTGGAGCTAATCAGAAAGCTCTTACTGAGCAAATCGAACAGAACAATGGACTGACCATCCCAGAGTCCAGAGTCCCAAATGTATTTGTGAATACTTGGATAGTGACGATAACTATGTTATTAACTTACCGTACAATATATAAACATATGACACATTTCTATACCTTTTATAAAAGAGATTATAAAAATAAAACATAACAAATGGAATTCAGTCCATATTCAAAACAAACACAGATCAAAATACATAAAACAACCATAACATCCTATTAACTGTCTTCACTCCCTAGCAACAGGTGAAGACGTGTTACTTAAGGCTTGTAGCTGTTTTCCCCAAAGACTGCATAATTCCAGCCAGAAGTTTAGAAGATAAAGTCCGAATGGACCTTGTTTCAAAACCACATTCTCCAGCTCCGGTGAGGGAACATTTTGGCTTTAAGCAGCATGAGTGAGGAGAGCTCATTAATGTGAACGAGTGAGTTTGCTAACCTTGTCTTATTTTATGTTTTAATAAAACATTTTAATTTAAACCCTTTTTATATTCCAATTCTAATATCTGAACAATAATCTAATAATTAAAAGTTTATTGCTCTGTAAAAAGGGTGTAATTGTATTCTGCCACTATATTACCATTATATCACTGGTATGAAATGTTCTTAAATGACAATAACATTTTTTATTGCAATTTTTTTCTGGGACAATAAATCATCAAAAAAAATAGCTATCGTGAGAGGCCTGGTGAGCACCAGAAAATAAACTAAACTTTGAAAGTAAGTGTCCTGAAAAGAACAGAATCTATTAGATTTAGATGTTGAGACTTCTGCATAATTGTATGTTAAATATATTTTCTTTTCCTAATGCTGAAAAATAAGAATAGGGATAAAGAAATTGCTTTTTTTTTTACCAGAAAGAAGGTAAATGTGACTTCTGCTGTTTACCCTAACATTTTATTGAAGTGGAAATTCTTGCCTAATTTGAATGAGGCAAATTCAATGCATTACATATTTGGTGTATAAAGTCACATGGGTTGCCACCTTGTGTGAAATGTCACTGGAGCAGCAATATGAAGCAATAAAAATTACGTACATGCATAGGTTTCGTGACCTAGAGGCCCGCTGTGTTCGAATGTTTTTAGGCAGAGATAATGAAGATGGAGAATGAGTCACCCCACACATGGCTCTCATCTTCTATTTCTGTATCCCCACTTCTGCTGTGCTCGTGGGAAACCATCAGCCTCCTGATATTTACAACATGGAACGTAAACATGGTATTAATTGACCATTATGGGCATCTCAAGTTTACAGTTTTGCGATACTGTTGAAAACAGGCCCATTCCGCTGAAACTGATCTCCCGCAGATTCGCCACAGTTACAGAACCGCTGTCAGTGAGGCAGTGGGGAAGAGTTCATACGGCAGGCTAATTATACTGAAGTGCCGTTCGACTTGCAGCCTTTTAAAGCGATAGTAATTCTGCCCTGTAGACAGGAGGCTCTGCTGGCTGCTATCAGTGAGAAGGATGCTAATATCGCCCTGCTGGAGCTGTCCTCCTCGAAAAAAAAGAAGACGCAAGAGGAAGTGGCGCAGCTGCGAAGGGAGAAGGACCGTCTGGTGCAGCAGCTCAAACAGCAGGTATGCACTGTGTCATAGGGCTCTGGCAGAGAGAGAGATTGTGTGTGTATGTGTATGTGTGTGTGTATGTGTATGTGTGTGTGTATGGCTATAGGAGGCAGGGCTTTCATACAGTTTTAGGTTGAGTGGTTTATTTGGCTCTAATCAGAGACCGTTCTGTTTGATGCTGAAGACTGAAAGTGATAATTGAACAGCTGAATTGTCGTGTTTTTAACATGTGTACTGTTGTCTTCACCTGGCCAATCAGTCAACTAGATGAGCATCGTTTTCTTAGAGCAGTCTAAATCTAACTGACTTTTTTCACTTGTAGTCGGTCAGAAAGGACATGTTTGGTGTCTGAAGTTTGCTTCTTTAGTTTTGTACTGGAGCAATGAGGCGAATGTAGCTAGCAAGCAATGAAAGCCTATTGCCACCATTTACCCTGAAACTGTTTGCATATCTAAAGCATCGCACACTAATTTAAAACCACATTATTGTAAACGTGAAAGAAGCATTATGTAGCATTTTACCCTAAAATTTCAGATTCAGAGGCATGTTGATGCTCCACTGACTGTGACAGGGAAAATGGCACCTCTGTCATTGCTACTGCACTATGAAACTGGTGGACCTACAGGAGACCTCTCTCCACAGCTGTGTAATGCTGCGTAACCCCAGTCATATTAGTCTCACATCCTGAAGTATCACTCAACCGCCTCAGTCCGCATGCTTCTTCACCTTCCTTTTGTGAGCAAATGCATGTATACAGCTGTAATGTATATTTACTGCAGCAAATGCCAATGCTTTAACATGTCAAACTTCTGAACAGAAAACAGGATATTTGAGTGGAAAATACATGTGAGACATTTTATCTTGAAGGACCTAAACTGGAGGAGGCAGATGAAAACCTGGTAGCACAGGAGGGACAAGAGAAGAAGGATGGGGTTGTGCACCAGGGGCAATATTCTTTGAGCCTGTAACGCCGCTGTCGTGCACATAACTTTTTTTTTTTTTTTACATGTGTTGTTATTTATATCGTGTCAAAATGACATGATGAATGGACCAATAGAAATGCTTAAAAATGGCATTGAACAAAATCTTTTTACACTGACTTCCATTAAGAGTTACTTCCCTGTAGAGAAGTATTGCCAAAAGAATAGGACTCTCTGGAGCAGAACATCATGAACCTATTGGTAGCAATGCCAGGTGGGGGCTAGAGGGTAGAGGGATGAGTTGATGAGTTGGGGATGAGGTGGGGTGGTGATCATCCAACATCCTGACCTCACTAATGCTCTTGTCACTAAATACCATAAAATCAAAGCCATGCTCCTCTAAAATCTTGTAGAAAGTCTTTCCTCCTGGACAATAGAGAAAGTTACTCCAGCGAAAGCAGGATCATCTATTTTTAATACCCTTGAGTTCGGAATAAAACAATGAACAATGAGCAGGTGTCCCATTACTTTTGTCCAGATATTGTACAAATGTTTGCGCAAGTGCTAATTGCTGGGGTATAAACCTCCGTTAGCTCCATCGCCAAACTTCAGACATCAACCATGTATTGGCTGATCAGCCATGTTCGATTTTTTGCTGAACTACCTCTTGAAAGTTGTGTTCTGGGCAGTGCAATACCAAGCTAGACGAGGCTACAGCATATTCTGTCCTAATGCAATTTGTCTGCTTCTATCCTCCTCTTTTTCTCCTCTCCTTTCTCCTCTCCTTCTATCCATTCTTTTCCTCCTTTCTCCACACCGTTTTTTTTCCCTCACATCTGCGCCTCCTCTTTTCACCTAGACACAGAACCGGATGAAGCTCATGGCGGATAATTACGATGATAGCCACTTGAAAACTCCACCTGACCAGACCAACCACAAACCTCCGAAATCTCCCGATCAGGTCACAGCCCGGCACATTTTCACCATTTTATCATGTGGTTATACCTTCTCACCACCATCAGCTTGTTTTCCTTTAAAATTTAATGTGGAATACACTGTAATATGGCTGGATATGAAACATTTGGTACAAAATAGAGTGTTTCACATTCATAGAAGCATACTCTCAGCAGCAAGCCTCTTCTAGGGCTCCAGAACGCTGATCAGAGATGGGGTCAGTTTCATTGTATCGCTGCTAGTCGCAGTATTCGTGCCGGAATCTGAACTGGAAACGGGTGTCCTGTTGGCAGGAGGATCCATTTCCAGTTCGGTTCTTTTGCCACTGTAAGGAAAATGGAACCGACCCCAACTCTACCGCAGACCCATCTCTCTATGAACCATGACTTCTCGGCCTTACGGGGTCCTACTTTTATTCATGTCAGTAGAAGTTGGCCCTAAGTACAGACCTAGGAGCTGTTTTCTCTTTATTTGGCCAGTAATGCGACGTCCCAGAGGTCGAAACTGAGCCTAGGTCTGCACTTCCTGGACACTTCTACCTGGATCTGTTCGCATACTAACCGGATCTTTTCTCCCATGCTGCACTTGGCTAAACCCCCGCCATCTTAACCAATAGGATGATGAGGAGGGCATTTGGGCATAGCCGATCAAGGCAGCCATTTTGTATTAGAAGGGTGAGCACTTGTTTGATGGATGTTAAAAACAAACCTCAGCTGCCCTTTTCCTCCCCATGCTACCACATCTCCCGCTGTGCCTGTGTGGGATTTCGGGGTTACGTCATAGCACCGCTAATCGCCCCCCAAGAGGGCTACTGGGCTTGAAGGAAAACGGCAATTCTTACCGGTTTGCCATTGGATAACATTGCATAACAAAACCTGTGTTCAGTCCAGAATGCTTCAAGGAGCCTTTCGTGGTCCACTAAGACGTAGCCTCTGTATATCTCACCGTCCTCTGTTTTGTTTTGACAGTCGATTATTTCTCCTGCACCGTGACACTCTGGATCCGCATGAGCCATATTTGCTTGCCATCTTCCTCCCTTTCATTCGCTCCACATCAAAACAAATTGGTCTCACTCCTGTTAATTAAGCGCACAGTTTACATTAGTCCTGAAGTCAGCTGGTAAAGTCCTAAAAAGGTGTTGGCGTTTCTGTCACGATGGCAAAGGGTGGACAAAGTGTGGCTGGTATAAATCAGATAGCTCTCATTATTCGTGTGCACACGGCAGTCTGAAATAAGGAGGAACATGGCATTAAAGTCTTGTAAAGGCATTGCCTGAGGTTTATGCTAAAGAAAGAAATCTGTAAGGTAAGATAGGTTTAGTTTTTATTGTGAGGGAAATGGTAAAGAACAGGGCTAAACCAGGGCTAAACCAGGGCTAAACCATATCTGTGCCCCTCGCCTACGTAAGGTATGAATTCCCTGACAGAGCTTACAACTTTTTTTTCATTAGGACTTACAAAATGTATCATTTATAGGCTTTATATTTTTCCAAAAATGTGTAACTAATCAAAGTCCAGCACTGTAAATGTTCTATTCATATGTTTAATATACAAGAGTGAAATACAAACACTTGAAATGTCAGTTGTGTATTAATGAAATTGTCAGATTCTACCTTAAATTTAAAATGTGTCTAATTCTAGCTAATGATAACATTATCTCAGCCTAGCTAACCACAAAAATAGTTTAATTCTAGTCAGTGATTCTAGCTGACTGTTTTTTCATTTTAGCTAACAATAAGAAGGGTATTGTTCTAGCCAATGATAAAAATCGTCTCGTCCTAGCTGATGATACAAAATTATTCTAATTCTAGCTAACAAGAAAAAATAATTTAATTGTGGTTAATGATACAAATGATTATTCTAAATAATTCTAGCTAGCAATAAGAATCGTCTCATTCTAGCTAAGCATACAAATTGTCTAATTCTGGCTAAAATCTAAATCTAACAACAACTAAATAAACTAAATAAAGTTAGTAATACAATTTTATATAGTTATAATAATTAAAGTTTTGTATTCTAGCTAACCAAAAATTCAGTTCTAGCTAACAGTTGCTATACTTCACATGTGGTTCTAATACTAGCAAGTCAGTGAAATTGCAGTGCACAGCTTTCTGTCTTTTTGATTAAAATGTAAGTAAATAATATCTCTGGGACAAATTATTAAAGGCAACTTTTGCTCTCTTTTGTTACCTCAAAGGTCCAACTTTACTTTCCTCTATAAATCAAATTTATCTCAGACCCCCTTTCCCACCCCACCCCCAGTCATATATAAAACATTTCTTGTGCAGCTTAAGATCTATATGATCAATTATTTGGAATGCTATTAAATTTCAGAATTAAAGCACAGCGGTTCAGTAAATGTATTGTGGTCATAGTTTGCCCCTTTGTTTCATCTGTAGAGAAAATAAGGGAGACATCTCACCCTGTAGATCCTCCATATTTATACTGCAGCATTTTAACTACAATAAGATGCAAAAATCCAAATGAACTGAAACATATAATCATAACAGATACATGTATCACATTTAGATGATAAGAATCATTTATAAAATAAGCCTTAGACTTGTGTCATGTTCCTGTAGTCTGAAAGCATGTGTCTGCGTGTTGAAATGCATGCTAACATGCTGTGTGTCTTCAGTAAGCGTCTTGAATGACCTGTAGTGATGTCTGTCTAGAAGTGTCTATTTAGATATCCTCATAACAGCTCATTTAGATGAGGCTGATGCATGTGAACCATGACTCTGACTGGAAGGTTTAGCTGTGACAGTGGCAGTGTGGACTCTCATCCATTTTCTGGTATTGTCTAGTGTGTGTGTGTGTGTGTGTGTGTGTGTGTGTGTGTGTGAATAATACTCTGTGTGGTGTGTAGATTAAACCTGGGCGGAGAGCAACAGTGCACAGGAGCTCCACATTAGCCAAATGATCATACTGTACAACCAGAGAGGACTCAACCCATCCGTTTCTGTAGAACCCACCCTGCTCACATAATATCATCACACCAAGGACCAAGGACCTGCAGATAGTGCCCACAAACCACCACATTTTGGTAACACTCCACTTTCACTGGAAAAAACAACATTGGTATTTTTTTGTTAACGTCGTGTGTTAATCATGTCATATGTGTCTTCTGAAAGAGGTGTTGTGATGAACTAATTAAATATTGAATTTCACTTCTTTAGTGTTATCGCTTTGGATCCAACAGACAAAGGGAATTACAACCACTCTATAAAATTGACAAAATCCTATATATTGAATAATGTGCAGCAGATGGGGGAAACCCTCTGCATGTGTAGGCGCCAGTCTTTTTCAGACCTTTTTGATACTTCAAGACATTTCCTTTTCTTTTTTTTCTATATTAAAAAGTCTAATACTGGATCAGATCTATTTATAGCTGTCTGTCATTTTATCTATCTATCTATCTATCTATCTATCTATCTATCTATCTATCTATCTCTGTGTCTATCTATCTATCTATCTGTCTATCTGTCTATCTATCTATCTATCTATCTATCTATCTATCTATCTGTCTCTGTGTCTGTCTATCTATCTATCTATCTATCTATCTATCTGTCTATCTATCTATCTGTCTATCTATCTGTCTCTGTGTCTGTCTATCTATCTATCTATCTATCTATCTATCTATCTATCTATCTATCTGTCTATCTATCTGTCTATCTATCTCTGTGTCTATCTATCTATCTATCTGTCTATCTATCTATCTATCTATCTGTCTATCTATCTATCTATCTATCTATCTGTCTATATATCTGTCTCTGTGTCTGTCTATCTATCTATCTATCTATCTATCTATCTATCTATCTATCTATCTCTGTGTCTATCTATCTATCTATCTATCTATCTATCTATCTATCTGTCTCTGTGTCTGTCTATCTATCTATCTGTCTCTGTGTCTGTCTATCTATCTATCTATCTATCTATCTATCTGTCTATCTATCTATCTATCTATCTATCTATCTATCTATGTATCTATCTATCTGTCTCTGTGTCTATCTATCTATCTATCTATCTATCTATCTATCTATCTGTCTCTGTGTCTATCTATCTATCTATCTATCTATCTATCTATCTGTGTCTATCTATCTATCTATCTATCTAGTGTGATTGATTGGTTCATATTCTCTTTCATTTTTGTCTAGTCTCATCCTGGGTTGGCGAGAGTCAGACTGACGCTGGGACCACGTCCTGGACTCTTCTTAAGACCAGCAGTGAATGGGCCTGTCGTCTAGGATCCACCAGCCGTGATCTGACCCTCCTCTCTCCAGCATCTTCACTCTCTCTCCACCCTCTATTCTCCTCTGCTTTTTTGCTGTGATCTAAAGCTTAGATTTATAGTCCTTCTCTTGGTCTTCAAAGCCCCAGTCAAGACGCTTCATATTGGGAAGCTATTGAGCTATATGAGTTGTATGTAAATCGATTGACATCAACCTACTCAACCCATAATACCTGTATATACTATGGATAAAAGTAGTTCTGTGAAAAAAAAGAGCTCAGAATCACCTCCTAGATAAAAAAAAAAGATGCTAAAAGAGTTCAGACATGTTCAGAACAAACAAATCAGAGGTCTGAGTCCACCACAGTCCGATCATCCACTACAAGTAATGTAAAAAGCAAAACGAAGAGGAAATGTGGTTGGGGGCTTAGTCACTGGTGCAGCTGTCAAATCCAGCAGTGTTGTTGAATTGTGAATGCAATGTTTTCGTTTTATACTTTTGATTACTGTGTTATGTCATCACGGTTGATTCCAGACGTAGAATGTCCAGCAACCTGATGGGTGGTGCTATGTAAACATTTCCAAGTTATTTGAATGCCGAACTGTTGTATAAAGTAATCCGCTAATTTGACAGCTGCATCTGGCGTCCGGCTCGTCAACTCGCTGGAGTTTAGGTAGCTACCTTCTTGCACTTCCTTACTGGTTGTACACTTCTTTTGACGGATATCAAAACTGAAAACCTTTAGGACACGTCCGTAAGCATCATCCCAGTGTTGAAAGAGACGTGTCATCTCACCGCGCATGACGTCCTGTCCGCGGTGCAAAATCAGGTACTGTACATGTCACTTCATTCCGATGTAACAGCTGCTAAAATCAATAGACAATATAACGTGTGTGAAACTATTTTGTAGTGCTCATGACGGAGTCGTTACAGCTCTCGTGAGGTGGCCGTGGGGTTTCAGTTTAAATGTTACTACTATTCTCTGTATATGCAGAAGAAACACAGAGGTCCACTGTAGCAGCTCTTACAATAAAGTAGGCTCCAAGTATCATATCATATATATATCTATCTATCTATCTAGAGGTCTAGTTTATGAGAGCACATTGCTGGTTCTATGTACTCTCATAAACAGAGATGTCATTTCCTCTCTCTCTCTCTCGTTCTCTCTTGCAGTAATTTTATTATGTTGCATTTGTGGCCTATTGTCTTTGTGTATTGAACAAAAAAAAGAAAAGAGTTCACATAAGAAAACAAACAACAAAAGATGATAAAAGATAAAAAGACACGGGTATGAGCATTCTGACTTTGTATAAATGTGTATGTATATAAATATGTATTATCAGTGTTTTCACTCTCCGTGTTTTTATTTGTTAGTCATTTCTCTCCATAAATTAGGGGTTTATTAAAGTCTTGTTCTTCATTCCTTAAATCCTATTTATTCACTATACATTAAGCTTTATTCAGTATGACCTTTATTAGTACATAATTAAGCGTTTGCTGTGTGAATACAATAACTAATATTTGTGATATCAGGTGTAAAAATGCACAAGAAACACATTTTTACCACCCTGTTACGCAAGTCATTTTACTGCCGTTTAGTCTCTAATTAGTGATGAGCAGAACCTACAGCCCCAGCAAAATGTCTGTTGCGCAACAGGCAAGCTGGGTTTAACCTCTTTTAACAACCAAAGTCTTTCCTGAGCCATGCTGCCTTGCCATCAGCAGGCAGAGTCAGGGAGGGCACAATTGGCCTTGTTCTCTCCAGGTGGGGGCGCTCTCTCCCCTTATCACTTTTAAGCGATGTTGGCCGACACAGTCTTCTGTCATTAACTCAGTCAACTCAAAAAGCATAACCCGCCACTGTCTATAACCCACATGAATTAAAGTGCTGTCAATTATAGATTCATCACATGTAAATTTATGCTTAATAATTTGCATAACAGGGTGGTAAAATATCACAGCTAATAATAAAGCCATTATTGATTTTAACATAAGTCTAATTCAAGATTTATTTACCAATTAATAGGACCTTAATTAACCCCATTAATGGTGTTTCTTTAAATTAAATATTACCCTTCTCACAGTAAAGTTGGATCAACTAAAGAACCGTTTCTTTAGTTTATCACGTGCACTAAACTAACTTATTCATGTTTTAAGAGTTAAATTTATTAAAGAAATGTATTTGGTTAAGCCAACTGTAAACAAAACACACTCTTTTCTGGATTGTTTCCAGGGCATAATCTTTACTATTCAGTAAGTATGTAGTCCTTATATACCTATTCTAAAAGAGGGCACTGCAGATCACACACATCTGGAAGGCTGCAGATGCCAGAGGGAAGCCTGTGGTGTCTCATGGCTATTGTAATGTAGACAGTGAAAGAGGAAACCGTCTGGGGTTAATGCAGGTGCTCCATATCAGCCACATACCAGTACTAGACTAAACACTGCCTTTGCTTTACGTTTATAGGTGATGATATTTAACCACAGATCTTCAAACTGATCATTTTTCCACTGAAAAATAAATGAAAGATTTGTTGAATATTATACTATACTATTACTATAATACAGTATTATACTGGTCTTTCTTGGTCCATTTGCATTGTTTTATGTTCATAAACAGCCAAACCTTTCCAGCATCACCTTATCCTATACAATTAAATAGGCTATATTTGTTACAGTGCCTTAAGGACTAACAGTTCAACACTGTCACACAACAAACATGTCTCTCCAAAAAGGCAACTTTAAAGAAGAAGGAAAAACCTTCTTAACATTCAATGTAAGGCAATAAAAAGGTTGAATTCCTAGTCATTATGGAGCATTTCTATTGGCCCATTTATCATGAAATTATGACGATTGCCAGGTTTAAATTCTGTCCAAAAGTGAAAAATGTCAAAAATTATGCACTGAGATGTAAATATCTGCCTGGTATTGTGACAACATCTGAAACTTGTTATGGCTCTAGGCTGAATCGGCAGGTCCATGAAAAACAGTGAATTTAACACATGACCTTTTCCTACAATTTTAACACATACAGGTAAAAAAAAGGTCATCAGGTCATCTTAAAATGAAACGGTAACTGATTAAATGTTAAAGTCCTAACTCACCTTTAGCTCATCATTTTAGTTTGGTCAGCAATCAATACTGAGTTGAGCCTCAGAAACATTAGGAAATGAACTGCAGCTGAAATTGATTTAATACTGTGTAAGATGTTTAGTCTGTAGCTCCTCTCCCTCCGTTTATTTACTGTTTATTCCCACTTTCAGGTTTGGACGTCCCTAGATCACATGATGTCTGGGAGGCTTTTGACAATGGAGCACTGATTGGAATTTGAACCTATGATCTCACACTTGATACAGAGGCAGTTAGACCGTAGGGCCACCTTAAAGCTGTGAAATGACACTACATACAAACACAGTTCTAAGTAAATTTACCTTTCTGTTCTTTCTTAAACCCAGAGATGTACATGGGTTTACGGCTCTAGAGTGGAGCAACTGTCTAACTGCCTGCCTGTCAAGAGACAGGAGATCATAGGTTTGAATCCCATCAACACCACAGTTCTCCATGATCAGAAGTCGGATTTACTGATGTGTTCATTTTATTACAGAACATGTTTTGAGTTAATTCAACATAGTTTAGTCGAACGTTCTCCTAACTCATTATTTAGTTCTGCATCTCAGTTACAGAATATTGAAGCTATTTCAGCTGTTCATTTCTGAGCAACGGCTCAACTCAGTCAATGTGTAATTGACCAAAATGTGAGTTAGGAGAAGTTGAGTTAACTCAAAAAATATATATATTTAACTAGTATAGATCATAGTCAGAGCTGAAGAATGGCAGGAGTTTCATTCATTTTAGCAACTGTTTTCTGTTTTCCAGATTACCTTCCCTTACAACTGACCAGAGCTTTGCTTTTTAAACAAATCTGACAGGTTTTATTCATGCACAGTTTGGAAAGTAACTCATCTGCAAACAGCCTACCCCTGAAGCACTGCAGATCTACAGAACAAAGCAGACAGTGTTATGCAATGCATTCTTCACAGGACCACACTTCACTAGAAAACCAATCATGGCTAATGATAACCGGGTTTCAGTGGCTTAGTTCTCTGCACAGAACAGATTAAAACATTCAAATTTCACACATTTTTAACATTTGTTCCAATATGTTTCCGGAGGCTTTCTGCTGAAAACTGGACATGGAGTGTACTGGATATGCTGTGAGCATCCACATGCTGTTCTGTTTGCATGCAACACTGAAAAGAATCTAAACGAGAATTAGCCAAGGGCTAATGAAGTCAAGCTTTTCGCCAGGCGAACAGTTGGTCCTGACGTTATCTGTTGTTTCTGCAGACTGACAATCGAATCCAGATGCCTCATCCATATTTCAACTTCGAGGCGAGTCCAGTTTAAGAAGCAGAATGAAGAGCAGCATCAGGGTTCCCACAGTAGAGCTTTCAGCTGCAGCGCTGTGGTAGGGGATTAGCAGTGCGCAATGCAACAAGCCCTGAGAGGCTGTGGCTATTTAGGCCATGCGTAACAGAAGGCCTCTACCACAGCAGAGAAATTGGCTGAATATTGCTCACTAGCGGAGTAGTAAAGCCCAAGTGACGGCTAAATGTTTGTGTGAGCTGGTTTATGGAAAGACCACAGTGTTTACATAGCCTGTGACACTGATGGGTTGGACCATCCCCGGGGGAATTCAAGCCATGACGTTGTCTGGGCACCTCACAAAAATAATCCTAACCATACATGGTAAAGTCTTTGTGATTAAGCCTATTAAAAAAAAAGCTTGAGCTGTGCTTTTCGTGAAAACACTAGTGACCGTTTTTGTGGACAGTTTTGGTTTGGGGCTAGTGTTTGTAGATGCACCGGAGAGCCTTTCATCCCAAAAAACAGGATGGAGCTGTTTTCCAGTCTCGCCTAATGTTCTCAGTATTATGGCCTCCAGGTTCGTATTAGAGTTCCAATCCACTGCTAGAAAACAGTCTGTTCTGTGTGAAAGTGAAGCACGACACCTTTCAGACTTCTCTGCTGGATTGGTACCAAGGCATGTTGTTAGCATTTAGCAGCTGGTCCTGGGCCAGATTAGTCACTGTAGTAGAAGGTAGAAACATTAGATAGAAGAAACTTACATAAGAACACAAAGGGCAGCTAAACAAACCTGAATCCAGCCACTGTCTCAGAGTCCAGACACACCCTGGATATACCGTCGGCCTTTTGTATGAGTGTGTGTGTGTGTGTGTGTGCGTGCTGCAGTGACAGGATGTGGAGTATCTGCCTGCCAGGATGGATGTCACACATATGCGTGCTTGCATACTTGATATGATAGATATCTGCTGAACGCGCACTGTGTGTTCCAGATTACAGAGCTGTGCACCAGATTACACCTCCATAAATCAGCCACTTCAAGGGAAGCACATTTCATATTTAAGAGCTTTGTATCGGTAATCTTAGAGAGCATTGAGCAATTCATTAAACAAATACTTTGCTCGCTTAAATCATCGCGGCACAAGACAGATAAAACCAGGTCATACCCAAAACAAGGCAATGGCTTTCAGTGTGAGCATGTGGTTTAGTTTTACAGTACTTTTACTGTGCAGGATATAGCAATAACCAGTGCAGCTACTGGCAGCAATTCTTTACTATTCTTTCTAGAAATTCATCTAGAAATATTTAGAATTTATATTATATATTATATTTAAATATTATAAATAGAATTTATTTTTTTCATATATTAACATCTGGACATCTGATCTTCATTTGATCAATACTGAAAGAGACAAATTTTTTCTTTATATATGCATATATATATTACTTATATATACTTATATATATGCATTTTTATTACTTGGGTATTACAAATATATATATATATATTTGTAAAACCCAAGTAATAAAAATGCAGACACCCCCACATTTATTACTACTTAAGTGTCTAAAATTAGAATCTGGGGCCGGAGTCACAACAGCTTTCCAAGGTTAAAAACTTAAGATAAACTCTCAGACGTTTGTAAGAATGTTCTTAAAGGCAGTTCTCCAAAAAAAAACACGTTCTCAAATACCTCAAATATTCACAGTCTAAGACAAGTGTGAGGCTACAGTAAGGTTAAGAGAGGATTTAAGAACATGTGTTTTTCAAAGATTTCTTATGTAAATATTTTACCTTAACATTTTTTTCTTATGCCTGATGTTTTTAAAAAAAAAGCACATCTAAGCCTAATCTAATATTCAGGCGGGATTAGTTTTACATGGGGAGGTGGAGTAATTATTACCAGAGTGATTTTGGTCCCGTCCGAATGTGTCATTTATACGGACTGTGCGCTCCAGCATCAGTAAAGACTCTGGTGACTTTTACCTTCTGGAAAACAAGCCATTAAAAAAACTCAGGTGATACTAATTCCATGCAAATCGTTACGTGGGCAAATATTCAGTCCTGGCAGTGCATAAATCGAGTAGCCACTCCCATCTCAGGCCTTTATACCAACTGAGGTTATCTCAGCCAAAGGGAGAGATACCAGCTATTAGGGCACTTGATGTCCCAACCTTTACCCAGAAGCATTTAGCATCATTTTTCCTTTTTTGTTGAATAAATGATAAAAGAGTTGTTTTTGCAAAGGTGATGCAATTACATCATCTATACACATAGATATAGTTTGGAAAAAGATCAAATATCTATGTAATATATATATATATATATATATATATATATATATATATATATATATATATATATATATAGACCCCCTAATTTGTGGGCAGGCAGAATTACAGACCCTATAGTATGTGTAAAACACTGGTGGTGTTGAGCATTAGTTTTTGACTGTAATTAGTTATGGTTATAATTAGTTAATATCTGAAACAATGCTGTGTGCAATATATGCATAATACGCAGTCGAGAGTCATGCTATATACCTAGTTTAAAAAGCACTCACAGCTCTCAACTACTAAACTCTCGTCTACGGTCCCTGTGTTCATAGGCGTCACAAAAGGCATTGCCCCCTCTCTAAGCTGAAACAGCCCTCACAAAGGGAGGTGGTCCTCTCGTGTCTCTCCCTCTCTCTCCCTCTCACACTGCTCAGCAGATGCAACACATCCACTAACTGAACAGGACAAAATGTGGCTGGCTGTGCTGGTTGTGTGGGGGACCCTTCTACCACTTGCAGCATCTGAGGGCTGCCCGGAGGCATCTGAAGACTCTTCTTCCTGGGTGAGGTTGAAACCCCTGGGGCACTGCAGGGATGGGGAAAGCACATGCCCCTATCGCATCACCTTTCCTCAGCTCACCATCCAGCTGCCCAAGTCCTTTAGGGAGCTGGAGAAGATGGCCAGAGAGGTGCAGAGCCTGACACAGATGGTGAACCAGCTGAAAGCAGACTGCCGGGAGTGTAAGGAGAGGCAAAGAATGCAGTGGAATCTACGAACGGCTGGTGGTGGAGAGGATGGAGAAAGGATTCAAGCTTCTAGGGGCACTGTCAACACCAAAGAGAGACAGCAGGACCTACCTAAGAGGGATAAAGTGGCCCATGGCTCTGCTCAAAAGACTAAAGAAGAAGACCCAATGCCCGTCAACAGTGGGACAAGGCAGGTGACTCTAACAGGAATGGAAAACCAAAGGTGGAACACCAATTGGGACAGGGACTCTAATCCAAGTAATACTAAGAACATGGCCAAGGTAAGAGAACCACACACACCTGTGACTGATGAAAGGGAAAAGGAACTGCAGTCTCCCAGGGTTACGTTGACGGAGACGTCTTTACCTGGAAACCAAGACGAGGTACAAACTACACGAGCGTCTGACTACACTGTAGACAGACAGCAGGGGGTATCCAGGAGGGTGAATGTGGTCCAAGGTACCACTGAAGCACCTCAAACGAAGTCCACTGAAGAGGACACAATGCTCCTCAGCAGTGGGACAAAACATCTGAGTCCAGCAGGCATGGAAAAACAAAGTTGGAACGGTCATGAAAGGAACCCTAAAACAAGTAATACTGAGAACAGGAGAGGGCCAAAAGGATCTAACCCAACACACACAAAGCAGGTGACTAACATAGGCATGGAAAACCAAAGGTGGAACAGCAGTTGGGACAGGAACTCTAATCCAAGTCATAGTGGCCACAGGGATGAGAAAAGTGGAGGACTAAAAGGATCTGACCCTGCACACATGGAGAGGACACCAAAGAACATGAGTAGGGTGAGAGAACCACAGAAACCTTTGACTGAAGAAAGGGACCAGGACTTGCAGTCTTCAACGGTTATATTGACTGAATCTCCTTTGCCTGGAAACCAAGATGAGGCAAAACATCTGAATCCAGCAGGCATGGAAAGACAAAGTTGGAACACAGGTCAGGAGAAAAACCCTAAAATAAGCAGGACTGGACAGTGGCATGAGACCAGTGGAGGCCCAAGAGAATCTAACCCTGCACATATGGGGAGGAGACCAGGTAGCATGAGTAAGGTAAGAGAATCTCAGTCATTTTTGTCTGAAGAAAGGGTCAAGGAACTGCCGTCTCCAGGGGCTAGACTCACTGAATCAGCTTTACCTAGAAACCAAGATGAGGAACAAACTTTTACAGCTTCTAGTGACACTGTCGGTGCTAGACAGAGACAGCAGGACATACCACAGAGGGTGGATCCAGATACCCCACTAAAAACCGAAGAAGACACAATGGTCATTAGCAGTGCGACGAAACAGCTGAGTCCAGTAGGTATGGGAAGGCAAAAGTGGAACACCAGTCAGGAGAGGAACCCTAAAACAAGCAGTACTGGACACAGGTATGAAACTAGTGGTGGCCCTAAAGGATCTAATCCTGCACAAACAGGGAGGAGACCAGATAGCATGACGAAGTTGACAGAACATCAGGCATTTTTGTCTGAAGAAAGGGTCAAGAAGCCACAGTCTCCAAGGGTTGTTAAACTCAGTGAATCAGCTTTGTCTAGAAACCAAGATGTTTCCAGTGTCACTGTTCCCACTGGAGAGGAAGAGCAGGACATAACACAGAGGGGTGTCCAGGGGATCACTCAAAAAACTGACGAAGACACAGTACTCAGTAGTGGCAGAAAAGAGCTCAGTCCACCAACAGGCTTCCCAAAACAAAGGTGGAACACCAGTCAGGAGAGGAACCCTAAAACAAGCAGTACTGGACACAGGGATGAAACCAGTGGTGGCCAAAGAGGATCTAATCCTGCACAAACAGGGAGGAGACCAGATAGCATGACAAGGTTGACAGAACCACAGTCATTTTTGTCTGAAGAAAGGGTCAAGAAACCACAGTCTCCAATTGTTAGACTCAATGAATCAGCTTTGCCCAGACACCGAGATGAGGTACAAACTACAAAAGTTTCTGGTAACACTGTTCAAACTAGAGAGGGAGAGCAGGACACCCCACAGAGGGGTGTCGAAGGTATCACTCAAGAAACTGATGAAGACATAGTACTCATCAGTAGTGGCAGAAACAAGCTCAGTCCAACAGGCATCAGTCAGGAGAGGAACCCTAAAACAAGCAGTACTGGACACAGGTATGAAACTAGTGGTGACCCTAAAGGATCTAATCCTGCACAAACAGGGAAGAGACCAGATAGCATGACAAAGTTGACAGAACACCAGGCATTTTTGTCTGAAGAAAGGGTCAAGAAGCCACAGTCTCCAAGGGTTGTTAAACTCAGTGAATCAGCTTTGTCTAGAAACCAAGATGTTTCCAGTGTCACTGTTCCCACTGGAGAGGAAGAGCAGGACATAACACAGAGGGGTGTCCAGGGGATCACTCAAAAAACTGACGAAGACACAGTACTCAGTAGTGGCAGAAAAGAGCTCAGTCCACCAACAGGCTTCCCAAAACAAAGGTGGAACACCAGTCAGGAGAGGAACCCTAAAACAAGCAGTACTGGACACAGGGATGAAACCAGTGGTGGCCAAAGAGGATCTAATCCTGCACAAACAGGGAGGAGACCAGATAGCATGACAAGGTTGACAGAACCACAGTCATTTTTGTCTGAAGAAAGGGTCAAGAAACCACAGTCTCCAATTGTTAGACTCAATGAATCAGCTTTGCCCAGACACCGAGATGAGGTACAAACTACAAAAGTTTCTGGTAACACTGTTCAAACTAGAGAGGGAGAGCAGGACACCCCACAGAGGGGTGTCGAAGGTATCACTCAAGAAACTGATGAAGACATAGTACTCATCAGTAGTGGCAGAAACAAGCTCAGTCCAACAGGCATCAGTCAGGAGAGGAACCCTAAAACAAGCAGTACTGGACACAGGTATGAAACTAGTGGTGACCCTAAAAGATCTAATCCTGCACAAACAGGGAAGAGACCAGATAGCATGACAAAGTTGACAGAACACCAGGCATTTTTGTCTGAAGAAAGGGTCAAGAAGCCACAGTCTCCAAGGGTTGTTAAACTCAGTGAATCAGCTTTGTCTAGAAACCAAGATGTTTCCAGTGTCACTGTGCCCACTGGAGAGGAAGAGCAGGACATAACACAGAGGGGTGTCCAGGGGGTCACTCAAAAAACTGACGAAGACACAGTACTCAGTAGTGGCAGAAAAGAGCTCAGTCCACCAACAGGCTTCCCAAAACAAAAGTGGAACACCAGTCAGGAGAGGAACCCTAAAACAAGCAGTACTGGACACAGAGATGACACCAGTGGTTTCCAAAGAGGATCTAATCCTGCACAAACAGGGAGGAGACCAGATAGCATCAGTAAGGTGATAGTATCACAGTCTCCAAGGGCTAAACCCAGTGAATCAGCTTTGCCCAGACACCAAGATGTGGAACAAATTACAGAGGTTTCTAGTAACATGGTCAACACTAGAGAAGGAGAGCATGACATACCAAAGAGGGGGAACCAAGGTATCACTCAAGAAACTGAAGAAGACACAGTACTCATCAGTAGTGGCAGAAAAGAGCTCAGTCCAACAGCCACACAAAGACAAAGGTGGAACACCGGACAGGGCATGAACCACAACCAATCTAGACACCAGGAAAACCAGAAAGCTAACACTTCCAAAGTGGGGCTGGCAGAGAACCCCAGTGGAACACTCAATGCAAAAAGCAAGATAGAGAGCATCCCTGAAATCAGTTCTGTTCCAGTGGTTTCAGAGGACGTTCACATAACAAAACAACTGAACCCACCATCACAGAACAAACCGATCAGGAGATTTCCAGGATTTCCTCGACCGATAAATACCAACAGAAAAGACGTCCCACTGATTCCCAACACTGACAACAGGCGTGAAACTCCTGGTGACCTGACAAAGAGACCTTTTGGGAACAGGACCGAAAAATATTTTACTAGAGGAAGTAAAGTTACCCCAGTGAGGATCGGTCCAAATGGGAAAACGCTACACAAAGTTGAAAGTAAAGAAGGGACTGGGACTGCCAGTGGAGATGCAAATCTGCCAGATACAGTCAAAAATGGCCCCAAAACAATGGACAGCAAGAACGTCTTAGAAGAAAGACGACCAGTAACTGGCACTAAAGCTAAAAACAACACGGCTAATACGGCTGAAAGTACCAAAACAGTCTTGGCCCAGGAGGGTGAGGACATAAGTGATACTGGAGCCCCTGTTGTGGCAAAAGAAGGTAGCACCAATATTCAACTGCATGTACCATCTGAAAACAAGGGCAAACAGGAAAAGAGTGACCACAGTGAAAGTCACGTTAAGCCAAAGCCAATTAACCAAGGTAACAAAGATTCAGTAAGTAGCACTGGAGTGGATACACAACCCAGTTCCCAAATCAACACAGTTGAGACAGTCCATGGATCCGTTTCAGACACTGATGATGCTACATTTGATGTAAGAACTACAGATCCTCAAACTCAGGCCATTCAATCTGAAAACCCATTGAGCCCTGGCTCTCGAGTGGATCCTGTTACCCCATCTTGGCAAATCAGTGGACCAGAGAAGATCAGACCAGATCAGATCTCAGACAGGGCAGAGACCACAAGTGATGCTGGTCATCCAAATCCACAAATTCAGGACAGAAACTCTGAACATCCTTTCAGACCCAGCACGCATGCAGATAGTGGCACTGGGATGGAGTCTAGTCCACTTAACACTGTCGAGACTGGATTAGAGAAGTCCACATTACCTATCTCAGCCAAGGATGATGCCACAGGTGATACAAGTAACACAAATCCCCAAAGTCTGACCAATCCATCAAAGCATGACCTCCCCAAGGGACAGATAAAACCAGACCTTAACACCGCAAGACAAGACAAAGAGGAAATTATAGGATCAAATCCCATCAAAGGTGAGACAAAGAGACAAAATATGCTGAGGATCAACAATGCCTCATCTTTGAGGACTGATCCTGAGAAGCAAAGCCCTATAGCCAGACGCAGAGAAGAGATGATCTCAGAGAGTGTAAGCAGGCCAGAAGCTCCTACTGTGGGTCCCAAGGTGAAGGGCAGGCCAGTGAGTCAGCCAATACCAGTGAGGAGCAAAGAATTGAACCCACACCCTAGGCTGGTCATTCAGCCCAATCAGAGGATGGTGAAAAACATCACAAGATCAATGCCAAACAACCTTAAGCAACCAGAAAGAACCACGTCCACCAGAGTGATCCCAGCTACAATTCCTAGGCAGAGGAAACCATATATTTTGCATAGAATACCGGAGAACGGAAGCACACCGACACCTTCACATGAATTCATTCATTCTAAAACTGGTCCTACGCCCTCCAGTCCCAAAAACAAGATCAAGGGCACAGCAAATGACACGACTCAATCAGTCAGGCCCCCTGTGGCAAGACACACTACCGCAGACCAAGTCCATTTAGAAAAAGCCAACCCTGCTCCTACAGTGGAGGCGATAAACTCACTGAATAATCAGCAGATCCAAAACACCCTTCAGAATAGCGAGACAAAACTATTCCATGTGACGGATCCTGGAAATCCTGGAGGGAAGAGTGAGCTGGATCCAATTACAGATGGTGTAAGGGAGCACAGTGTGGAGACAGTAATGAATCAAAACATTGTAAGCCTTGGCGGTAACAATCAAAGCGGGCCAGACTGGGACCAGGCTGTTGTGGAGAATACTGAGGACGCAGATAGAAGAAAAGAGACAACCCCACTGATAGTCAGCAGTGTGGACTCCAACCAGGGAAACAGTAAGACGCTTCTCACAGTAGGAAGCGTGCAAAATTCCAGGGGGAAGTTCCTGCCAACAGTGCAGAAGGTGAGAGGAACTGAGAGGAACAAGTCAAACTACCCAACTACTGCAGCTGCACACACCATAAAACCAGCAATTAAGGAAAAGCAAAGCCAAATGACTCAACCCACCTCTACCAGTGTTACAACACCACATTTTATGGCTCAAGGCCATGCAGAAAAAGCCAAAAGCACTTCTGGAGTGAAGGTGTCAAATACACATGTTCATCACAGACTCAAAAACCCCAGCCAGGAAGAGGGGTCCAAAAAGCTGACAGGGACAAGATCTAACAGTGACAGCAGAAACAAGGAACAGGATCCCATCATGCAGAGAACGGGTAAAGTTGGAGGGTCCAGTAAGGGGAAAGTGTCGTATCCCAACTCTGTGAACAGAGTCCCAAACCGAGCAGGAGACCCAAACCTCAAAATCAAGAGCACTGAAGGGCCAAAGTGGTCCACCTCATCTACAGACAGCATGCCACACACTCCGGCAGCAACCGTTGCATCAGTGGAGGGCAATAATGGAGACTCTAATGGAAAGTCCTACCCAGTTGCCATGGACAGGGCTGGAGATGCCAAGATAACGAGAGAGAGAATCTTATATGAAAGCACATCTGAGAGTGCCATGAAGGAAAATAATGAGAGACCGCTCACTTTTAACGAGCTGGAAGACAGAGATGGCTTAGAGAACCAGCTGCTCAGCACCTGCCATGGGCAGTGTAACCCCAGTTCAACTCCTCAGCCAGCAGTCAACATCCGGAGAGCGTCTGAAAGTGACAGAGGTATGGAGTATGTCTTTGGATCAAATCCTGATAGAACGTTAAAGCACTTTTTACGTATGTATGTATTGTGATGAATGGGCCAATCGAAGTAATCCAAAATGACCTGGATTGTCTTGCTACCTTGATGTACATTTAGGAGCATTTGCTTTGTTGACATTTATAAGGAGGTGTCATCTCCAACAATCCAACCTTACAGAAGAAGGCAAAAACCTTCTAATGGCTTCTAATGGAGGTCAATGAAAAATAGATTTATAAATTTTATTCCAAGCAAAAGCAAGGAGCATTTTTATTGGTCCATTCATCATGACATTTTGACACAATGCTAAAAACAACTGCCCGATTCAAATTATGGACAAAACGAATAACTGCAAAAAATGGAGATACAAGGTTTTTGCAGGACAGCGACAATCTGTTAAGTTAGGCGTTTAAGATTACATAACAAAGCCCCAAAAATATTTACACTATAAATGACATAATGATTTATACCCGTTCATTTCACACAAAGCCTGCAGTCCATGAAAGTGTCAGTGGTATTAGACAGATTAGGCCTGTGGTTCAGCTGGGTTCATGTGGGGAAAGCTCTCCAAGATCTCCAAGAACCAAAACATTAAGGTGGAACCAATCTAGGTAAATAACAGGAAATAGCCTAATAGAAAAGTATCAAGTGAAAAGTGCTCTCCAGCTTTGCTATGTCTATGTGGCCTTGCACAAGGTCTAAATTGTGTGAGAGGACTCCGCCTGCTCTTCATAGCAGGGATCAGTGATGGCGATAACAATGTGGTCCCTCATCTGAACAGCAGATGTTCAGATGTGTTTTTTTGGAAACGTGGGGGAGATGGAAAAGACTGACACCAGCTGCACTGTCTCCTTTTTGTCTGTTGAAGCAGAATTGGGCTCACTGAGCTTCCACTAATTAACCTCTGATTGAAAGGTTACAAATGGGTGGCATATTAAACAATGTGAAAGGAATGCTGCTGTTCTCCATGGGTTTTTCTTTTTTTTTTTGGACGCACGTGTAATTTTCCCTGCCTCCACGTTTTTCCCACTTCTACATTTCCAGAATAAATGATGTGACCTTGTGTTTGCTATTAACACTAGATTTGTCATTCCTGACTAAAAGAAACTGCTCTGATATTATTTTTTTACAAATTTTGAAGATTAAAAAAAAAGTTTCTCTGAATTAAGAACATGCTTAAGGTTTTAAATCTCTGGGTTTTGGGGCCATTTTAACTGGACTCCTAATCATTAAATATTTATACAATGGAAAGCATGGCTGGCATATTCTAACATTGTAAAGTGTTCATGAGGTTTTCTTATGATAACAATAAATAACTCAGGAATTCAAGCCCTTTTATTCGTCCTACACTTTATTTAAAAAGGGTTCTTTGACTCGTGGACAACAGAGGAACCCTTTTATTAATAGAGTGTGGGATGAATTAAAGTGCTTGAATTCCTACGTTTTTTATTGTTATTATAAGAAAACCTATAAAAGGTTTACCACCAATACAAAGAATCACTTACACAGACAAAGAACCACTGAAGCAGCTGAAGGGTTCTTTAAATTGTCACGGTTCTATATAGATTGTTTTTACTCAAGAACCCTTTTTTTAAATTGTCGAATTTCTGCCTTTTGTCTTAATTTGAGACTGCCAATTGATTTACCTGTTCGTAACTCCCCCTGGCACTAGCAATGTTCCCAAAACTAGGAGGGTAAGGACTTAACTCCTCTGATACATGCAAACCTAGCCACCACCTCTTTTCGATCTGCCGCCGATGTGGCATCACCAGGCAGCCGACAGACTTGGAGGAAAGCGCTGAGTTCTCAGCTCCGCCACACCAGCTAACAGCCTCCTCTATCAGCCAACATCATGTAAGAGTGATGAGGGATGAGTGTGCCATATACCCAATTGTGCTCTCTTGCATTCTGGCTGCTGATGGCAAAGCAACAAGGCTTGCTTCGAACATGCGACCCCTAGGCCTACAGCTTCCATGACTTTGTCCACACCAAGCACCTGAACACACTAAATTAAGCTTTGTGTTCCTGGTCCAAAATCACTGGACATTAGAAATAAAGGTGTGAGACTACAATAAGTGAATAAAACTGGGTTCAGGCTCATGCCATTCATCAGAAGGACACCTGCATGAGGTGTGGATGTAGATAAAACCAGGCTGGAAGCAGGGGAACACAGTTCTTAGAAGAAAAGCTTGTTCTGCAGTTTTCGAGTGACACCGTTCTAACTCCAGGTGTACTACATGGTTCCATCTCAAACTAATCAGATGTTCCTCTGCCCACAGATAAACCACCCCAAGACTGTTCTAATCTCATCAAGAGGAACCCCAGGAACGGTGTCTACAGCGTGACACCGGCAGCATCAAAGAACACCACCTTCCCTGTCTTCTGTGACATGGAGGCCTCCGGCGGCGGCTGGACTGTGATTCAGCATCGCTTTGACGGCAGCATCAGCTTCAACCGCACCTGGAACGACTACAGGAGAGGCTTTGGCAACTTAACAGGCGAGTTCTGGCTGGGCAATGACAAGATCCACTGGTTGACGTCGACTAAAGCCATGGTTCTGCGGATCGAGCTGGAAGACCTGGATGGAGTGAAGGAATATGCCCAGTATGACCGGTTCAAGGTGGCTAACGAAAGCCAGCACTACAGACTGACTATAGGAGGGTATTCAGGCACTGCTGGAAATGCTATGCAGTTCAACAAAAGGTTCAATCACGACCAGAAGAACTTCACTACGCCGGACAGGGACAATGACCGCTATCCCTCAGGAAACTGTGGGGCGTATTACAGCTCCGGGTGGTGGTTCGATGCATGCATGGCTGCTAATTTGAACGGAAAGTATTATCAGACGAGATACAAAGGAATGCGGAATGGCATCTTCTGGGGCACCTGGCACAACATCTCCGACGAGTACTACCCAACCAACGACCGGCAATCCTTTAAGACTGTCCGAATGATGGTGAGGCCCAGGATAACTGGGAGAGACTACTGAAAGTGATCAGAGAAGAGAATTCCAGGGACAGCTGTTTTCCTCCCACCTTGGGAGGGACGTTGTACATAGAGTAGATGTGCTTGGAGACATTCCAGTCAAGTCCTTCCTTTCTTTTTTCCCCCTTTTAAAGTGGACTGTTAAGCAATATTTGATTGCTAACCTATGAGGTCAGTAGCTTGTGAGTGATAATACACGTGATGGATTTCTGGCTAAGAATTTGATCCGTTTACATTTAATGATGTAGAGGATCGGATCAGATCCAGGATAAATACATGAAGGGTTTGGTTCTAAAATGCATCTAGTGCCAACTTCTATTGCATTGGGGGGAATGAACTTCACACACAGAATTGTCCTGCTTTCCACTCATTAATGTGCAATTATCCATCATTTAAGAGAGAAGAGTGTTTTTTATTGTGTTTATTGGGTTTAATTGTGTTTAATATTGTGTTTATTACAGTTTAAGTATAATCTTATGATGTGTTTTTGGAATGAAACTCTTTATTTGATAAGGTCACATTTATACAGTGTTCCTCTTTACCCAAATTTAATGGACTGAAGTATCTGAAGTTTCCTTTTTTAACTTTTATACCGGAGCTATGATGCTAATGTAGCTAACGTCTAATGGAAGTCTATGTCACCCAAAATCTTCTTGTTATATTAATCTTACAGCTGCTCTGCGAAACCAGTGAAAAACTTCAGACACCAGACATGTCGACTGATTGACTATATTTAAAGTAAGATTTGAATTTTCGGTGAATCATTCCTTTAAAGTCACAAACTGTTCATATACACTATATGTCCAAATGTTTGTGGACACAACTTCCTTATAGAGTAATTTTGTCAATAGAATAGGACTCTCTGGAGCAGATAAACATGAACCTATTGGCACCATGCTGCCTAATGCCAGGTATGGGCTGGAGGGGTATAAAGCCCCCCAGCATTGAGCTGTGGAGCAGTGGAAGAACTGTGTTCTCTGAAATGATGATTGTTGCCCCATCCAATACATACATACATTTGGGATCAGCTGAGTTGGGGATGAGGTGGGGTGGTGATCATCCAACATCCTGACCTCACTAACCCTGTTGTCCCTGAATGCAATCCTCACACCAATGGTTTAAAATATAATCAAAAGCCTTCTCCCCTGGACAATAGACAAAAGACAGTTACTCCAACAAAAGCAGGATAAACTCTTTTCTAACACCCTCAATTTTGAAAAAAAAGAAAATGAATAAGGATGGTGTCCCAATACTTTTGCCCATAGGGTGTATCGAGAACAGTAATTTTTCTTGTCTATGATTGATAATAAGATCGCTATATTATACAGTCAGCTGTTCTAGTACCAAAGTTCTGTGTGTGTCCAAAAGATAATCTTATCTGAAAGGGAGAACGCTGAGAGATGCTTTGCTCAGTAACATTTTCCTTCCCTTGGGAAGAAGATAATCCTGTGGAATTTGAGTGTCAGTGGACTGGAAGGGCATCAGAGATTCATGGGAGACGGGATTAGGAAACATATTTGTGGTATTCATTAAAAATAATTTGATTACAGTTGGATTACAAAACTGTTATGATAATAAAGCCCTACAGGATAAAAGACAGATGGTCTTACTTTTACTGAACAATACCTTTATCTCATCCTGCTTCTCATTCTGATTCACTGAGCGCTCACACCACTTCACCCTCCCTTTTAAAGCAATAGTAAAAACTCCAGACGTCTCCTGTGCAGCATGAACGCTGTTACAGGCTTTGCTTTTTGTTAGTCCTGCTGTCTTTGATTGTGTTTTGATTGTGAAAGTGTTTTGTGATCTAGTCTAAGTTTCTATTTACAGTGGATAGTTTTACATGACAGTTTTTGCACTCATGTTTTCTACAGTATTAACTATTGGACCTTCATTAAGCAGTCATTTGTAGTAAGTTAAATGTATGGTTATTTTTTGTGTAAGATTAATGTTTCCTCCTAGTAATGAAAGATCAAGGCAAGTCATGGAGAATGTGTCTGAAATACTGCAAAATGTCATAAAATTAAATAATAAAATCAGAAGAAAAATGCCAAATAAAGTGTCTTGGTTGATTCCTGTCTTGGTTGTGGTTGGTGTGGCGCAACAGATAACACCACTACCTGCCAGTGAGCTGCCACACCATGTGGGAGACTGGGGTTCGATTCCTGGTCTAGGTGACTATGCTGCGCTACACCAATAAGAGTCCTTGGGCCAGACTCCCAACACTACATTGACCCTCCTCTGTAATACGAGTTGCCTTGTAAGTTGCTCTGGATAAGAGCGTCAACTAAATGCCATAAACGTAAATGTCATGTAATTCCTGATCCTGAAGCTCTTTAAGTCCAGTCAGAAATGTCCATGAGCGCAGCTGGACGGCTGCAAGATTAGTGTCCCTTAGAAAAAGAGGTTAATTCAAGTATGTCTAACAGCTAGTATTAGTAGACTTTGGTTTACTTCTAAAACAAGTTTGCCTGCAGTTTACTTTTTATTCATTAGAGATAAACTAACTAAAATTACACATCTTCAACTCCCTAACTCCATCATTCCAGAGAACACAGCTCCACTGCTCCACAGATCAATGCTGGGGGGCTTTATACCCCTCTAGCCCACGCCTGGCATTAGGCAGCATGGTGCCATAGAGTGTGGGCATAAATGAGTCCTATCCTTCTCCCCCTTTCTAGATGCTGTAGCAGGACCTGATAAGGGATGTAGAAAAGGCATCCTGGAAACACTGATAAACCATTACACATCCTTAACATTGTGCCAATCTTACTTGCAGACACAGGAAACGTTTGGTAGAGGTTACTACTGCTGAAGGGAGCTCTACAGGCTTCACTTACTTTTTCTAGCCTGCAATGTGGATGCTTACTCAACGTGCACATTAGTGTGTAATTAGATTAGCGTTAACTATTGTGTTTGTCTGTAACTTTGACTCGTAATGATAATCAGACCACATTTTATTAGTACTCAGCGCACAAATCCAGGCCATTCCAAAGGCCTGACCTCTGTTTTCCAATATAATACATTTGTCTAATAAACAGATCTAAACTTTGCACACTGCTCAAACTCTGGCATATGACTGTGTGGAAACGTGATTCGTGCTGTGTCTGGAAGATAGCGTAAGTGCTGACTATGCTACAACGAGCTTGAAACGGCTCCGTCCACGTGCTTCTAGAGTCAGCTGCAAGCCAGGCCGCTGTGGAGCTGTGGATTGTGGAGAGAGTGAGCACAGAGGCCGACCGAGTGCAACCCAGCTTTTAAAAATGCCAACCTCAGCCAACACAGGAAAGGTAAACAACTCCTCACCCTGAAACATCTGGAGCTCTCAAGCGAAATGACAAGCGTTAGATAACAACGTGCTGCATTATTAACACATCTCCACCGCAGCCTTTTACCGCAGGTGAGCTCGTGCTCTGTATACACTCTGATTAATAGTGAACAAACTGTCATAATTACAGACAGACTGAAGCACTACATCTGGATTCGGGACCACTTCCCACTCCAAAAACCTTTCAACCGTGCCGTAGGAGAAACAGATTGGAGCCTACAAGCGTTTACAAGTTTGGCCTGAGTGACTCTCAATCATTCCAGCTAAGAATGCTAATGTTAGCACTTAAAAGCCTGAGAAGCCCAAGCCTGGAAAGCATCAAATCTCCGTCTCAAAGCCCCGCAGTAAGGATGTTACAGTGAAAAATGAGCTGACCTTTTCCCTATATCTAGCCTGAGATATTAATAGACATAATAACACACTGTTGATTTTAGGAGAACAGGGAAGTCGAGCGTGTTTCAGGTTGAGCTGGTGTTTACAGATCTGCCCTGAGACACTTGCGCAACACCAGGAAAAGACCAACTAAGCAAGACACTGAAAAAGTCAGTACGGCTCTGAGCGGCATAGCTGTCTAAGTGTTGGCCCCATCATTGGCTAATGCCTAAAGAGCACACCTGGCATTGCTCTCTTCTTTGGTTATTGCCCCAAATCAGCTGCACAATTTCACACAGGCATGAAATAGCAATTGCTTTAAATGTCTGTGGACACCCCTTCTAACGAATGCATTCAGCTACTTTTAAGGTGCACCAATTGCCGATACAAATGTGCAAATGCACACACACAGCTTGTCTGGTACCTGTAGAGAAGTATTACCATTAGCATACTGGACTCTCTGGAGTAGATACACATTAACCTATTGGCACCATTCTGCCTAACGCCAGGCGTGGGCTAGAGGGTATAAAATAAAGCCCCCCAGCATTGAGCTGTGGAGCAGTGGAAGAACTGTGCTCTCTAGAATGATGCTGCTCCAACCAATACTTTTGAGATGAGTTGAGGAGGAGATCATCCTACATCCTTAGCTAACCACCAACACTACTGCCACATAATGCAATCAAATCCTCACAGCAATGCTCTAAAATCTAGTATCAAGTCTTCCCTGGACAGTAGAGACGGTTACTCACAACAAAAGCAAGATGAACTCTTTTGATACCCTTGATTTCAAAAGAAACAACACAATGAGCGGGTGTCCCAATACTTTTGTCCATACCGTGCACTACAGCATTTGAAGTTTATAAACTTCTACTAATAAACATTATATTTCACTGAAACGCAGATCCAGGCACATTTAGTCCAAATTTCTACATCTTCATGAATGCTTGTGTACTGGCGTCTGCATATCGTGGCTCTCACCTCCTCTCCAAAATGTAAACTTTACAGGAGAAGGAAAAAAAACATTTTAGCTTTTAATGAAAGACAAAAAAACATTGGATATCAGCATCAGCCAAGAACTCCCATTCCCATCCTGCACCTTGTGAAACACCTTTAACTTAATTAAAACAAGAGTGAAACGCCTCTAAATGCCCATAGTCTTTCCAAGAGTAAATAAAGCCAGATAGACATGATATGTCCTCAAGATTTGAGGAGTACATTATTCAAGGTGGTGCCCCTCCGCTGCAAGCGGCACTTCTTAAATAAGTGTGTTAGACAGAAAACACAAGTTACACGAGTTCACACTGCGAACAAAAAGTCAGGGGCAGGGTCTTCCTGCTGTTCGTCAGGTATTCACGTCCGTGTGCTCAGTCCCGCTGGAAGTGGAAGACGCTGCACCCCAGCTCAACCATGGCTCCGATCAGAAGAGTCCAGAGCGGGATACAAACAAAACTCAGCCAGATGTCCATCAGGCGCTCCAGCTTCACGCACAGCGTCAGGCAGAAGGCCAGCTTTAAGAGAATAGCCACGAGGTACCACGCTCGCTTTTTCAGGTTCTCCGCTCCATTGCGCGGGTCAAAGCCCGGCTTGCAGCGGCCTGCCATTTTGATGATAAGCATGAGCAGGAGAATAGTGTCGAAGGTCCACACGGGGAGGAAGACCAGGAACCAGCTCCACTCGATCTTCTTGTCCAACTTGAGGACCAGCATGATGAGGAAGATGAGGCTGAAGATCCATGTGAGGAGCACTCTCTGAGCAAGGGACATGCTCATTCAGGACAGCTCGGGAAGGAGGGCTTCCAACCAATCTGATGAAGAGAAAGCAAAGAGAGTTAATTTAGATGCTCATGATATTTCAGCCAGTGTAAAGGTCTACTTCAGATGCTGGTGTGTGTGTGTGTGTGTGTGTGTGTGTGTATATATATATATATATATATATATATATATATATATATATATATATATATATATATGAGAGAGAGAGAGAGAGAGGCAGGTATTAAACTAAAGGGAAAACTAAAATTAATAGAGAAACAATCAGATGCTTCCAAACAGGTGCACAGTGTTAGACCCAGCCCAGCTGACCTCAACTTTGGACCAAGATGTCAAGAGGAGAAGATCTAGGAGATCTGGTGTACTATTGAGTACAGGTGTATTATTGGGGAACGGATGACACAAGCTTCGCCTCCAAGAATGATCAACAGGCCAGTGTTTCAATCTTAACAATCTGTTTTTTAAGAAAAACAGGGGAGCAGCCGTTCCTCAGGTGACTGAGAATGTCAATGCAGGACGTGAGCAAATTGTCAGCATGAACAGTCCAGCCACAGCCCCACAGAGACGGATACTGCAGCAGATCTGCAGTGAATCCAGCCCTCATTACAAAGCTGAACAGCCAGGAGATTAAGATTAGCCAAGTGTAAGTGTGCCATACAGTAAAAGGTAACGGTAGAGGTCTAAACGCTTGACCCCTATGGTGATAGGGCGTCCGGTGGCTGTTATGCAATACTGATCATCTTTATTCGGTGACAAAAATGATTCTGTCCTCAAGGGATGGTTCCCCTCATCCACAGGGTACGAGGGGTCTGTGGATGGGGAGGGTACCGCCATCCATAAAGAGACCACTCCCATCCGGACAGGACTGTTGGGAGGAAGCAGGTGGCAGGTGTGCTGCATTAGGACCAGCCCAGCTGACCTCAAGCTTATACCAAGCTGCCCAGAGGAGAAGATCTAAGCGAGTTAGAAGGACGGTTCATTACTGGAGAGCAGACAGCAGGAGCTTCCGCCAACAAGACTGTTGTTCAACCGGAAAACAAAGAGACCGAAATGATGATCAGAATAACTGTGAAGGAAAAGCACAGGTCCATGGTGCCTCAGCAGGTGTGAAGATCTACTGCAGGAAGGCCTTTAAACTCAAACCTGCTAAAGAACCATGGGAGATTTCGTACAGCCCTCCTTACCACCCCCCTCAAAACACTGGCTGGAGGAATATCTTCAGGAAGAACAGCCCTCTAGTTCTAGATCTCAGTTCTAGATACTAGAGAACCACAGCCTACGTGGACTGAAGCTGTTCTGGTGAGCTGCTGCGCCTCCAAACCGGACTAAACACTGGGCTGGCTTTTCTTTTACCAGGTCACCCGTCTGCAGGAACACCTGTCCGGCAGACAGGAGCTCCGGGACGCTATTAGCTCCGGCGGTTTCACGACCCGAGGAGACGAACGCGGGTTTCTGACGCACGACACTGTAAACTCACCGAGACGCACAGAGGCTGGGTGTCGTGTGGATAAGCAGGAGCTTTTCAGGAGGAGAAGAGCTTCAGCCGGAGGCTCTTGAGCTTCATCTCTGCCTGCTTTTCAAAACACCTTCGTTTCCTGACTCCTGACTGTTGTGCTGCCACACAGCTCACACACCGCGGTACGAGCGGCGCGGCGCGGCGCCCCCTAGCGTGCTGGAGTGAACCAGGCCGTACCAACAGTAAACAGACACCCAGCCTTTCCAGGTGGTCTCTGCAGATCACTGCCCTGGTTTATTTAGTATTTTGGGGGTGAAAAATGATTCAGTTTAAGCCTGTTAAGCTACAACCCTGTTATTTTGCCTTAGGATGAAAAATTTGGGAAATAAAGCTCTGATTTTAGTGGGGGGTCACCACAATGGCTCACAGTAGCCTATTAAATCTATCTATCAAATGTATTTTTTGTAATAATAATTACAACAACAACAACAACAACAACAACAATAATAATAATAATAATAATAATAATAAGTCTTACCCAATAGCTTTGGAGTCCTTTCTGAGTCCTCTTGGCATGGTGTGTGGTGAACCAGCCCGTCTCACTTCTCTGCTTGGCCCAGCGTTAGCTTTTAGCCTCTTAGCAGATATTTGCAATGGCGCTTGCTCCAGTCGGCCTTCTCCCTTCTCCCCATTGGCCTAGCTTCCGTATTTTCCCCAAAGCTGCCGCTGCATTTAGCCTCAAAAGGCTTGGACTAGTGCTCCGGGTGTTTGTACGGTGTGAGGGGTGTAAATATAATGAGTCAGGACTGTTACGCAACAGTTTGGGGGTTTCGGGTTTCGGTTATGCTGAATCGTCTTCTTTTTCAGGGAAGACAGCAGTGAGGTTTGAGGCTTGTCCATCTCCCAAACTCTCATTATTCAACTACGCCAAGGTAAACACAGCTGTCCACTGTAGGGCCCCTTTGCAGGTCAGGAATTCTCCATTCTGGTGATGTCTCTTGAAGGTGGGAGGAACTGTTATTTGAGGCTAATGCAAAAGGAAGCAAGAAAGGTAATATTATTATTGAATCCTCCACCCTTAGGAAGGTTCTCAATGGCTGCATTCAGGGTTTATACTGTTATATATACAGTAAGCAGGCAGTTATACTGTACAATGATATTCT
Organism: Salminus brasiliensis; assembly: GCF_030463535.1. NCBI lineage: Eukaryota > Metazoa > Chordata > Actinopteri > Characiformes > Bryconidae > Salminus > Salminus brasiliensis. The sequence goes on along the minus strand of NC_132896.1, from coordinate 7,396,898 downwards.
GAGTACGCCTTGTAGTCTCAAAACAGCTTTAATTTGCTGTTGGGTAAATGGAACAGTGGAAAGGCTGATTTCTGAGATCTTTTAAAATCCCTACCCAGACTTACTGCATCTACAACCTTCTTCCTGAAGGCCTCAGAGAGCTCTGTGGATCTGGCCCCAGTGGATCTGGCCCCAGTGATCTTCACCACTCACTTCAACAATCAAGAGCAAGTCAGACTAAATGTCTGTGGAAATAATAAGACGGGTTCCTCCTTCTAATTGTAGACACTTTAATTAGTAATAAATGTGTGTTTGTGGGGGTCTAATTTTTTCTTACATGAAAATTGCATTTCTATTAATTACATTTTACAAATAATTTTAAGACATTTTGAATTGTATTACTTACATCTCTCACTAGCAATCAAGTGAAATTCAAATGCCTATATGTTAAAACATGTTATAAAAGACAAAGGTTTTTATGGGGCGTCTTTATTTCCCCCCCCAAACGACTGTATATCAGTGTTTTTTGCATGATGCCGTCCATATATTTGCCATTGCCATGCAATTAGTTCAATTTCACTGATTATTTTATTAAACATACAGTCCCAAAAACTGTTTACAAGCTTCAGCTCCTCCTCTGCTACATTTTGAACTCCAGGTTCAGACATGAGCTGCATGGGCAGACAAGTTTCCCTGACCTCCACTCAACCGCCCTCATGAACCACCCCTCGGAGCATGGGGCTGTCCAGGGCCAGCCAGAACCCTGGCTTGACGTCTCTGCAGCGCGTGCTCTGCTCTGCTAGCCTCAGGCTCTGCCATGGCCCTATAGACAGAGTGATAGTGCTGGACACTGAGTCCGTGGATCAGGAATGGCTGGCTGAAAGGATCAGTCGCTTGGGCCCTGAGGCGTCTGCACAGCTTCCTCCATCTCCTCAGGCTTTCTGGAATCAGCCGCTTGCGTCTGCTCTGCCTTTTGTCCTCTGATCGTTTAAGCCTGTCTACCTGTGGCACAGCACGTCTGCTTCCAGAGGCCTTTCTGAGAAAGCAAGACATGCCTCTGTGCCAGCCTGCTCTCATCACATCTTCCACTGCTCAGAAATGAAGAGTTGAAGGTGCTTGGAGAAGGTTTTCAAGAAGAATGACAAGAATGAGAAGCATGTAATCACAGAATAGGACTGATACATGATCATTCATAATACATAATTCAACTGTAAGAGCACTGGACATTATCATCTTAAACAAACGACCACCACCATGCTTCACAGTTAGTATGAGGTCATTACCTTGAAAATGAACGGGCCCGTGTCGGCCAAAAAGCTCCACTTTAGGGTCATCCATCCAGAACACAGTTACAGAACTAAGGAGGATCATTCGGGTGCTTCTTTAACACCAGCATTTGTATCTCATCTGACATGAGGTGCCTGACCAGGGGCACCATATTGGGCCTTTTCTGTTTGGAGTTAGGCGGCCCGAAAAAATTGCTGGAAGTTGTGGGGCCCAGTGTAATATCTTTTCATAGGGCCCCGGTGCCTGACTGCACAACCTGTGTGCTGGCCCAAAAGGCCCCAAATTAGATTCTGATTAGCCAGGGCTGGCCCAAGTCGATTTGTGTGGTTAACTGAAGCGCTCACACGCTGACCTCTGATACTAATTTGGTTGCAGATTGAAGAGCTGACACCTTTTTCTACACCTGTAGGTTGTGTAATTGATACCTTACACAGTAAAGACAGGAAAGGATTACCAAACTTAGCTAGATTCTGTCTACTACTTTCTTTCCGGAAGGAATTATCCATCTTAATGTCTATACACTACTACAACCCACTATAAAACCAGACCACATCAATGGCCATCTTCTTTACATCTTCCACTATAACACCACTGTGCATGTTCTTTTAATGCAATGGCTGCAATAGCCTAGTTTAGCCACCAGATGGCACTGTGTCTGTACTTTTACAGGAGCACAGAGCAATGGTTCATCTGCTCAGAGCTGCTATTCTGACTCATTAAACTGAACATAGCAGTGCAGATTGCTTTAGAGATGTCACTTTTCATTAATCAGCTCTCTTCTTTAAAGCCACAATTAGGGCTTTAGCAAAGCAGACTGTTCCTGCCACAGAAGGAAGATCTCAAATACATTTTGCAACATGGAAAACCACAAACTGTGGTACCAAAATGTGTTTATAGACCAAGAATGATTCGACAAACCTGGTTTAAAGCCTGATTCAGCTTGGAAAGAATCGAGTTAGAAGCGGAAGCTTGAATTTATACAACAGTATGATGCAAGAATCTTCAGAAACTTTTTAGTGTTTAAGGATGGAAACTGATTAGAACACCAGATTTCTGGCATCGGTGTTGCTGAAAACAACAAAATCAAGCCATTACCTCCTCCATTCTTTCTTTATGCCCCTTGAAATCCCAGTCTGATCCCCTATTTTCCAGTATTAGATATACAGCTCATTTTCTAGATACCCGTAAGGTGGTAAAGGACTGTGACAAACACACACACAAACACAGATTGCACCAGGATTCACTGAATTAGCTTATTACCCTTTGCAAATATCTCGTTGTAGGTCTTGCGTTATTGGGGGCTTGAGGGGATGGGTGTAGAGGAGCCAGGTAACAATAGCAATGCTGCTTCTCTACACACTGCTTATCAAGTGAAACCACACAACTGCATCCTGCCCCTGGAGTCTGAGAGCAGAAATTGGGTTTTAATTGGCTCTTCCCAATTCCACCGAATTCTGCACGGTCTCAGGCTCAGTGCACACAAGGAGGAGCGTGGGTATAGTTATCTGTTTAGGAGGTTCTTGGGAAAAATACAGGATTTCCCCCCCATTGCCAAAACATTTCAGGAAAACGTAATGGGTTCATCTACTTCTGGCCATTTTCAGTCAAATTCAATGACATTTATCCAATGCCGAACCAATTCAATGGCTTCTTTTCATTTTTGAACCATTTTAAATCAACTTCTATTGCTGTTTTTAATTTCTCAACCATTTTCAGTTGAATTCTGCAGCTTTTTCCCATTTTTGAACCATTTTGAGTGAAATTTAATGGTGCGTTTTTCATTAAATTCAAAGGCCTTTTCCAGTTTTGAACAATCTTTTGTTCAGTTTGAGTAATTTTCAGTCTTTTCCCATTGCTGTACCATTTTCAGCTGAATTCAGCAGTTCATTTAACTGCTCTTTTCAGTAGAATTTAATGACTCTTCCCATTTCTAAAGCATTTTTAACAAAAAAATAAATAAAATAATTTCAATGGCCTTTTTTGAGTCGTTTTCAGTCTTTTCCCTTGGTAGATTGCTCTACCATCTTCAGTTTATTTCACAGCTGAACCATTTCTTGTAAAAATTCAATGGCTATTTATATATTTTTTCCCGGTGCTCAACCCTCCCGCTGACCCTCCTGTCCAGCTCTCTTGAACCAACAAGTTCTGTTATTTTGACCCTGCAGCAGAAAAAAGCAGCACTTTGCATTCTGTGAAGTGCTCATCTAGAGGTGAAAGCATGCATACATTAGCATTTGACACATCAAACTGGACACAGTAGGTCAAAGGCAGGTGACCCTTGTCTATCCACTATATAGTTTTGGGCACGCATGCTGCTAATTAACTACAGCTATTCATACATATTTCATGTTTACTATATGTATATGACATGAAATGTCACTGAAGGTGAGCACTACCTGTGTAAGATGATAAAACGGTCATTTACTCTGGATACGACTGTCTGCTAAATGCATGTAAAAACAAAGCAAGGGCTTGTGTCTGCCCCCGCGAAACCCCAACAAACGGTGTTCCTTTTCATTTGACTGAAAACCCCAGTGGTTCTATCGGCTCAGTCGCGAACGTGCCTCGGCTTTGAGCCGGTGAATGTGTATCCCTGTGTGTATGAACATGTCCATGAGACGCTGACACTCGGTTCCACTTCCATGCGCATTCAGTACTGCTCCCATCTCTTTAAGTAAATTCAATTTCTTCTGTGGTGGAGGTAATGCGGTTGTCATGTTCAATAACAGAGTGTTTCCCGTGTGAGGAGCTGCTTTTGTGTACTAAACAGATGCTTGACAGGTCAGGCTCTGTGCAGCTGGGGAAAAGAAATTTCCAACACTGATAAAGAAATTCAAATTTCCTTTTTGTAAGACAGATCTACAAGTCTGGAGCGGTTTAGTCAATCGTCACATTTACAAAACTGTCAGCTCGTCACAAATGTCACTTGTTTGCTGAAGTTTGCTACACTGGAGCTACGAGGCTTGGGGTGGGCGGATTAGTCCGCATCAACACTTCTGATTCTTCTCTTTGTTTTTGAGAATTAATTTTTAATATATCGACACTACAGCCCTATATGTAAAGTTCATTGGGCTTTTATTGTGTAAAAAATCTGTGAAGCAAATAAAAACAGGAACTTCTACTCTCTCTTGTTTTTCCAACCCTGAGCATTATTTACACTTACATACTTTCAGTGATTCAGCTGCTGTAATTGGTTGGAGCAGGATCAACCGCCATCTAGCAAAGTATCTAGAACTTCGGCAGTTAGAATTTTGCCAGTAATACTATGTTGTGGCTACGACTTAGTAAGGCGTGGGAATGAGATAATTAAGTCATGGACAAGGAATAATAAGGCATGGGAACGAGATAATGAAATTATAGCCATGAAATAGTAAGATGTGGGAATTAGATAATTAAGTTATGGCCATGACATAGTAAGACATGGGAATGAGATAATTAAATCATAACCACAACATAGTAAGACGTGGGAATTAGATAATTAAGTTATGGCCATGACATAGTAAGACATGGGAATGAGATAATTAAATCATGACCACAACATAGTAAGACGTGGGAATGAGATAATTAAATCATAGCCACAACATAGTAAGACATGGGAATGAGATAATTAAGTAATGGCCACAACATAGTAAGACATGGGAATGAGATAATTAAGTAATGGCCATGACATAGTAAGACATGGGAACAAGATAATTAAGTCATGGACACAGAATAGTAGGGAGTGGGAATAAGAAGTCATCTCCACAAAATAGTAAGGTGTGGGAACAAGATCCTAAGGCGTGGCCACATGCTTCATTATCCTGTTCCCGCACTTTTACGCTTTAAATTATGTGGGTAAGACCTTTTTTTTTTTAATATGGGATGTCACTAACGAAGCTTCTAACATACTACATCAGCAAGTCGAATCAAGTTTACTTTAACAAGGCAATGAAATATGGCTTGTGCAGTTCATGGGTCATAGCACAATGCTAATTACATTAGTTGCATTAAGCCTTTTTCTACCTGTACTCTACTTTAGCCTCGTACCTCCAGCACAAACCGAAAGAAGCAAACGTCAGACATGCACCATGCCTGGTCTTTTAGCTGCATGAGGGGGAAACTGTGTAAATTTGATGTTTAATTGGACATAAGCCTCCAGATCCACTAGGACTTGTTGGGGAGTTCACTTCGTCCAGGAACATATGGTTCCTTCCTGTTCCCTGAGGATGTCGGTGCCAATTTATGTTTGACAGCCACTGAACTTATCACAGGCCGCCACAGAGATCTGTATTGACCAGCGGCCACTCACATTAAAGCCTATTGAGTTTAGAACCACGGTGAGTGCGCTCCCCAAGGAGCCAGCCTTAGTGCACGCTTCATTCCTAGCTGTGCCTTTTAAGGACGATCTGTCATAGGCAGCAGCAGATCAATCGCAAAATTGACCGCTGACTCTGTTTTATGCATATGACAACCTTTTCCTCAAGGTACACTGCAGGTGAATATGTAGCAGAATTCATTACAGAGGTACGCAAGCAGAAAACCCTTGTGATCAAATCATTCTACTGTTCTGAAATGCAGCCTTGGTGGAGAGAAGTTGGACGGACTTTAGCGTAAGCAAAATTTCTGCACTAGGACCAGCTGGGGTTCTAATGTGTGTTCTCTAATTGATAAGTTAACTTGTCAATCACACGATTAATCTCTTGAACCCTATGTTTATTATTTCCTTTTTAATCCTAATGCAAAAACTATTGAGTTATTTGGTCACTGTTTAGTTTAGCCTATCTTGTGGAGTCCCATAAGGCTCTATTTTAGGGCCTATGACACTGATGTTAAATATGGGAGCATTGTAGTTTTGAGAGTGAAGAACTGAGCTGTAGGCTTACATACAGAGTCGAAGTGGTTAAATTAACCTAATCAGGAGTCCCTCACCAGTGGCCAATGTTTAGGACAACATCATCATAACCATTAAAACCAGTTCTGAGACAGCTGTGGTATCAGTGTCATTTATTCCTGCGAAACAAAACTACAGAACACACCTGAAACTCACCTCTTCAAAGACTTCTAAAATCCAAATGACTTCAATGACCATGCATTTCTGTTGCACGTTTTAACACTGACACCACACACACACGTACGAGTGACCGTCTAACAGCTAGTGTAAAACTATTTAACGCTGATTTGGCCTCCTGCTTTTCTTCAGCTCATACATGTCCATAGTCCAGTTTACAGCAGGGTCTGTAGATGAGGGTTACTTTGGTTGAATTGTCATTTTTCTTCATCATCGTCACCATCATCTTCTGTTGATCCTCCCCAGTTCAGCAGAGGTTTGCGGTCAAGAGGAACAGACGGTTTGATCTTCTGCCACCGGTTCGGGGGCCAGATAATGTGAGACGCTCTGCCGTGGATGAGGCCGAGAGAGACCTGGAGAAAAGCGGTCAGACCTGTTTATTGGCATTTTGATAATGATATCATAATATAATAACCATCAAAATCGAAATAGAGAAATTCATATTACAATGAAGAGAAAAGGAAAAGAACTCGACCCAGAAATTCACAACTAAGGTATGCATTTCCCATCTGTTAATGAGTGAGTAGATATCACAAATAACACAATATTTTTAATAAGTAGTAAACACAGCCACGTTATTGTAATATTTTTCAAATGTCAATGTGGCCTGTGCAAAGGGCTGGGCACCCTAAGCCATTGTAATGATGAATCAAATGTCTAAAAGCTCCATAAATTCTCCAATTCTTCAAACCTAACAACTGTCCAAAGATTAAATTAACTGAAGCCCACAAGGCAGAGGAAGCATATCAGAAGAGTTAAAAAAAACAAACAAACACCAAAAACACCCTCCTGGTGTTGTAGCATGATGATAGAATTTAGGATAGTTTACATTAACAAGAATTTGATTATTGGCTTTTCAAATTGGGTAGAAAATGTATCAATTATGTAAAAAACATCCTATAATATTTCTAAATATTAAATCTATTGATCTTTCACAGTGAAGCCAGTCTTTAGCAGTTTCAGAGAGCCAATAAGCAAGTTTGGACTCCTGAACTAGTGGCTTGTGTGTGTGTGTGTTGCGTCGTGGTGATAAATATGCAAGTATGCAATGTTAGGTTTTAAGGGATCAGCTTGAAGTTGACTTTTTAAACAATACTCAGCTCTATTAGTGGGGCGAGTGATGACAGTATGACAGTAGGTCATGCACATGTTTTACGTCACTGTACACTTTCAAGTTCTACATTTTCTGCAATGTGAAAGCACATCCTTTCTGTAAAGTTCTTTAGCCAGAAGGATCAAACAGAGCGCATGTTCTTTCAGTCCTTTCAATATAAAGTAATCAATCTCTCAGCAGAAAGAGAGCGAAAGCGTTTGGGGAAGCGCTGAAGGCCAGGAAGAGCTTGTAGAGCTTACTGTTCCCCAGAATAGGTCCATTTGGAGGCTTTTTGCAAATACCCGGCCAGGCTAGAGAGGATCAGAGGGGGAGATAATGCCATCAGCTGAGTGGAGGCATCTTAGGTAAGCCTGTGAATTTGGTGAGGAGCCTTAGTGACATAGTGTGGTATCACAGGTAAGCCTAAAGCACTGGCCTCAGTATCACACTTTATGATGGGTATATATATACACTGTATATATAAATAAATTCAGACATTCCCACATCACACAAGTTTGCAAATGTGGCACATGACCAGTCAAAACACTCTTTTTACATGAACATACACTATATGGACGAAAGTATCGGGACACCTTCTCATTCATTGTTTCTTCCTTTATTAAAAAAAATAAAGGGTATTAAAACAAGTGCTTTTGTTGGAGTAACTGTCTCTACTGTCCAGAGAAGAAGGCTTTCTACCAGATTTTGGAGGAGCGTTGCTGGATTTAATTGCATTCAGCGACAAGAGCGTTGGTGAGGTCATCCTACCCACTCCTGGCCACGGGTGGCTGTGGCATCAGTGGAGATCAAACAGTGATTTTCCGATGATGTGGTCAAACGCTTAGACAGCTGTGCCGCTTAGAAGCCACAAAGTAACTTCAGTTTGCTCCCAAAAACCTGAAACCTCCCACTTTTCTTATTTCCTTGTCAGCTAGTCAGCTTATTTTGCTAACCAAATCGAATGTAAAAGGAAGTGTGTAAAAGCAGGGATTTAAATCTTTCATGTGCTGGTTAGATTTTATTTGGAAGTACACACTGAGGAAAAACAAATGACCTCTCCTTTCCTTCTCCTCCCAGTCCTCCACACCCCCATTCACCCCATAATGCATCAAGTCAAGGTAAAAGTGCACTCTACAGTAAAACAGCAAAAACCCACTGCCTGAAACGTCCAACAGGAATATTTCTTTCGTGATATATGACCTGACAGTGTTTTGGCAAATACATCTTACACACCACTGTACGCTCCGGCCTGCTCCCAGGGGAGCGCGGCAAGCATTCTGGGAAACGGACGTGTAACAATAATAAAAGAGATCCTGCAAGTGTTCACTTCAGTGAGGAACTTATTCATTTTCTTCCAGACAAGAACCATCATTTAAAAATGTGCCAGAGGACAAAAACGGCAACCTCACCAAGAGCCTCGGGCTACAGAAATGGAGGGGAAAAAACACAAGGTCTCAGGTGAAACAAAAAGCTCTCATCTTTTAAACCTCATTTTACTGGTCATAACCTTAAAGATGCTCCGCAGTACAAGTGGCACGGTGTCTAAAAGGCTTCATACAGACTGATTTGGTCACATCATGGTTTAAGCAGACAGAAGAAAAGAGGGCAGAGTGATAGGGAAACAGGGAAACACTGCTCTCCTCAATAATGCATTTAAAGGGCTCTAAAGCAAAGAGCTGTTTCAAAATGGCCTCTCACATCTCTATATTATAGAATGGGCTCGGAGGGCAGCAGAGCATAGCAGGGCTGTAAACAATGGCCTCGGGAAGCAGCACTTTCCCATGTTCTCTAAATTTTTCATACACTTCTTTTCCGAGCTGTGGCTGTCTATGGAGGGGGCACAAGGAAATGAAGTGATTGTGCTGCAGCAATTGCTTACTGGAGGCGCTATTTCTGTGTGGGTCGTTTCTGCTCCATCATAGATAAATAAAGCATACAACAGTATTCCTCACTGCACAATACCCAATTTCTGTGGTCAGTCAAGGTACAAATATAAGCGCTGGAGAAGTGAACAATTTACCGGTCCGAATGTGTTGCTGTCGAAGCTGTGGCCGTGATGATCGCCCTCGATCCACAGGTGTCCATCTGGAACTCTTATGTAACGGTTTTTGTAGCCCAGGGTCCTGACAAGAACCAAACAAGATGGAGTTAAATGCACACCCTGTAGAGCAAAACAAGTTACTGTAGTATGTAATGTGTAATAGTGCTGTCAAACGGCCCTTGCTAAAACTCGTAAAGGGTTTGAGAACTTCTGGGGTTCACCAGGAGGACAGTGTCCTCAAATACTCAAAAAAGAAGAGTGAAACTCAGACAATCTCACATCACACAAGTTTACAAATGTCCATACATGATCACATGAACAAGACAAAAGTATTGGGACACCTATTCATTCATTTGTTGGAGTAACTGTCTCTACTGTCCAGGGAAGAAGGCTTTCTATTAGATTGTGGAGGAGCATTGCTGTGGGGATTTAATTGCATTGAGTGACAAGAGTATTAGTGAGGTCAGGATGTTGGATGATCACCAACCCATCTCACCCCAACTCCCCAACTTAACCCTAAAGTATTGGATAGAGCACCATCCATCATTCAAGAGACTTGAATGCTCCACAGTTCAATGCTGGGGGGGGGTTATACCCCTTTAGCCCATGCCAATAAGTATATATATATATATATATATATATATATATATATATATATTCTATTGGCAATACTTCTCTACAGAGAATAGACAAGCAGTGTGTATGCATGCATTTGCACATACTTGTCAGTAATGGGTGCAACTTAAAAGTAGTTGAATGCATTCATTGGAAAGTGTGTCCACAAACATTTGGACATATTGTGCTATATAGGTTAGATGGTGACTGAATGTAAAAGAGAGAAGAGCAAGTTTTCGCTCATTCGTATTTTTTTTTATGTGCAAAGCGGCACAGCCCACGCTTCGCAAAAGCTGAACGCAGGAGGCAAAAGAGGGGGCTTACAGACCAAGACACGGCTTCCAGAAATATGAAACCTGAAACTTGCAGCACAACGGTGATGCAACTGTGGAGCCAATCAGCAGACCCCATTAACCGTGCTGAGCCGTGTCCGTGTGGTAAAGCCACTGGAATGGTTACCCTCTGGGCTCAGAACTGTTCGGCCCTGCAGTGGAAGACAGGCCCCTGTGTGATCTGAGCCCACTCTGATTTAAAGGCCTAAACATTACTGCTGTGGTCAGTGGTCAGAATGTGCTGTGGGTGGGTAAAGGTATGGATTGGTACAGTCCCACCGGCAGCTCACTTGCTTTACTTTAATGAAGGTAGATAAACTAATCTCTCTCTTATTCTCTGATAAATAAAAGGTTTCCATCATTTCAGAGCAGCAAAAAGCGTGACTCTCTGCCTCACAACCGCTATCTTCCCTCTGTTGTTTGCAGTGAGGGATGTCATTAGTCCATCCCAGTGGATCCACATGAGAAATGTACCAGCTGTCCACACAGGCAAGCGCGTTACCATATGTTTTTCCAGCTTTACGAGTCGACGAGGATCGTCCGGAGTCACCACTAAACACGCTAATACATTATTCAAGCACGTTGAGATTCAGTACAGTGCAAAATGAACTTTCCTCAAATCCTCTTACAGTTCTGACGTGCAACATAGGACCAAATGCAATATCCTGTTTGCCATGAGCTCCGACTTTAATTTTAGATCAATAATTAATGCTCACACACCAAGGGCAATCTTTGTTTTTCTAGATGAATCTGAGAGGCGCCAATGTCTCATATCTGTAGTGGTGCTCTGGGAGGGCTCGTGTGTAATTGGTCAGGGGCTGAGAGGCTTCCAGCATGAGCAGGAAAAGGGAGAGAGCCGCATTACAGACGTGATTCAGATTTACTGCTGTGTGGCCCACAAGCAAACAGAGACATGACTCAACTACAGGCGTGCCTTCATTGCCATCATATTACATCCTTTCCTGTCCTTCCAGACTGATCCGAGGTGGGCTTCTCTCTAAAACAACTCGTGAACAACGGCAATTCAAGCGTTAGGGTACCGGCGTGCCATTAAACACAGCAGAAGAACCGCCTAAAGCCATGCCTCACAGTAAATATCGGCTCCCTCATCTGTAGTCACCGCGAGCACTGCTACTGGCTAATTAGGCCGATATGTCAAATTCATGTACTATAAAATTCCTCAGGCGTTATTAGGGTCAAAACAAGCTCATCACTATTAATGCCCTGCCCAGAAGTTTACAGACAAGCCTAAGCTTTACAATCCGTGGAATAAAAAGTGTTTAAAATTTTGTACATAATTTTATATAACAGTAACCAGGGCATTAAAACCATCCTCAGTTTGCCGTTATAGAGTATTGAGTTTCTTGGCTTTAGTGTGTAATTACAGCCGCAGAAAACACACTGTTATGCAACTTTCAGCTAACGTCGTCCACGGACATCGCTGTGAAAGGACTGAACCTTTACTAAATGGCACTGCTGTCAATTGATGGGGTCTGAGGAGTCATTAAAATGCTCCTGTCTGCTATCGTAGGACAGCAGGCTAAAAAAAAAAAAGAACTAACAGCCATTTCAGCAAAACCCTGCTACGTATCTCATAACCATCTCGAAGGTAATCAATTTCACAGAGCCATCAGGGCTGGCATTTCAGCTGCGCATCCAAAGATCACCTTGAGATGTGACATAGGCGAGCCTGGGCGGTTTAATGAGTGAGGCCACCATTAATCTGCATTCCGAGAGCGTAGCATTCAGGAGGAATATGTCAGGACTGGGTTATTATGTGTGATCACAGCCTTTATGCGGTTTGCTCTGTTAAGTGGCTGACGTAATACCAAAGACATAAAACACAGGGTGTTCAGGAGTTGCCCGTCAGTACGTGATGGTGATGATACTGGACTGGCTACATTATGCTACTGTAAGGCAGGGTTTATCCATTTTGGCCTTGGAGGCCCAGTGCACACTCTGTACTGTTATATATGTATATAATTTACTTCTAATTTATTACCCTATTTTCTACCCAAAGTGGAAGGCCAATTACTTAATCTCTGTTCATGTGAACACCCCCCCACCCCCATCACTAGCAATGTTGAAGACCAGCACATGTCTCCTTCAACCCCTGTAAAGCTGGCCAATGCCTCTTTTCAAAGTGCTGCTGACATAGTCAGCACTCTTGGAGGAAAGCATGGCTCCCCAGCTCACAATGGCTAACAGACTAGGAGTGATGTGGGGAGGAAGTGCCATCAACACAACCACGAGCGAGCGAGCGAGAGAGAGAGAGAGAGAGAGAGAAGGCCAATTGTGCTCTCTCTGACTCTGGCTGCTGATGGCAAGCAGGAAAGTGGCAGCGATTTTGTCCACAGCACCACTCGGGGCCCACCCTGAACACTTGCTTTAACCCCTGTGTTTGAGCAGGGAGACCACCGAACCCATGCATGACACTGGTCCTCCAGGACCAAGAGTGAGGCCAAGAACGCTGCTTTACTACACCCTTTACTACACTCGTCAACACCAATCACATCCCAGAAGTCAACAGTGTTAATAAACTCAGTACACTTACTTAAACACAAAGGATATTAGTGTTCAGTTTAGAGACATTTTAGGCCACGTTCACTTCACATTACAGGTCATTCAAATGTTTCTGCGTCCTCGAATGACCTGTACTCACACATCCGAAGCAATAACATCACACAAATGAGCCACGTGCGTCATGAACATCAAACTAAGGCTAAATCCCAAAAGGCTCCTACTCACTAATGCACTTTGTGAGTCATGAAACTATGACTTCAACCTAACCACGTTCTGCCCTGACGAACCAAAACATTATGGCATGAATAATTTTTACTGTCTTGTAACAACGGTGCAAGTCAGCAACTGTGATGCACACAATATGGACAAATGTATTGGGACACCTGCTAATTAATTGTTTATAGTGCTTTTGTTGGAGTAACCGTCTCCACTGTTCAGTAAAGAAGACTTTCTACTAGAATTTAGAGCACTGCTGTGATTGGATTGCATTTGATTGCTAAGTCTTAGTAAGGTCAGGATGTTAGAATGATCACCATCCCTCCCCACCCCACTGCCCAAGCTCATCCCAACCCCCAAGCTCATCCCAAAAGTATTGGATGGAGCACCATCAATTCCAGGCATGGTGCCATAAGGTTCATGTTTATCTGCAATTAGCAATATGTCTTTACAGAGACTAGACAAGCTGTGTGTGTGTGTGTCCACAAATGTATAGTGTCATATTTGTAAGATGGTAAGTGAACAGTCAGGCGTGTTGGAACATGGGAGAAATGGGTGGCGTAAAAAACCTGAGCAACTCTGACAAGAGCCAAATCATTATGGCCTGATGAATAGGTCTGGACATCTCCAAAATGACCAGGCATTGGGGGGCCTGGTCATTAGAGTATTTACTGATAGTGGCCTGAGGCGGTACAAACCATGACCTACCAACAAGGAGTTGGTGACGCTGATGACCACTGATGACTTGTATGTGTGTTTGTGTGTGTGTGTGTGTTTGTGTGCGCACATTTTTTTTTTTTTGGTAAACAGCTCTGAGCTGTCCATGCATGTAGGAAAACAACAAGAATTCTGGTCCCACCATTCTCATTAAGAATGTGATCAAAGACCCAATCAAATTTGTGCCATTTCAGTCTGGCAATGTGAATGTATCCATATCCATGTCTCAAAATTCCACAGAAAGAATTAGTAAAATGAGAAACTTACTTGATAAAATCTCCCTCGAGAGCAATAACTCGCTTGATTATCTTCTGGTTTGGGTTCTTGGGAGACCTGCAAAAGTAAACAATCAATCCATTAAATAAATCAATAAATGCTAACACAGACCGAAAGCTGGAGACATATGTCCAAAGTAACAGATGGGCTAAGATTAGGGAGTCCGGTAGGCACGTCCAATCAAACATTAAAGGACTGGGTATTGGTTCCAGTTACGATCCTTTGCTTTCACTGCTGTGTTCCAGCAGATCGCTCTCTGGCATCCTCTAGTTGTCATTATTCTCAGCCTGAAGCAGTGTGGCGTGTTCTCAGAGGGTGACAGAACAGTGGACCCTGGACTTCTGCTGCGGCGCACCGTTCGGTGAATGCACACAGACGTGGAATTTGCCAGAAGCAGAGCTTTTCTTTATGCTAACGCCACATCATGTCTCTGAATGGTCAGACTGAAGACTAGCACTTACTGAGCTAGCAAACACAGCATCGTATTTCTACATTAAACTACTCACCAGGGCCCCGCGCTGAGGGGTCTGATTCTCAAGGGTTTTAACCAAACCATGCTGAGAAGACTTTGAATGGAAGCTGAATGAATTACCGCTGATCTTAGAGTTTAGCGTGCGAGTGTTTTTAATCACAATCATGAGTAAACCTGTCCCACCCTTCAGCCCTGCGCTCACGCCGCTTCAGTTTACCTCTCCTTTTTACTGGCTGCTTTATTAAAAATCACACATAATTGCATTTGAGTTTTTTCCAGCTGGAGTTGAACATGTTTAAACTGGATGGAGGGGAAACTCTGGTACGTGCGTTCGGTTAAATTATGGGTGTATTTCGGAAAGGGCAGTAGCCTCAGTCATTGATCACAACAAAGACCGGACGCGACTTAACGTTACTATTTACGCTCCTGCATTAATGAACGCGGAGCTGTGATAATGGTCTGTATCTGTGGTCCTTGAGCTTTCACTGCATTTGAGCTGCTTTGTGTATTGCATTTGTGAGGTACTGCACTCCCACCATGTCTTCACTCTTGAATCATGGCTGGTTAGAAACGAAAAAAACAGAACAACATTCAGAGTATCGCTCCTCTGCTTTAACACACCTACGACTCGCCGGCCAAGAATAGCCCCGCCAGTTTGTACAGAAGTAATACACCTGAGTAAAACACCTTAGTGTGTAATAAGCCTTCTTGCATTAAGGGGTTAAAATAACTGTATTCTAAGATAGACACTGTAAAATGATCTGCTACTACCCTAAATGAATCAGTACAGAATGCCACATGCTGGCCTTCACCTTCCCAGTGGTGGTGGCATCAAGCAGGGGTGGTTTAGCACCTGGCAAACAGGCATCCATTAAAACCTCCAAGCCAAGGGCCTTAACTTAAGCTGAAGTAGCTGAAGTATCTCAAGCCAAGGGCCCTCAAACCAAAGCACTTAAGCCATGCCCCCCAAGAGCCTTTAAGCCAATGGCATCATATTGCTTACAAAATTGTTTACAAAAACAAATTGATTTTAATTCAGTTTAAATTAGCAGCACATCTTATCTACACAAACATTACACTACTCACATCACATGAATCAGGGGGCAAAAAACCTGAATCTGAATCCTGAAGCAAATCACACCTGAAACAAGTGAAGTTATTGGCATCAGAGAGCATTGAAGATAACCTGAACGCATAACCTGTGCTTATTCCTCACTTCCCCCTTTTTAATAGCCGACTCTGCACCAATTTATCCAAAGACTGTGAAGCATCTTATAAACACCAGCAGAAAAAGGCGTGCTCTGGACTACATGTTCCTGACTGTAAGAGCAAACTGCTCTCTAAAACCTCCCTCAATTAGACAGTAGATTCTGTTGTGACGTCGTCTCCACGGCTGGCATCTTTTCAGAATCTATACAGAGCGAACAGTTCAGCGAGCTGCGCAGCTCCATCTCCATCACTGGCTGTGAAGCCTCCTCCTCCTCCTCCTCCTCCTCCTCCACTGCAGCAGCACACGCAAGCTGGCTCAGTGTGATTTGTGTCCTTCATTAGTTTTACAGGCTTCGATATTGTCTGTGTTTATCACAAGTGTTACAAATGGAAAGCCCAGAGAATTCATTCCGATTCATCCAGCACAACTTGGCATAGCTGTGTGTGTGTGTGTGTGTGTGTGTGTGTGTGTATGTATGAGATTGTGTTTGGCTTTTGAAAGATACATTTGAAATACTATCAATAATTATCTCCAGATTATTCTTTTTTGCTGTGCACAATAATTTTAGCCCACACTGAATTACAAGTCTCTAAGTATTTTATAAGACCCTTGACTTGGGGACCCCATGTTTGAGGCCCTTGGTTAAAAAATATTGGCTTAAGGCCTTTGGGGGCCCTTGGTTTGGAAGCTGTTGGCTTAAAGTCTTTGGTTTTGGGGGACATGGCTGGGTTGACCCTCGTCTTATGGCCCTTGGGCTTGGGCACTTTTGGCTTGTGGGCCCTTGGCTTAAAATACTTAACTTAAGAATCTTGGTTTGGGGGCCCTTAGCTTAAGGTCTTTGGCCTGGAGGCATTTGTCTAGGAGAAATTTGTCTTGATGTCCCATGGTTTGGAGACCTGTGGCTTGGGGTCCCTTGGTTTCGGGCCCCTTGGTCTTGTGGTTCCTCGGCTTATGGGCCCCTGGCTTAAAAGTCTGAGTAGAGGGTGTCTGTTAAACCGTCATGTTACTCCTGCCCATACAATTTGAAGGTTCTTTCCCATGCAAGGTTTTCACTCCCTGTGGTTTGGAACCGCTCCTAAAGCAGCATTATGCGAGAATCGTCATTTTATACTCTCTAGCTCCCCCTACAGGTGGGGAGTGTAATCCACTTTTACATCACTTCAGTTCATACAAATCACTCTAGAAGCGCCCCCTCGTGGACAGCTGTAAACATGCACTTGTTGACAAGCTGAATGACACGGAACAGACATCTGAAGAGAAGCAGCGTGCACACTGAGGTGTAGAGTAACATTACTGGATTTTACAGGAAGATGGCTCGGGTTACGCGGCGCGCAGAAGCAGCGCTCCGGCCCGGAGTGAGAACTGCTAGAAGCGATCAGAATGTACCTTTGGACGTCCAACCACTGACTGCTGTGGTATTAGCGGAGATCGGACCCGTGATCTCCTGATGATGGGGACAGGGCTTATATGCGCATGATTCCCTAATTTCACCACACTGAACAGAACTGAACAGAACAGAACAT
Source organism: Salminus brasiliensis (assembly GCF_030463535.1). NCBI lineage: Eukaryota > Metazoa > Chordata > Actinopteri > Characiformes > Bryconidae > Salminus > Salminus brasiliensis. The sequence goes on along the minus strand of NC_132896.1, from coordinate 7,379,567 downwards.
ACATGTACGGAAGCAGAGCTATTCTGATGTGCTGAACAGTCTGACGGGTCGTAACTGAATCACTGTGAGGGATGAGATTTACGCTCCTGCACTGATGTGATAAACAGTCTGGAAAAAACACTTTTCCAAGTCCTGATGTAAAAAACTCACTACTCAGCAGTCGGCACAGGGGCCGCCTCGGGCAATACGGCATCTCTCTCTCTCCCTCTCTCACACAAACACATGCCAGCCTTTACTCAGCCACCAGCAAAGTGCACAGTGCAAAGATTAAACACAGCGAGGAAGAGGCTGAGAGACAGTGAGACAGGACGAGAGAGAGAGAGAGAGAGAGAGAGAGAAAGAGAGAGAGAGAGAGAGAGAGAGAGAGAGAGAGAGAGAGAAAACTACTCTTTTTTTCACATTTCTAGCCCAGATCTCTGCACTGATTGACAGCTGTACTTGTCCAATCAGCTTGCAGTCACTGCTTCAACGATGGGTGGTGATTTGTCTGTCCTTGGGGAAACTGTTTTGTGTGAGTGTGTGTGTAAGTGCGTGCATGTGTGTTACGTATCAAGAGCACAGCACAGGCACAGAGAGCAGCGGATGGAACACACTCTGCATCACTGTTAGAGAAAGAGAGAGAGAGGGTATAAGGAGAGAGAGGGGTAGGGGGTAGGACGAAAGTGAGAGAGACGTAAGGGAGGGTAGGGGGAAAGAGAGGGGGAGAGGGAAAGGGGGTAGGAGGAAAAGGAGGGAGAGAGAGAGAGAGAGAGAGAGAGAGAGAGAGACAGGGGGTCGGACGAAAAAGAGAGAGAGAGAAAGAAAGAAAGGGGGTAGGAGGAAAGAGGGAGAGAGAGAGAGAGAGAGAGAGAAAGGGGGTAGGAGGAGAGGGAGAGAGAGAGAGAGAGAGAGAGAGAGAGAGAGAGAGAGAAAGGGGGTAGGAGGAAAGAGAGAGAGAAAGGGGGTAGGAGGAGAGAGAGAGAGAGAGAAAGGGGGTAGGAGGAGAGAGAGTGAGAGAGAGAAAGGGGGTAGGAGGAGAGAGAGAGAGAGAGAGAGAGAGAGAGAGAGAGAGAGGGGGGTAGGAGGAAAAGGAGGGAGAGAGAGATTTAGAGGGAGGGGGTACGAGGAAAGAGAGGGGGAGAGGGAGGGAGAGAGAGAGAGAGAGAGAGAGAGAGATTTAGAGGGAGGGGGTATGAGGAAAGAGAGGGATAGAGAGAGTATAAGAGAGAGTGCGAGAGGGAGGGGGGGTGAGAGTAGGAGAGGGAGGGGGTAAGAGGAGAGCGAGTGAGCGAGAGGGAATAGCAGAGCTATCTGCTGTCTCTCTCTCAGTCTGAGTGAAGTGCTGGACTGTTGGATTTTACCTGTGTTTCTCTCTCTCTCACACTCTCTCTTTCTCTCTCGACTAGTCCTCTGGTTTCTGACTGCAGTGAAAGGCGGAATACATTCGACTCTATTCTCTCCCGCTCTCACTCATACACACACACACACACACACACACACACACACACACACACACACACACACACACACACACACACACACACACACACACACACAAGCGGAGGATCGTTCTCTCTCAGCGGTAAGCTCTGCTCCTCTCATATGACTCATGGCTTTGGTGTGTGATGAGGGTGTTTGAACAGCGTGGCAATGCAGGGGCGCTTCGGCGAGCCTTCTGAATCTGAGCCATACGAAAACGACGCGGCGTCGGCTTAGCGCTCTATACGGGCGGTCCTCCATCGCGTCTGTCGTCTTTAAAAGCTTTGTGATGAGCTTTTATTGTAAGCTAGCGTTGGTTCTGCCTGCAGACGTGATGTTCTGCAATGACATAATGACTAGCAGTCAGATGCACTCCACAGGTATCAGTGAGGGAGATTACAGCAGGAATCATGAGACGGGCTTTCTATGAAGAGACATTTACAGCTGTAGGAAGTCAACCAGGAGGACATTTATACACATCAGTTATTTCCAACCTCCTCAGGCTTTTCAGAACAAGACTGAAAAAGTAATGCATAGAACTGACTTCATTCAAATGAGCATCATATATGTGTAATATTAATTCCATCAACATTCTAACTGCTATATTATATACGTAACATTAAGTGAGGATATAGAGGTCCTGTAGGCTCTATATTATACAACAATGCATCTTCATCATTTTTCTTGATGTCATTGTCATTTTTGCCTATTCTCCATTTTTTGACATAATGTGAATCTGACAAACAGTTGTTCTTTACATTGTGTCACAATGTCATAATGAACGGACCAATAGAAATACTCCAAAATCTCATTTACATTGACTTCGACTGAAAGTTCTGCAAGTAAAGTTGTCATTTTGGAGATCTGGAGATTTATATAGAACAGTGACTATCCGTGTATACATATATACACACTCAAAAATAGAAGGTGCAATAAATGGTTAATAAATGGCCACAGAAGATCCACTCTTGGTTCAATAAAGAACCATGTCTGTAAAGGATCTGGCAGTGTGAAGAACTGTTGAATTCATAAAGACCGACACCGACTTTTTTTTAAACCTTCAGAAGGTTCTTTCCACATGCCTCTTTTACAAAAATGGTTCCTCTATGGCAATGCTCGAAGAACCATTTGTAGCACTGCTGTTGGAACAAAATCAATTTATTTGATCATTTTCCCCTTTACCTGATGTCAGAACCTAAAGGGTCCAACGCAAAGGATCCAAAATGACCTAAATTAATGAGTTAAATTACACTAAAATGAAACTGATTTTGCTTCACCTGTAAAGTCACTATTTGGAGACAGACTATTGGAGTTCAGACTGTGTATATGTGTATATCGTCGCTGCCCAGTGAAAAACATGCATCTTCAGAACAGTGACTTTACAGGAGAAGGCAAATACCTTTCTAACTTTCAATGGATGTTAATGTAAAATCAGAGGGTATTTCACGTACTTTAGAGTATTTCTAGTGGTCTGTTCATCCACTATTATTATTTCCACAGTGTACAGAGCAGCTACAGGGTTCAAACCATGGAGAAAACAAAAAACTGACAAAAATGGACATACATGTTTTTCCTTTGACAGCAGCGATATGTAATGTGACATGACCTATAACGTGGAAATACATTACATATCTGAAATGAATCAATCAGGCAAATTCAGTACATTGCCTTGTGCACTGAGGTCAATACTCCCCATAATAATAATCCCCATCTGTGAGAAACTCAGCTGTAATCCATCATCTCCCACTCGTCCCCTCAAAGCTCCCTGAATGTTCAATTCTAACATCTGTCTACACCTTGTGCGCCAGCATGGATCACTGGTCAAACTGCCCATCATCACAACACTGAGTCATACATGCTGCAGCACCGTGTGTCCAGATCATGAACGTTCTCACGCTCTCCAGGTCTCACGCTCTCCATTATTGTCCTGGTTCTTTAACCCTTAACCAGGCTGTTCACCCTCATCCATCTCCACAAAACTGGTTAAATAGAAATAAATAAATGAATAAATAAATAAATCCTCCTTTAAGGAACCCAACCTGGTTCTTTCTCCGAAGAACTGCTTTAGCATTCTTATTTTTAGGCTCTAGCTTTTGCTTTAGCAGTGCAGGCTTCCTCTCTGAATTGTTCACAGTCTCCTCCTGCTGCCAATGGCAACCACACTCGATACACAGTGGTCTGATAAACGGAACATGCCTGCCACTACTTCCTGACCACCCTGCCGCCCTCGTCCCTCGTCTCCTCTGCCCTTTTCCCTGGATGGCAGAGCGAATCAGGCTCGGTAGCAGCGCAGCACATTTGCATAAAACTGAACAGCTTGGTGGTGCCGTGTGTAAAGTGAGCCTCTGCGGGGCATAGCTGGAGGCAGTGTGCCGCTGTAGTGAGACTGCTTTACTGCTGACCGGTGGTCTTCTGCAAGTCTGGAGGGTGTAGCTTTCAGGATCACTGGGTTAGAGGCAGGATAAGCAACGTCTGCTATGAAATTAAGGAGTCTGTTGTCAGACGAAGCTTTTAAAGCTGTACAGTCTTCAGGTTTGCTGTTTGAAAACTTCATAGATCGAGAATACTTCATGACAGATGGACTGATTGACACATCTGGACACTTGCTCTTCATATGTAAGTTAGAACACGTCCACATTTATTACTACTTAAAGTGCCTGAAATGAGAATCCAGTGCAGAACTGGATCAGCTGCAGATGATCACAACATGGTTAGAGAGGATTTAGAAGGAGCCTGTCTTTCTTAAACCTCTTATTTAAAGCTTGTTTGCCCCTGATGGTTGAAGCGAGTGGTGAAGATCACCATGGCCAGACTAAAAGAGCTCTCCATTAGTCTGGAAAGAGGTTTATCTCGGAACAATTATCAGAGAGATCAGCTTCCAACTTCCAAACGGCCGGTTTAGATCGTCCTGCCAAGTTCGGCCCAACCTCAAAAGATCTACAGGTAGCTCTCGCCACAGCTGAAGTCAAAGTACAGCAGCCACCATCAGAAAGAGGCTGCACAAGCTTGACTGTCATGGACAGTGTGCAAGGAGGACACCTAAACAAAGAGCAGGACTTCTGGAACAGTGTGCTTTGGACAGATGAGTCTTGAGTCGTGCCCTGATGATTTTTTATTTTTTTTAATAAGGGAGGAGGATAGTGCCTTCCTCTTACGGAATCAGCTCCTCTCCACGTTCACACACATTAAGGACTGAAATGGTGTGGCAGTAGATGATGAAAGGCAGGAGATGAGGAAAGACAGAAACGCTGCAGATGATATACAAGCCGGAAACAGAGGTGAATAATAGCAGGCAGAAATAGTTGAAATATCCACAGGGATTCTGTCAGCAGTAGTGAAGTGTAATTAATTGCGCCCGTGCCGTAAATTCGCTAGCAGAGCAGAGCAGGTGAGAGTGGAGGGACTTTATTTATACCAGCCTCACCGCTACCAGCAGCCGCACTGCATCTTTACTAATTCTAGGCTATTTCTGAATCTAGAGTAACCGATTAAAGCAAAACCTTCAAGATCCAAATGAACCCTAATACATCCTGAACCACGGACACCGCCAACAAGACCAACAATGATGCCTTATTGTATCGTGATACACCAGGGTAATGGCAGTGATTCAACAGCACCCGTTTCTCATTTAGAATTAGTATCAATTTTAATTAAAGGAAGCATATTTTTGGCCACAACAACCAATATTTTGGGTTCTTCTCAAACAATAACCAGCACCTTCTAAAAACTAACTAATTAACTATCATTACTAATTACTCTTACTATCACTGCCATGACTACATTAAGTTCTACTACACCATGATTATTATATTATGATTAAGAATATGTTGCACACCTGAGCAGTACATTTACATTTATGGCACTCAGCTGGTGCTCTTATCCAGAGTGACTTATAAGGTTACTCGCATTACAGAGGTGGACAAATGTAGTGTTAGGAGTCTTGCCCAAGGACTCTTATTGGTGTAGCGCAGCACAGTCACCCAGACCAGGAATCAAACCCCAGTCTCCCACATGGTGTGATAGCTCAGTGGCAGGTAGTGGTGTTATCTGTTGCGCCACACCAACCACACAACAGTACAACAGTTTAGGTGGTTTGACGACATCAATATCTCAATTAATAATTTATAAATAGTTCTGATCAGAGGAGGATGGGACGGGTGAGTCTTGGTTCCTCCCAAGGTTTCTTCGTCCAGCTCTGAGGGAGTTTTTCCTTGCCACTGTGGCCTTTGGCTGCTCACTGGGGGTCTCAGGTTTTCATGTCTTCTTATGTTGTTGATTTCTTGTCTTTTCACTAATCACTGATTCTGTAAAGCTGCTTTATGACAACAGTTGTAAAAAAAAAGCACTATATAATTAAATGTTATTTTAATATATGGCATAATATGCCATTTTAAAAAGCTTTACTACTTATTGTCTAAACTATATTATTGCGCAAATAGATCTTATAAATGTTGGAAAATTCAGAGATTTCATGCAAAGCTCATGCAAAGCTGTTTCTTAACGAATCCCGAACATTTACGTTGTTGCTTGTTAGTCTGTATTTTCACACTGATGACCAAGCTATTGTAACTTGATGCCGTCCCCTGAAGAGGGCAGCAATCTGCCGACCAGCTCTGAGCTGGCAGACAGAAATTAGGATGTAAAGTGAGGGAGCCTTTTCTTAAAACTGGGGATAAATTAGTCAAACGCAACAAGCAGGTATGGCTTAGCTTACCACAGGAGTGCAGCCCTGTGTGGATTATAAAGAACTCTGCAGCAGCAGCATGGCTGTTACTACTGAAGTATTTGGCAGCTACTATTACTGTTAAGCTTTCAGCAGCTCAGCCTGTCACAGCATTACCAACATTAGCTAGTTCCTATTCACACTGAGCTCATGTAAATAACTGAATAACCAGCTGAAACCTACATAGCTCTTTATTTTATATCAATAAATTATTGGCAAAGATCATGGCTGTGTCCCAAACCGCTTATTCCCTCACTACACAGTGTGTGCAGAATAGTTCAACAACATTAGAAGTGCACTCATTAGTACAGTAGGTAAGGTAAAGTGCAGTAACAAGAACAGTATCAAGATTTGAATAATGTTCAATTCTTTACCAGACCTGATTTTTGTCAATAAATTCATGTAAATAATCAAAATTCTAAATATTTTTTAAGCAGCTCTAGTATCTGCAGATCTTTAAATTAGTGAGAGATTAATGAAGGTTATCTGACATTGATTAAGCCTACTCTTGGACTAAACTGCAATGATGATGTTTCTCCATTCAAAATTCTATTTAGCATAGAATTGGGCTTTATCTGACTCTGGGAAATCAGCCCTATGCTAAGGGAATGTCTTGTAAACCTGTTTACACTCCTTCTACCCTACCAGAAAACTTATTTATTTAACTGTTATTCATTTTAAGCATTTTTCCCCTCAAAAAGACCAGAAATACTGGAATCTACTGAATTACAGAATTAAACCACATCCCCTGGCAAGAGGGAGCCCACTATTTTATAGGCATTATATCATGGACATAATGCTGGTTATGTCTGAAAGCCAGTACTGGAACTGGTACAGGTGTTTACCCAGCTCTGTTACCCGTTACAGAACAGTGCAGAACAATGAGGAACTCCAGCTCTGCTGCTAACAGGTTACAGTTATATCTAATATTGCTGAAGCACCTCAGAAGACCTTCATGACTTAATATGTGAAGGTTGCTAATGGAAGAAAAATGAATTGCTATACCTGTAATTACTGATGTAATGCTGGAGAGAGTTAGTGCTGAAGAATGGCCCGGCTCCAAGAAGCAGCTAATAGGAGATGCTAATATCCCCACAAGTTTATTATCAGGAAATGAATTAGCATGTGATTCCTACGTCTGTCTGATTGCTTTGGAAAACAGCATACCGTCGTCATCATGCTAAAAGAGCTTAAATCTCAATATTTCTCTAAATACTTGTCTCCTGTAAAATTGCCATTTAAGACATACAAGGTTTTAGCATGACAACTACAATACAATATATGTCCAATGTTTGTTTACTACTACTACTACTAAATTGCGCCCATTAATGACACAAATGAAAATGCACACAAACAGCTTGTCAAGTACTGCCAAAAGAATAGGACTCTCTGGAACAACTCTCTGGAATAAGCATTAACCTACTGGCATCATGCCTAATGCCAGGCATGGGCTGGAGGGGTATAAATTATCAGAGAGCTGTGGTTTCTGGATTGACGGTTGGTGCTCCATCCAATACTTTTAGGAGGAGTTGGGGAGTTGGAGCTTAGGTAAGGTGGTGATCATCCAACATCCCGACCTCGCTAAAGCTCTTGCTGCTCCAAAATCTTGTACAAATCCTTCTCTGGACAGTAGAGATAGTTATTCCAACAAAAGCAGGATAAACCTTTTTTCAACACCATTGATTTTAGAAGAAACAATGAATGAGCAGGTGTCCCAATACTTTTGCCCATATTGTGTATGCAAATGGCGTAATGGCTTTTAACGTAATAAACTATTACACCACTTACATTTAACAAGTCCTCATTAGTTGGTACTTAAACCTCATTTTTAGATTTATCGTGCGTTCTCTTGACGTTCCTTTAGATAAAAAATCGTGAAAGGTCAAAGGGTCGAAAGGCGGAAGGGTGCTGCATGTTTTTCTTGAACAATTGCCTCAAAGCTACCACTGCAATCCATCCACTGTGTACTTTACCAGATCCACCAGTAGCATGAGTTCTGTTTCCCATCCCCAAGCCTTCTGACAAGCAACCAATTACCCGCCATGATTTACCGACGTCAGAACCCCCCACCACCCCCAAAAAAACCCAAAACAAACAAGAGTGTGAGCTTCAGCTTCGGCATAATGTCATCTTAACGCGAAGAAGTGTCACCTCTAATTCTCTGTATTCACGCCACACACACACACACACACACACACACACACACACACACACACACTTCATATTACTTACCCAGACACGAGGCAGAAGTAGGCTTCTCACTCAACCTTTTGAATAAAACATAGCAAAGTGGGGGCGCTTCATGTGCTGTCTGTCGAATTAGGGGGCTCAGAGGAAAGTGGAGACCCTGGATTTTGAGAAGTGCTCTTCTCTGACAGAAGCAGCTATAAATGTTTAACTCTGATTCTGCTATGCTGCTGTATATCATACACTATAAATGTTTAAGGTATACAGTACCGGCATTGTGAGGCAGAGGGGATATGAAGAGGCGTGTAAAATCGGCTCAGATTTGTTTTAAAGCAAATATGCAGCTGAAATGGCTCTGCAGCATTAGAAATGATACGTCCTCCTCAGAAACACTGACTGGAAATCCACTTTACAGGGTAACAGACAGAGAGACAGTGCTCATCAGGCTACATGGCGTCCACATGGTTGTGAAAACTAACAAAAGCAGCCTTAATGACTCACAACACTCGGAATACGTCTTTAGAAATGCTTATGTAGTTTTAGATCAGTTGTCATAGAAGGATCTTTGTGCAGTATTGTACAGTTACAGGTGTCATGTATCATCATCATCACCATCATCATCTTCTTCTCGCTTTTGCAACCATCAAGTACCCACTTAGCAACACCATAGTAAGCACCTGGGATATCAAAGCAACTACCTGGTACACCATAGCAACTGCCTAGAAACAACTCAACCAACCACTAATCACCGGAAATACACTATTGACAAAAGTATTGGGACACCTACAGACACTTTTATGACGTCCCATTCTAAATTATTAGAATCCATTAATATGGAGTTGGTGCCCCTCTGAAGCTCTAACAGCAGCAAGTCTGAAGCTCTGCAGTTATTGGGTCCGCAGAGCGATGGAGACTTGCACCATGCTCGGAGCTCAGCACTCGGCCACTAATGTGTGAAATGTGAAAGGCAGACTGCATGCTTAGGGGCTTGATTTTATACACCTGTAATAGTGGGACTGAATGAAACACAGGCATTCAATGATTAAGAGCTTTTGTCCATATAGTGTCCCATAGCAATCACATAGCAACCACCTAGCAACACCATTGCAACCACCTGGAATACTATAGCAACACCATAGGAAAACCATAGAACCACCAAGCAGACCATGTAGCAATAGCCTAGCAACTGCCTGGAAGTGGGGAAACCCAATCAAGCCACAACCAGTTGCTATTGCCATGATTGTTGTGTTAGGTAATGTGCAGATCATTTATTTCTATCAGGAGTGCACTACAATGTGCTACTGTCCACATACATAAGATCACAGTCAAAAGTTTAGACACCCCCGGTCAAATGATGTACTTGTTTTTCACTGAGAAAATCAACAAAAGCATAAATCCTCTACACGGAACACACTTCTGCACCGTTAAACGCACATACCTAAGGTACATTTTATAGGCCATGCTTTATTCAGTGCATTATGTGAATTCTGCAAATCTATAGGTACCGTACTCCAGAATGGCATTAAGATGATGTCGACTGAAAAGAAAGACACCTTCGATAACCCAAGACCTTAAACATATTAATCTGCATCCTTCACTGCATGTTCACAGAGCATCCCTCCCCCGCCACTCGGCTCTCTATTACAGCTAACAGTGGGAGCCCAGCAGTGCAGAACAGTTAGGGAAAGCTCTCAGAACTAAGCATTCGCAGGCAGGAAACAAACAGGAACTAATTCAATTAGTGTGTGAGCTGCGGCAGTGCGGCCGCTTTGAACAGGAGAGGCAAAAAAATAGGGAAATATACACAAGGTATGCGTTTGTGCATGTCTCAGCGCTTTGTCATTCTGACGTTCACTTCAAAGCACACGCGTTTGCAAGAGTGCCTAACTTAGCAATTGGATGTGTGAAAATAATAATTAACAGGCTGAGAATTTAACCTATTGTCTGAGCTTTACAGTATTCACCTATATTTAACCACATTACAACCACATTTTATATATAAACTCATTAAAACCTTGTCTATTTTTAAACATCTGGACATTTGATCTTCATTTTAACAATAGTGAGAAATGGAGGTAATATAACATTTTTTTTATAAAACACAAATCTGTAAAATGTGATTCTAGAAATAATAGAAATGTAGAAATCTTTAGAAATGTTCTTGATAAAGTTTGAACACCCCACATGTATTACTGCTTAAAGTGTCTAAGGAACCGGCCTTATTGAAACTGATTTAGTTTAGTTTGCACTTGATTTTTAAAGCGAGTGGGTTCAGCATGCCCAGATCCAAAGGGCTCTCTGAGGCTTTCCGAATTTAAAAAGATCTCAGATCAACAAGAAATCAGCATTTACAAGTGGGAAACATTAAAAACAGCTAACATGCTAATATGGCCAGGTCAGGCTGTCCTAGTAGGAGACCATATCACAATAACTGATGCTGAAGCAGAAGTGGACCATGCAACATGACGATGGTCAAAAACATTCCAGTAAATCCACCTAGGAATGGCTCAAGTTAGTTTAGATTAGTGTAGATGTTAATCATTTTGAGATAATGTGGGGTGATTTGAAACGGGATGTACATGCTGAAAGACTTCCGCATGGAGGAGTGGGAAAACCTTTGTTCTGGTAGACAATTATAGGAAGCATCTAATGGAGGTTATTTTAGCCAATGGGGTGGAGGTTCCTGCTATTAGGGCAGGGGTGGGCAATAGGGGCCACAGTTCAGCACAGTCTGCTGATTTCCCTGCTCCAGCAGACTTATTAAACCTCCAATAAACAGGTAAGTTGGGTCAAATGTGCTTGGGCAGGAAAATCTGGCCTTCCAGGAAAAAAACTGCCCACTCCTGTATTAGGATAAAGGGTGTGTTTCCTCACAAGAAGACTGCATTTCTATTTTCTATCTACACATTTTTGTGTGTTATATAGTATATATTACCTCCATCTCTCAATATTGTTCAAAATATCAAACATCCAAATGTTAACAAATTACTAAAATATGTTAACAAAAGACAGCGATTTTTATAGGCTGTTAAAACGCCTCACATGACTGTTTTTTAAAAGATACAGGGTGGGGAAAAAAGACCAGTTCCCGGTCCATAAGCTCTGAATAGATGAAACCAGGTCTCTCCTTTAAACAGATGGCTGTACAGGAAAAAACGAAGAGGAGAAAAAACTCCACCTGCCCATGTTGACTCGTTGCCATAGCCAGATTAATGTATGCATACTGTCATACGGGGGGGGCGCCTTCGCAAAGCTGCTCCTGTAGCAATACCGACAGCTTCATCTAACATTGCCCTGGAGTGCTACGGCTTGTGCTCTCAGGGTTACGGATTAATCAAAACATCAATACACGGCGCCACTGCTACACGCCATGGCAGGCTACGTTAGAGTGTTCCTCTCACCTGGAGCAACTCTCTTTCATTTCCTTATGCATAATGCAACCGGACCGAGCACCGGGGGGCTTCACTACGGAACTCGCTTTTGTTTGGAAACAGGCTACAGGCCGTTTCCTGCTGAATAAGCGCGTGTAATCAGCAGCTCTTGAGAGGAAGGCGTTTAGTTTATTGCTGCTAAGCTTCCGCACCATGCCTCGATACAGCAGATGTCATCTCTAAGAACAGAGCATAATCATAGCTGAGACAAAGTCTGCATTCAGGCCCTGATTATTTACCCCCACCAGCCGTACTAACTTGCCTTGGCCTGTGGCAGGTGTCACAGTCTAGACAAGCACAGTGGTTATTACTGAGACCAATGATGTGAAATAATTGCCTCTCGATTCATTCAGCAGCCTTTGATGACTATATGTACCAAGATAAGCAATTCTGCTACTCACTGGACCAGAACCGCTGGCAATTATTAAATGAACTATGGACTCGGAGCTCAGACAGTGGCACAGACAAAATGCACAACACAAACAGTTAATGATGAGGGTCAGTGTTGTTACATCACATTAACGTGCACCGTACTTCTGGGTGGAGAACACTGGCAGCACTGTATTGGTCCTTCAGCATTTTCTGGGTAATTGAGAAAACTTGCTGGAAAACCAGAAGGCCAAAATGCTTTCAGTGATTCTGTGGGCGATTAAAGGGCCAATATCCTACATTTTTCATGCATTTTAGATTTTCCATGTTTCAAAAACAGTCATAATTCATTTTTAAAGGACCATCCAACCTTTCTTCATCCCATAGAATTGAACAGGCTGTTTCTGTTACTGTGCCTTTAAAGGACAGGTATAACATAAATAAGCTCTCTTTTGATTGGCCCTCATTCAAAAAGCATTCAGAGCTGAAACACTTTAGAGAACGGCAGTGTGAACCGTGGTAGGCTGAAAAGGTGGAGATACGGTATATAAATGAGCCGTTTCTCGTGGCATCAGAAAAACAGCAAACTCACAAGAGGCCGTTTTACAGCATAGGGGTTTCTGTGATGTCACAAAAAACTACTTTGTACAAATACCTGTATATCCAGCCTACAGCAGGTTTGCTCCACCCGTTCATGTATGAAAGTATTTTTGTCTAGACTACCAATAATAACAGAGCTCATTTACATATAATATGAGCTCTTAAAAGCACAGTAATAGTAAAAACTAAACACACTATTTGTCCAAATGTCTAATGAATTTGGATGCATTCAGCTGCTTTAACTTGCATTCATTGCTGACACAGATGTGCAAATGCACACACGCAGCTTGTCTTGTCCCTGTAGCGAAAAGCTAATAAAATAGGACTCTCAAAGTACTTATAGGCAAGTCGGTTCCACTGGGCAGCCATCTTTGCCATGTCAAATTCGCAGGCATACGAGACCAGGCTTTTATCTCTATGAATTGGGAGAGACCAAAATACTGAAAACTGATTTCTGAATACAATCAAAACATCACAGCAATGCTCCTAAATCTGGACAGTAGAGACAGTAAAAGCAATACCCTTAATAACCTTGATTTTGGAAGAAACAATAACTGAGCGAGTGTCTCAATACTTTTCTCTGTTTAATTGTAAAGAGAGGGAGACATGGTCATATGTAATATAATATAATATAATTATGACAGCTTTTGGTTGCTGAAAGCACATCAAAATTATAGAGCTGTGTTCATCAATATCTCTTTCGACTGAACAAACAATTATTTAGATATTTTATACAGAAGCCCCTTCAACAGCCTATCAGTGGATACTGCAGTACACCATAACATTTGTTTAATTTGTCATAATAATGAATATGCAAACGCCATTCATAACAAAACATTATTTACTTCTATACAAGTAGACTTCGCTGATCAGATTACAGCTGTGATAATGCTGTGTTACGCTAACATCAAGTCTCACTGGGTTTAACACTACTAACAGCAGCTGTGCCTGCCTTAGACAGCTGGAAAACAGGTGTCCAAGGCAGGAGACCTAAAAAAGTAATAGACTATGTACTGGAGTAGATTTGGCATTCAGCCCCAAACACAACACAATCTCACCATTATAGGCAATGTTCTGGTTTAGTCTGTTCCATTTGTTTTCACAGCTTCTTAAAATAAGATCGACCACTGACTGTATCCAACCACAAGCACCACCCAGCTGTTTGTTTACCAGTATTCTGATATGGGCTGTACTGTATTTGCTTAAATGAGATCTATTTAGATAAACTGAGAATAGAAACATTATTCATTCATAAGCTCTGTTTTTAGCTGAGTTTCAGAAAGAAAACTATAATTACCCCGGCTATTTTAATATATCGCGAGAAAGGTCAGCGGCCAGATGATATATGAGAGTGCGTGAGGTCAAAGCAGTCATAACTCATGTTTTGACTGCAAGGAGGGGGGGAAGCAATAAAAATCTCACTAAGCCTCAATATGTTTCAATATTCTTAAATGCCAATACCGCTCAGTCTCCCCAATAACGTGACATTGTATTCATTACATGTCTCCTGTCTCCTATTTTCTGCAGATGGAAATTGATGTGTGTGACTGATTGAGGATAATAACAATGGCAGGCCGTGCAATACATTGCCCGCAGAAAGCTGAGCTCCCTGCCACTACCCAAAGGATACAGTGACCTTCTCGTATGCGCCCTGCTTGACAACCTCACACCAGGTAAACTTGAAAGGTTGCTTCTCACAGCCAAGGACAACGTGAAAGCAAACCAGAACCCTGGGGACCTGGCATAAGCAGTGACCTGTTGACGCGACAACAAATGCCGCTGTTCTCGCGTCGTTAGCGTGGCTAACTACGCACTGTAAGGACTAATTACTTGCTCAGGAGAAGGAGGCCAAGATGAAAGAGACGCTGCTTGTGGTTTGTTTGTTAGCAGGACTCGCATGGAACGGTTCTGTTCATTCATCCGAGGGGCCTGGGGCATGCCTCAAGCTGTGCAAATGTGGCATCCGACCCTGGTTCTCGCCATCATCCCTTTATATGGAGGCTCCAACTGTGGACTGTAATGATCTGGGACTGCTAAACCTTCCAGCAAAATTCCCTTTGGACACACAGGTGCTTCTGTTACAGAGCAACAACATCGGCAAGATAGACAAACCTTTGGATTACTTGGTCAACCTAACTGAAGTGGATGTGTCTCAGAACAATGTATCTCGTCTCCGTGACCTCTATGTAGGTCACCTTCCTCAGCTTTTGTCCTTCCATTTGGAGGAGAACAGGATAAGCAACCTCCATGATAACAGTTTTTCACACCTGCCAAACCTTCAGGAGCTCTACGTCAACCACAACCTACTCTCCATGATCAGTCCTGGGGCTTTTCAAGGACTCGGCAACCTCCTGAGGCTCCATCTTAACTCCAACCAACTAAGGGTAATCAGGCCAGAGTGGTTCCTTGCACTGACCCAACTTGAGATTTTGATGATGGGGGAAAATCCAATTGCCCGAATACAAGATATGAATTTCAGGCCCCTTAGCAACCTCCGCAGTCTTGTGCTAGCCAGAATAAACCTTACAGAAATTCCTGATAACGCTCTGGTCGGCTTACATAACCTGGAGAGTATCTCGTTCTATGACAACAGGTTCACGAAAGTGCCCCAAGTTGCCCTCAGAAAGGTCCAAAGCCTCAAGTTTCTGGACCTCAACAAGAATCCCATAGAGCGAATCCGTCGAGGTGACTTTGTGGATATGATTCACATGAAAGAGTTAGGCATCAACAGCATGCCAGAGCTGGTTTCGATTGATGGCTTTGCGGTCACAAACCTGCCTGAGCTAACGAAGATTGAAGCGACCAACAACCCCAGACTGTCCTACATCCATCCCAACGCTTTCTATAAACTGCCCCGGCTTGAGACACTGATGCTGAACAGTAATGCCCTCAGCGCACTTCACCACGTTACCGTAGAGTCCCTGCCGAGCCTCCGGGAAGTAAGCTTGCACTCAAATCCAATCTACTGTGACTGTGTTGTTCGCTGGATCAATATGAACAAGACCAAGATCCGCTTCATGGAGCCCGAGGCTCTCTTATGTACAGGACCTCCAGAATTTGAAGGTCGCCATGTCAGACACGTGCACTTCCGGGAAATGATGGACACCTGCCTGCCGGTTATCTCTCCCGAAAGCCTGCCAGAACGTGTCAGTGTGGCTAGTGGACGCTCTGTGTCCTTCCATTGCAGGGCATTTGCTGAACCGGATCCAGAGATCTACTGGATGACTCCTACAGGAGAGAGGATCTTACCAAGAATGGCTTCAAGCAAGTATTTCATGCATCCTGAGGGAACCTTTGACATATATGACATTTCGGAGGACGAGGCCGGCCAGTACACCTGCGTAGTGCACAACCTGATAGGGGCAGACATGAGGTCTGTATCAGTGGTCGTGAACGGGTACTATCCAGAACCTTTCAATGGTTCTTTGCATGTACAAATCGATGTGGTCCGGCCTAATTCTGTGAAGATTTCTTGGGTACCCCCTAAGAGCAGCTTTGTGTCAAATATCATGTGGTCCACCACACCGGCCTCAAACCACCCTTCCTTGCGGTTCACAGCACGTGTGCCATCAGATGTAAAAATGTTCAACCTCACACACCTGCACCCGACGACGCAGTATGAGGTGTGTGTCGAGATTACAGACTTGCAACAGGGCCATTTAAAGACTTGTATAAATGTCAGTACAACAGAGGAAGTGGTTGCGGTGGCGAAATCTGACAAGAGTGGGGTGGTGATGATCAATGCCATTGGCCTGCTTTTGATTGTATCTGCCGTGACCTGTTCCCTCATCTACATGTCTCTAAGGAGTGACCATCTTTACACAAAATTAAGTAATCAATTGCCAACAGAAACTCCACAGGGTCCTAACACCTGCCCCTCCCAGAGTCTCACACAGCTCTGCAGGCCTGAATTGAATGCCACAGCAGTAGACTTAAACACCACCAACTAAAGGACACTTCCAGGAAAACAAGGTGATGGGATACAAGGGACACACGACTGTTCGACTGACAATCCCATTGTTTTGCGTCTAAGGGAAACTGCTGGATCACTACAGAATGGAACTCAGGAGGCACTCCGGTGGCGTAGTCCCAGAACATTTTGTGACATTGACATTGTCTCCACTCAACACCTGCTTTTGTGTAAATGTCACATGGGCATCAAAATGGTCCAGATTGGGCTGCCTGGAGGGAGCTGTTCCTTCTAGCGGGATTAAGAGGCAGAACAAGAAAGGTTGTGCCTGGATGCCTGACTGATCACGTACAAAGCAAAGCCATTGTGGCTTCTGTTTCTCTTGTGGGCTTGTAGCAATACTCTCTGTTCGGTTTCAGTGGGAAAGTAAACTACGTAATCTTTATGATGGACTATGTTTATAGAGTAGATCACAATATACAGACCATGATGTACAACACTTTGTGACAAAAATACATTTATAATGAAACCCAGAAACCCAGTGTTCTTATTACACCAGCCTCACATCACCAGTATGGACATGTGAACACCACAGTTAGCCACTAAACATGTAGGAAACCCAGTACCTGCCAATCACAGAATCGTCCGCAAAAAAGACACGGTTGTGTATTGTTGCTGTCCACTCTGCTGACAAATCCGGTCATTTATACAAGCCTTAATACACAGGAAATATGCTGACTACAAGTAAAAGGAGGTAAATATGGTACTGAAAAAGGGGTGACCTGTAACAATAGCAGTAACTTAGTACTATACTACATGGACAAAAGTATTGAGACACCTGCTTATTCATTGTTTTTATATATTTGATTTCATTTAGTAACCACAGCATTATTGAGGTCAGAACCCTAACTCGTCCCCAACCAAGTATTGGATGGAGCACCATCCATCATTCCAGAGAACACTGTTAGTTCCACTGCTCTACAGCTCAATGCTTGGGGGGCTTTATACCCCCATGCCTGGTCAATAGTTTCATGCAGTACTTCTCTTCAGGGACTAGACAAGCTGTGAGTGTGCACATTTGCAAACCTGTATCAGCAATGGGTTCAACTTAAAGCAGCTGAATACATTCATTAAAAGGGGTGTCCACAAATATTTGGACATATAGCGTATATAGACAACTCTACTGTGTTCTCCATTAAAACGAAGAACCTTTTAGCCAGGTTAAGCATCCACATGGTTCTTTGAGTTTTCGTGGTTCTATATAGAGACACTGCCTTTACTAAAGCTAAATCATGGCAATATCGGCACATAACTGATGAAAAAGAATATGATTAAGGGTCTCATTATTAGATCTGCCTGATATCTGATGGTGGAAAAGTGACAAGTTTTGGAAACACTGGGTTACCATGCTACAATGACTCTAGTTTAAGCCTTTCTCTTATTTTGTGTCATATAACACTTTATTAAATCCTGTATTTCTCTGGAACACTAATCCAGGTGGAATCCATCTGGCACTGATTTTAGAGCTGACATGGGCCCATACTTTATCAAGTGCCTCAAAGGTAAGAACCTTGATCTTAGATCAGGTCTCATCACTCCGTGTAGTCCTATTCAGTGTTGTGTTAACGGCACAAACTGATCCCATATCCACATTCTTGGCCCGATAAATCTGTTACAAAGGGACCTCGGTTCCTTTTAAACACAGATTCAGTAGCCTGCCACTAAATCCATACTCGCCTGAAAACTCATCTCAAATATTCGCCCACACGGGATAAACAGCTTTTAGTACACAATACAATTACAGTGGCTGCCCTTGAAGGCTGTGGTTTTAACACTGCTTCCATTGTTGAGGTGTTATTCACAGCGGCATGCCTGGCTGATGACTGGGGATGTACGAAGGTGAAGGAGGTAGGAGAGAGTTGGGATGAAAAAAATAAAAAATAAAGGGGGGGGGGGGTGGGGGTGGGGATCATACAAAACTGATTGACTTTGAATTGCATTACACTCTCTTTCATTAAAAATCCAATATGAATTCCCAAACGTTAAACTCCCACAGGTGATGAATCGCCGTCACAATGCGAATGATGCGGGGGATTTATCAGGGAGACGTGGCTATACATCACTGGAGGGGTTTCAGCACCACGGACAGGGCTTTTAGAGCTCAGCCATTTGTCACAGGCCCGGGAGCTAAAATATGAGTCATTAGAACAGCAGGTAGTGGATAGGTCAGCAGGAACACGCTGAAGCTGGACTCGCCTTCCAACCGTGACCCTGCTGAGGTAGGTCACCTATTACGGGCACAGCTCGGCAGCGCCAGCACTCATCTGTCAGAGTTCACATAGAGCATGGGCAGGACAGGGTAATGAGTCAAAAAGGCGGTGAGGCGCGGGAAACATTTCCACTCGAGGCTCTCTCCTGGGT